>NC_135118.1:17027500-17652500 GCF_050908995.1 Andrena cerasifolii
GAGAAAGTATCTGAAGGAAGAGCAGGGCTTCCATCTAATGTTCCCTCCTCTGTTTTCTTACTTGCCGACTTTTGCTTTGGCGGTCGCGTCACCAATGCTGATATTTTCGCTAATTCTGGACTTGGTTCCCGTTTCGTTTCCTCCTCCGGCTTCTTCAGCAATGTCTTTATAGTTCTATAACACATTTCCATAATAATAATGCACACGTTTTTAGAAACAATGAAGTTCACTCAATGTGACACACCGTACAGGATGAGTTACAGAAGCTTTGCATCTCAAATAACTCATTAATCTTTGATATTGGAATAATGGCAAAGGAAGAATATATTCTGTTTAATAGAGTATGCCGAATAATTAAAAACAGTTTTTAATACATCTCATTGTTTTTAAGATTTATTGAAATTTTTTTTTAGGTACTTGTTGTAATACATTAAACAAAACTTCAGATTTTCAATATCATATATGAGATCCTAAACTTTGGTGACTTATTCTATACACTTCATGTATGAATATTTTGTTAATTATGTGCTGGTATTAATATACAGGGTGTTTGACTACTCATGATTCTCTCTTCGAGGGTGATTTAGTAGACCAAAATAAAACGAAGATACAGAATGAAAATTTTTAATATTGCACTTCGTTTTCGAGAAAATTGCCCAACAGTATGCCCTACGCAGCGATGCTATACGTACTGATAAAATAGCGGCGCACTGCCGCATACGACGTCGGTGGAGTAGGAGAAGGGGACCATCTACAGCAACAAAGGTGCAATTTCATGCTGGCGCTCGACGCTCGATTTGAGCGTCAAAACCGGTGACGTGATCGGTCTGTGTGATTTTCAGCATCAAGCGGAAAAGCTAAACTGAGTTTAGCTCACTCCGACTCGCTCGTTCGTTAGTTGAGCGTTGGTCACGTGATTAGTTTTGACGCTCAAAACGAGCGTCGACGCTGAAATTCCCGGGGACCTATCGCGTGACTGGTTTCAACGCTCACAACGAGCGTCGAGCGTCAGCAGTACGGTAGGGATTTTCCTGGCACCCCTGATTATACCCGCCAAACGATAAGTTAGGTACGCCTGCCGTAGGCGGTTCTTATTAAAAATATTATTAAAAAATATATTACAAAAAATTATTCTATATTTTTGTCTTATTTTGGCCTGTAGTATATGAGTTATTATAAATTATATATGTCGAAATAAAACGAAAGAAAAATGGACAGCGTTAAACATTGATCTTCAAGTAATATTTAGAAAAAACATATTACTATGGTAGAGGTCACAGATATTGGCCGGTCAGAGCGAGTGAGGGGTAACACTCTCCATGCCCCTTGCCTGCCTCGGCGCTCCGTATTGGCCTACGCACCACTTGCACTTATGCATTACGCTAGGCGTAAACAACAGCCACCCGGCTGCGTCATAGGAGCTGAGCAGCGTTCCTGTTACTTCATCGTACCCTTCGAGAGTTACGCAACTTAAAGTAACAAATCCATGTGCATGCGTAAAGCTCGCTGGAGAGGGTCAATTTCCCCTCGATCGCTGTTTGCGAAATCGCCCAGAGCGGTCAATATCTGTGACTTCCACCATAATACAATTGGAAGAAGGAATACAATTGGAAACTTACATTTTTTTCATTGGAGCACTATCTGGTGTTGGTGGCCTTGGAGAAGCTGTCCCTAATTTCAGCGTTATCTTCGGTACAGCTTCTGAATTTTTATCTTCCTTCTGCAACAATATATTAAGACATAAATGTTGTAATTAAAAATTGTATTCCTTACGAAACGTATGGAAATCATAGAAATAATAAATTATGGTATTTGAGTATACCTCCTTTTCTTTTCGTTTGTCCTTCTTCTCCTTTTTCTCCTTAACTTTCTCTACTTTTTCTTTCTTATCAATTTTTTCTTTCTTTTCTTTTATTTTCTCTCCTTTTTCTTTATGCTTTTCCTTCTTATCCTTTTTCTTTTTCACTTTTTCTTTCTTTTCCTTCTTATGTTCCTTTAATTTCTGAAAATACAATATATGTATAACAAATTATTCTCCTACACAAGAATTTTTGTAATTTTATTACCAATGGAGACTTATATTTATAAAAAAAATGTAAAACCTTATATGATTATTTCAAATGCAGTAGCAAGGGAACGTCTCGATCCCTTCATCCTTGCAATGTGGACGTTGGTCGATAAAAATATACGCGTCAAATATTTTTGCGAAAATTAACTTTTACGTAAGTTTCGTCAAACTCAGCGATTATCTCTTCAAGATATTCTTGCAAGCTTTAAACTACCTTGATTATTTTCCAGAATTTTATGTAACATCCGTTTGTAAGAATAAGAATTTATCAATGTAATATGCAATTTTTAATAATTCGTGAAATTATGTTACTAATGCTATCAATGTTTCTAAAATAAGTTGACAAAATTTTGTATTTGTTTACACTAATAATTTTATTCCCTACCAAAAAAAAAAAAGATTTATATATACTATCTTCTTTGTATCTACGTTTATTTGTTACATTTACAATGTATTTTCCCAGTTATTTAAATTCGGAGAAATTTGCAGAAAAATATTTGAATTTTGTGCTTTAGAAAGATTTGTTTTTTAATGTTTCATTAATGTTTACACATTTCAAATAAACATGTTTAAACAACATTAACTCAATTTCATATTTCATTAACTCAATGATGTTATAATATACCAATATAAAATTTATATTATCATTAGAATGCCCAGCGGAGTCATGCTGCCTTCTTGTTATAGCATCGTACATACTTAGGAATTTCGATTTTATCGATGTTTACTATGAAAGTATACACAACAGGAGCCTATGACTGACTACTGTCAAGTCAAGGTTCAATGTGAAAGAAGTAGGGCAGTGGGAATATGTATTATCTGCATAAAGTCACTATGTGGCACTTGTACAGATAAAGTGAAAATGCATTTTGCCTTATTAGTTTACATAAACCTACTCAAAAGATAATTATTTTGAAACAAGTTCTATCGGTGTCAACATGACACCACTTGGTCATCTAAGAGAGTTAAAAATCCTGGGCATTCTAGTGTTAAATATACTGTATGTTATTAAAAGGAAAACTTCCAAATACATCGAATAATGCAAAGAATGATACAAAGATAAATATTGAATTTTGGATATTTAAAATAAATTTTCTGCCAGTTGTCGCAATGCAAAAGATGAAAGGTACATAACTAGTAAACTGAAATATTACCTTGTCATTTTTATCCGGCTTTTCGACTTTAGGACCTTTCGAAGGTAATAATGGCACAATGGGTACTGGTGTAGATGGATACGTAATTGGTGCTGAAAGTGCAGATGGTAAAGGCGGTGCAACAGTACTTGCAGGAACTGGTGGCGGTATCTCTTTGTCCTGTTTAACTGTCTTCGTTTTATCTTCCTTTTCTTTCTCCGATTTTTCGTGTTTTGACATTGAGGATGTTATTTCCGCGGAGGAAGGTGCTGCAGGTTTCTCACGTTCAAGGGGTTTACTTTTTGATAAGGATGTCAAATCTTCGGATTTCACAGGTAGATTTAGAAAACGAGGCGGTAAAGGTAAGTTTGGCATTGCTGGATGAGGGCCAGTACCACCTCTTCCTAAAGGTAATGGAAATCTGGGAAACATAGGATGCGGTATTAAACCAGGTGCAGGGGGAAACGGTGGGAAGAAAGGGAAAGGGAGCGTTGGCGGAAAATTTGGTTCTTTAGTAGGTTGAGGTTCGGGTGCCTGTGGAGTTTTTGGTCGATCTAGTATATCCAGTTCTGCCACATCGTTGGAAAGTTTTGTCTGAAAAACGGTAATCGCATATCGGCGATGTCTTTTGGCATCTCCTTTGAACACATTTACCACCGTGACAGTCACCGGTGACCGACGCCGGATTTTTCATTTACGTCCCGTCAGTCATCGGTAACCGACCATAAATAAGCCCATAAGTATGCTTAATAATATCAGCGAAACATATAAAACAAAGTGCACTAGTAAACAATTGAATATTATTATTTATTAGAGATTTTAAGAATGATTATGTGAACATATATCAGCGAACCTTGTAACTCACTTCATGTGAATGGATAGTCATACAAAACACGCTGGACGGCAAATGTGTTAAGCAGTTAATGATGGTGGCACGTATATACACGCACCCGTGTACTTGTATTAACGTCATGTAACACGACATATAAACAAAGCTCGACATACCTTCTTCGGACTGACGCAAAGTTTCGGGCTTCTTGACTTTAACTCCTTCTTTTTATTTATCTTTTCTTTTCTCTTCTTTTTGTGATCTGTAGGAGTTGTGGGCATGTTTAGTTCTGGAGTTCTCGGCGTACTTGGAGTTCCCGGTGGAGACATATCATCAAACATATAAACATCTGATCCTGGGCTTTGTAGCTCGATTAACTCTCCTCCATCCGGTTGAAGGTGAACGTCTGGTGTGTGTGGAGTCTTCTTTTCTTCTCGTTTTACATCATTATCAGTAACAACTGTCTGCTTATCCAAATTCTCATCAATTATCAAACCTGGTGAACTCTCTCGTGAATCAAGTTCTTTATATTTATGTTGTTCGGATGTATCTTTGTCTTTGTCTTCGCGTGGTTTCGAGATTTTTTTGAAAATGTTCAGCTTCTGTTTATCTGGCTCCGATGGAAGTTTATCAATATTATCATCCTTCCTCTCCGTTGGTGTGGGTCCATCAGTAAGGTCGATTATTTTCTCCATTTTAGTCTTTGGTTGCGTATTTTTCGGTAATTTTGGACTACCAGTCGTCTTAGGTGACGTCAATTTAGGAGTTGAGGGTCTGCTCGACGAACTTGACACAGTATTTTGTGATTTGCCGCCCCCTGGCTTCAGAGGTTTCAATTTAGCTAATTCTTTCATACCAGTTAGTTTTTTAATTTTATTATCATCTATCTTGTTTGGTTTAAATAATTCTTTAGCACGATTCTTCTTCTTGTTTTCTTTGTCGAGCTTACAATCATCTAACCCTTTCTTTATAATCTTTTTCGGCTTCTTGTCGTATTTTAATTCGGGGGGTACCATTGGATAAGAGCTAGGCTGTGGTGAATCTGAACGAGTTTGATGCGGTGTTCTTGCTTCAGGTAGCTTTCCTTCTCTAGCAGGTGATAAAAAACCTGAAGTGGTCATCATTACGCTATGAATTTCTCTCAATGGTCTGCCTTCCTCTAATACTTTTATACGTTTTACTATGGGACTTTCGAACGACACAGGATCTCCTGGCCGCTTAAAAACTACTTGTGGTGATATTCTATGAGGGGACACATTCATAGAATTGTTGACTGATGCTCCATTGTTTGAAGTTAAATCAGATGTTCCATTTATTATATTTTCGGCTTTGTCTGCTATATACTCTTCTGTAAAGTAACAATGTCACTATTTTAACAAAATTAACATCCTGCTGGCTACTGATACTGATATTACACTGTTCCATATGTATAAATTAAAACTTAGAGTTATTGACATACTAAATAAATCTTTTGCCGTATGTGCTATTGGAGAAGGTGTAAAATTTACAAAATACTTTTATCTATATAAATATATTTTAAACACTATCATATACTGATTGATTTCAATTTTTTAGAATTGTTTGGATATACAAGTCTCAGGGAACCTGAACAAATCTTTCTAATTATGTTTGTGGTATGTTTATTAGGAAAATATATTTTTGGGTTAAAAAATTACTACTTTTGTATATTGCATATAAATGTGGTAGACATTTATAATGAAAAGCATTGAAACAACTTGTTCAATTAAACATATGTACACCCAATGTACTTTACAGGGGATTGTCTTAAAAACAAAGGGCTACAAACATTTTTTTCTCTAAATAATTCATTCATTTTCTAAATTATTTACTTCTATTTCTCCCTTTTTAAAAACAGAGTAACATAAATTCTTGCATTTTTGTATACCTCTTTCTAAATAGCATTTATTTGAAATAGCTTGTTATACTTTAATAATTAAAGAAATATGTGTAGAAATTTTGGAAGGCTAAGATATGAATTTATTTTACATGTGCATCAGTGCCATCTTAACATAGAGGCAAAAGAGGCAGCCACCTCAGGGCCCCGGAGCTCAGGGGGCCCCTGAAAAATTGGAAAATTAAAAAAAAAATAGGGTTGTAAAAGCTAGGACAAAATTGGAACTGGACCCTCCAACTGTGACGGAAAGAAAATAACGAATAGGTACACCAAAATTTAGATTTTAAAATGGGGGCCTTTTCTCGTGGAATGCACCTCACGTTTAAACTTATTTATTTAATAGTTTTAATACTCATTCACTTGGCGTGTTAACGATTTTTGATTTTGTTTTATTTAGAATAATTTAGGGAGCCCCATATGGAGGATACAAAATAATTTTTAATTATATAACAGAAGTATTTATTTTAATTATTTAATAAAAATATTAATTTAAAAAATTTAATGAAACTGACATTTGTGAGACAATACTCGTAATGAAACAAAATAAAATTAATTCAATTTTTAATTATTAATTTAATACAATATAAGTTTTCAACAATGCTCTCAAATACCGCAAATATATAGAAAATAAAAACTTATCCAATATTGAAAGCACAAGGCATGAGCTTCCTCTAAATTATATAAATATGTTAAAAGTGTGAATACTACATTAAACTTTGGAGTACTGACATAACGATTACTTATGAGTTTGAAATTTATATTAAATAGTCAATGATTAAGATCGAATTACTATATCTTAGACGACATGCATAATGTTGTGGTTAATGTATATTTAAAGTCATATTCGAATTAATAAAAATGATAACAATTTTTATATCGTTATATAAAGCATAAGTTTATATTGCAAACTGTTCAGGATTAAGGCAAACAAATGTTATTACGATTTATTATAGTTACGAAAAATAGGCAGTAAATTGTTTGGTCCTTAGTTATATTAATAAGATTTGAAAGAATTACACATGTACAAACATATACTTTACCTTCAGTGTCCGGATACATAGCTGGCAAGTGCTCATGTATGTGTACTGGCCTTGTCACAACTTCTCGACTTCCAGGTTTTAGAAAATTTAAATGATTCTCCCGATGAATTGGAAATTTAGGTACTGCTACAGGACATGTAACAGATTCTACATGCTTAATATATTCTGATAATTCTTGCGGGTCTATGTTCATATGTCGAAAAGCTAAACCTAAATCATCGAGGTTCGATTCTGTCCTTCCCACTGAAAAAGCAATAGAATTACACGAATTCAATTAGAATAAAGCAAGTGTATATTATGTTTTATAATTGTAGAGACTTTTCAAACATTTTATTTATGGCTCTATGGGGCATGTTTGATATTATACTTGAAATAATTAATGATACTTACAAATTTCTGCATATTGATGTGTTAGCTTTGAAATTCGCAAAATGTACTCTTGCATAAGATCAACCATAAACTCTAATGGTGTAGAGTTAATAGAATGCCATCCAATCGTTTGACAAATTTGAGCGACGACCATTCTTAAAACACTTCTATTATATTCCGTTGACATTTTCAACTGTAACAAAAGTAATAAAACATTCTAATTGATATTGAAAACACTAAAAAATGTCGATACAAAATTCAAGAGAAGATTACTATATATTATGCACCATATATATGCAACTATTCTTAACTAATGTAATACAGAAGTGACAATGATTAAGGGTACGCACTTCTGCTATACAAAATACTCAGAATTTAAATTGTGAATTTCCATTTTGACTTACCAATGTAGAAGAACTTATGCAAGTTTCCTAGTTCTTCAGCTTATCAAAGATACATACATTCCTCCTCCACTATTTAACTTCACTTAGTACTTCAATATTGGGTCACGCAATTCATTATGACGACAACGCATAGTTTACTTGAAAAACGTAACGAAATATTTATCGTGGAAAAGACGCGGAACGCAAAGCGTTCTGAATCCCTTCACATCTTCCTTTACTTCCTTCGAACGTAATCCTTCGCAACCATCGATGCATGATACAATATACCGTATACCATGATGGCGGAAAGATTTCAGTCATGGATGTAAAAACAATAGCGTTGCGTACGAGGGGAAGGCACGACTGTGAAAATCGCTTTTGGGATAAAGGTTCGTTTTCACGTGACAGTAAATCATGGCTTTCATATCTCGAAACGTCATCTCTAGTTACTGACGTGATGTTATGTATACGTTTGTACCAAGGAAAATAATAAACCTAAACCTAAATCTAAACCTCATGGCTTTCAGTCGTCATGGTAGGGTGAGTTCTGTTTCACGCATTGAGTGCACCAATCGCAGCGAATGTAGTGATCCTCTAGGGAGTGATCGAAACAACGTGTATCGTCGCTGATTGGTTGCCGCGATTTTGGAGCAAAAGCGGAAATAGACAGAGAAAGAAACTGTAAAAAAGAAAGAGACAGAAATACTGATAGAAAGAGAGAGAGAAATATTGATTGAAAGAAATAGATATGTTTATTTCCGGTTTTGCTCCAAGATGACTGCGGTTATACCGATTACTCTCTAGAGGATCACTACTACTCGGTTCTTTTGAGCTCTCGGATCAGTTTGAAAGTCGGGCTCGGTTTGAACTTCAAGCTGCTTGAATATTTGAGTATTCCTGCAGCCCTAAACTGAAGATGCATGTAACATAATATATATTTGAAACTATTCAGAATTGGGCAAAATTTATTTCGAATAACGAATAAATCGCAGGATTTATTGGTGAATAACGATTAACGATTTTATTCGGTGAAAAATAGTCGTTATTCTCGAATAATTTAATTTTATTCACAATCCTTATTCGAGATCATTCGAATAAAAAATTATTCGTTATTCTCGATTAACTTCATTTTATTCGAAGATTATTCGAATAATGCCTAACTCTGCACAGACTCCACCACGCAGGGAACGTGGGTAAATTACAAATACATTAATGTTCATTTGTAATATAGAAATTCAATACTTTGAAATGTTAGTTATTTTTGGTTGTGCGTGACGTTCGCATACATAAATTAAGGTAGGTACGTATGTATGTACATACACAAAAGTGGTTCAACTTTGTGTACCGCTGTGTAAATACGAAAAATGAACAAAAGTATGCTAACGTTTTATAAATTATTGAAAGAAATGAGTTTTTCTGTTAACTGTGTACGTAAATAAATTCGCCGTTTAACAGCAAACACGTTTCACATTTAAACTTTTTCCCTATCCCTAACAGTGTCCGAGGTATTGAACCAAATAGGTGTTTCACCCCCAACACCTTTATAGGTTATTTTCACTTTCTAGATATAGATGTTAGTAGATAAAAAGAATACGAATTAAATATTTTTTTAAGAACTATTAAATGCCAAGTTTCCTTAAAATCGATGCATGTCATTTCGGGACTGCTCCTTGTGAGTAAATTTACTCGATTTGTTACTGTAACTCTGCTTTATATATAGTACCAATAGTTCAAAGATGGCGGCTGCCGCTAGTTGTTACGCTTTTTCCTCTGATGGTGAATATTTTGCTCATTGCGGAAACGATGGAAAGTTGAAAATTTGGGATACTTCCACTGGCCGTTTAAAACAAGAATATGTCTCCAATTTTCATCTTTCTTCTATGTGTTGTACTTTGGCTTGGCTTTACGTCAATCCTCAATCAACAAATGCTACGGTGAGCCATGTGCTTTTTTATCTTACATCAAACTTAAGTTCCTTCACGTTACTTTGTGAATCTATGTTGTATATTACATTTAAGTGGACTATCTCTAGGTTGTGTTAAAATTGTACGGTTTCAGGCATGAATATTCATATATTTATCTTTAATTAAATGTGCTCCATAGTATAGTTTTGAAGGTTATGTTTCCAATGCGGTTTACAATTATTTCGAAATTTTATATAGAACTAAACTCTGAAATTATATTTTTAGAAATGTATGTTTCTGTAAAAGTAATTTTTGATTAATCAAAATGTTTGTCGCCTAAAATACATTTCGTTTTCATATATTCTATCGAATGCGTATTTTAGGTTATACTTCTTACACACGCTTTAATTTTCTCAAAATATAGAAATGAACTTTTAGTTGGCTGTTCTCACAAAAGTACGCTGTTTAATTTCAATACTTTTCTAATAGGTATTCATCTTCATAGCAAATACATAACTATTAAACTCATTGATAAAGTTAATATTTCTTCAAATTTCGTCCGTTTAAAAAATTATTCTGTAGTTTGAGTCCACAGAATTGCTTTTACTTTTATTTTTTTTATAAAGTACCCCATGAATGTTTAGAAATATTTATTTACATTTCTGTCCATAATTTGTTGTTTATTCTGTATATTTTTGTCTTTGTATTTAAATTGGTAGAGGGGTATTTGTGGAATAAAAATTTCTATGAGTTATTACTAAGAATTTATTTATATTCATCGTCCCGTATATTTTAAACCAAGTAATTATTAATTATTTTACATATGTTCCTTCTTACTACAATTCCTACATGTATTCGATTTTTTGAATTTCGTTTTGTGATTGTATGTTAATTGTTACTTATGACATGTTTTACATGTTTTTATTTGGAATATTCCAATTTACTAATATCTAAAAATGACTATAAAATCATAATAATAATACAAAATATTTGTTTAATATACTATTATTAATATCGATTGAGGTCATGCAGTAGAGTTCAACTTTATAAGATAATATGTTTCAGGTTTTGCACCATATTATATGTAACTTTTGTGCTTAAATATATTAAGTGCAAAGTTAATCATCAAGTAAATTCATCTTTTATGTCTTAACTGTAAAATGTAAAGATCTTAGCATTCTTACATACATTTTCAGCCTTCACCATGGAAGAAACGCAGAAAGAAATCGATTACAGAAGAATTCAATCCCAAAGGCATTATTGCAATGGGTTCTTCAAGTGGAAAGATTACCCTTTATGACACAGCAACATCTTCGGTTACTACTCAACTAGATGGTCACTCTGGTACAGTTACAGCAGTGACTTGGTCTGAAAATGCTGGTTTCTTCAGTGCAGCAGATGATCATTATATAATTCATTGGAATCTTAAGGAAAATGCAGTGAAATGCAAATGGAAATCTGGGAAAGGAAAAACAACATCTTTAGCAATTACAGAAGATGGAAAGAGTCTGTTGTCAGGAGAGAGAATTGTTAAGTGGTGGGATCTTTCTAGTAAGCAATTGGTTAGGACATTCACGGGCCATGCTAATCAAGTGACATGTCTTTGTACCGTTAAAGTGGCACCTAGAAGTAATTACGTGATTAGCGGAGCCCGTGGAGATGGTTGTCTTAGTGTGTGGGCTTTAGACGAAGTAAGATATATTATATACAGTTTTATAATTTCGTTTAAATAAAGATTACTTATGTACATGAACATATTTAACAAAAGTAGATATATTTGACTAATGTAATCAATATAAGTCACAAGATTCGATTAGATATTTTCTTAAATTCCATAAATATATTCCTAGGCTACGATTTGATATTACTCGATTAGTAATTATGATGTACTTTTCAAATTATTAATATAAACTATGTATGTTTGGTTTTAATTTAGAAAAATAATAATTATAAAAATATTTTCAGCATAAAAGTGACAGAACCCCTGTGACAAATTTGGCTCTTCAAGATGACGCGATAAGCGTTTCTGTAAATGTCTCAGAGAATTCCCAGGTGATTGTACTGGTAGTATCGAGGTCTGGGCAGGCACATTTATTTCAATACCAAACAAATGGTCGCTCAAAACCGTTGAAGCCTAGCTTAAACGTTGCGGTGGCTTCTGATATAAGTCAAAAAGATAGTGTTCAACAAATTTCTATCCTAGATGCAAAATTAACAGATGATCAAAAATTGCTCTTAGTATACGGTACATATTTTAATCCTATATTTGAAAGGGTGGTCCCAGATTTTTCTGATAAAGTACAGTGCCTAGTGCGCTCTGAAACAAGAAGAAATAAAGATAAAAAAGAAGACATTTCTAAGGTGAAAACTACTATAATTGAAGATAACGTTGAATATCTTGCACCAGGTATTTGTCATTTAATAATTAAACATAGTGCTTATAATTAATAATAAGTTATTCAACCTTCAAAATAGTTAGTTTCCAAGCTGCATAAATTTATTGACATTATTACTGGTAGATTATATTTTTAATTTTGTCAACATCTTGAAATGTTACAAAAATGATATTTTATTTCGTCATTGTTCATAGGCTTCAAATACTGAGGAAGCATAAATTCCTATCAAAGAAATATAGTTATTTACATGTGCACTCTGTGCGATTACTAAAAATTAGTAGATATTAATTCTGTTGGCTTTAATTAATTGATTTTATATCTTTTTATTCATCCATTTAGTTTTATTCCTTCCTTTCTAGTATGTATTTAATAACGCAAAATGGTCGAGAATATCATTTCGAGATGTATGTGACTGAATTAACTACATATGTTTTGTCTTTAATTGATTTCTTTACATAGGAATAATTGAAGCCTCACAAAAAAGGAGTCGAAGTAATTCTGGATCACAGTTGTTACTCAAAGACAGATTGGAAAACCTGAGCCTAAATGCTGAAACCAGTCCCACAGGGAAAACTACTAGCACAGGTAGCAATAGAGCACAACTTCTGATTCAAGGCTTGAATAGTAAGGATAAGACTATTTTGAGCAGTATTTTTCTTACGAAGAACGAGTCCATTATTAGGAACACCATTGCCAAATTACCAGTACAGGCAATTGGACCACTGCTGAAAGAACTGACTATCTTGCTCCAGGGTAAAACTTACGCGTAAGATTTCCAAGAATTAATTAAGTTCTTATTTAATTCACTTGTTACTGTGCTAGCTAATTCAGAAATTGTGATCGAAAAATATACACTTTAGGTATTATATTTATTAATTCTACGTACTATGTGCATCCAATAATACATGCTAAATGTTTTTCTAAATTTTAAACGAACTTTTGTAGCATTTCCAAACAGTCCTCTCTCTGTTATTCAATACAATATTCTTAACTTTGCAATATTTAGCTATTTACACTTTTATATGAAAATTTAAATAAGAATGAAATTATTTCTAATTCAATCTAAGTAGTGTCTACAGACATAGATTTTTAAGAAGTTATTTATACAAGTTGTATTAACATTATGGTGAACTTTTAATGGCTTTATTTGCTAATTTTATTTGTGCTACTTTAATAAATGTCAATGTAATTATTGACAAAGTTTTAAAATTTATTCGTTTAGTAAATTGTCTTAAAAAATGTTTTATTTTAAAAACGTGTTACTAACTCTCTTATTTTTATTGTTACATTGTAGGAGTAAAGTTGCTATCAAATGGTTAGAAGCATTATTGATGACACACGCTGGTCACTTCTTGTCGCAAGCGGATCTCATGGAATCATTTGGTCCTATTTTGAGTTTGATAGATGCCAAATTGTCTCTATTGCCAGAGGTTTCTAAACTGAAAGGTCGCGTCTCTCTGGTCACTGGTCAAATTGCTCAGACAGTTGAAGAACAACAAAAGGACGCTACCGAAAATTGTCTTGTTTACCAGGATTCAGGTTGGTAAAAATGTTGTTTAGGGGACCCATTTCCAATGACCTTGACTTTGACGTATGTTGTCAAGGTCATCCTGCTGAGCAGGGTTACCGAAACGAGAAAAGACAAGGCCGCGGCGGGAGCTCAGTGACGTATCGTATAGGGAGTAGTACAGGGGGAACAGCTATTAAATTTGAAAGTGTTGAAAGTCAGTGACGTAGTAGGGGGAATCAACGCAGAGGCGGATTTGTGTATAGGCTAAGTAGGCTGCAGCCTAGGGTAGCAAATTTTGGGGAGTAAAATTTTGAGCGCAAGAAATGGGGAAAGTTTAAACACAGAAAGGCAATAGCAAAAAGTCATCGATTTGACGTAGAATGACTATTTTTTATAAGTTTATGAAAATCTATTACACTTTTTTCCTTTGGAACTTCTGCATTGAACTTGGAATAGTTCTTTTCACAAAATTAATGGAAATTTAATAGATTCTTCGGATGAAGATGATAGAATGGAAGACGAGGACCTAGAAAGTGAGTCAGACGAAAATTGGGAAGAAATTTCAAATCGGGAGGATCAAGATGATCAAGAAGAACAGGACGATGAGAACGTCAGAACTACAAATTCTGATGGGGAAGATGAATCTATATCCAGCTAAATATTCGTTGAGGTAGAATTTTAAAGAATTTATATTATTGGAAAATGATTGGAATGATTAGTAAATTGTGATTAAATTATTCTTACTCAAATAATTAAAAAACAATTTCATACTTTACATTACAATAATAATAATCCCATCATTTTTATGGAATTAATGAAAACATATATAAGCATTGTGCCCCGATGGAAAGAAGTCGGTCGAGAAACTCTAGGGTTCGAATATCAGGTCCGAATAGTATATCCCTATTGGCCGGCGCGACAACGTCAACGAATACATAGTAAGCAAACGGGACACGGGCGGCGGGAGCCAATGTGAGCGAAGAACCCCTGTTGCCCCTGTGACATTTCAACCGACTTCTTTCCATCGAGCCACAGTACTTCAGCAATATTTTGGAAAATTTAGATAAATAAGTAATAAGATTTTATATTCTGCTTTGTTACAGTAGACATTCAAATTCTTGGATATGATGAATGTGGAAAAGAAAGAGAACATGAAATGTTAAATAAATGACGTTTTTCTACAGAAACTATGCATTTTTATTATCATCGAACTTTTTCAATTCATTCAAACTGGTATTTCTACCTTTATTTGTAAGAATTTAATTTTCCTTTAAAAATCATAAGATGAAAATCTTTTATGTAAAAGTAGCACTGAAATGGAACTTCTAATATTCAAAATGAAACATGGAATTTAAAAGTAATTTCTCGCGAATTTAGTGGGGCATAAAAATGAAAGCAATTCTAAACTTATACATTTTGCAAAGTAAAATTTCTACAAATATAAAGTTTTAAGAGTCTATTTTGAAACGTCGCGCCTTTTTGTTCTTATCGCAAGTGTGCCATGTATATAGTCGCAAAATTTGAGGTTAGGTGTGTATATGAGAGTTTCATACTTAAGAATTTGTAGTGAGAAAATTACGGGTGTGCAGTTTTTAGTGATTAAACTTTAAGAGAGATCCTAAATATTCTCTGTTTTTGTTAAAAATCTTCGTAACATGGTAAGTGAAAGAATAATTTAATACGATCTATTTAGTATTGACTACATAATAGGTTAACAATATTTCACTGCAAATTTATTTGCCTTTAATGTATTACAAGTGTGCATATATACATATGTATAACGTAAAAATTTCCAAAATTTGCAAATGTGTCCTTAGAACAGTTCGTAATATTAATTTGAATGTTTAAACTCCAGAACACAATTGACATTCAAGGTTACTTGACAAGTATAATCATATGTATATTTTCTTAATCATTGATATTGTGTAAGTTTTACATTTCTAAGCCTTACTTATTTGTTTGATTTGTAATAAATAGATATATATTTATAATTTTAATGCAATTATATATTTTTTCTAATGACTTATAAATTCATGTGCTCCTTAAGCAAAATATATGTGTGATGGCTTATTTATATTTATTTCTGATGTTTAAAATTCATTGTTATAAAAGTTCAAACATATATAATTTACATTTTAGCCAATGTTAACACACGACATTGAACTTCCAACTTCAGTTCCCGACCTGCTGTTGGAAAAGCATACAAATTTCTTACTTTCTTATGGTAAGGATAAGGATGAATATGTAAGTATAATAATTATTATTTAGTTTCTTGTTTGATTCTCTTCTTTGTAAGTAAAAAATGAATACTGGTAGACGTAGACAACAGTTCACAGGTCGAGACCTCCATCCATTGGTTGTAAATCTCAATAACGCGTCTATTCATTTCATAAGGCTGATGCCACATTTGCGCTTTGTCTGTGCGAATATGACCGCTCGTGATTAAATGGGCACAGGAATAGCTTAAGTTACATGTGTTCACATACAATCGTTTTCCCTGCGTGGATTCATTTGAAAAAAAAGGGGTTTCTGTTTCTTTAATCAGTAGGCCTTTGCTTACGGTGGAGTGAGGAGTAGCAAATATATCTAATTTACTAAATACCATTCAGTTAGTCTATATTGCATAAGCAATAACAAAAAAGAAACAGCGCAAACAACAATTCGTTCCTTAAATATGAAAATATTAAATGTTTGAGTATGGGATATGTTCATTTGTTGTAAAGTGCAGACAGACTATACCCAGGCAAATTTTTATACAACATCAATATCTAGTTTTAATACTTTGGTAGATCTTATACAAGGGCATCAACAAAAAATCGATTCACGATTTCGCAAAGCTATAAGCAGAGAGGAATGATTTCCACATTCATCACTAACCACTGTTCATTTTTTACTTTAATTGTTCTTTTTTTCTGCTACTTACTGCATTTCAGTACAAGTTTCTAGAGTTGGGACTATCGGTTATCCATATCTTATTGATACTTAACGATATATCAATAATATCGTTAAGATATCGTTAAGGCGAATGGAGGGGAGAGTCACTGAACTTGACTGAAGTAGAATGCAAGAAATGTAATTGAATGTATTCGTATTAAAAATGTGTAGAAAAATTAACCAAAATATTAAAAAATCCTAGATATATTGTATGATGGAACACATGAGAATGTCTGGTATGTACTGGGGTCTAACAGCGCTTGATCTTATGGGCAAACTTGAACAAACCAATCGGAACGAGGTCCTCGAATTCATAGCCCAGTGTCAAACGGAAAGTGGCGGTATAGCGGCAAGTTTACAACACGATCCACATATTCTCCACACTTTAAGCGCAGTGCAGATACTTTGTATCTACGATGCTCTGGATACCATTGATATGGAGAAAATAGTCAAATACGTGAAGGAAAGGCAACAGCCAGATGGAAGTTTTACTGGTGACATCTGGGGTGAAGTTGATATCAGATTTTCCTTTTGTGCTGTGGCAACATTATCGCTTCTGGTTAGTATAGCTTTAAAATATATAGCTAAAGCCGCGTATTTACCTGTGCATTTGGCGCGCACCGATTTTTTGATCGTTCGGAGCTCAGCGGGCGGTCGGCGCGCGTTCGGGGTTGATTGAAAATTGCGGCGTCCATTTCATAGTATTGTTCGAACCCGAATGCACGCTTTGATGGACTGCCAGCAAGTGGACCGGCCCAAACACGCACCGAATACCGAACGAGCAAAAAATCGGTGCACGCCGAATGCACAGGTGAATACGCGGCTTAAAGGACTGAAAATGCGAAAAGTGTCTGTGATAGTAATTTTTTCATTTTGAGTTGGTGTTATATTTCTTTAATTATTTCGCACCACAAACATTTATTGTTAGGTCTATCAAGATTATTTTGATAGTGAGATTATTCTCTGTAACGACTGCTTTCAATTTCGATATCTGAACGTGCAACAATTTTGGAATAAAACTAGAAATCCATTGTTTTAGAACCGAATGGACGCGATAGACGTTGATAAAACGGTTGAATTCGTCATGAAATGTATGAATTTCGATGGCGGCTTTGGATCAAAACCGGGCGGCGAAAGTCATGCTGGCATGATTTACTGCGGTGTGGGACTTTTATCAATAACTGGTAATTCCTTTTTTCTTATTTCAATTGAACGACAGGATGATAAAAGTTTATACAATTCCAAAAAGTGGAAAGAAACGAAGGTAGAAGAAATACTTTCAGAAATGCATACTTACTATACTAAAATAATGTTCGTAGGTTGCCTTAACTTAGTAGATGCTGATCAGTTAAGTTGGTGGCTTTGCGAAAGACAGCTTCCGTCCGGAGGTTTAAATGGACGACCAGAGAAGTTACCTGATGTTTGCTATTCTTGGTGGGTTTCATCTGCACTCACTATTCTTGGTCGGCTTCATTGGGTTGATAAAGAGCACTTGGTATGTATTTTTCCTACAGACTTTGTTTGCAGTTTAACTGTTGTGAGTATCTAGTAGTGGCTGATAAGGGCGGATTTGTTTGTAGGCTAAGTAGGCTGTAGCCTTGGGCGATCGTGGTCCAAGAGCTATTATTATATTTATTATAACTTTTCATTATAATTTAACTTTTCCTTATAACTTAATCGGCGGTCACTGTTTATTAAAAAGTAAAACGAGGTATCGGTATAGGTTTGGGGCTAGATTGGAGGCCTCCCCCCCCAAATCTGGCCCTAAACCTACACCGATACCTCGTGACATATACTCAAGCATTTTAGAATATTGGTAACTTATTGTTAGTTAGCTGATCTGTATGATTACCGAATCTACTAAGGATACATACATCTTATAAAACGTACATATATACGGAAAATTTAATCCGTCATAACTCTTGAACCACGATCGTCTCACGCTTCGGACAAAGTGCATATTACTCAGGATCTTCCCCTCTACAACATATCTGAAATTCAACAAAATTGGAGTTGCGGCTCCCTCTTCTGCATATTTACCGAAAAATTTTCGCATGGTTACATTAAATGTAAAATGTACATCCTGTATCTTTTGGGGGTTTTAACATTTTGTTATGACAACTTTAACTTATTATTTATACAGAAAATGCAGAAATGGATAAAATTTGTTAAAATTTTTTACTTTAACTTTGGTTCACAGGTGAAGTTCATACTAGCATGTCAGGACTCGGAATCGGGAGGATTCAGCGATCGTCCAGGAGATGTTGCCGATCCTTTCCACACTCTATTTGGGTTAACTGCACTTTCGCTTTTAAACACTGATTACTCCCTCAAAAGCGTCAATCCGACATATTGCATGCCTGAATACGTTATTCAGAGGTTACAGCTGAAACCTGCAAGATTAGACCGAAGTGATTGACATTTGATTTAAGAAAAGTAATTTCTTAGTAGATTTAAGTTTTTATGAAGTAATATAATAAGATGAAATATAATGCTAATATTTTGCACCAATTCTTTCCATTATTCTCTTATCTGTAATCTTAAACATCTTTATTTGCTCTATTAACACCATGTACTGTTATGTATTCTTCGAAAATTACTTGCTCCATGCAACGTAACACAAATGAGATATGTTCTTAAACATATAAATAAATGTTGCATTCCTATCAGGATCATAAAATTCTTAACGATATACTAATTTGGGAAGGATCATAAAGTAGTGATCTTTTTTAACAGACTTTAAACAAGTTTGCTTAAAAATTGGGCAAGTGCATTTTGAATGAAACCGGGCTTGAAATATCAGGTCTGATAACTATAAACAAATCTCACAATATTACTCACGGTAAACATGCTGTTTAGGGAACCCACCTTCAATGACCTTGACCTTGACATATGTTCAATATGCGAGCCGTCGCTTATTTCTTAGCTTCTACATATGGTGTCATCTAGCAATAACCCCAGCTTCCAGATATCTATCGTCCATCTAGCGGTACCAACTACAAATTGAATCTTTTCACTGTTCCGCGTCAGCTGTTTCGGCTTTGAACCTCACGGCCCGTAATTTCCACCGCTAATATTCAACTGTTAATATCTCGAGAACGAAGTCTCGGATCCCAAAACAGTAAAGGACTAATGTTGAAAAGGTTCGATGTCTTCATGCATCAAGATATTGCATTTTCCGGATTATCCCTCAATCCTGGGAGATTTTGTATAGAATTCGAATTAATTCTGAATCCTGAAAACCAATTGTGTTACTAGCCGAGGCTGAGGGCAATAATATTGGCGACTTCGAAGCCGAGGATTTGAGATTGTTTGGATGGAGTTTGTTAGTAGTGGACGAACCGGAGCCTAGTATTCCCGGGAGCCCCTAGGAAGGTAGGTGTTCACGGACGAACCGGGGTCTGGTATCCCCGGGAATCACTAAGAATGTTATTACAGCCTCGGAACATTATAATACAATACACCTCGAGCGATAAAGATGTATCTGTGTGGGTTAGTCTCACAGTGGAAATTCAGATGATTAGATTCAAATAAAAGAACTCTGAGTAACAAATGACAAAATAGGTATATTCTGCAAGCTCGGTCTCTACAATTGTTTAGTGTGTGATTGTCGCGATACCTAAGTCCAGCTCTCGGTTTTGACGCACTGAGAAATACGAGGGTCTCAGAGTTTAATAAATACAACATTTAACAGCAATTTACGTACTGTATGGTTAATTTGAATACTCGAAGGAGAATGTAACTCGATTTCGTTAGCCTCTTTCGTCTAAACTTACTAGACTTGAAATGATCCCCCGAGTATGGATTCGTGGTAACATTTATCCCATTAAACTCATCACCTTTTCTGAAAGATCTTTAGTATCTTAACAGGTGAGTCTATTACTTGTATACGTAGTACTTGCTTTGGGATACTACATTCTTCAAAAGCAAGATTGTTTAGTTCTGAAATGAAAACAAAATTACACTTGTTTTCACTGTGTATTATCCAAGAAATATGTTTTATAATGCCTCCCCAAGATATAGCGACTAGAGGGAGACCTACTCAAGTGGTATACCACTGATGCTATAAGGCTGTACTTATTTGGTTTACACGTGCTTTTCTGTACTGATCACAAAGAACTAATACCGAAAAAAGTACACTGAATATGTCCCTGAGCGTTTTACTTGCCACTGAAATACTCGGAGGCGTTAAGGACCCAGGCCCCTGCTGCATTTACGAGATCACTATATCACGGGAAGGTGTTATACTGTCTAGAAAATATACCTAATTGATGTAGAAACTGTGAGATAGTATCCTCGTTTCGGACCATTCCTGCGATAATAGCATATCTGTTATTAAAGGACAGCAAAGCCTTTAATCCAGACACTAATATGGGAAATGCATCTGCCTCGTATAGAATATCAGCTCCAATTATTATATCTGGTATAACCCACTGTTCATTTATATATTTATGAATATCTTCCCAGTTCAGTTCCATAATTTGAACACTTGTATTGCCATACATTGCTTCAAGCTTTAATCTATTAATTTTTGACTGTAGTTTAACTTGTGATGTCTTTTTATCAGGTAACAAATTAAACTTCACATTCTTGGAGACCATGTCTAGGACATCGTTGTGACAATCTGTGAAAACATATTGTTTTGGGAAACATTTCCTGATAACACACAGTCCTGTTAATCCAACTCCACAACCAAGTTCTAAGATGACTTTTCCATCAAAATCACTGCTATTTTCTATGCACCATTTACCTAGTTCAAGTGCCCCCTGTAAATTAGTAATATTATTATGATTGAATAAAAGAATTTTGTTTAATAATGACATTAGAATACCTGCCAAATACATAATCCAGTTGTTCCTTCCGATATAATATTTGTGCTTTCGTGCAGACTTATGTGAACCGATCCTTCTTTATCTTCTAATAGAAAGTGTCGATAATGAGTGAACTCGTCAAATGTTGAAGATATTAAATTACAGTATGTAATGTACATATCATCATGAATTTCGCAACCACTTTCCTCTATCTAAGTTGAAAATGATATAACAATATTAAGTTTTTCATGTAAATATGTTTTCATGCAAAACAGGTGTTAATACCTTGTTCATAAGCCACTTTAAAAATGCTCTTTGATAAGAACGTTTTATAGGGTATTTTTTAATCAAATTATTATTTACTGTGCTCTCCAAAATCTCCCTTTGCCTATTCAAATTAATGAAATAACTAATAGTCTGTTTAGGAATCTGAAATTAATGCATAATTTGTATACAAATATAATACAGTACTATTATTTACAAGCATAATATATGATTCTCATACAATTAAATCCAATGTATTTATCGGTGCACAGCAAAGAAATTGTTTTGTCAAATTATTTATGTCAAATAAATTAGGACTCATTTTGTTCTGAATATAAACAAGATATCGTGTATGAAATTGTTTGCATTTATATTTATTGATGTTTTATAATTATTTTCGTGTTTAAATTTTTCATTGATCGTAAATATTTTAGTTATTATACCACACACGGGGTATAGAATAAATCTGTCACCTTCTGGACTTTTATGCCTCACATGCTGAAAAGTTGAAATACCGATGCATACTGATGGTTAATGATGGTTATGCTAGGTTTACACCTGACGAGCAGTGACAGACTACTGTAACTCTAATAGAGACGAAACAAGCTCTATAAGAATCAAACAATTAATAGCGTATTAGGACGGTTGCACTGATACGCACTGAGTGTGAACTTTTTCGCTTCCGATTGGCTAAAACAGGCTAAAATTCGCACTCAGTGCGTATCAGTGCAACCGTCCGAATACACTATAATAGCGAATTCGCAATCTCCCACTGACTCTGAGCTGGTGCCAGAAAATGATTGACACTATTGAGAGTGATTGATAAATGTGCTTCAATTAATCAATCAATTAATTTGCCACAAAGAACGATGATTTGTAATTTTGAAAAAATATATCGATGCCGATATTGAGATTTTAATATCGAACTATCCAGATATCGGGTTGAAAAATATCGATATTTCGCGAAAAAAATATCGAATATTCGATACATCGATATTTTATCAACAATCCTACGTAGTGTCTGGGGAGGTAGCGGTGAGATTGAGAACGGTTGACAAGTTGACATTTTGACCAATTTTGACAAGTCTGCTGGTCAGAAGCAGTTCGGAAGTGTATGTACGGCAGTGTCCGAAGATATGGTTCATTGTTTTCACGAAAAAGTAAGGAACGATCGGTAACGAGACCCATACAAGTTATCAAAGTACATGATATGAATTTAAAAACCACATTTCGAGTGTCACTGGCTGTGCTATATAATTACCGTGTTGACAACTAACCTGGTACAATGATAGAATCTCCAGCATGGAATTCAAAAAAAGACGAAACTATATACAAAGCAGCAGGTTCAATACATTTGCGAAAGTATGGGCAGTTTTTTGAAAAATTGGCAGACAAAAAATGGAAAAACGATTCTACATTACAATATTTTATGGAAGGGCCTCTTCGACTCGTATATAGACCTGTTGAAGATGCCAGTCTTATATCTTTAACAGAAATGCAGAATAAATCTTTATCAAAACTGCTTGCTGCTGTTGCTGGCACATGTAGAGAAATTAGACTTCTCGAAGAAGAAGCTAAAACTTTTTATAAAAAGTTATTTACGCATGGAGAAAGAAGCATTGACAATAATCAAAGTAACATTACATCTCTTCTTTCCGATTTACAAGACCTATTTGTTTTTGTGAATAGAATATGGACCGTTACATATCTAACGACAAAACAATTGTCTAGTCTAGCAGGTGATTCGAACGAAGTTTATTTACCTGTACTAATAGAGCATTTCATTGATTTATTTGTAATTGTTCTAACATTGGATGAGCTTATCGAGTCTCAACCATCGCTATTGGAACAGTGGAAGAAATACAGAATACACGTGCGTTCTATTATGCATAATCCATCACAGTTTGGTATAATGGAATCCAAGCTTCATGTGTTCGATAAATTATTAAAGAACCTGCAGGAACACTTACTGAAGAAAGTCATATTTTCCAAAACAATTGAATACGTTATGGATGTAAATAAAGGTCCTGTAATGAGCGAACAGATTACTAGTTATCTTAAGAATTTAATGTTAGATATTGAAAATAAGTCTAACAACAATGCAGCGTTGAACAGAAATTGGATCAGAGTAAATATTGGTGTTGTAGTAACGATGAAATTATTTGGTACCTGTGATAGAAGATTGATTAAAAAAGTACTGGAAAATAATAAAAAGTTGTACGCTGTAACTTTGATTGGAAATGTTATGTGGATACCTAGCAAATTTTTAAGTGATTTTATACCGAAAGAAGCTGGTAATTCTATTAGTTTGCAAATAGGAGAGAAAATATTGTTCGCGAGGACGCAGAAATTATATCAGACTACAAATAATCTGATTCATAGAGCCATGGCATGGTGTATGGAAATACAAAGTATCTTGACGAAGACTAGTCTTCAAGTTTCAGATATTGGCCAAAAACAGTCTTCACTGGTAGATTTAGTTACTCTACTGTCCGACATCAAGGAAATTACATCTTTTATAATGAACACGCATGCGATGCTTATTAAACCAATGAACCGGAATACCGTCCAATTGATCTGTAGACTGGTAGAAGTACAAAAGTCTTTACAGAATACATTTTATATGTTGGGGCCGGTTATAGTGCAATCGCAAAGTCAAGTATTGCAATATCTGAGTTATAACATTTTGGTTACATTGGAGAATGCACGAAAGAATTTAATTCAGAAGGATAAAGGTTATAGCAAAGAAAGATTAGACACTTTGTCGCTAGTAGGCTTGAGTATGAAGCTATTAAATGGTCCGGCGAGCGCAGATAGGAGGCTGATAATCAGATGTGCTTTAGCGTGTGCTAGCCAATTAACAGATACATTCAAAGAAGAAGATATGGTGAAGTTAAGATTTTTCTTAGATATTTATGATACTATCGCTGAATTACACAATATTATTAGTGAAATCTGCGACTATTCTATATTGCTGCATCACCAAAATATCATTCCTGCTTACTTCTCTTTTGTGAAAGATAGTAATTTGAATATAAATCATATCGTTCATCTTTTTGGTGCATTTAACAGCACTATTAGCGAACAAGAAGGATCAGATTTGAAGAAGAAAAGGGTCGTGCAGTTAAAAGAAATGTTAACTAGGAATGTATTACAACTTGTTTGCCACGAGATAGAGAATAACTTGAGACTTCATGTCCATGCTCATTTAAAGTTAGATTCTACTAATCCATTTAATATTGGAGCAAAAAATGGTGGAAGAGTAGTAGAATCCTTACCATTGCCTCTAGCCGGCAGTATGATATATGCCAAGAGATTTATTGAACATTATCTCGATGGTATGTTTTACAATCTTACTACAGTGGCGCTGCACGACTGGAGAACGTACAGAATGATGCACGCTCTTGCTCATTATAAACTGAATCTTGAAACTATACAAAATCACTTGCCTACACAAACTTTGGAACAAGGTTTGGACGCACTAGAGATTATGAGAAACATTCATGTATTTGTTTCAGAATATCTATATAATTTGAATACGCAAACTTTCATCGAACATACGAATAACAATAAGCATTTAAATACCATTGGAATTCGACATATTGCGAATTCTATTAGAACACATGGAACTGGTATTATGAGCACAACAGTTAATTTTGTGTATCAATTTCTCCGCGTAAAACTGCTCACATTCTCGCAATTTCTTTTCGATGAGCATATAAAATCGAGATTAATGCGGGACATAAGATTTATAAAAACACAAAGAGAAAGTGGAGTAACGCCTTATACATACGAGAAGGCAGAAAAGTTTCAAAAAGGAATCAGAAAGTTGGGTATGACGCCTGACGGTTTGAGTTATTTGGATCAATTTCGGCAATTAATCACACAAATTGGAAATGCATTAGGATACGTGCGATTAATCAGATCTGGCGCGTTACACGCAAGCTCAAATGCCATTTCATTTCTTCCAAACAACAATTCATCTGTATCGTTTGAAACAATGTGTAAAAATTTGAATTATAATACAACGACTCAAGCAGCAGCAAAATGCTTAGAGGACGATATTGCCAATTTGGTACGGAATTTTACAGAGGGCATACAATATTTCAAACTTCTCGTTGACGTATTTGCATCTGCTTTCCACGATACTCAATCGCATCATTTACAACAATTTTACGCCATTGTACCTCCGTTAACGTTAAGCTTTGTGGATAACTCGATATCAAATAAAGAAAAGATGTTTAAAAAGAATCAAACTGGCGCGGCTTTTACTGATGACGGTTTCGCAATGGGAATTGCATACATAAATGCTCTTCTAAATCAATCTTCGGAACTGGATGGTTTACATTGGTTCAAAACAGTTGAACAGCATATAAGTGCTGAAAAACAAGCTGCAGAGAATAGAAATGATCACGGGGATGAAAAATTGCAACAAACAAGGGCATTAACATTAAAACGCTTAGGAGAGAGAAGTGCTGAATTTCAGTTACTCTATTACAGTTTATCTGGAGCGAGAGTGTTCTTTAAACAGCCTGATACGTAATATTTTAGAATACGAAATATTGCGAGTTTAGTCATCATAAGATTTTTCACTATTTTAAATTTTATTTTTTTCACTTTCATAAGTATTATTATTCAAAGAATATAATATTACACAATGTATGATACTATTGTGAGCTGTATAAAAATAAATTTAAAACCTTTTATGTGCTATAAATTTTATTTTATTTTCATAATCTCTTCGTAACTTGTATTGTACATACATTACAATAACAAGAAAATAAAAATATAGATTAGTGTGTTAAACAAGATTTGATTTATTGAAGGATCATTTAAGTATCGATTATGTATAACTGTAATCGAATATGTCAGTACACTTGAACTTACTATTTTTTAATCTATCCTCATGCGCGTAACATACCAGCATATTCGTGAATACTTTAACTATGTTCACTTACATAAATGTTTTTTTTAAATTAACAATATAATGGTAATACTTAATATACATTATGAAATAACTAATGGCTAGACAAAATGACTAGAATTTATTACACTTATAATTGTAGCTTTAAGTAGTTATGTTTTAGAAGAAGTACGTATGAAATGATTCTTACAACGCATAATAAAATAGTAATACAGAAGGAAGCCTTCCTTTATATTGTAAAAATTAAAAAGTATTTTAATATTTTTCACTGTAAGGTAAACATTGATACTGCTTATAAATCAAATACAAAGTCATAAGCTTGCCGACTACCATTTTTACTTTCAACATCCGTACTAACGTTAAATGGAAATTTTCTTCTTATTCAGTATCTGTAAATATTGTTTACCCTATATTTGAACATTTATTAATGACTAAACATTACATTTTAAATAAATATAGATCACATATAGCTTCCATAATAATAAGTCATTATAAATCTGATAATGCAATATCACTATTATAATGATAGATGTCATCGATAATATACCAATCACAAAAATTTAAATAAAACTTACTGTCGTAACATGAAAAAAAAATTTCATCATTCAAGCTTTACAGAGCCTCATCTTAATAATGCGACTATGGTAATTATTGTACTCTTACTACATAGAGCGTGTACTTATCTACAATAAGTTATTAAAATACGAAATATTTTGTAGCTTTATATTTTTTTAGATAACATTTTAGAATATTATTTCTGTATTCTGTTTTGATCTTTCTGAGCGTTTCAATGGTACTGTATGTATCTAAGCTGCTTAATATTGATGCATTAATTATTTCGCATAACACAAATCTAAATTCCTAATTAGTTTGTAGTTTATACAATTTTTATATGTAATGACTTCGAACTACGTCTTTCTTATAATTTTGCATTTCATTACATTAATATGGATATGCTTCTTTTTCATGTTTGGACAATACAGTACTGTAAGTATCAATCGTTGAACTTGGCTTATAAAGTCAATTTCATATGGCATCGTGTCAAGAAGGTGATAAAGCTTTTAAGACTGTGACCTCGATGACTGTTCAGGATCCAGTAGATCGTCGCAAGAAGCTGTCGGCGGTAATAACTGTCTACCTCCACGCTTTTTACTACGTGTAAATACTTTAGTTAGTTGCGCAAATTTACGCCGGGACACTATAAACACATAATTACAACAGTGGTTATAAAATCATATGATTATTAGTTACGTATACTAAAAATCGTTAGAAAATAAAAATTTCCATACTTTTGCCCATATTTTTTAGTCTTTCTTTAAACAGATCTTCGTCGTCGTGGCCAACTTGACTACTACACTTTTCAAGGTTTGGTCCTTGTATTTTTGTATCTGAAATAAAAATAGCAATACAGGTAATTTTCTAAGTGTTGCTTAAATATTCTCCGTTACGAAGATTATGACTGTATACGGCATACCACTTTCTAAGGTTGACAAAAAATCTTCATTCCAACGCAATTGGGCCATGAATTCTTCGTTTTGAAGAAACATAGCGATTCTTTCATCTTCCAGCATGGAATTCTCCTGCGAATACGACGAATCGAGATTCTCTTCTGGAACTTGTTGTGGAAGTCTCAAGAATGTATCTGGTAATGGTCCTAACAAAGCCGGTTGCCATTTATATATACTTCTTAGAGATTTATTTGCATCTATCTTTGGTGATTTCGAGATACTTGGTGATTTCTCATTTTGTTCCAATTCGCTTCTTATTTTCTCATTTTCATTGTCGGTACTCATAGTAAGTAATTGATCGATTGTTGTATCTACAGCTCCTTGATTAGACCTTAATACAGCCTAAAAATGAAAGTAAGTACTATACAATTTTTTGATAAAATTACTTTACAAGTTGCATGAATTTCTCTTGTCAATTAGGGCACAAAGTTGAGCATTACGATACCCTGTTATAAAAGAATTATACTAAATTCTTTCGACACTGCGTAATAAGATTACCATGAAATAACTACCTCAATCACATCATCGTCCATTTGTGGAAACATATTTTTAAAATCTGCCATTGCTTGATAAAATTCCAAGGTGGTTTGCTGTTGTTGTTCCATAGCAGAGGCCATTATGTGACTACTATACAATTTTTAATCTAAATGAAGAAGTGAATTGCAAGCAAACAACTTGGAAGAGGTCGATCATAGATTTTACGATAAAATATTAATTGGCCTTACCTTTAAAGCACAGGCAAATTTAAAATAGTTTAAAAATATTAGTCGATAGATCGTTGTCCGTGAAGACCGACATTGGTTTTTGATTATTGTATCAACGTTACGATACGTATTCCCAACAGTACTTTACATTTTAAGATACTTTTTTGGTTAATTAGTTGTATCGCTGTATCTTGTCGTTATCTAATATTATTATATATCACTATATAAAAAGAAATATTCATCCGCATAGCTAAATGTAACATGCAATGACAGTACTTACTTCGCCTAGAAGAAGACTGTGAACTGTCAAACTTCGTTCAGTCCTTTCTTACTTATGTCACAGAAAGTGAACTCGTCACTATATTTTCACATTTTAAGAAGCACCAATCAAATACGCTGCCGATCAGAAAAGTTGTCAGCCCCACTACTGTCTCCCGAGACACGCTATGAAAAACGGTATTCCCATCTATGAGACGATGGTCCGTGGCGCGGACCACGGGACCACAGCGCCACTGAACGCCACGTTGCTGTGACCGTTCTGTTAGTGATTGACACGTTTAAATTTCAGACTTCTATTGTAATAAATATTTCTTCGACTTTTACATTAATAATAATGCTAATGTGAATATAATATTACGAACAATATTCATAAACTACAAATAAATAGCACTATGGAATTCCTTTCCCACATAGCACAGACGTCTAAAAGACGTCAATCATACGTCCCCCAGATAGCACACGTTGTCTATAAGCCGTCTTCAGACGTCTTGAAAGTATGAAAGACGACTTATCGACTTCGTGTGCTATTTGGGATGAGAGCGAGAATGGGGTTAATTTGAGGTAGCGTTCCCAATTACGCCCAAATCGCCTGCAACGCCCGTGGTTTCCATTACACGTCGCGACCGCGCAGGCGATTTGGGCGTAAGTGGAACGCACCCTATGTATGATTTTCAGGATCGATCTTTTGCTTTCAACGATTAAGCGATCTCATAAAAGATCGATTCTTAAGATCAATCCGATCCTTATCCAGGATCGGCATTGATTGCCGCCAGTTACTATTTAGTTGCTACGCGCAGTGTCGATGTCGCCAAAGAGTGCGGGTGTTCTGCACGGCGCTGGTGGGGGGAGAGATGTAGATATTTTCTTTAGATTAGAGCTTTAGTAGGTAATAATTCCACACTACCCCGGCGCCTCCTTGGGAGGGCTTCGACGCCAAACGCTGGGGTGACTTTCGAAGGTTTCTCCACGTTATACAAAAAGAGCATAGTAGGATAGAAGGAAACATTGCACCGAAGATCGAACTGCTTGTGGAAAGCAGTACAATTTTCGCTGTGTGTTAGCACAGACGTGAACTATTTATAAAAGTTGGCTATGGAATAAAGTCGAAGTATTTGAAATTTGAACATCGAATCGTTTGAAGTTATAAAACACAGGTGCACTTTGCGTACTTATATAGGTGTTTCTCTCATTAGCAATTATTTTTTACTTCGTTTTAGATCCTCAGTCACCTATCTGAAAGGGACCATCTTTTTCCGTGTTAGTCTGTAATCTCTATCAATGCTATTAATGTAATATGTATATATATAATGATCTTTATAATCGTGATGACGAATGAAGAGTATAGATATAATGGTTACTAACGAAATGTTTTTAACTTGAAATGAGACAATTAAAATGTGATTAATTACTGAAATAATTGAAATTAACTGATTTTTGTTTCTTGTGACTATTATTAAGTATAACGTATTTTTTACTTTTAGTTTTATTTAATTACAGGTTCATTGTAATCAACCTCATACGGTTTAATATTTTTACGCATAACAGTAGAGCGTGACTTATTCGAACCCCGATTAACCGAACTACTTCTTTCTAATACTTTTTCGAACCAGTGTAGCGGTACCGATTGATTGATTGACTTTTGCGTAATATAAATTAACGCAATTTCTTATAATTATAAACTGTGTAAAGTACACGCAAATTCGAATTTCCGAACCACCTGGATCCCAAGCAGTTCGGATAATTGACGCACTACTGTAGTACATACCTATCGTTAATTTAACGAATAATTATTATTAATTATACAATTTAGGAAATTCGATTAATAAGTCGAAATAATTCGACAATGAACGTAGATTCCCTTTATTCCAAATTTTACATAGCTTTCAGTTTAAAAATCATGCATCACAGAATCAATTTTTGTACCATGTAGGAAAATATTTAAAAAAATATAGAAAATGAGTTGATAAATGCAAAATTTACTGTTTTTCATTTTGTTTACTTTCTATACATATTAAGGAAACAGTACTTACTACTTTTATGAAACAGTAAAAATTCTTTCACAATATATATTATTTACAATATTTAAGATTCTAATAAGACAATAATAGTCTAGAATTAATATCCCTTCTAGAACTGATAAAGAGACAAGCCAATACTTAACATAATAGTGTAGGGTGTACCATTCATAAAGAATTAAAAAGAAATTAACAGACATCATTTCGTAGTGAATAAGAATATTAAGTTTATACATTGAATGTATAAAGTTAGAAATTTACTAACTTTTTTAATGGCTAAATTACCAGAACGTTTTTGAAGCATGTACAAATTCACCTATATTACAATAATAATAATTACAGTTATATCTACATATGGGCATTATTTAGATATATTTCTACTAGATATATTACAATATTCAAGGTAAAAGATTGGTAAAAGATGTAATAAATAACAATTTCATGTTATAAGTTACATGCTTAATCCTCGTCTGTACTTTTCTGGTATACTGCGCCAAATTTACTCATATACTTACGTACAAAATCTTTAGCTTTATGTTTGACATTTTCGTTACACTGTAATTCGTCGACACTTTTACAATGTTTTAATTCTTTTGCGAGGACAAAATGTGTCAGCTAAAACAGAAAAGATTTTTGGCAAATAAAATTTGGCGTCTGCGTAGAAATGAATCCCGCCGCTTTTTATATTTGTTCACAACCATACCTTTCTAGCGAGATGTTTAAAATCTTCTGTGTTAGTTATTCTACCTTGTTTACAATCATTTTTTCTATATGGATTCAAAAAATGGACCATAACATTTGCCATATTTATCCTAAAAGTATCCTTAATTTTCCTTTCCGACATGGTAGACAAATCCGTGGAAGGTGCTTGTAATTTATTCAAACTGTGACGTGAATGTGATTTAGATTTGTTACTACGTCTGTGTTTTCGTATTTTTTCAACATGCTCTTTAAATTTCGCTCTTTCCTTTTGACGGCGTAACTTTTCCTTTATTCCTTTATGCGTTTTATGGTCAATACGATCCTCTTCTCGACGCGGCTGCAAAATATATAAATACATATGCAACAATACGCATAATCATTCATTATGACTGAAAGAAGAAAAATGGAGAGTGAAAATGCAACATACGCTGATGATTCTTTCTTGAACTAATCCCTCTCTTCTTTTTTTCCCTTCTGGAAATAGTCCTGGATTTCCAGTTGGATTATGAATACCACTTTTCTTAGATGTAATGTGCTTAGAACCATCCAATGATTTTTCTACTAAAGTGTTACTCGAATCAATCTCTTCACTTTTCGGATCCTCGTTGTTATCCTCCTCGATATCTTCGTCGTCTTCATTCGATGAACTAGATTCCTCGCTGGATTCGGAAGTGGATGATGAATCTGGTTGAACTCCAATATGATCTGGCGGGGGTGGTAACCATTGCGATACTCGCTCTTTCACGTGATAGTAATATGTTCTGCCCCTAGCGTCCGTTGCACTTTTCCATTTAGGCGGCAAATCTATAGGTTGAGCTTCTGGTTGCGATTGTTTAAATGGCTTCGCAGAAAACTGCTGCTCCGGTTGTTTTTCAATATGATCATAAAGAGATTGAGTTTGAATTGTAATAGGAGGAGTTCCACCATGGACCAAATTATTCGACACTGACAATTGACCTTCAGAATATTGTTGGTGACAATGAGGTAGCAATGAATAAGCTGTTGTAGTTTGATTGAAGGCAGGTGTTTGACTTAACGTGTACACTACAGGGGGTACACCTGAAGGTATGCTACTTGACATACCAGGTGATATTTCAGAAGAGATTGATGGTGGTAGAACATGCGAACTTTGTGGTGCTATCCCAGATTGAGAGTGACCAGGTACCGACTGAGGTCCTCCTACATATACCGCGGCGCATTGTTGACTTATTTCTCCATCTATAATAGTATGTATTGAACTAAACAATATAACACGCAGTGGCGGATTTAACGGGTGGCCGATGAGCAGTTGTCGTCTGGTCCCCTGCCCGGAACGCCACCCAGGGCCCCATTTTTAAAAAAAAATATGATTTCATCCAAACACTACTTGTTTTTGTTTCTCATAATTTTCATACGACACGCGCGTAAATTTATTTGTAATTCTGTTATGTAGAGGGGTGTTCCAGAACGTTTGCCACTTGGGCCTTTTTCCTTAAATCCCCCACTGATAATACGATTTATAATAAATAAACAATATAAACGCAAGAAATTACTACCTTGTGTGGGATAATGTTGCCACTGTCCAAGTGATGGATTATAAAAAACGGGATACCCTGTTTGTGGGTCTACCATAGCAGTCGTGTGCGGATCTATACCTAATGCTAAACATCTGGTTTCATGATCTTGCCATGACTCTTGCTGCTGGCGACGCTGTCGCTCTTCTTCTTCTTTAGCAACTTTCAAGGCAAATAATTGTCTACGTTCGTACTTTGTCATACGTGGAATTGGAACTAAGCTACTTCTTTCTTCTATTCTTTTATCCTTTGTACGAGTGTACTCAGATTCTGGAGATTCTCGGCCTCGCCGTCTATCGCCGCGTTTTTCCACTTCGTTTCTTCCATATCGATCAGATCTGTGTCTATAAAATAATATCACCGTATTTTAGTCATAAACTATAAGATATCTATTTGCTTATTTATTTGTATTTATACCTATCATACGACGTCCCTCTTTTTTCCACCTTCTCCAATTCTTCTTTGTATCCACGGTCTACAAAACCAGGCGTATGAAATCAATGGAAATTACAAAATTGTACATCATATTAATAAATAATTCAATGCCATTACCTGCTTCTCTCTCGTGTTCTTTCATTTGCTCAATTCTTTCCTTTTTCGGTATTCGAAAAACTTCTTTTAAATTTGACCACTCTACTAAAAGATTCGAAGCTAATTCAGGGATAAGATTTTGATCTGGATTGTCTGATTTCATTTCGTTGATTGCTAGACAACTTTCAATATTGTTCTCGTGTTTGTCCACATCATTTAACTGGTAGTAGCATTTCTTTTCATTACTATCATAATTGACTTGCAATTCTTCACAATTTGATTTTGATTTTCCTTGATCGTCTTCTGGGGAATCTCCATTTAGAGAGAAATACAGTCGTTTTGACCATTTCTCAACTACATTATAGATTTTACTGTCCATTAACATCGTTTTATTGGGAATCGGAAGTGTATTTAAAGTCTTAAGAACTTCTAGCCGAAATTGTTGTGCTTCATCGGAATCGTTTGTAGAAATATCCATAACATAGCTCCAAATTAAACGTAAACCATGATAATCCAAAAATAATCTCCGACATGGCTGCTCTCCGCTTTGTATAAGGCGTAAAAGACGTGTCCTATGTTCCAACTCTCTACTACGTACCATTAATCGACTTAACGTCAATGTGTGAGCCCTATTTTTCAAACCACCTGAACACAATTTATCTATTTCTTCTTCCAACTGAAATAATAAATAAAGAAGGGCAATAAGTAGAGTTTAGAGCGAGCGAGAGAGAGAAAGAGAGAGAGAGTTTAGAACTTTAAAATTTGTACATTATCCAAAACTTACATCTTCATCTTCCATATAGTCAGTCTGTTTCTTTTCGCCCTTCTTCTTTCTCATATCTTTCTCGCGTTTCTCTTTCTTCTCAGTTTTTTCTTTTTCCTCTTCGGGTGTATCGCCAATCCAACCACGACAATTAGGAGCTTCGCAAAAACATTTCTGCGCCTCTTTACTGAATGTACAACATTCGTGGCATAAATAACAGAATTGTTACACTTTTATATATATATTAAAATACTAGCTACCATACCCATAACGTTGAAAGTGGTAATCAAATGTAATTTCTTCACCAGCGGCTATGAATTTCTTATTAAAAAAGCCTATACGCAATTCGCCATTAACAGTCCACTGTACACATTACAAAATTTATGAAAGTGAAAACATATACTTTTGAAATGTTATTATTCTTAATGGAACTTACTTTCTGTGTTTCCGAATTTGGATCACAACTATGATTTATAAATCGTGAAACATTTCCTTTCATAGTAGCATCGATGATTTGATCAGACTTCAATGCCATAAAGTAATAATGTCTATTCTTGTCCTTTGAATATTCTTTTGCCCTACGTCGAAAATCTTTCGGATCAACTACTTCACCTACGTATTCCATTATAAATTCTCCCCTATTAAACATTGAATTTATTAACAGGTTATTATGAATTGTTTTATTATACGTACTTCGATTACATGCGAAAGTACTTACGCTAATAGATCAATAATGGCGCGTAAGCCGAAACCTTTCTTTTCTGTTCTAAATACTTCGCACTTTGCATATTCACAATTTTGAAATCTTTTGTTTGTACAGCGATCACCTACTACACATCGAGGTCCACTAAAATTTGTATAATAGCCATAATATTAGCCATGTTGTTCATTTTTCATATGTTATATGTATGTAATCTAAATGTACTTATATAACATAGGATATGTACCATTCAATCATAAGAAGTCTATTGAGGCAGTCTTCTCCACAACCTAATTCTCCTCTTTCAATTTCTTCTTCTGTTAAAAAACAATCGCATACCATTCGTTTAGTCTCCTTATTTGTGTACCTGGAAAAAAGTAGTATTACTGCACGTATTAAACTTTTCCAAGCATAACTTTGTTTATATTACTTACCTTTCTGTGAGATATAAATTTTCACGCAAATATTCAAACTGACTCAATCTCTCCTCCATTTCTCTGTCTTCTGTCTCAGATACCATAGGCAATGCAATTTTTCCACCAACTGATTTTGGAATTTGTACAACAACGCCACTGTTAGCTGCCACTGATGGTTCCGCTACTTGTTCCATTTCTATGTTAGATTGAATATTTGCAGTTGATAGTATAGATCCAGATCCAGAATCCGAAGAGCCGACGTCTGTTAGGATTCCAGATACAGACTTAAACATTAAAGATGATCCTGATTCGGACACATTTGAAGATACAATCCCAAATGTAGATCCAATTGTTGACGCACAACCAAATGCAGTATTTGATCCACCCATTTCAAGCTCGCTAGATCTCCGCCAACGAGATTTCACTTTAACAGGTTTAGAAGAGTCTGAATCGTAGCCTGTAGTATTGCAAGTAGTTGCTTGTGGCATAAATGGGTCAAATGTATTTGTTGTCTTGTTAATATTATTCTCTTTATTTGATTGTGGCTCAAGTGGATTATCTAGTTTTACTTCTTGAGCAATAGGACCAGAATTATTAGATACTTTGTCCCGTTCTTGATGAATGCTAGATTTTGAAGCATCTATATTAGGTTTTGTAACTAACCCACGCCCTCGGGACCTATGAAATAATATTAAAAGATTTTCAGTGTGTAAGTGAAGAATATATTTAACTTATTTTAATTCTACCTGTTAATTGTTTTGTTCATTTCTCAATATCAGAATACCCACCTTTGCTTCATTAAACCTATCGATCTAATTCTACTGCTTCTTCTAACACCAGAACTATTCGATCCACTTTCTGAACCTGTTGTATCGGTACTACCACTTCGGCTTCTAAATTCAATCTTTTTATCAATGTCGTTTGAATTATTATTACACTTTGCATCAAGTTCTGTTAGCTTACAGTTACTCATAGATAACAATGTGTCGTTACTGTTCTCACTGCTACTAGATAATTTTGTATCTTCACCATCAATTTTATTGTCTGCTTCACTATCGCCGTATAACAATTCATTGACCTGTGGTAAATGTATAACTTTCCGCTGAATGCCGACCTTCTTATCTTGTAAAACTTTTGATTTTAATGAATGCTGATGTATGCACTCCATTTTATCATCACAGGAAATAGATTTGTTCTCTTCCGTTGTAGTTTTATCTGTACTATCGAGTTGAGAAGCCGAATTATCTGGTTGATGCAATTGTTCTATTTTATCTAATATCGATGAACTGCTTTCGTCATCAATACTCATTGGCATCACTTGTTCTATATTACTAACAATTTGTAACGGAGACATTACATCTTCCGCATTAGATAAATCATTAACTAACTTTTGTATCTCTTTCGACGACTCGCTAATTTGCATATCTGCTAATTTGTTGTCTATTCTGCAAAATCCATCATCTTTAGACAAAATTTCTTGTGACTGTTTCGCGTACAAGTCTGCTGTATTATTAGATGTGTCTTTACCATAAGTATACAATTTTTCCAAATCAGATGATTTATCATTTTTATCATCAGAACTCATTGGCACGTCTATACACAAAGCTGGTATGAAGTTCTCCGCTTCCGTTCTATGTAGATCACAAATATCCTTCTCTACAGCGTAGTATTCGCTGTTGGATGTACTTCTTGCGTCACAAGCCATTACCATGGATTCTAAACAATCTTCGTTTTGTATCACAGTCAATTCAACAAAATTTTTTCTCTCTAACGACGGGTTACTTATTACTAGTACCTCATTTACCATCGCATCGCTTTCTTGTCTAAAACTATAAGTGTTATTTTTAATGTCTTCTTTAACCTCCATTTCTTCGCAAATTATGGTTTCTTCTACCACATCTTCTGGCCATATTTCAATGTCAGCGGAGTCAGGCTCAGTTACGATTTCTTTACTGGGAGTACCAACGACTACTTGTTGAACGTCTTCGGGACTAAGTTTTTCAGATCGATCGATCGCGGCGTCTATTCCGTCTTGGCTATCACTTTCGCTGGCATCTCTTTTGTATTGCGACGACGAATACGAACTCTCTTCGTTAATTATATGTACATTACTATTCGATACATTCTTATGCTTGTTATATTTCCTTAAAGAATTTTGATTCTTTTTCGGAAGTACTTGATTCGGGTATTCTGCAGTACTTTTAGTGTCTTCTGAATCATTGACATAAGATACTTGTGAAATATCTCCATTAACCTTTTTCTCTTCTAATTGTTTTTTGGCTATTTGTCTACTAGATTTTCGGACAGGTACATACTTAAGGGATGACTTCACAGAAGCTTTCATTTCAGTTTTACGTCTGCGTGCCATTTTCATTCCATGCAATCATCTAATCTGAAATATTTAGGAAAAATAACAGCTCTTTCAATAATAGAACTTTTAACGAATCCAATCAGTTTCAATTGTATTGTACTATTGCAGCACGGCATAATATTCAAATAATGTAGGATTCAGAATATTCGTACACTTGAAATTTAATCGCAATATGACTGAAAGTATCTAAAGTCTCACTTCGGTAATATTACGTTATCAAATGTCCATGGCATTCAGTTCTCAATGCGTGAGAAAAATTGTTTTATATAAATAAAAGAGTTGGAGTTAAAGGCAAAGATGTTGGTGTAAGAAACTATTACTATTTGATTTACTATCGTTTTTTATTCTGAAAAGAAAAACTAATTTAATAACGAAGACTATATGCCATATTAATTTGCAATTGGAAGACCTGAACCTCATTGAATTATGCTCCAAAATTCGCAGTTTTCGCGAAGACCATAAAAAGACAAATTTCTAACCAATGCTAGTTTATTGTTTTAGTGAATTTTATATTGCAATGTTCAACGCTACATAGGTTCTTTACAATTGTCAGAACAGTGTGAAACACAATATCTTTGCGAGTCTTTTCCCAAAGCATGTATTTTACTCCGATATATTAAAGAAGATTATACAATGTAAGAGGTGAAGGCAGCGAGTCTTACCATATGACTTTACAGTTGTGTTCTGTAAATTCGTGATAATCATTGTTTGATATCTCATGTATATTTCCGAATAAACATTGTTTTCATTTTTTAGATTTCCTGAAGAAACACAAATGCAAACTGCTTATTATACATCATCGCGAATATCGATTGAGTTGATTGAAATTAGATGATTTTGTACGTTACTACAAAGTTTTGGCGGTTGAATAAATGTACAATTCTGCATTACACACTGATAGGAGTTTTCATCACTATAGGTATCCTTTCCAATCTTGATTGTTTCACTTTGCATACATCACCTTCGACACAAATAGAACGAGAATCCTATTATAATTAACACTTATAAAGTCAACTTAGAATTTGTTTGGACAAATATTAATCACCTGAATGAACTTAACATGGAGAAGTGTAAAGGATGCGTGGTACTTAATTGATAAACTGTATGCTCAAACGTATACATACACTCGGCTCAAAAATATCGTGCCGTGCCACAACCATAAACTACATGGAGGAGAAGGTACCCCCTCCTACGTGGGTCTCTAACTTCACGCGATTGGCGATGCGCGAGCTACGTGCGCATAAAATTATTATGCCGACGACCGCTCGATGGCGTGGATCGAAGATACGTTGCTCTATCGATAATTTATGATTAACTCGCCAGGACTGGGAAAATTTTACTTAAGGTGAAAATAAGAAATGTTATTTCAGCCTCTTATGTATAGTAATGTTATTTGAAGTTAAATAAAATATCGATTTATTTCGCATAGAATATTTATGATATTTATGAAGCATAGCAAAATCATACTAAACTGCTCGAGGCAGTTTGACAGAAACTTATTTAAGGTGTCATGAAATAACTAGGCTTATGAACAGAACATACCACAACTATCATATATGATATTCGTAATTCATTAGAGCGAGTTGCGTATAAAAGTGGAATGGTGTGGTGTATGATAAGGCAGTGGCAAGACCACAAAAAGTAAATGAATATTAACTGCCGACATTACCATACACTTGCCACTTCATTTTTATGTACCTAAATCTTGAGCATGAATGCTTACTCTTATATTTGTACTAGTTTTTTAGCCTGTCTTCGCCAGGCATTATAATATAAATGTATGATAAATGTTACAGTTAGATTTTAATAACCTGTACTGCTTTATGCAATTATAATTCCGTATGTTTAAAATGTAAAACAAACATGTAAATTAAAGCTAAACGTGAGATATATGTACCCTCATAAAGCGCAAAAATCTAGTAAACACAAAAATTGAAGTCAAAATTAAGGCTTTAATGGAGGGTCTCGTAAACTTGAACGACGAAGAACTCCTTGACTCTATAAATTTACTGGAGCTACCTGACAGCAATGTGAACAATGTAATATCAGAATGTTCAAATTGTTATAAAAATAAGACATACAGTGGAATGTAATTGACAAAATTTGAATATTTGTTGTCATAACGATGTACGTAGTATTCACTTTTTCTCCATCCCATTAAGCTGTCGACGGCATAATAATTTCATGCACAGCCAATCACATGAAGAGACTGCAATGTTGCTTTCAAGTAAAAAATTCAAAGGACCTGAAGGACGCACTAGGGGGACTTAAAATAAGGATGCTAGGGTTGAAGCAAAAGACTGCAAAACGGAAGGGATACCGCCTGTTTCAGCCATCTTGGTAGCAAGGTCGCGCAGAAAAACGTACGATGTAAACAGCGTGCGGTGGAAATGACGTGTGGTCAAACTATTCCGCGAGGGGGAATAACCAATCAGCGCCAAGATAAGACCCGAAACGGTGGCGCCGTCAAGCCAAGCCAGGCCAACAAGCGTCGCCGCGGAATCGGTTGTCGACGTTGGTTGGCTGCGGCCTCACTTGCCTTGGCTAGCTTGGATTGGCGGTGGTCACGTCGGAACGTCAAACCAATTAACGCCAAAATGGGAAACGAAACGGCGCCACCGTCAAGTCAAACCAAGCAAAAGCAAGTGACGCCACGCTTTCGAATTCGTACACTATTTTTGTAGACGCTACGCAATACGTTTCTGAATTGTGCCGTTTTTTAGACTTGTCCAGTGTTTTATTAAAGTTCTAATATGAGCGAAGAATCAGGTAAGACAAATGTTTAATACTTTTGCCTCAGTATAATTTTAGAAATGAGCATTTCTTGAAAAATTAAAGTATCTTTTTGCACAAGGATATGCTAAACATTAGGTTCTTTACTTTCATCTTTTAATATTTATTCTTTTCAATTCTTTTAGCATTGTTGCGCTGAGGTGTTTCTTCTTTGCCCATTCCGGTTTCTGATATTAGAAATGTACTAATAATGGTTATTTTATACAGGTATTGATACTACTGTTGCTGGAACCAGCCATGGAGCTATTACAAGCTCAGATACAGAAACTGATTCAAGTAAGATATATCTTTAATTTAACTTTCTTTTTTCAATGATTATTTTATTAAAATTGTTTTTTAATAGTTTATGAATAATACTTAGTATTTTATGACTAGGGAGTGCTGACAGCTTCATCTGTTCCCCTGCCAAGAAACCAAAAAGAGCAAAGAGATTAAACAGGAAACCATTCAAACAAGCATTTTGCAAAGCTTGGCTAAAGGACCCACAGTTCCAATTGTGGCTTCAAGCAACTGAGGATCCGTACCACGTCAAGTGTATAATTTGCTGCAAATATCTAAAAGCTGGCAAAACTTATCTGCAACAGCACGCCAACACTACGACGCATAGCGTGAACATGAAACGGAAGGCAGGAGCAGCAATTTCTGTACCCAGCGATGCAGCTACTATAAGCATTGACACCAGTGTTGCTGGACCTAGCGATGCAGCTATTAGAAGCTCGGATACAGAGACTGATTCAAGTAAGATATATCTTTAATTAAACTTTTGTTTTTACTTTCTCTTTTCAATGATTATTTTATTGAAATTTTTTTTCAATATTGTATGAATAGGCAGTGACACCACTTTCGTTGTCTCTGCTGCAAAGAAAGTAAGGAGCCAGAGGCAAGCATTTCGCCAAGCTTGGTTGGAGGACCCAAAGTTCGAATTGTGGCTTGAACCAGTTGAGGACAACCCGTATAAGGCAAGGTGCAGAGTTTGCTCCAAATTTCTTACAGCAAACACAACGAACCTAAACATGCATATAAACAGCGGAGAGCATTACATGAACATTGTACATAAAAAAGAGGCACTAAGTACAGGTGAATGGAATTTTGCGCAGCAAATAAAGATGGCAGAAATAAGAATATGCTTGGATGCAGTAGAGCATAACAGATCATTTGAATCATACTGCCATTTTATTGAAATGCTAAAGAAGGCATTGCCAAGCCCAGATATACTCCAACACATATCATTAAACGAAAATAAAATGAAAGCTATTGTGAAGAATGATATAAATAAGTCCATGATTGCAGAGAGCAGAGAAAGATTACAGGGCAAATTCGTTTCCGATATACATAAAATAGATGTGGAGAAGGAAGATAATTTATTGGCGCTGGAAACAATGTATCCAGAATTGAACTGCCTAAACACGCTAAGTGAAATTGAAAAACGTAACGGCGAAGGAGACAATGAAAAGATTACAAAATTTGATCAATCCGCCTTCCAAGATATCGTAAAAAATATGCCGTTCGATAAAATATTTTTAGATTCATTAGATTTTTTAAACCCGGTTATAGCTTTAGATCTTAATAGACATCGGAAGGACCATTTAAACAGTATTTTAAAGAAATTTAAATCAAAACAATTTAATGAAGCGGATGTAGAAAATGAGTGGCGTTCAGTGGCATGTTTTTCGGCAGATGAGGATAAAGAAGAATTACTGGCACTCAATGCTGCTCAATTCTGGCACCACATTAGCAGCATTCAAAATGTTGCAGACGGTTCCTACAACTTCAAAAATATATCACAACTAGCACGGTTGTGCTTGTCGCTGCCCCATTCAGACGCTGACGTGGAATGATATTTTTCCCTTGTAACAAATGTAAAAACTATAGTCGAAATAGATTGAAGCCAGACACGGTAGCTGCGTTAAACAGAATTTTGTAATATAATTTATGTATATTTTGTAAATACTACATAAAGAAATACGTTTATTCGTAACATTAATTATAACATTGCTTGAATTTAGCATAATTAGTGCATACGTAAATAATATTTCCATATTATTTTGTGTTTTCTTTTACATCTCATCAATATTCCATATATCCGCGTGCTTCACAGGTACTTAATTACCGATTAGTACCACAATTTATATTAGTGGCGGGATAAGCATGTGACGTCAGCTTCGCGGATTGGCGCTTTGGCGTTGACTGGTTATTCCCCCTCCGCGAAATAGTTTGACCATCCTGTAATTTCCGCCCCACGCTCACATTCCGCATGGCCATTTCTGAAGGTATAGGGCAGGTAGTGTCGGTTTGTGTATTATGCCGTGCTGAATGTGTTAAGTACATACAACATTTCTTAAATGTAAGAAGGGTAAATAAAAACACAATATATTTAATTTCCAGAAAATATAACAAGTTTACTGTATAATAGTTTACTTGACTTGTTGGTTTTGTTTTCATAAATATAGGTAATGGCATTGCAATTGTACACACTACTGTACAATACTTTTCCAACAAGTATCGATACCGATCTCAACGTGTATGGGACTCTTACATAAACATCTGTAGATTAATACTTTTGTGTTCGACTTTCCCGATTCGTTATGACCCAGATAGCACGAAGACGGCTTAAAGACGTCCACGAACGTCCAGAAGACGCCTTAAACAGGTCCTAAAAACGTCCATTTTCACAAATCAGGCCGACAGGCGTTCGGACCTAAAATGGATGTAAATTGGACGTCTTTAAGACGTCCTGTGCTATCTGGGGATATCTCATTCAATTTTTCTCTGTTGTGTGACAATTATGATACCTGTGTGTCTTATTCTATGTACCCTCCACGAGTGCGGTAGGTAAACGAACACATGCGGCCGATTGAAAAACATTCGACCAGAAATACTGCGAATAGAACGGAAGCCACCGTAGGTAAGTACTTATGACACGTGTTCCCGCTTTCTTGGGGCATTTCGTCATGAAACAAAAGAAAATACATTAGTTTTAGCGGAAAACGTTCACATTGGCCGCGCATCGAAGCGCGTGGCAGCAGCCAGCGTCATTAATGTAACATTTACCATGGTAACGGAATATAGTAGCGGAAGGAGCCTAAGCTTCGGAGCTTAGCTAGGATATGCCTGGTATATGGCATATAAGCTCTCGTTTAGACTATCTTTACGAAATCTTGTATTAGAAGAGTTCCCAAAACGAATGTCAAGTATGTGAAGTGGGTAACTTGCCGCCATGCACATGGTTTACAGTGGAATCCAATGAGCTTACTGTGCGTACGAAATACCCCATGCATATATGTAAGCGCCCACCGCGACCTCATACGCATCAGTACAATGGCGCCACAACAGTTCGCGCCAATGATTGGAACGATAGAAGAAACATATCTGGGAAGTGGGGGAAGAACTTGTGAACTTATATAAAACAATTACTTATAACATGGTATGACTTCGCGATTTGTCGTGCACAGTGGTCGTTCGATTTGTTAGGTTACGTGTATGTTTATAATTGATCGAAATTACTGTGATTTTACAACATTGTAATACCTAACACAAGACTGTACGAAGGGAATCTATGTAAAATTATGCAAAAACAAATTTTTCTATTTCTTACTCAATTTGCGTTACTATTCATATCAAGTTCAAAATTTTAGTAACCAACGTATTATTTCTTATAAATCGCACAGTAAATTCCTTTATTAAAAAGAATAGCCTATCATTTACAGACTCTGCCCTCATCTTTCCACATGAAGTAGTAAACCACATTGAATACAATTCTTCTTCTGCGAAAAATATAGAAATATCAAGCATGTCTGCATCGCCGACTACAAACCAAGCTACTCAGTGCCAAACCATACCTTTGAAGAAAATCACAATCAGTGATCCCAGTCAGTTACCTGTTGAATATTCATCTACCCCTGGTGGGACGCTCTTTTCAACAACCCCTGGAGGTCAGCGATTTTTGTTACTAATGTAGCTGTTTCCACTAATACAATCAATATGAAATTGTAGCGACCATAGGCAGCCATTGATTATTCATATACATTTTCCTATTGATGTATTAACTAATTAGCTAAATAATTAATTTACCTATAGCAGTAGGTTTATTTAGTGTTTACATTCTTTGAATCATATTTTATAATTTATGTTTATTAAGAATTTCTATTAATTTAAAGAGATATAACTTCCAAGGTGTTTTAATGAACATATTGACCCGAAGACTAAACATGAAGATCATGAGTATGGTAGAAGTATATTGTATATATAATTTATATTGCCAAAAACAATATTTTATTTTGTGAAGTACAGTTTCTTTTACTAGAAACATGTTTTTCATCCAAGAAGAAAAGGCTAAGTTATTTATGTTAGAAGAGATATATACCGCATTAAGTGCTTTCAATAATATTTCTCTTGAGATAACTGATAATTGAATATGTAGGGAATTTTTAAGGATAAATCAGTTCAGTTATTATTTTTTTGTGCAGTTCATATTACTTTGCCTTTACGTTCACTTTTAGAATCTTAACCAGTCAATTATAGATTACACGAATCAAGGTTTAACTCCTAGAGAATTTATAAAATTTATATTAATTTTAATAAAACTTGTTCGATAAACAAGGTTAAATATATTGTTTAATTTTCTAAGGAATTAGTAATCTGCAAAAATTGTTTTATAGATGATAAATAGTTTCAATTCACAAGAAATCGCATTGCGACAGCAAATATCTAACATCTTCTATTAAAACGAGGCATAGTATCTCTTCTAGTAATGTTATTTTGAAATGGTTTTGGATTCATGGGGTGTGTACACAACTGGTTGATAGCTCACAATAAATCATCTGGTTAGTCATTGTATTTATCGAACATATTTGTATTTTATGACTTTTAATGTGTACTCTTTAGTGTTTTTGTACTATTACACTCATACCGAGTGTTCCAGCTAACATGAGCACCTTATCTGTTTCCATTGCATTTAATGATATAAGAAAGTTGTTAAGGAAGAAGCTATAAGGTTTAAGGCTTATATTACGGTTGACAACAAATTTAAGTAGAGGCCATATTTTAGTGATTTCATGGTTACCATTTTTTTTTTTGTATTATTAAATATAACCATATATTTTTTATTACAGGACATTGTAGCAGACTTTGAGGCAAATTCAATGATATGTGACATATGACCTTGAAATGGGAATTGCATCTTAAGGTTATTTCCCCATTTTAATTGCCGTTCTTGGTAAATAGCGATTTATTTTTACTAATTATCAAGAGGTTACCGTTGATGATGTCGATGAGGAGCAATAATAGGCCTCAGAGAGTCTTTGAAGTATATAGTAGTAGAAATAGTAGTAGTAGTGGTGGTAGTAGTAGTAGTAGTATTTATTGCATCATCCGCACATTATTCTTTCTTTTTCGGATGTGTATTATACATAGTACAGTCTTATAGCGAATTCGGTATCTCGCACTGACCCTGTGCTGATGCCAGAAAATGAGTTGGATTAGTTGTTTCTGTTAGAGACGAAGATTGCTCTATAAGAATCAACCAATCCAAGTCATTTTCTGGCACCAGCTCAGAGTCAGTGCGAGATACCGAATTCGCTATTAAAGTCGTTTTCCAACGCGAGAGTCTTTGAAGCAAAAGTATGTATCGCGCAGAAATGGCAGTGTATTCTCAAGCAAAGAAAATCGAAATGTTTTAATTTAGGTTGAGGCAGAAAGAAATTCTGTATAAGCTCGAAGGCTTTACTTGAAAAATGGATCGATATTGGCGGTCATCATTTTGAACTTCTATTAAAACGCGAAAGTAATGTAGAAACCATAATGGATTTTACGAATTTATTAAATTTCCTTGAGAAAACATGGAAGACGATTTAACACAAAATTTCGATTTCGAGATCATCTTATAGTTATATGTTATACATCACTGAATTCGCCTCGAGGTTTGTCATTATTATAATAAAACCTCACGTCTCCCTGAATAACGTCTTTGTTTCGTTAAAAACAATGGAAACATTTAGGGTGCCCATGCTAGCTGGAACACTCGGTACAAACTGCAATAAATAAAATTAAATTAGATTAACACCAATAACTCGAAATACAAATGATAAAAATAAACAAACACACAAGCGGACAGAGGAATGCAGCTAATATAGAATGATTTAAAAACTACAGAAAGTATTGGTTCTGTATGCATAAATAGGTCTCATACATAAAAGTATTGTTATTTTTTAAACAGCTTTTATTGTATAAAACAATGTTATTATTTAGTAAGATTTCTTTTTCATTACTTTCTTCTTCAGTTTAGCTGATCGTGAATTTTAGTTATTTGTATTAATCATATTAATGCATAATGATCACTGATACTCTAAAATTTAGTTGCATACTTGTAGTTAGTTCATTTGTAGGTTTTATTGTTATATGAAAATATTTGTATATTTTTTTAATTGAATACAAGTATCATTTTTATTGAATCAAAAGTATTGATAACACAAGAATTAAAAGTACATATTATATAAGTAGGAAACCAGTTTTCATGTTTTATCTGAATGATTTATAAGTAATATTTATTTACTTAATATTATTTTAATCATCATAAACAACTCGCAACCTTATAAATATAAATCACCTATCAACACAGTATCTGAAAATTGTACAGGTACACGTATTGTTTATGAGCGGGATTTTTTGATGAATTTACGAAATTCGCCTATATCTCGAACACCACCACGAAATATGCCTCGTATACCAGTGGAGATATTAAAAAATCAATCTGCAATTGTAACACAGCCAACGAGACCTCAAATTAACAAAGGTCAGTATTTGTTTTGTTCACTTTGCATATAGTGTAACTTCCTCTCATCCGCCCTTCCCTCTCCCTTTCTCTTCTGATCTCGCTCTCCGGGCGAAAGTGTTAGATAAAACAAAGAATAAAATAATATATTTAATATAATCTTTTATATCAATACGTTACAGATACTCCAGTAATTGAGGAAACTGTAGAACAGTTTGAGATGGACATGTAAATAAATCTGTGATTACTATTTGCTCGCCTTGAATCAGCCATTTATATGAATGACGATGACCAATCCAACAGAAAGAAACGTATTTGTAATGTATTTTTTTGTATAACAATCTCGTGGAAGACCTTATAACAATAAATGTTTGTACAACTTTGTTAAATGATATCAAATATAATAAATACAGTTCCACAAAAATTGGTACCATTATTAATAAACGATATTTCTACACTGCAATTTCTTTCCCTCGCTGATATTTTCTGTTTCTGTATATCTAATATAAATAGTGCAAATAAAAGTATTGTTTTAATGCTTCTTTTCTGCGGTTCTATATTGAACAATAGTTTATACATATACAGGGTGTCCCAAAATACACTTTGGTGCAAGTCACGGGCAGCTACAGATTTGAAAAATTCGCCAAAAATAGAAATAAAAACTTATCAACTGAATAATTACTGCTTAGCGTGTAAAAATATATCTTTTTCAATTAGTGTTCTCTTTTAAATGTTAAATCAAGGCAATAATTTTATAAATAGTTTTTTTCTAATTTACTCGAAGTTGGTAAATATGGATCTGCACCCGTCTTACTGCAAGGTCCTGAATAATTATTTTCAGTTGCCAGCCAATCGTACTAAGTAAATAAGGAAAGCGGCGACCTCGGGCCAGTCGCAGTGTGATCGTGAGAGTCGTGGCCCGAGAGGGAAATCAAAGAAGACGCTCGACTAAAATCGTATACGTATCAGTCTCCTACGTCGTTAATCGAACGCCCCGAACCGTTGTCCAATTTGGGCGAGAATATTCAAGTTACCCTGATATTCAATAAAGTAAAAGATAATATTTCTCCTTTCTTATTTCAGTACAAAAGATTATATTCGCTATTATATACATTGATACATTTACATTGGATAAAAATATGCAGTCAAAGAATGTAAATATTATTTACTTTCTTTTTTCTTTTTTTTTATTATGAAACCATATTAATTACTTAATGTACAATGATTCAATGTTATTTAAGAATATAATTATATATAACATTTTTATACTGTATAAACATTCTTAGCAAAAAACTTAATTCTGTTTTTATTACATTAGTTTCCCTTTTATCATGCTTGAACATACTTTCAGCCACACGTGACATTCGCTCATTTCTTACATTTATATTCGAAGTATGGTTTCTGATTGAGAAGGCAAAAATTTACTTTGTACACATATGTATATTAATTTAAATCTGGTATGTTGGACAATCTTTCAAGGATAATTTTTGCAATGTTAACTTTAATCCCATTCTCGTCATAATCGTCATAATAAATTAATTCACAGAGATCTGAGCACTCTGGGTCATTATTCAATAATTCTTTCAACGTTTCGTGAAACTTTTTTACAATATGTACGTGATATTTTTTATAAATATCTGTTTCACGATGCGAGTGTTTCTGAACTTCAAAGAAAGTTAACAAAGGCGTAGCACCTTCTGCTACTACATACAAAGGTGCACAGTTTGAGTGTTTTCCATTCTTGTAAATTTTATATATATTATTATGATACGATCGCCTTTTAGTTCCAGCCCTATCACGAATATCTACTTCTAAGTCAATTGCGCTTTCCATCCATTGATACGAAGCATCTTTAAGATCTGGTGGGACATACGATGATGAAGGTATTAAAATTAATAGCTTATGCACAGCTATTGTTATGTTATGCTTGTCCTCAGTATTTTCTATTTTTTCACGTAGGCCTTTAGTAAGGGTACCTGGCGAAGGAAGTATAAGTTTTAAGTATCCATAATAATAACTATATGCCATGCCAGTCCCATAATCCAGACCCTGCATCCAATCAATGGTACAGGTATTTAATTCACTCTGTTTAACGAAGTTGATGATTTTCGAAAACATCCATGAAAAGAAGATCCAATGTGTACATGTTAACGCATTAAATTTTTGCATGCTATGATAAAACTGTGTAGAATCCAATACATTTAAAATTACGAAAATTATTAAGTGAATGATAAACGCTAATGTAGTTACGGTAACTTCAAAGCTAGTTTTCGGTCCAGCTTCATAGCCCACAGCATTGTTTACATTACACGAATTATTTGTAGATTTTATTTCTATCATGCACTGATAGAATTGTACTAACATATCTCCAGTCATAAATATTATATTGTAAGACAATATAATAACAATCAAATCTATCAGAGTAATTGAACTGTCCTTTGTTACTAACAAATGTATCCCTATTACGAGGCTCATAACAATAAAACTTAAGAAAAGTAACCTTGTTATATGACCTGTATCGTAGGTATTCATTTTTTTTTGCGTAACACTGACAGCTACTAACACCGCTTATTTATTTCAATTAAGAAACTAAATAATTATACGTAAATTGCATCGAAACTATTATGCGGTGTAGGATGCAGGAACGGCGCGAGGATAGTTGGCGCCCGTATGCAAGAAAATTTTTGGCGCCCCAAATTTTTGCACCTGTTTCCTATTTAATATGTTTCGCCTTTACGGAGTACAAGAAGAAATAATTACGTTTACATTTTGTTTATGAGGGAGTTGGATTCCTTTGTTATTAAGCGTGTGACATAGTTTTTTTGCGCCCCCTTTGGCTGGCGCCCTTATGCGGCGCATAACTGGCATAAAGTGATAAGTGATTCTCGGACAGTAGCTGCACTCACGCAGTCAAAGCATTCAAAGCTTTCAAAGAACCGTCCCCTCCATCGTTTAGTTACTACCTTCGTTATTTTACTTATTTTGTACTCGGCATCGGGGTCACCAATTTATGGGGGTAACTCCGTAATCTGTCGTATCATACGAGTCCTACGGGTTCTGCAGCGCACTCACCACCACAAGAGTTCACGCATCGACGAAATACCTGGTCTGTGCACCACATGTTTATCCTATATTTCGTCGATGATGTCACATGCAACGTTACCGGTAATGGATCGAAACAGATTGTAACGCTACACGTGGTATGAAGTAGAATACAAAACGGGTTAAACTAGGTCATTCGAAACGCGCGATTTACAAATGTTTCTATTACAGTAACAACTTAAAGATCGTCTTATGAACGTATTCCATTCAACAGCAGAGAAAGAAGGATCACAACAAAACGAAAACACGTTCGCCCTTTAACCTCGCTGCCCTATTCGGATTTATTTAACGCAAAACAAATTTTGACAAATATTCAAACTCATTTTTTCCGAAAACGAAGCCTTAAATGAAAAAAATTTATTCTTTTTTTCGACTTATTATTACATATTCAATCACCATACCACCTAATATCACTTTGAGTAATCCAAATTGACTAATTAGACCATATGTTCCTTGAATTGCAATAATTCTACGAACAACATTCTTCGTCCTCCCATATACACAGAGCTCGTCAACATTAAATGTTACCTAACAAAACAATACCAGTATAAACTCAGAGATAATACAAAGATGTACATATCTACAGATTCATCAAACCGATATGTAAACAAACAAAAGTAAACGCGCTTTGAGCGATAGTTTGGGGAGGGAAAAGAGTGCCCGAAGTTGTAGAAGATGGTGGAGAACTGAAAGTTGAAAAGTTACATGGTCAATAGGGAGACGGATCAGTCCGAGAAGATGAAAGGGAGAAGACCACAAGATCGATTGGTAAAAATTGGACATCGCGGCCGGTGTGGGGAGATCTACACGTAAGAAGGACGACTTATGTAAAGGAGGAAGAGACAGTAAGGGGGGGGGGGGATAGGAGCATCGGCAGTCGGGGAACGATGGTGATAGAAGAAAGTGTGGGGGAAGGGGGTGGGCCATCGAGCGCTGGAGGGGTGCAGCGAGCAAGGTTTCGGTGGTGGGGAGAAACGGAGGTCGAGTGGAAAGTCTGACCTGCTCACAGTCTCGTTGATCCAGCCGCAGGTAGCGTGTACTGCGACGGGACAATGACGGTAGTCATAATTGCGGAACGGTGCATTATTGTGACTAGCTGATCATCCGAATTAAAGGGAAAGAAAGGGAGCACTGCGGGAAGTAGTACAGAAAAACGGGACGAAACTAAGAAGAACCTTATAGAAAGGGCTAGTCTGATCGTGGTCTCAGCATCGAGAACGGAAATCAAGGGAGAAAAGAATCGTATTTTGGAGGCTATGTGTTGCAACTGTGATTGGCGTTGCCTTTGAGGCGGCGCGCCGGGTGCTTTTTTGTTTTGTGTGAATAGTGGTCGCAGTTTTTGCGGGTGTGTTGTGCACGTATGCGTGGGCCTCGCAGGAGCGATAGATAAATGTATTTTAGCCATGCCCGCGGTGCGAAAGTACAGAAGGGATACCAGTGAAGTGAGCTGTTGTCTCAAGTATGTGATCTTTGGATTTAACGTCATGTTTTGGGTGAGTGGTACTGTTGCCATACGTATATTTGAACTCTACCATGAACGCGCAAACAATTGCCGCCCTTTTGTAATATTTCTTTCATCGAAATTTATTACATCCGAACCTCTTTCTGTCAACATAAAATATAGAACGTTAATTAAACACTCCTGAAAGTATGTTTCGTTTTACATACTTCGCTGAGCAGAGATGCAGTGGAGCAATGTTTTAATACTCTTGTTCGTCGTAATTACTCAAGTCCCTTGTCCCATTACAGTCACACCATTTTCGTAAATTATAAAACGTATTCTATTATTAGAATTATAAAGTCTAATCTAAAAGCATATCTCAGTGAAACACGTATTACACAATGGGTACCAATTTCTATGAAATAACTCATTACAACACAAGGACTGTATCATTAAGTTTTCTAATATTTGAAATTCTGTGACACCATTAAACAAAACTCGAGTTCACAAATTTAACATTAAAATCTCTCTCTCATCTTTGCACCTGCAAACAATAACACGTACATGTATATGTACGCGTGTCTATGCATGCACATGAATATTTGTGTATATAAAGCGTTAATAAGGTGCAGGAAAATATTGCCAGGGTTCCTTCGGAATTAATGCAGACTAGATTATACAGAATCAGTGGGCAATAATTATCTTTAAATCTGTACGAATGGGCAGTTTTCTTAATAGAAGCAGCCTATTTAATGGTCAGCTTTACGATTTTACATAGTGACGGTGTATTTTTGCGAATACTGCGAATGACCTGCAATGCAGTTCGTGTGTGCTGTGAAGTGTTTCAATTGCGAGAACCACGATGCAGGCCGTACATGTGCGTCACAAGCTGTATATCGTACAGCAACGTATCCAAGCTGGGCACACATGAACTGTTTCGAATTAAAAAGTAGTAGAATCGCCGAGTTTCCCATTTTGCCGGGTGTCCCGTATCTTGTCTATTTTTTCAAACCCGTTTTTATTTGCTGCGTTTCGGAACGCGCTATTATACCTAAATACGACCACAAAACATTACTCGCGAACTGTAAGAGATAGAAAAAAAGTTTTCAGGCAAAAGTTACTTCTATTTATCAGTGCTATTATTTCGTAACTTTACAGTTCTTACAATTCGTTACTTATAACACAAAATCGGAAAATAGCCGGATTTTTGGGGGTCAATTTCACTCCTTTAGAGCGAATTTGAGTAGCAGACAAAATTGCGTTGCACTCAGGAGGACACCACCCACATATTCGCAAAGTTCCGTAATTTTTTTAATCTTTGGGCTCGGGACCTGCCCTTGTCAAAAGTATGAGGGTTGAAACTTTGTAAGCTGCCATACATGAGAAACGGTCACTCCTGCGAAAAAAACTCATAGAACCTTTTCTATAGAGAATATCCTAAGCTACAAATTTCATAATAACTATTTTTGTCGTAGAAAATTGCTTTTCTCTACATTTGACCCCGCTAAAATTTTAGCAGATGTCACATCGATGGGGACTTCTGTCATATTATTTAAAATGGCGAAATAAAGGCCCGTACAAAAATGTAGCTTCTGCGAATTATTCCCCAGACAATTCCTAATTTCACTGGACTAGGAAGCTTTATTTTTTATGCTACATGCGTTATTGCTGTATTCTTAAAATAAAATACGTTAGACTCTAACGGTTAGAGAAAAGAAATTGTTAGGCGTTAAAAGTTGTCGTGGCAAGCCGGGCAACTGCCTAGAGCGGCGAAATTAGTAGAAAGAATTTAAAAAGAAAAATCAATAAAAATTGAAAACCAATGCATAACATCTACCGTTTTCTCGCTTTTTCAAAAAGTCTCGCTTTTTTATTGGTTTTCAATTTTTATTGATTTTTCTTTTTAAATTCTTTCTACTATTTTCGCCGCTCTAGGCAGCATGTTTGAATTTGGTATGGAACTTTACGTTAAATATAATGGGTGGCAACCATCATTTTTGCCCAGAGCGGCGGAAAAACAAGTCGAGTCCTGCGAGTGCGAGGTTCCTACTCCGTCTTTTTTTTTCTCAATAGGCAGCACGGCTGTTGTTACGACCGTTTATGGCTTATGGATGTCACGTGCCCTCTCGCTGTTCCTCAGCCCTCTCATTCGCTGCCATAGAGCATAACGGCAAGCTGAATAGAGTGATCCGAAATAAGCACGCAACCGGCCACGAAATTTATCAAGAAAAAAATCCGCGTAGGATAACTGGACCCGCATTGTTCAAACCCGCGTTGTTCGAGGGTCAACTGTGCATATGAATTATTTACTGAAATGTTTCTGTTCCTGGTAACAGTGCAGCAATCTATTTCAGGTCTATATTTTCTGTTTGCTGTAATTTTGCTGAGACTAACATTTTCGCAATACATTTCTGTTATTTTGCATTCTTTTTTTTTACGTTGAAGATAATGATTTTTATGTCCGGCATTAATCCATGACTCGGTCTGATAGAAATTATACATTTACGTCGAGGTACGAATGGATTTGTATTTGAGGAGAAATATTCATAAGAACGGAGCCACCTCCGATTTCGATAATTTTTTAATATCTTGTCAAGGACATCGCCCTGTGCAGTGTCGCGAGGGTTTTAGCTGGGAATCGTCGTTTATTACCACTCGGTGCGATGACCTTGACAACACATTAAAAAATTATCGAAATCGGAGATGGTGAATATTTTTTTAATATTTTTGTGAATATTTACCCTCTACTTTAGTGATACGAACGAGGAACAACTTATCTTGTAAAATATAAGGCAATAGATCGCGCAACAGATTTATGATGATTTTCTGCGTAGGGGAAGAGGGGGTAGCCCCGGACACTTAAATGAAGCACAAAAACAATATACAACTAATAAATTCTAATCAAATTACTAATTCAGCAAATCAAAATAAGCACCTCCTGCTGCGTTATAACTAAAAAAAGAACACATTTCTTAAATAATTTAAGAAAAAAAAAAATCAGAATCCTGTAGCCTCTGTTTTTACACAATCAAAAAATAGGCGGGTAGCCCCGGATATAATTTTCAACGTTCATCTAGGCGTATCGCGTACCCTTATTTCTTACATTCATCACAGAAATAATAAAAATTTAATGGATCAATATTTGCAGAGTCGTCATATGCTGAATCTTTGCATTTATTGCACTGGATTCAGTCTTTTTGGAAGGTTTCGCCGCAAATGCTGCATCGAGTGACTTGATATTCTTGACGGACTTCATGAGCGTAGCCAAAGTGGGGCAGGGGAGAGCGTTTGCCCTCCCCCCGGCACAGGAAAAAACAATTAGTCGTTCGTCCAAAATTAGATTAATTTATTATAAAATACAAAAATACAGAATTGTGAAGTAATTCTGCATTGTGCAAATTTCTTTGTCTATGATTTTACCTATCACAATATTTCTCAACTCAAAGTGATTATTAGGTATTTTTTTTCATATTTATGCAATCAGTCAATACTCTTAAAATTTGTCTACCTTATTTCAGAATCACCCGGTAGATTATCTTTGCCTACATTTGTCCTTGCATTGCCAGAAAAAAAGCGGCTCTTACTAATATACTGTTTTTTTTTTGTATATAAAACGTTTACAAGAGAACCGAATAACGCGAACACTTATTTTCTCCACTGCATAGTGGTTGGTAATTACACGTTCGCGAGGAAGAAGGATATTCCAATTACGTATCAAGCATCCTAGGGGGACATTGCACTCGTTTGGTTCTAAGAAACGGTTGAACGTCCTTCAAACTCGGCGGACAGATAAACCTTAGCCAAGTCTACTCGGCCTACGGAGTGGTCTTACCACATTATACCGCCTGGCTCCGTGCAGAGTACTTTCGACATTGCTACCTTGGAACACACGATTAGCCTTGTTAGCATTACGAAGTTAAGTTTCGAATCTTACAGGAAGCTCTTCACAGTCCTAAACGTTTAGAAAGCCTGCGAACGTGTTGCACTCTCCAACATACAGATACTATTTCACTAGCTTCAAGCATTGTAGCAGTGTTTCTCAACCTCTTTTGAGTCGCGATCCCCTTTTGTAAATATTCAAATAACCTGCCATCTAAGGTAGATATCTTCTTCCTTTCGTTTGTGAAAAATCAGTGTCACGTCAATAATAAACTATGACAACGTAACGATATTAAAATAAATAAGTGCTAAAAATCGTTACCTAAAAATAACCGTGGCGTCACAGGTTGGGAATCACTGTATTAGAGTAACAAAATTCCAGATTCAACTCGAAAGTATCCTCCAATATTGTAAATATATTAGAATTATAATAGAAAATATCTTCCTATATTACCGAAATTTAAAAGCTTTCAAAGCACTCGCGAGTCTTGAAACTCTGTTAAGAGTTTCTTCTAATGAAATTACTTGTAATTAGGTTTCGTAACAGAATCGAGGTGATAAGTGTAATAATGCACTACCGCGACATAATGATGTAAAATGTAAACCATGAAAATAATTTATTCGGACCAAAGTGATTCGAACCCATCACTACTCGTTAGTTCAGTGACTCCATTTGTTACAAGCGTCATCCACATTGACTTAACTTCGTCGCCAGCGGTCGTACTTTTTGCCGTTGTAGATCCAGATCTATGCCCAGCATACTCCCGCGTTCGCAAATCATTTACTTCGCTATTAAGTTCGCTGTTCTACTTCCGCTGAATATGCATTCTTATTTTGCACATCACTTTCCTGGGTTTACGTACGCGCGTTATGGCACGCGCGACAACAGGACTGTGCATATTCTTGTCTGCACAGTGATGCGGGACTCCGCGCCATAAATTTCGGCCGTTATAGGGGACGGTGAAAAGACACTTATCCCTAATACCATTTCGCCGTATGACGCCACAGAACGAAATTACAGGCCTTTGGAATTAGGTTTCCAAGCGACTGGCGACAGACAATTCGCTGCTCGACGGCTGCCCGGCAACGCACGCTTCCCCCGCTTCCCCCCTTTTCCTTCGCATATTGTACATCTGTTTCGACAAAAACTCATGCATGAGCGATAGAATTTCTGTTTCACAGTTTAAAGCACCGTAAATCTTGTACACTGTCAAAGCAGCAGCATACATTTGCAGGCAAAGGGGGGAAAAGTGGGAATGTCCCTTCTTCGTGATTTTGCGATTTATAGCATATATTTTGTTGCTGGTAACTGGGACCATGGAACTGTCGAATCATAATGGGCTGTAAAGTTCAAATGCCCCCGTAAGATAACGTTAAAGGTTTGGTATAAGACAGGTTAAAAACTAGAAATGTTCACTCTTGCAATGGAGTCCCCAGTTTTTGCCTAAGTATAAGCTTCCGTCGTCAAGGTAAAACAAGAAATTATTTAAGAAGAAAATTACTTAAGAAAATTATATAAGAAAATTAAATTCGTTGAACTTCGCTTTTTTAATGGTGGATTAAATTATTAAAACTTAATTTTCTTGATAAAGCTGTTTTGTGACATTCCCTGTTTTTCCTCTTTACCCTTCATTTGCAGTCAGCACATGAACAACGAATTAGCATCCCTAGATGATACTCTGTTTGCCAGCTCTGGCAAACATCAATTTCAAAGCCCTATAACTCTGCTACATGACGTCATTTCATTAAGTAGATACCGCTAAGAAAAATTATTTTCGTCCTCTGCAAATTTATTGCAAAAAGCTCTGAGTCACCCTTATTGTTTGTTTGTGTTATGTCTGTTTGAATGAGCTTGATGCAACGCGTGTGCGTGTACAGTGTACTCTATATCTCCGATATTTTTGCGAATTTCGGTCCCAATTATTCAGGAAACATTCATGACATATCAAGCAATGAAAATAAGACTTTTTTTTTAACTTTTTCGCATATTTCGGTATATGTCCTCCCCCCTTAAATGTTTGAAAAATAGTCCTCGAAAATAAAAATTCCATTTTTTGTTCGCCTTCATAAATAAAAAGTGTTCTAGAAGCATTTAAACTTTTAAAATTTGAGAATTTTTTTTTTTTAGTTTTTCGGACCTTTTTCGAAAACCGTTTGTCGCACGAGAAAAAGTAATAGAACATAAAAGATGCTCCTTGTCCGGATCTGCAACTTTTGTTTCACACATTTTTTTATTTAATCAATAACTTGGAGGATATTATATAAAATCGACTTCGCGAGCTGTTAAATAATGATTTAAGTGTTTAAGGGTGCAGGGGCACCCTTTCGCGTTATCCGATCGGGCTCAAACTTTACACGGATTTCCTTTTAATTATTTGGAACTATTCTGGAGGGTGCCCCGAAGAAAATTCAAAAGTCGAAAATAAGAGCCACCCTGGTGTACGCGGTGCATGCGATCCAAAATGCGCCTGACCGATAAGTAGCCACGAACCTGACATCGACACTGTTCCTTATGAAAATGTTGGCGGTTTTTCCCTGCTCGTTGCATCCCTCGACATAGCCGTTATTCTTCGTTCTCGTTCTCTCACTCGATGCTGGGCGCTGTTTGAGGATTCTCATTACAAAAGTTGCCTGTAAAACCGGTTTCTAACCAGTGCAACCGGCCACCATGGCACGGGTTCGGTTTGCTCAAAGTAGGTGTGACTTCTTTGATTCCCTCGTACGGCAGGGTGGACTTTCGATCCAGCGAGGGCCTCTTGCAATAATCAGCGGTTAGGGGTGGGATCAAGATTACTTTATTTCGGCCAACACTGTCGCCTAAAAGTTTGAATATATATATGTATATATAAGTACATAAATAACAAACAGAAAGATATATATATATATATCTTAATGCTAAACGTGAAAAATGTATTTTATTAAAATTAGAGAAATAAAAACTATGAGTAAATATATATATCTTTTTGATAGATATATATATATATATCTTTTTGTTTGTTATTTATGTACTCATAGTTTTTATTACTCTAATTTTAATAAAATACATTTTTCACGTTTAGCATTAAGATTAGCGTAATTGGTAGGGCGCCGCAGAGCTGCTGTATTTAAACTCAGCCGCATGTGCACTTTGCATTTGAATACAAATTCCTTATACAATTTGTTGGATGAATTTTCTACCATAAAACCATTTAATTTACTTCCAGCTGTATGGAGTAGGATTTCGCGAGGTTGCGATGACTTACGCCCCTTCATGACTTTGGAATTTATGTTTTTATAAACAACACGAACAAAGGTTTCATATATCAGAAACGCAAACGTTGAAACTCTGTAAAATAGTAATAAACGGGGGGTTGTTGTTTTGATAAAAGTAATATTTCATAATAAACAGCTCTCGTTTTAGATTTCTTCTTGTCCCGATTTATTCTTCGAAAAATGTATACAAAATGAGAGTGTAAATATTGTAACATCAGTGCAAACTTTTAAGAATATTTATTCACTAATGGATATACAGAAACTTTTCAGCAGCGGTGTGTTTTCTTCGGTAAAACTAGAAATCAATAGCCAGGGGCGGATTTGGGCATGGCTAAGTAGGCTGCGGCCTAGGGTGGCAAATTTGGGGGAGCGACAAATTTTGGGGAACGATCAATTTTGGGGACCGATAAATTTTGGGGAGCGACAAATTTTGAGCGAAACAAATTGGAAAAGGTTTAAACACAGAGGCTCGAAACAGCTTTAAAAACAATCCACTTTTCATGTAGCGGATTAGCAATGCCTCAAATGTCAGTTGCCATATTGAATTAATTTTTAAATTGTGTGGACTCTTTTAAACGGAAATATTTTATGATATTTCGCGGAAAGGGCGAAATATCGTTAGCTTCAAATCTTCAAACCCGCCCCTGTCGACAAAAGTTCGTAAAATTTAAGTTCTACTCAAATATTTCTAAAAATCTTCTTTGTTAATTATGGATACAGCTTTGTGACAATGGCTACTACGGCAGAACTCACCATTGTTCAACGTTATCCTTAGGTCGAATTTCCTTGTACACTTTATTCCTCTGATCTTTTATTTATTTATTTAAGGGGAGGTTCCGGTCTAAAAGTCGATTTTTTTTATTTCATTTTTCGAATGTTCAACAGTTTAGGAACACGTGTTTAAAAGGATTTGTTGGAATTCGTAAAATTCCCGAAGTCATAGGCATTTAAATAGCGGCAAATGCATGGGCAACAACTGGCCACTCGGCGCCCACGTGAAACTTTAAACCGTGTTTTTCTCGAAACAGTGTTCTCAAAATCGGTGGGACATGTATTTTCAAAAGTTATTATCCGATTCGACTGAAACTTTTTTTATTTTGAAGAATATACTTCTGGCTAGTGGTGATACCAGAATAAATTACAAAAATAATTTTTTTTTTAGAAAATAACGACAGTTGAACTTTGAAATCACTTTTTCCCTATATCTTTCACCCTTTCAACGCCTTTGAAAATTATACATTTTCATTTTTTGTATTTTTTCCTGGTATCCCCCTAGAGAGAAGTATATTCTTCAAAATAAGAAAAGTTCCAGTCGAATCGGATAATAGCTTTTGGAGATACAGGTCCCACCGATTTGGATCAATTCTTTGACGCCTTGACTTTAACGACTCCCCAGTGCCGTCTGCAATGATTAATTATAGAACAAAAAATATATTTCTGTACTTTAAGACATCCTTAATACAATGCAAAAAATCCCATTAAATTATATATAGTAGTTTTCCTTTAATTAATTCCTAAATATCACCTATTTTTTGGGGCTCTAGACCGGAAGGTCCCCTTAAGTATATCAACGGGATAAACCCTGTGCTATAAAAACTACAAATCGCAGTTACACAAGCATAGAACAAACAATTAGAAAGTAAAAAAAAAATAATTAAAAGAAACAAAAGCAGAGAAGTAAGCGCAAAAGAACCATTAATGATAGTGGCAAACTAGATATAAAAAATCATAGTACTAATAATAACAGCAAACATAATAGTAAAAGTTAAGGGGCGTGGGAACTACGAGCAGCGATCAGAGCAGAGTGATTGAAGGAATTATAGGAATTTTTAACCCTTAACTGGTATCTTGGGTCGCACATGACCCCAAGCACTCAAAGTTCGCTGCAAAATTTTTGGTTGTCTAAGTTTGTCAACTGAATTTCTAATTAATTTTATAGTTAATAGTTTAACTTTCTACGTTCCTATTATTTTATACATTACCTAAGAACAAAATATTCATACAGGATGATCTAGTGTCGACTTTACAAATTTCTGTGTCCTTTTTTATTTGGGGTCTGCCACGACCCCAGTATACCAGTCACGTTTGCCAAAAACAGTATACCAGTTAAGGATTAAAGAAGTCAACAGAGTTACCACAGTACCGCTTCGAAGTTATCAGAAGTCGATTAAGACTACTATAGTAGCCGTAGAGTGTACGATGTGCCTTAGGAAGGAAGTTTCTGATCGCTGATTCCTCTGAATGTCAATTTGATTAGAACGCTCTGACCGTGACGCAGGATTTTCTATTTTATCGGTCTACTTTGGTAAGTACCGTACTCGAGGTGTACAGGAAAATGAATGTACAAAGCTCGGTGAAAGGTGAATACAGTTTCGTTTCGTTGCACCCGCATGGTCGATCGTTAAATCTCCACCGTTAATTACTCTGCAGAAGAGATTAAATGCTTCGCGGTCCTTGTCGCCCGGATGGAGTTTAGAAGCGAAAGGAAAGGTTACTACTCTTCTTTTGTTTTTGCAGCGCGCAGAGTTCCGCTGGAATTCTAGCTGTGACGGTGAAAGCAAGACTTTACTCTACGCTTCGTTATATCTTAAATTCCCTTAGAATTCCAATCCAAGGAGCTTCGTTGTCACGCAGAAATACCTTAAATGATACATCGCAGGGAATCGTTTTTTAGTAGATACGCCTCGAAGTAAATGAGACACTCAGTTGACAAGTGAATTACCTAAGTAAGTTCGTTTTTCTCACTTTTGTGAGAAATGGCCCTTTGTTTAATATTTCATAAAGTATCGGATGAATATCATAAAACAAATATGGGGGAAAATATAGTTAACCTAAGGATTCTATATAAATCAGCAGGAACATTTCAACTTCGTTTAAAAATATTTTACTGTAAAATAAATATTGTCAATAATTCTACTATAATAATATGCACTTGGGGAATATTGAATATAATGTTTTATTCGCTTGTCTGGTTCTACAAATGAAACACAATGAGATGTTACAATGCCGAAGGAACTTCTATCCTAAAAGAATCATGGTGATTCACAAGGAGGAAATAAAAGTGAAAGTGATTTCATCGCTGTGATTCGTTCACACCTCAGGCAATGTATCTAGCAATCAAAGGTGACTAGACATATTTTTTTTCCTACTAATTTATTGCTGCAATTTCCACTTAATTTATTTTCTCTTTGTTATCACCTGCAAGTTATTACGTCTCCATTAATATATATTGGCCTGATAAAGTTGCTGAATAAACGAGGAAATGCTTTAAACAGAAACAGGTTTCAGTTGACAGTTTCATTGCAGCAGCATTTTATCTGTCTCTGTATCGCAGGTACGCCATCGTACTAGATTTCGACGTAGAGAAACATGAATTTCATTCATTAGCGGTTACCAAACCGTGAAAAGTGTAATTACCCTTATAGATGTGTCAAACAAACTCGTATTGAATAACCAGGTATTTCGAATCCCCGGCATATCGTTCGCTTCCCCATCTCTATAAAGCATTCGTATGAAAAAAAGGAGACCCAACAGATTTTCAATGAAATCGCCGAAATCTCGAAAAATCGAAATTAAAAGTGTCTCTTCGTAATATCGATTACCTTTTTCTACCTTGCCATGAATATTGCATTGCTCATCGCGCCGCAAATAAATATCCCGTATGGGAGCAGAAAATATATCTCGCGATCAACGATTAAACAATAAAAACTCATAAAACTAACAAATTCAATTTACTTATCGGACATTTAGAAGACGAGTGTAAAGTCACTTTTATCGCTGAACGAGAGTTACCTTCAACTTTAATATTTGAATATTTATACTACATACTAGCGTACACTGCCACTGAAACGTTGGGAGTCACCCTGTGAGCTGAGGGAAGCTGAAATTGTCTCGTTAAATAAATTTAAGTAACTCTTTACGTGCCACGATATTAAAGCTTATTAAAATAAATCGCACTGCAATCATTACTTTAATGGCAGTATCTTAATAAAACACTGGCAGTATATACTCCAAACTACCACCCGCACAGCCCTGTTCTGCGAAACGTATCTCTGTGAATGAGGACAAGTAGTCCAGGTATATGTCACGTCCCTTTCCCACCTGGAAGTTTAAAGTTGCCAACTTTAATATTAATATAGTTTGAAGCAGATCGCTTCATATCCTCTCCACTTTGGCAAAGTTCTGTGTGCCAGGGACCTCTCCTGAGGACCCTGAAGCATCGTACCTTCCTATTTCGTTGGGACCTCGCAGGGCGCGACCAGCACGCCTTGATATGTGCGTTGTTCAGACAGACTATGGGAGCCCTGTTGTATTCAGCTAAACATTGCGCAGCATTTAGGTATTACTTGCCTCGGAAGGCTGCTCAAAGACTATCTACGTTTATTTCCGCAACGGCGGCTACTTACTCGCCAGCTAAGTCTGAAGGACTTAAATTCCTCGAGTTTTCTTAAACTTGTTCTTCCTCCCCGGTGCAATCACTTGCCACCCCATTGGACTTTGAAGAATACTCGATGATCGATGGAAAGGCAAGCTTTGGGCTTCGAACTGAAGTTCGCCTCGACGGGGCTTGAAAATTGAGTCTGGGAATACTTGGAACTGGAAGTAATTTCGAATGAATATTTTCAGCTTTGTTCATTACTCAACCAATAATAAATTCTTTGTTAATCGCGGAAATAAATTTTGTGGCAGGTACGTGGGTAATTAAATTATAATACGTTCAATTTTATAATTGTTGTTTGCGTGTTAATAAACGTTTTTGAAATAAAAGTTTCTTATAATTTTGTGTAGTTCGTGGGCTGTGGCCATTGGTGTAATAGTTTGAATAATTTAGAAGATAATTGTTATACAGTAGTCATCGGAGTATTTCCCATTTGTTAGTGAAATGCATAATTCATGGTTTACTTTTACCTAATTTAAGAACGTAGGGTTTGGTAGCTACTCCCCCCGTGGAAGGGAAAAGATTAAAGCTTGGAGCTTAGTGGCAAAGAAAAACGAGAAATTAGGGGCTGAAGTTTGAGTTTAGAAACGTTCTTTCAAGCTTCCACTTTGCACGAGTTTCCTGTTTCGACCTATGCCCATAAATCCACAGCTAGCTATGTAAACGCTTTGGATAACCAAAGGTGGATATGGCTTTATGGAAAGTGGTGGATTTCCAACTTGCTGCTTGGCTACAGTAACGCTTCGACTGTGCAAATAAAAGTTCTGCATTAATTTACTATCTATTCAGAGTGTAACAAAGGAAATGCAGAAATAATTGGGGGATACGTAATAATAGTATTTAACAAAGCGAATTTAAATCACAAGTGTGGCGTAATATTTTATTTAACATTTATTTTTCCTATTGAAATGTTTATACAATCATGTACTTAAAATTCACAGTTGCATTTTAAATATTATACTATTAGTTGTCGTTAACTTTTTTTAAATTAAAATATTATTCTAATATATACAGTTAAAGATTTACGGAGGAGTTAGTTTTGTTTTATAAAAATTACTCCGCTTATCAAATGTTACTGTTTCCAATTTTTTTTAGAACTTCTTCTATTTTCATGCTTTCATCATTGCACTGCATGGGAGGTTAACGTTAACAACATTACAAGAGAATGCAACATTTGTTAAACTAAATATTAATAATGCCTTATTTTTGTAACACAATTTGTAGAATGCCTTCACCAATTTTTTACACAGCACCGCTATTATCTGCTCAATCAAACAGAGATTATTGTTGAATAATCATTCCGTTAATTTATACAAGAATGATCTAATTCTTTTTTCTGCACGTTGTGTGCGAATGTCAAATGATTGTTACGTGGTTGCAACACTTATGACACCGGTTATGCAATGATTAGAAAGCGAATCGACGACACGGTTTCTTACAATGCGGCACTGAGTTGAATCCTATTACATACATTTCAATTTGTATTATCCCCCGCCTCTCATCCAGCGAAATTTCTTGCGGCACTCGTTCAGCGTTACATCCGGATGTGCAATCACCGGTGACTGTATAAACTTTATAAATTCGTTGACTCGATCATTTTTACGGATATCATTGATGTTTGTTAATATTTCTTGAGTAAGTACAGGGCTATTAAATTCTGACAATGTAAATGGCAAATATATGAAAAAAAGTAAAAATGGAAGGTGAAAGTTTCACTATTTTCTGTAAGTAACACGATTGGTTAATATCAGTCTTTCAGACTTGCAATAATATTCAACCAATGTAGGCGAATTTTTTAAATCGAAAGCTATACTTTTCTTTTATTATACGAAAGCAATGTCAGGACGAATTTGACGATATAAGATACAATAACAATCAGAATTACGCTAGGTCTGGAATAAAAGATAATTTGATGATTTCCAAAAACAGTCAGACTTTTGAAATTCGCGATGTACATTTAAACAAATAAAAAGTCTTAATAAATATCAATAGTATGTGTCTACGCAAGAAGCTTAACGTTTCAGGACATATGTTTACTAAGAATTTGTTACTAATTTAGGCGAGCACTCCGAATTCTAAAAGTTTGTAATTCTTTTTTTGAAATGGCCTGTATTATGCAGAGTTGGGTAATTAATTTCCTTGAATTTCAAGATTCCGTGGATCCTTCATTGGGATTTAAGGGAAATACTTGAACCCCGTAAAATCTGTAATACTTCATACGACTCCAAGTGCAACCCTGGTTCATATACCCCTCCTTTTTTCAAACCACTTGTATATTACACAGAAGCTCGAAACATGTTTCTTCAACTCCAGGCTGATTTTACGAGATCACTGTTTTGCTTCCACCGTAAAAGATATTAGTTTATAAGCCACTCGAGCGTGGCCCAAGCATAGACAATGGAGGGGATGTACATAGTGGAGTCGTAAAACCAGCCAGGCGTTAAAGTAAGCATGTTTTGTGCGTTGGGTCAAGAGGCTTGAAAGAAATATGGGGAGACAAGGACCCGAGCCTCGCTTGGGGTCGTAACCTCAGCTCTCATTCAGTTCCCATTATGTAATCCCATTGAAATATACACGGCACCCTAGAAAGAGCGGCATGTATGGTTGAAGAAGTAAGTACTTACGTATACTCAAAGAGTCATATAAAATCCGTGCAATGCATTTTTAACAATTATTCTAGATTCTACGAGAATAGCACGAAACCAATAAATCATCCAATAAATTCATTTCACATTTATTATAGTAATTTTCAATCTTACCGTAGAATTCCGTTTTTATCGATCTGCCTAATTTTCACAAAATTTGAAACTTCATACCTGTAATTAATAATTCAATTGAATCACCTGTAATTACCCTGGCTTCAGTCAGTTTCAAATCTAGCGTCACGAAATATGTTTTATACTTAGAATTTCGTATTAATATTGCAAATTCACGCTTCACTAATAGTGGGACGCCAAACACTTTGGCATAGCGTATAGTGTGGCAGGATTTTCACACGAGTGTCTTCTTGTTGAATTTTTTTTATAATATTATAATCGTATGTCTTCGGACTATTTTTCTATCGAAATGTAACAGTGATTTATTCCACGGCTGCTGCGGCTCGCCCTTCATCCAGAACGGCATTGTAAGCCACGTAACTATTTAGCAATCGTGTTCACTCGATTTCCATAACGCACAGCGAACGAGTTGCCTCGCGTTGTAATTTATCGCAACGACCTTACTTGCAAAACATGCGAATCGCAGATGAATACATACAGTTAGCGGGAGCGCGATGATTTGTTCTGGCATTGACTGCAATAAAGCAATGGGTGTAATATTCATTGCAAGTCGAATTAACAGCGGGAATAATAGTGGATTTATTGATGAATAACTGTAGGGATATGCTACTAAAATTGTTGCCAATAATTTTGCCCTGCCGCGATACACGTCTCTCCAACAAGAATGTTATTCTTTTAATGCCGAAATGAGATCCTACACTGGCTAACAAGATTTCTCGATCTAAATACATGTAATTGAATGCTGATTGGGGAAATCTAGAGAGAGCAGCATATGCGGATGAAGAGCAGTCTCAAAATAATAGCAAATCGCAATTGTAAGGATAAATAAAGCTCCAGAAAAATATTAAACATTCAGCAATGTCCGATACGGACTATTACCCAATACGTATTTATATTTCAATGCGCAAAATTAAGTTCCTTCACTGAAATACAGCGGTGGTAAAGAAGCTGCCAAATAATATGATTTTAATCTCGAAATTCTGCTTCGCAGTGACAACTGCTGTCTGAAATGAAGTTTATTTGTCGCTAGAGAAACGTTTAAATTATAACGATTTAAACAAAGTTTTATTAGAAAAGTTTCTCGGAATTATTTAATAGAATAATGGATAGATCGTGATATTTTTCTCTGTAGCTATCCATAGGTTGTGAGACATGTAAAAACAGTCTGTTTTGAGGTAATTTATTCCACGAGAGCGCGGTGCTTTGTCTTGGTTAAGTGACGAGCGTAATTAGATGCGTGGAAATTGCGTCCGACTACCTTCTTTCCCCCAGTGCCTTTCTACTTGTTCCACCTTGAATGCCAGCATTTCCACAACAGTTGCGGGGCTATTATGTACAAAGGGGGGTTTCAACGACCCTTTGTCATGAGTTACTCGAACGAATAAGTGCAATAGCCGTGCGTGAAACCCTGTCTTCCGGCTACCGGAAAATGTCACGAGGAACGTTATTGCTCTCCCGCGCAAATGCATCCTAAATGCGTTACGGACCAAGTAATCGCCTGGATCTGATTACCCCAACTTCAATTCTTCCAGACTTCCATTTACAGTATTCAAAATATTCTAGGCACTTCTGAGAAACTCCAGCATTCCATGAAACATGTCCATAGGAGACATGTTTGATTTTGTAAAAAAAAATTATTTTCAATAAGTCCTTCGCAGGAAAGGAAAGTAAGGACGTATTTAAACGGAGTCTGAAGTGTTTTTGGGGGTTTATGGCATTGCTTGTAAAATACTATTTTAATGGAATTCTATAAAAGTGAACCCTTGTAATTTTTAATGGAAATGCTTTTTATATCCCCCGACCGTAGTTTCGCTTGCCTCGTCTTTCTCGTGTGTTGAATTTCATTCGTTTGAATATGGAAGGCGGTTTGGTAGGGAAGGATACCGGTAAAAAGTTGCCTGGAAATGTTCGTCTGCCATTGAAATTTAGCGATGAAAAGCGAGGAACGAGCACGCATGAATCTGAGCCGCTGCGAAATAACTAAAAAGCACGGCGAGGCCCTGGCCACGGCGTGGCACATCATTTGACTGACCTTTTATTATGCAAGTACGCCTCGCGTAAGTAGGTCAGATATGGAGGGCTGGATGATGCGCTCGGACGCGTAAGGAGGGTAAGAGCACTTACTGCTGTTCTTACATCCGTGTCCTCAATTGTTAATGTTCCACGTCGGCAGTTGAGTACTGGACGAGATTCACCAAGGCACTTGCGCCGGTACATAGTGTTCATTCGAATGTCCAAATCTGCCTGGACCCATAAAAAGACCAACAAACAACTCGTTTGGCTGGGATAGAATCTGAAGTTTAATGAATAAGGTGAACGTCCCAATTTCTGCTCATTTAAGAGATAACTCGTCATAAAGAAGGTGCAAAAAATTTGTTTGCGATGAAAATTTGCAGAGTAATCGATTAATTCTTTAATAACGAATCAACCAATTCGAAAGCTATTTAAGAAAGATATTTCAAGATTTTAACTATTAGTAATTTCTAATTAAATATATAATGCTGCAAATGTCCGTATTTCTGCTCATGAAAAATAGCGATGTATGTATTGCCCCAAGAGAATTATCAGAATTATTATATATTAGAATTATTTTGTTGCAACTGTAGTAGAAACGTAACGCATATAACAACAAGAAAGATACGAGATGATCAGAAATGGGGGCATGAGCAGAAATTGGGACATTCACCTTATTAATGTAATCGTGATTGAAAGAATAATTTTTTACCACGACTTGGTAAACCAAATCTCCTTGATTACTTGCGATATATGTATAGTATGTACATATCATTGTATGCCACTGTGGCATACTTTTACCTTCGCAGGATTAATTGAAGTGCCTTCCATGCTTATCTCTGAGAAATTAATTTGTTCATTAACTGTGTACTTACTTTAAGACCACGACTAGTTAGAAATGGTTTCTGGACTTTTGTCACGCGGAAGATGGTATGTGAAATTCTGTGCAAGTTCAGTCGTTTGTTATAATGTTTAAAGGGCCCCATTCGCAGCTCGAAGGTAAAGTACCTACGCGTGAGCGTATCGTGTTGCTCGCATTGTGTTTGATCGACCGTATCACTTCTAAGCACGTCGCGTTAACCTCGCCCCTTTTACGCGGATTTCATTTCCCTCCGTTTGTCATTGCTGTGGTTCACTCCCCTATGCTCATTACGGCCCTCGTGAAAGTAAAGTCGTTTCTGCTGGGGGGGTGAAGTTTTCAAGTACATTAAGCACGATGGTCACTGTTACGTCAACGAAAGATCAGTGACGATATAAAGGCGGATTCGCACATACCAGTTCTGTGAAGTTTCAGTGCCGTCAGTGTTGGCGCGAGTAAAGGGGACGTTAGGCCAAACGAACGCAAGTCAAGCAACAACGATAATGTTAGACAAATTGACTCAGGTTGTCTTTATGCTTATGTGTTATATCGTTCAGAGGTGGCGCCAGGGATATTTAAATTTCAAGGAGTTTGACTCTTCTTGATTGAAATATTCATAGATCCTAACAGGAACAACAAAAATGTATTATCTTTAAAAGAAAACCAAAACGATATAATAACCACAAACATTAACTTTGGTATAAAAACTATAATCTACTAATCAGTCTTACATTCAACTGTACGTAGATGCCTACTTATTGAGATTTGTACTTGTAGCCTAGTGTGGCCTCTTGTCCACATTTTAGTATTTTAATAAATCTCGATAGAATCGTGTGGCAGATATTGAATTCTCTACCGACAGTTTTTATTTATCTTTATGCATCTTAAAGCACAGCAGAAACAATTTATACACTTGCGGTGGGGCATTTTTTACGGTAACAACGTGCCCCAAGTCACGGTAACAACTACCCCTAACTACACATGTAGCAATTTCAAAGACTATTCTGCTTATACATATATTCAAACGATAAACACTATTACACCATGTTCTTAAATGTCATTTGATCCCTAAAAACGAATCAATCTATAATATCGACGTTAAATAATTGAAATAGACCAAAAAATAATGATAGAAATTTTTTTACTTATCTGGTACGCGACTAATAGGTCCTTGCTTACAACCACACGATTCACTGTCGCGGGCGCTATTAAGGGGGTATACCCGTTTGAACCCTCGGAAAATGTATACATTTTGTGGATTTTTTTACAAGTCAACGGTTTGATGCAGATTTCCCGTTTTTTAACTATGTTTACATAGTATTATGAACTACTTATAAAAAAAGTTTCAGTTAAAAAACTATTGTTTTTCGGAAGTTACGGATACATGTCCGAAAGTCTCTCGATTTTAGACGGCTAAACGGTGGCCCTAAAAACTCGCGCTACGTTCAACCAATTCACTTCCAATTTTGCATGCAGAATCATAATAAGATTCCGCATCGTCCAACGAAGGCTTTTTTTATTTCGATTCCCCGTTTATTATTTATAAAGGAAAAAGGTGGATTATTCTCTTAGAAAAATTTAACTTTACCTTTGATCTCTCACCATTTCTTTATTTTTCAAAATTTTCAAAATCGCCTTCGTTGGACGATGTGGAATCTTATTATGATTCTGCATGCAAAATTTGAAGTAAATTGGTTGAACGTAGCGCGAGTTTTTAGGGCCACCGTTTAGCCGTCTAAAATCGAGAGACTTTCGGACATGTATCCGTAACTTCCGAAAAACAATAGTTTTTTAACTGAAACTTTTTTTATAAGTAGTTCATAATACTATGTAAACATAGTTAAAAAACGGGAAATCTGCATCAAACCGTTGACTTGTAAAAAAATCCACAAAATGTATACATTTTCCGAGGGTTCAAACGGGTATACCCCCTTAAAGTGGGCGACAGAGTGGCGTGATCAACTCACGCGGGAAAAATAATTTAAAGTACAACGCTCTTTTTATTTTGAAGACATAGTCGCCGGAACAACTTACCCCCGGACCTTTTTACCCCCGGTCTCCCCTGCATTCCTGTTCGATGCCGATTTCGACTGTAGTCCACGCATTAAAAATAATGCATTCTCTTGTACCGTGATAAACATGTATAATGCAGGAAGATTTGAAAATTAAAAACTTTTCTTATTCATGTAAAATGAATGACACTTTTCAAGAATCGTTCGAAAATTTAAGTACGCAGCGAGAGGGTTAATACTAATCAAAATAGTCGAAACAGAACGTTCCGCTTTGCGAAATGATAGTTTCGTATTCTCCTTGTGGCCATTAGGTACAACGGCAATGTCGTTCTGCCCAGTTATTGGTTAGACTTATTTCGAGCAGTCCCGAATTTGGTTTGCCCTCCACCAATTTGCATTGGCAAATTCATGCTTGAGGCTAACAAAGGCCTTTCGCCTAACCAAGCAGTATGTCCACGTACACACCGGCCGGAACACGTGTATACACACCCCCTGTATCTATAACATGTGGTATACACGACGAGCCCTCTGGCTCTAGCCACCTATCCACCTACTTGTCTCTCGATCTATCGACGGATCCGGAGTTGTCCCAATTCCGAACGATACACGCAGATCACAGGGAATCCAGATTCCTGCGCCCCGCGAAGCTTCGTTAGCTCAGACCGCGAGGTTTCATCCGTGGCCTAATTGCATCTGAAAGTAGGGTAAAGGTGAGTCTATTCGTGGCTTCGGTGGGATAGAATCGCCCTGATGTATGCGTTAGGTGTCCCGTTTGATGATAGATTTAGCAGTTGGTAGAACGATGAATAAGTGGAATAGTTTGGCGTATGATTGGTTCGTATGTACCTACAGAGCCTGGCAGAAGTAACGCAATCTATTACAGTTGCAGGGCAAGGGAGAAAACGAGGAATATACGTTTTCCGCGGACTTGTGATTTAGGTACAGCATATTTTGTCGCAACTGGGAACTATAGAACTTTCAAATCCGAAAGGGTTGTAAAGTTCAAATACCCCCGTAAGATAAGAAAAAAAGCCAGGAAATTCACTGGAACAAAATACGGAATGTCCCCAGTCTAAGCTTCAAGCTTCTGTCGTGAAGGTAAAACAAAAAATCATTTAAGAAGAGAATTATATAAGAGAATTAAATTCATCGAATTTACTTATTTACTGGTGGACTAAAGCATTGAAAGTTAATCTTTCTCGATAAAACTGTCTTGTGACGTTCCATGTTTTTCATCCTACCCTTCAGTTTACCTTTCAACAACGTGGGTCTAGATATGCGCGGATTTCTTTTCTTGAGAAACTTCGGGGGCGGCCGCGTGCTTATTTCGAATCACTCTACTCAGCCTGCCTTTATTGGGTTTATTCTCTATCGCGGCGAGTGAGAGGGCTGAGAAACAGCGAGTGTCATATATAAGCTATAAATTACGGACGTCACAGCAGCGGTTCAATATTCAATATTCATAATCATACACTCGGCAAAAAATAATATCGAGCATTATATTGATTTACTTTGATTAATTGGCCCACAATTCGAACATGCTCCGTATACTCTCCCAATTAGTGTTCCTGATTTCCCCATATCTTTTTGTTTCTCGAGAAATCAGAAATGAGATCATATTTCTTGAGAATTCTCGAGAAATTGAAGACAATATTGGAAAAATTATATTTTTCGAATAATGTTGATAATATCTATCAAAAACAAAAGAAAACTTCAACTAAACGATTATTCCTGTCTAATTTATACAAAACTTGTGTAAATGAAAAAATAGATATTAAATATAATTGGTAAATTTATTTATTTAATACAAAATTTGTACAAAGCGAAACATTACTTTTTGGTTTTAAAAATTATTTTTAAATAGCAGAATGCGTCTAATGTAGCGTCAGCGAATCTCTTCTTTTTTGTGGCAAAATTTGTTACTCTTATATTTTCACGTTTTACGTATATCTATCTTGGCTGTTCAAAGAAAAATGTTATACGGGATACAATAGTCTTATCTCCTCTTTTCTATATTTCTTCTTTAATAGGCCCAAGAAAATCATTAGGTACTTAACTCAGTGTACAATTTTTCTAAAATTTTAAATAAGAATTTAAGAGCACCTTCAGCAGTTAATAATATCGAATCTTCAGCACTGTGACTTTATAATGCTAATAACAAGATGTATTATAAATTATAGATGTGTTTATACGTTCGCGATTAACTAGTATATATTACTATATTCATTTACGAAAATAAATGAGATTTATAATATTATTCCTAGACTTAAGTTTCTCGAGAAATAAGAAATAAGCAATAATAAAATTTCCCAAGAAATCATTCTGGAGAAGGAACACTACTCCCAATACCTCGCACAATGTTATCTCTACCAAATGAACAACCCCCCACGTCGAATCATTAACATTTAAACGGATAACGCAATAATACGTATGTATTTGCACAAGACGAGGAGTAGGCGAGAGACACGATCAGAAGTAATAACTGCAGGGGCGCTAATTGGTGTTCGGTGGTACTCCCGTGGCTCCTCTATCTGTCCGGCACGATGAGCACGATAATGACGGTAATGGCGATCTATGACGGCTGGAGATATCAAGATACGCCTACTCAATAAACCCGTGCCAATCAGTCTAATCGTTACTTCCAGCGAGGGGGGGAAAGTTGCAGCATCGTCTGTGAAATTTACCCTTGTCCCAATAAAGATCGCCTACTTGGTGCATCGTAACGGGATTACCCACTTTTGCCCTTCCTTCGGCTGGACAGTTTCGAGTAACAGGATCAGTGGCAGGAATTAAACCGCCGCGCCGTGTTTACTCATTCATACATTGAGACTAAAGCGACCCGTAGATGGCCGAGCACAGTTGTCCATCATCCTTGACAAACCATGACTGACTGTTGCCCGAACACTTGGGGCGCCAAGTGGGCGAACTGCACACCCGCAGCGTGTGCCTAAACTCTACATGTAATAGGGCTGATAGTGTCCGCGCGTTGCAACAACGGTGGTCGAGTTAATTGCAATAATTTTAGCGTTAACAAGCGACGATGAATCTTCAGCCAACTGTTCCAGCGGCCCAAGCTTTTGGAAACCGCACAGGGACAGTTGAGTCGGCAATGGGTGGCTATAAAACAGCGGGCGGATGATTCCATCGTTCTCTGAATACATTTGCAATGATTCCACCTTATGAGTGTTAGCATGTGACAGAATTTAATGCCACGGGGAACAGAGATTCCGTCGCCCGGAGTAATAAAAGGAGAGACCCACGACCTGGTTCACGCGAATGGATGAGGAAGCGTTGGTCGTCATTCTTTCTGCGCGACAGACACGTGGCCTCCGCCACGGCATCTCATTATTATTCTCTGCGCATAGGCACAGCCGTCGACTGTTCGATGAGATATAAAAGAATCTGGCAGATCTTTAAGAATGACGCGAGCGGGAATACCAACGGTATTAACAGTAATTGCACCAGTTAGTGGCGCCCAGCGGACATTTCTTAGATTCGCGTGACTTCGTCGTAGAGTTTGATTTTTATCCAAGATGTATCCGCATTGGACGCGATGGGAATACTATTTAGCCAGAACTACAGTCTACGTTAAATAGTAAATCGTTGCCGCCACGAGTGTTTCAATTTTACGTATGAACCTTTCTCAGAGAATTCGTATATCAACTAAAGTATATTATTGTTTGCACTAAATTTCTACGGTTTTTAACGCTTAAGAATACAATTATTTGCCCTTATGCCAATCGCATTATTGTGACAAACGTAACGTATTCTTGTTGCACGCGGAACAAGTAGTTTTCCATTACTTTTGCATTTTCTAGAATCCAAATTGATACTCGACACGTGTTGTGATAATGCATACGCTACAGATGTTCCGCCAGCAGGGAATGCATAGTCGTAAAGGAAGCTTCTTGGGAGAAGTATCGAACAACTTTTGGGGTGGCTGACACTGGAGATGCTCCATTTCTTGGCTCGGTTTTCTACATCGGTGAGCCTCGTTAAACTCCCATTGGGCCTGCTCCAACTTCCTGCATGGCGTAAAAGTGACGATCCGCGTGCGGACGAACTCGCGTACTTATGCGCGCGTACTCGCGTCTCCCGGTTTTTAAGTTACGCCTAAGATCCTGTAAGGCATTTAACTCTGCTCATATCTCAACAAGCATAGTGCTTCTTTTTTATTTATTATACAAGTTAACCAGTTTTTGCGGCTGCTTCCTTGGTTCGTCCACGTGATTGAAATAACTATACTGCAGGCAACTGGTGGTCAATACAGATTACAGAACCGATTAGGTTACAGAACCTAAAGTATCTTTAATTATTAAAGTGCGCAGCGGTAGAACTGTCCAAAAACACTTTATCCTCGGAATATAATTTGTACTTAAGATTACAAAGTATTCCCAAATGGTTGGGTTAAATTTTAGTAGCGTGCTCTACTGCGCATATTAATGTTAAGTAATATTAAAACTGCGGATAGGTATATAAAATTTATTTACATGCGGTAAATACCTACTGCACATCAGTGGCGCACTCAGAATTTAATCTCGGTGGAGCCGAGTGGAACGGATAAAAATATTTTTAATGCAAATGCAGTGGAATTCACCAGGCGATTATAAAAATTTATTTAAAGAATATAATCCAGTTTTCTTTTCTTTTTATAAAGCTCTCGAATTACTTCAGTCGTGGTGACATCAATCTCCTTTTTCCTTTTTCTTTTGGGGGTGGCAGCCCGCCCCTTCCACTCTGTAGCGCCACTGCTACATATTTTTATTTATACATTTAATCGCTTCTGGACCTACAATGCGTTACATGGAAACGGAGAAATTTCTGTCACTTTAGGGTCTTTTCACATGCAGCAGTCATTTTGGCTCACGAGTGGTACAGTATTGTCTCGTTAGCGGCTCGCTGGTCGGGACCGGCGTTGAGCCCGTATCGTGAACGGAGCCCTAATTCCGAGTGTTCGTTTCTCGCTTCTTTCTGGCTGAAGGGGGGAATGAGATGGAACACTGCGTGTGCGGCGAGCGTGCGCGATGGTCGCAAGCGCTTAAGGTACGTGTCCACTTGAGAGTAAAACTCACGCGAGAAGCTCTCGAGAGTATTTCTTGCAAGTGAACACTACTTCCCTGAGTGACTGTTGGAGAGCGACGTTCAAGTCTCAGACAGCAGACGCGTTGCAATTTGCTCTCGAGTGGATTTGCTGCGAGTGCTGTCGCGAGAGTACGTCTTCTGGGTTATGTAGCAGGCTCGCGTCGCGGCAGACACGGCGTTGCCAGATAAGTGTCTCGAGGCATGGCGTTGCCAGAGAAGTGTCGTTAGGCAGTCAGCCGGGAGAACTGCGCGGCCGAGGCAGTCTGCGTCGAGCCAAGTCGCGAGACACACTTTATGCTCGCCATTTATGGTAACCTACTGAAAATATATAACTATTTCATTCCATCCACTCAGCAATTTCTCTTTCTACGTTGCTTCTTTCCCTTTTTTAAAATATTATAAGAAATAATCAAAGCACTAAGTTTTTGCACATCCACAACCACGGCCTCACTTCGTTCGTAGCTTAAAAGAAACCGACAGAAACTGCAGAGAGTAGGCGCGACCAATTTCCAGTGGACACGGTTCTGAGTGTTCTATCGGATAGTAAGCTCTTGGCGAGTTTTCTATCGCCTACCTGAGAGTAAAAATTTTCGAAATTGCTCTCAAGTGGACACACAATTTGAGAGTAACTTGCGCGAGTTCTCTCAAGTGGACAGGTACCTTTACCGTGATCAGGTCTGCGTCAAGATTTTGCGAAGCGGTTTTCGTGCTCATGGTAAGCGCTTGCGACCATCGCGCACGCAAAGAACGGAGTGTCCGCGGATTTTCTAACTTGTTACTTTCTTTTAAATCAACGCTGTCTGTACGAACCTGAAATATTCAAAGTTTTAATATTCTAGTATTCCGGTACGGACCGAGTGTCTCATATGAAAATGTCTCTAGATGCATGAAAACTGTAAAATATATAATTAGTTATGAACAGGGTAAATCCGGGGCTGTCGGTATACCTAACTTAAAATGGCTATTAAAACTAACACTGATATTATTTATTTTATCAGAATATACCTATGTTCAGAATTTGATGCTGCTTCAGAAAAACTGGTCGATATATGCTTTAAGAGAACATTCGCTGAAAATCGAGTTGAAACCTGAAGCCATGACATCCGACCATTTCTTTCGAGGTGGGGACCATTTCTCCTGAGATGGTCCACATAATTAAGCATTCAACCGTTTAGCTTCTACACTGCATTCCACTTTAGAGCGGACTCGTTCCGCGCAGGTATGTACTGCTGATTGGTAGGAAACCAGCAGGGAGAGTGCTACGACCAATCACAAAAGTACTACGACCAATCGCGTGTGTCAGATCCGTGGGAGCTGCGCAGATCGGTCGCAAATCGGTAGGGGCGTAGGTCCGCTCTTATATGGAATGGAGTGTAGAGAAGCAAATGGCCTGCACTTTAACGCGATTTTACTTATATGCATAGACTCCGAAATATAGCAACTGTACCAACTCCCCTGCCGTACCGACACCTCCCCATTTACCCCAATCTTTAATACTTGAAGCTATAATTATATCAGACATAGTACTAACGTACTAAGTAAATAATATTACGACTATAATATATAGAACTAGCTTGACTACTCGAAATTTAGATTCTGATTTTATAAAAGAATTTTTTTTTAGTTTTTTTTGTGAAAATGCTCACATTCATCTGGATTAATCAGGCATAATGAGCTGAGGCACCTCTCGTGATCCCAGAGTTTATCGTTCGAAAGTTTTTAGTAGACAGACAAACGCGCAAACCTATCGAAGCTTTCTGCTTTATTATATTAAGATTATTTCAGCGACAGTACACACAGTAAGTTCTCACTACTCTGCTCACTATTACCCCCGATGGGCAAGTTAGCAAGTGGCTTGCCGAAAGATCCTCACCTGCAAGAGAAAACCACGTTGTCGCATCGAATTTCCCCCGCCAGCTTCGCTTCCACGTCAGCCAGTTGGGCGAGCATCTTCGTGAGAAAAAATTACCACCCCGGCGCCCCTGTCTCGCTACGCGTGGGAATATCAAGTGCGCCTGTAGACTTCGTGGGTATACTTGAAATACGATAGCCGGGGACGTTACTCATTGGTCGTCGCGTAAATTAGTATCGACGCGTGAGGATAATTTCCCAGGGGCGTTAACCTGTGCCTTACAACCTGGCAATACATCGAGAAATCCTGACGACGAGCAATCCCATTGCTTCCGCCGGGTACGATAATTTACATTCACCACGTGATGTCTTTTGTCTGGGATTAGAGGGGCGCGTAACCATTGAGCCTTGCTGTTACTCGAGGGTCTCGATTCTGCTCGCTCGAATTTCGAATCCTTCAAGACCGAGGTAGGGGAGACCGGGGTAAAGTGGGCCCGAGGAAGTTTGAAGTCGATTAAAATTTTTCCCGTTCAATAAAAATGCGTGGAAATAGGTTTATAATATAATTTGAACATTACTGTTGATAAATGACGAACAGCGGTACTTAAAATAATTTTAGAGTATATTAAAATTTAACTTGAAGGAAATGATGCAAGTGGTATCACTTTAAAATGAACTCCTATCCGGGGTAAAGTGAGATGCAACCAAATAAGAACTTTAATTAAGGATACAGGTAAATATTAACCCCTTCCGCTGGAATAACACGTTCAGCACGGCAGCTTCTGGCTTTTTTGCACCGTGGTTGTCAAGAACTGTGACAGATTTTTCATTTTTTGGGGGTTAGTTTCTGTTCCACCGCGCCGCGCGGTTTTCTAGCCAGCTGACAGGTTAGGATGTTGCGCACATCACTTGCGCCTCGGTTCTCAGCAGCCATTTGCAGCTCAGTTTACCCCCGTCAGTTTGCCCCGAATACCGTCAAGGACCCAGTTCCTGATCACTTAAGAGTAACTACAGCGGGTTTTTAAACGTGTAAAGGGAAAACTTAACCGAATTTAAAAGATTTTTTGTTATTTCGGCAAATCTATGTTTTATCTTTAATTTGGCATTTAAAAAAAGTGCACACGTGGTAATAATTATTTTATAATTTAACTTTGAAAGTGAAAAATGCAAAGGGAGCAGTTTCTGATCACTTTCGCGCGTTTTACTATGGGCTATCAAATTTTGCGTATAAATTTCAAAATACTTCATAATTATTTAGTAATTTTTTATGTGATCTCTGATTAGTGTTCTTTGGTTTAGGGAAATTATTCAGTATTTTGTTAGGTACATGAAGTTTATTATACGTACACAACATTGTTTTTTTTACATCACTTAGAAACGTGGAAAAATTATTTAAGTAATGGATCGAATAAAAGTTACTTTAATTTGAGATTATTCCGCGAATAAAGTTAATGTTTTTATTCGACATATAGCGAATAATTTTTATAACTTTTACTCGTTGTTCGAAATTTGTATTTAAATAAAAGTTTCGTCCATCTCCGCGCGTAATGTCTGTGTAAGCTTCGACAGTTTAAATTGATTCTTCCATTTTAAGAAATTAAACTTATCGAAACAGATTTTATTTGACCCAATTTTTCTAACAATGACTGCCAAGTCGCTGGATGAATGACGCGTTTCAGTAAATTAGTTAGATTTCGTTAGAAGCACGGGCGAGTAAGATCTCTCGGAAGGGAATCTACAGCGTCCTCGATTTTCGTAGCTCTTATTGCTCAACTTGTAAAATTACTCTGCGTCAATAATTGTCCTCTCCCGTCCTGGATTTCGATCAAGAATGCTGGAACGTCTCTTTCCATCGGAATCCTCCATCCCCGCATTCCGACGTTCCGGAAATTATTTTATCCTTCTTGCGTCTCTCCATTCCGCCGACGACGTCTATACAACTTTGTCTCTCCACTTCTGATCGTTACTCTCCCACGTATTTCTGTCGCGTAAAATTTCCACACCCTTCACGGACGATTATTTGTTCCTATATGAACTTAGTCACCCCTGAGAAATATTTTCCACGTAAAATTCGAATTTTCATCGAGATGCAGCTTATAAAGCTTCAGTCGCACGCTTATACCAATCGGAATTTAAATTTAAATTTCATAATTATTAAGTATCTCATTTTTTTTTTAAATACAATTGACGCTTGAACAACGCGGAGTCAAGGAAACTCGTGCATAATTTTTTACTCCAAAAACATAATTACAATAGCTTGCTGTTTGCCGGAAGTCTTATTTTGCAGGTAGGGGTTGTCGGTTTTAAAAACCGTTTTTTTTTTTAATTTATAAACCTGAAAATTCGAAAACCGGTTTTTAAATTTATAAAACCGGTTTTATATACTAGAATTGATATACAGAAAGAAATTAATTAGTTAATTAAACACTGTAGGTAACAGTTTACTGGAAAACTAATCTTCATGAGTTCATATTTTGAGAAAAAAATACCAAATGGAATAAAGATTTGTAATTTGGTACCACCTTTTAAAAGATTTATATTTTGTATGGATTTTAGTTATTTTAGTTTTTTTTCATTTGGTTTTGAATGTAGTCGATTTTATTGTGTTTTATTTTTTTAGATTCATAAATATTAAATTAACTAAAAAATTGTACGTATTTGTACGGATTTTAGCTATTTTAATTTTTCTTTTATTTATTTGGTTTTCTATAGATAGAGTATACTTTATTTTGTTATATTTTTGTAATTCCACAATATTAAGGAAGCTGAAATTTTTAGAAATAAGTACAAATATTGATTTACTGTTTCAATTACAACTTTGTTTGTCAAAATTCGAAAACCGGTTTTTCGGAATGGTGGAATTCGAAAACCGTTTTTTTTTCAAAAGTCGGTATTTATATAAACCCTATTTGCAGGCTACATGTGTTATTACTGTATTCTTGCAATAAAACACGGTAGAGAAAAGATGTTACGTGTTAAAAGCTGTCGCAGAGATTGAGAGATCCTATTCCGTCTTTTTTTCGAAAGACCACACCGCTGGATTTTCACCAACCTCGAGTAAATTAGAGAAAGTTGTTTATAAAATTATTGTTTTGACTTAACATTAAAAACAGAACACTAATTGAAAAATATATGTTTTCACAGAATAAGTAGTAGTTACTGAGTTGGTAAGTTTTTATTTCTATTTTTGGCGAATTTTTCAAATCTGTAATTAGTAACTTTTTCAAAACAGTACTGCACGCAGGTTCAAACTGTGCAACAAATCGCTCAATTTGTTATTATTATAATGGATTTGCATTAAACGTGCACCAAACGATGTAGAATTTTTTTTTACGTATATTACACGTCATAACTCGAAAACTGTAAAAACTGAAGTTGCACCCTTCTTGCTGCAAGGTCCTCGCGTTATGGCTTATTGATGTCACGCGCCCTCTCGCTGTTTCTCAGCCCTCTCAGTCTCCGCGATGAGGAATACTGACAAGCCGAATAGACTGATTCGAAATAAGCACCCGGCCGGCCTCAGAATTTTTCGAGAAGAAAAATCCTCGTATAACTGGACCCGCGTTTTTCAAGCGTCAGCTGTACTGCCGTTTCCAAAATATCTACAGTTCCAAGCCTGTGGAACAACGTGATACCGACACGATGGCTGTGCTGCAAATGATGCACAACGAGCAAGCCAGGTATCGTGGAGACAGTTCTGTAATGAATGGGTTGGACGCGGCATAGAAACTTCGTGGCTAGCTCGTTTGTCTAACTTAACGCTGCTTTAGTTCCTTGGGTAGAAGGGCAGGAGTTGGAAGAGACTAAAGAATCATGTTTACTTGCCTTGCATAAAAATATGCACTAAAAACTTATAACCTTTATTTTTTATTCTCAGATTACAATAAAACAATCGCATTATTTCACATTGCCTAGGGTAATTTTGAAAAAGTATTTCTGCTACAGGGAAAACTCATGAAAATTCTTCTGATTTAATCTGCGTTGCGCGGATTACTTAAAAAAGCACCTGTTTATTTTTAATGAACGCAATATCTACTCTTCTTTTACTGCAGAAGTGCATCCTCATGAAACACTGTCTTTCCCAATAATCGAATCGTCTCACGCAACGCTCCCATAGAATCGATTTTAATGCTTTTCCGAGGCAGTAATGTCAATACGTCCTATTATCTCCGCGTTTCAAATCCAAGGATTTACGTCACTCCCAATAGCTCTGTCTCTTCGGCGCGGATGCAGTTTCATTCAGCGTAACGCGTTAAAATGCGGGGTGGATCCAGCGCAGACGAATGTGCTGGAAACGAGCATGTAACGCTTGTAATTTAATGCATGACGATAGATCGGATGTGTCGGGATTGTATGCGCTCCCACATGTACAGTCGGTGGGCCGTATATAGGGAAGTATTTGGGGCGCAGTAAAGTGCTATGTAAATCGACACATTTGAAAGTCCAATCTGCCAAATCTGTTTTTCGCCAGTCATTACAAGGCCTTACGGACCCAAAGTGATCATCCATCTTGGTTACGGCCACAATCCTATTTCAGGGAGTAATTATGTCCATGTGGCATCAGAAATAGCAAACGATTCAAAATGATGAAGTAGTTGCAATTTCTTATTAAAATTACGTTTTATAGTAATGCAATTCCTGATATATTTTATTATTTTTATTGTAATACATATACCTATGCTCCCTTTTATTTTTTCAAGTGTGTATATAACATACATAGAGACGTATATTATTATATTATATTATAGTATAGTATATTATATTATATTATACTATATTATATTATACTATATTATACTATACTATACTATACTATACTATACTATACTATACTATACTATACTATACTATACTATACTATACTATACTATACTATACTATACTATACTATACTATACTATACTATATTATACTATATTATATTATATTATATTATATTATATTATATTATATTATAATATATTATATTATATTACTCTGGTAGAAATAGATATTTTTAATTCACATAGTTCTAGTGTAAAAGCCCATTGGAACTTCCTGTTTTCCAAATTATTATAAATTTTTTTCTAAAATTTTCAATACTATACTATATTATACTATACTATATTATACTATAATATATTATACTATATTATATTATACTATATTATACTATATTATACTATATTATATTATATTATACTATATTATATTATATTATATTATATTATATTATATTATATTATATTATATTATATTATATTATATTATATTATATTATAATATAATATATTATATTATAATATATTATATTATATTACTCTGGTAGAAATAGATATTTTTAATTTACATAGTTCTAGTGTGAAGGCCCATTGGAACTTCCTGTTTTCCAAATTATTATAAATTTTTTTCTAAAATTGTCAATACCTTATACCTCCCATGACTAATACCTTCTACGACAATAGAAGCCGCTTACCACGCACAGAAATTTCCATTTATTTTAATTCGGCTTCCCCGCGCTAGCGTCACCGTTTACAGAACAAAAGGGACAATTTCAGGGTCGGAAGAAAGCAGACACTTAAAAAAAAAATCTACTTGAGACGCTGCAAAGTGGTCGCAAAGACCAAGGGGTAGCCAGTAAATGGTTGTGGGAAGAGAATTGGCCTTCGATTTGCCCGCAAAGCCACCCCCTAGCGCAACGTCCAAAAACTATGCGAAATTCGAAGCGAGGCCATTGAATTTGGACAATCAAGAGCGTTACCTCTGGTCGGTGCTCGCTGCGTTTACGATTTACATTTACTCGACCAACTGTACTCGCAATTTGTAAGGCGGTCAGCAAGCTCCGTGCAAGCCGTCGCGGCGCGTTCAATGTCTCTGCTCCCTGGTCGAGAGACTAAATAGTTTGTTCGCTGGTCCATTACCTACCTCTTTCCTCAAGGAACGTGCCACTGGTTCCTTTTTCTAGTCCTCAGTCATTTACTTCCCTCGGTTTTCTTTGCCGCCGGTAGCAGGCTGTTCTAATTCCGACACTAGCTTCTCCATTCCCATTATTACCCTTCTCTGCCTTCTAAGACCGTTCGCAACTGGACTAATGCCTGGAACCCCTGGCATGGTAAGCTCGTTCGCGTGTCTACTACATTCTACGACCCACAACCGACACCATTCTTTACTCACCACTCTTTTTATATGTGGCGAAATGTTCGTCGGATGAATGAAGATAAAACATTTTCAGAGGCCACTGTTAGATGCACCTGTATCATCGTAGTACAGGGTAGCGCTATGTCCATTACGTTCGTTCTCTCCTGCACAGTTTTATTCTTCTTCTTTGCTTTGTTATCTTCGGTGGAAGGGCTCGTTAATTATGGGCCTAATTGTTGCCAATTTAATTGGCTGGCCGCACCTACTCCGTCTCCCTATTTCTGGCCGTGCTTAATTAAGATGTAAAAAATTGACCTAAATGTACATAATTGAAGACTCCCTGTAGAAAACACTAAGTGCCAATATTAAAAGGAATCAATTTTTATCGGAAAATGTTCTACGTGCCAATGGTAATACTACAATATAGGATTTGATTTTTGGCACTTACAGCGTTTTCTACGAGGACTCTTCAATTCACAGTGAAAGAATTAATAATGAGGAAATCTGCATAAAGCGTACGTTTAGAAAGAAAATTGATTTACTTGTGCTTTTGCTTTTAGGTGTGGGTATATTTCGCGTATCTGGAAGGGATGAAAATTTGAAATCGATTTTTTTTATGAAATTTTGAATGGTTAATGCAAATTTATTGGCATCCGTGAAAATTCAGGCAAATAGAACTAGAACTTCCTGTAGTTTCTTAATACGATAGTTTAGCGTGTAGTTAGCAGTATTTTTAATAAAAATTAAAGGTTCTTTATATTCTCTATATACGCTATATAAGATAAATAATACTGTATTCGACCACGGTCCCCATTTCCTTGAGATTGTTTCTCATTTCCTTTGATTTAAGTAGCGCAGTAGAATTGCTCAATAATATGTCAGACGAGCGCGTAGCATATTTGTTAAAACAGGCCCAAAATATTATATGGAGTAAGCAATATGCTTTTGGGTACATTTTTAAATAAAAGTACGAAAAGCATGTGAATTATGCAAAGTATAGAAAATACAAAGTGTATATTAGGTATATTTATTTGACAATTCTTTCGTTGCTAATATTGTAGGTGTATGTATAGCAATTGACAATCAGACAATGATTATTGACACAGTGAGATTTTGTTATTTAACGTTGATTGCCAGGGCTATTTGTATGGTCTTGCCATGCCATAATTTGTGCACCACATATGACACTCTGTACATCTAATCTCTGAGGCCATGTTCAACAGAATTAGTGTACACTGAAATTATCACACTCATTACTGTAAAGTATGATTAAATAATGCACGAGAGTTAGTCTGTTAAGTAAACATTACTACTTGACCACATATTTTATCGTGGTCTCAGGGCTTAAAAACTATATATGCGAATAGTTTTCCTATAGTATAGTAACACTCATGCACAACACTACTGTGTACACAAAATTGGCATTCATAGCCGCGAATATCAAGGGCGTCCGTAAATTTTTTTCAGTGGGGAGGTAAAGAGAAATAATAGTAATGAAAAAACGAGTAGGCCTCCTGTTTTTTTAAAATCCATTCTGTGGTGCCAATTTAATTAAAAATTTAAGACTGAAATTTAGTATAAACTTAATAAAGATCAGTTTTCAAAAATATGCGTTTTTTCTCAAAATCCAAGGGGGGCAATTGCCCCTTTTGGCCCCCTCCCCCTCTCCTCCGGACGCCCATGGTCAACATATTAATAATAATACATTTACGGACGAAATATACTTCATAACTTTATTACACGTTTCCTTATAAACACCATAACCTAATTGAAAAAAATATATATTAACCTGTTGTATTTTCTTTTTGTTTCAGGTAAGTTTCCTTATTTACTGGGCATGGAATTATATCTTTACTTTCGTGCAAAATGATTTGGTGAGTGCAGCAGATCGTCCATAACACTATGCGTTTAATTGCGCGTGAGATTACTTTAGTATATTTCGTTACGTACCACCTTCGAAATATGCATGCAATTCTTTGGCTGGTAGCGTTCGGAGTTTTAAAGAGGGTTAATCAGTGCCAAGAATTTCATTTGAATTGTTTGTCCTGTACCTACATCAGAACATGACACAGATCGAAATTCCATGCAAGTCTTTCGTTCCTTCCATTTCCCTCGCGTATTCGTTTAGGGTAGTTTGCGCTTACTTCGTAACGATGTCGAGTGTCTATTTAGTCCCCTTAAAAAATGAAAATAGTTATTTGTACATGGCATTATTACAATGTTAAAATATTATTTGAGTTATCTGGTTATTCACTTTCTTCAAATGTTTCGATATACATAACTCAGGTGGTTCCTCCGACACGTAATTTTAGCTATGCAAATCTCCGCCAATCTTTCGCTAATTGGAGCGGCAGCAAACGTGACGCGTAGTTATGACGTCCGTTAAATTCAGACCAGAGTTAATAATTAGCGAGGCACTTGCAGTAGTGGTAAACATCAATAAGTAAATGTCGCCGCGCTAACAAAATTTAATGGTATAAAAACAACGGTAAATAGGGAAAAAGTTATTCTTATACGACGTGCCACGTAATTCCTAATATTTGATCGATTTCTCGTGGCAAACCACTGTCAAAATTGTAGGCACATGCACGCGATATCGAAGTAGGGGAGACCGGGGCTAGTTGATACGTTTTGTTTGAATTAATTACTTGATAAAAATATGCTAAAATATACTTTGGTCCTTCCTCTTTAATATGTTGTAAATGAAAAGTTGAGAAAATACATACAAACTGAATGAAAAAATATTATTTGGACGAAAGTAAAATGTACCCCACTGTGGGGCTAGTTGATGCGTTATTCTGTTTTCGATTTTTTTCATTTTGTATTTGAACTAATTACTTAATAACAAATATGCCAAAATATACTTTGGTCCTTCCTCTTCAATATATAGTAAGCAGAAACTTGAGAAAATACATACAAAATGAATGAAAAAATATTATTTGGACGAAGGTAAAATGTACCCCACTGTGGGGCTAGTTGATGCGTTAATCTTTTCTTTGTTTTTTTTTTCATTTTGTATTTGAATTAATTACTTAATAACAAATATGCCAAAATATACTTTGGTCCTTCCTCTTTAATATATAGTAAGCAGAAACTTGAGAAAATACATACAAAATGAATGAAAAAATGTTATTTTAACGATCAATTTGGATGTATCAAAACTATTTACTCTTTCTCTATAAATGAAAACAGTTTAAAAAAGATTGTTAACGTCAATGTACACACACGTACACTGGATCGTAGGAAAGAATTGGACAACAATCTTCACATATCTGGCTCAAATGGAGCTACATATATACACTGTCGAGATAATTCGTCTGTATCAACTTGCCCCTGTATCAACTAGCCCCGGTCTCCTCTACTTTACAGCGACAAAAGAAATACGATTCACCTGTGTGAAATTTTAGAACCACACAGCACTTGAAACATCCAAAACGCCAAGTTCGTGTTCACCCTAGGAAAAAATGAGCACTATCTATCTATTTATATATCCATCTATCCATCGATCTATCTATATGTATAAAATCGTTATATCACTCACTAATTCATCAACGTTCAGCCCAAACCACTGACCCTAGAAACATGGAAGTGGGAGGTTGGGTATATATTTTGTACGATGTAGGTGCTCGATAAAACGGGATTTTCTGAAATTCCTTTTCCAAGGGCGCGAAAAGGGGTAAAATGTATTTTCTCCCTCCAATTAATAGAAAAGAAGTATCATATTCCTCGGTCCCTCTTCCATCTGTAATTTCTAACAATCCTGGAACAATGAGAAACTTTGATTTTTATTTCTAGGTTTATGAGGGGTATGATCGGGTAACTCTCATTTTCATTACCCCATCATGCCCCTTCTCGTCTCACTGCAATCATATGAACACTGCCCGAAACATTATTTACAAAAGTATATAATAACATACGTACCTTACAGCCAGCTAAATGCTGCCTCAGAGACACATACATGTACCGGAGATCTTCTATATTATTACGTCACTGTCACGGGTGCTAAAAATAAGGAAAAAGTAAGAATGTCCCAATAAATTATAAATTCTGATGTAACTTCGTCACGCGTCCACATGTTTCATTGATTCGCTGCTCACTGACGGCGCTGATAGCCACGCATCTAACGCGTATGCTCAATTTTAATTAGTGCGTTTGTATCACGAGATATGGAGGGTACCACGTCTTGCCCCACCCTCCCCTACATGTACGTATATTTTTCTAACTGAACGAAATTAAATAATTATCGAAATTTACTTAATGAGATACCCGCTTCTGTTTCTCATAAACGAGCTTGTCAATATTGCGTGCGATACTCGAAGCTGCTACTCTAATGCAATTATGTAATCGTTCATCATCGAGTCGATTGCGACGATCACTTTTTAAAATTTCCATTCTCGAGAATAGTTGCTCACACACAAATTATAATTGTTTACCAGTTAATTTACAGGAAATATTTTTTTATATTGATGAATTTTGATAAGATTCTGATTTTAAAGATATATATATATATATGGTATATTTTTGGGTTATCTATTTTATTTAAGTGGAATAACTAGTTTCTTGAGTATTATTTATTTTTTTGCTTCTATATATTTTTTAAATATTTTCTTTAAATTAATGACATTAGAAGGGGATGATTATATCCTTTTTTTCGGCGCAAAATTCATTCCGATATATTTTACAGTTCAAAAGATATTGCACGCAAATGTTCCGGCGGGCCGTGGGTTGCTCGTCATTCCCCTAAAGCAGCAACGGAGCGTTAAATGAACGAGGCGTAGTCGCGGGTCTTTGCAATTAGCATTTGCCATATCGCTGTTACTCCTAAGTCCTAAGGCTTCGTCGATCAGCATCCTTTCACTTACGTCACATTGGCCATTTTTTACCGTGCAATTTACCCCGCTGTCGCAATCATCGTGAAAAACGCGCCATCCTGTGGAAGGAAAAGCAGCTGTACCCAAGTTCTGCAGTGTATTTCTTGGAACTTGTGTTACCATCGTATACAATTTAGACTCCGCAGTGTGTAGTCTGCAGGCGTTATATCGCCTGCAGAGACTAAGACCGCCTTGCGCTATAGATTCGGTAGGTGTAACTTTAAAATTGCTTTGTAACTCGTAAACCGGGGTTATGACTTAAGAACTGGCGTTGCTTCTTGCGCTGCCTAAATTATTCTGTAAATGGATTACTGCGACGTAGATACGAGTCCCCGAAGTGACTTTATTATTGGGCTTTATTGCATTTAATTGATTCGCCTGTAGCATACTTCAAAGATCTTTATGCACCGCGTAAAAGAATTAGATAGGTGACAATAACGAAGTGCTAATCTGCGATGGTCGCCATAGTCGCCCGATTTCAATCCAATCGCGAAATTATGGGACGGATTGTAGGCGTAGCAGAATAATTAACGGAAACAGTGTATGTACAATAACTGCTGTAAATGTACTGCATGAATTTTAAGGCAGAAATGGAAACGAAGATTGTTAAGATTGTAATGTAATTCAGTGTAATGCATCATCGCATAGTGGGGAAATTTCGTGATTTATTATGGCCAAAACCACAGAAATAAATTTTTCGATTCGACAAAATAAATGCGAATGCCATTGGAGGACTAATACGAGTATCAAATGCCACCAATTTTACTGTTAAATGTTTTAATACAAAGCTCGCATAGACTCGCAAATGTTTATGTTCGTGTGAGGCTAGACCGATCGCAAAGAATTAATCCAGATTTTCGAGTTGCTTCAAACACTTATATTGAAGCATCAAATCTCTATCGTTCGTAATTTTTGTAAGTGCTGTTTTTCGGATAATTTAGCTTCTCATATATAAGAAAACGTAGAAGTGCCGAATTTTATATATTAAAATTTTTTTTTGAGGTTTTGACCACGAAAATGGATATAGTTCTTCAATTGACATTTGTACTAAATTTGTAGAATTCAAAATTTTCATTTCTGTAGTTTTGGCTATATAATCGCAAAATTTCCCCACTGTGCATTGATATTAAAAAAAGTAGATCTACATGCTCGCTTTGATTTCAAAGCAAACACTTAAGTACTCTCGGACGATACTTTCGACGGTTTCCAGAGAATGCCGACGCAAAAGCACGCCAAAGCCGTGCACAGGGTGGAAATTCCTCGGCGTGGCGACACGCCGACTCCACTCAAAGTCTCATAATTTCTGAACAGTATTGTACAGGTGGAACAGAGCCCATTACATAGACTTATTTGCAGGGGCAGATTTAGAGATTTGGCGACCCCAAGGCAAATATTTTAATCTAAAAGAGTTGTGGCAATTTTAAAATTAATTCAATATGGCAACTCGAATATGACTTATTGCTAATATGCTACATGAAAAAAGAGAGAATTGTTTTTAAAATTATCTCAAGCCTCTGTGCTTAAACCTTTTTCATTTTTTTTTGCCCAAAATTTGCCGCCCTAAACAGCCTATTTACCCTAAATTCAAATCCACCCCCGCTTATTTCAGTTCCCCAGATTTTTCCTCGTGGAGGAAATTCAGAATTCTCATTGCAAATTCGTTCTTTTCATCATTAATTTAATTAAAAACATTGTTGCATGCCCAAAATTTCGACCACCCTTCTTGGCACAGTCTGTATATAAAAATCAAACTGGAAGCAGGTATTCCTGAATTTCGTTTTCGTTTCGTTTCTGCAGTTCCATAACATTTTTATTCCACCGTGGTTAGTTCCAGCCTCATTAAAGCATACGACGTACACGCCAGTCAAACATTGACATTCAATTTCGTTGGAAACCATCAAATGTTTGTTCTTGCCGGGGGTTGCCAGTCGATTGCTTCTTACGCCGTCGAACAGTGGTAAATCTAAGCAGTAAGGGGGCTCGAGAGCGAATCGAGTGACGGGCACGTTTCGGAGTTTCCTAAAGGGCGCTCGATTTTTCGAGTAACGGGCAAACGTTCAGACTCACGTCCGTACGCTGCGAGATCTCTGCGAGAGAAACCTCGCGATACGATCAGAATATCAATACGAATTCGCCGTGGGCTATTCGGTTAGGGAGTTTCAACGGGAAACGATCGGTTTGTTTTTTAACGTTGAAAAATCGACGGGTCCGGTGTATCTGTTTCATCGAAACCATGGTGAAACAGAACCACCAGTCTCGCTCCACTGTATACAACGGTACGCCCCTTTTTGTTCTCCACGTTGCATTATCCCGCGAGACTGTACAGCAATTTCCTTTATACTGGCGCAAACGACTCTTGGCTGGAACGTTAAACAAGTTGGGTGTGACTAGAAGTTGGAATCACTGTTGAATATTAATCCACTTAATTCTGTATATTGGCTGTACTTATAGTTAAGGCCATGCAAATTAAAGTTTACATGCTGCAGGGTGCTCAATTTCAATTAATTCTGTTTGGTAAATTAAGGACGGAGGTGAATGTTTAGGCATATCGAGCAGCAGCGAGGTCTGCACTGCGCATGCGCAACAGTAGGTGGCGCCACAAGTCGAATTCTTTGGGAATAGATGATTAGATTTGAGGTTAGGCTCCAGGATCGTGGCATTATAACGAAAGACCTCACATGAATTTCTATTTCCCATCCACTTCTCCTGAATTAAATTACTTAATTCAATTTTTGGAACACTAACGGCGCCATTGGTTTCTTCAAACAAACGATGACGTAGTTTGTCTGAAGTTAGCAAAATGGGAAGTGGGTATGCAGGGTGTTTATAAAAATGTGACCCGTGTTTTACGAAATATAAAGATGCTTATAACTGCAAAACTATACCAACTTTTTTATTATTCTGGTGAGTGGAACCGATCCTGAAAGAATGGCCTACATATTTATAAACACGAAGAAACGTTTCTGTTTCTAAAGCTTTAGCAGGTATTTAATATATCGTATTATATTATTTTCCGTAATAAGTCCAGGCGAATAGAGCTCCAACCTTCTTTACGCCCCGAGCAGAGTCGATCGATGGGCGTTAGGTTGTACAGAAATCACGAAAGTGCCACTGCACCTCGTTATGATTCTCATTCGTGCAAGTTTACTCGAAGTACGTGCATGCGAATTACCGATCGCATGTACATCTAATTGAACGGAATGTAGGCGAGAATTAAAGACGTTGCCAATCTTTTACTCCACCGCGACGCTGTAGATAAATTCCCTTGGGCACGTTTTTCCTGTCTCTCACGAGACTTTTCTGTGGTGGGGCGAGGGAGTTGACACATACGTAATTGTGCCCATAAAAATAATACCGGCCATGCAATCGAATCAAGTTGCCGGATGCGGGGTCACTGCGCCTAAATTGCGCCCGTGGTCTTCCTCTTCTCTGACTCAATTTCCGCGCTAGCCTCGAGGTTGTGCCCGCAGTTTTCACGAGGGTCGAAGTCCGATATTCAGCTTGAATTGTGTAAGGAACGCTTTATCGAAGCGACAATTGGCGCAGATAGTCTAGCTTCCAGGGTGAATGCATAGGAAATAGCAGGAGAAATTGGTTTATTTTAATATTAATATAAAATGTGGAAGTTTTCTTTTCCGAGGAAGAAAACCGCTATCTGGGATAATAGTCCACCGTAGATTATTAAATTTCATTCCCCAGGTCGAAGTAAATATTCAATTTCTTGGAAAATTCTGCCAAAATTTTTCATCGGAAAGGCAATTAATAAAAGACAGAATCGAATTAAAAAATAAAAACCTCTAAAAGAAGGGTACAGGTGAAGCGATCGCGTTAAAGTTCGATTTTTCTGGAAAATATTATCGAAATCGTTCTTTCAACGATGCAGTTCGTTAGTTTAGATGTAGAAGAGATTTTCCCATGCATTAATTTCGTATGCCCACCCTTCAGAATCGAATTAAAAAATAAAAACCTCGAAAAGAAGGGTACAGGTGAAGCGATCGCGTTAAAGTTCGATTTTTCTGGAAAATATTATCGAAATCGTTCTTTCAACGATGCAGTCCGTTAGTTTAGATGTAGAAGAGATTTGCCCATGCATTAATTTCGTATGCCCACCCTCCAGAATCGAATTAAGAAATAAAAACCTCGAAAAGAAGGGTACAGGTGAAGCGATCGCGTTAAAGTTCGATTTTTCTGGAAAATATTATCGAAATCGTTCTTTCAACGATGCAGTTCGTTAGTTCAGATGTAGAAGAGATTTGCCCATGCATTAATTTCGTATGCCCACCCTCCAGAATCGAATTAAAAAATAAAAACCTCGAAAAGAAGGGTACAGGTGAAGCGATCGCGTTAAAGTTCGATTTTTCTGGAAAGTATTATCGAAATCGTTCTTTCAACGATGCAGTTCGTTAGTTTAGATGTAGAAGAGATTTTCTCATGCATTAATTTCGTATGCCCACCCTCCAGAATCGAATTAAAAAATAAAAACCTCGAAAAGAAGGGTACAGGTGAAGCGATCGCGTTAAAGTTCGATTTTTCTGGAAAATATTATCGAAATCGTTCTTTCAACGATGCAGTCCGTTAGTTCAGATGTAGAAGAGATTTGCCCATGCATTAATTTCGTATGCCCACCCTCCAGAATTTAAATGAAAAATAAAAACCTCGAAAAGAAGGGTACAGGTGAAGCGATCGCGTTAAAGTTCGATTTTTCTGGAAAATATTATCGAAATCGTTCTTTCAACAATGCAGTTCGTTAGTTTAGATGTAGAAGAGATTTTCCCATGCATTAATTTCGTATGCCCACCCTCCAGAATCGAATTAAAAAATAAAAACCTCGAAAAGAAGGGTACAGCTGAAGCGATCGCGTTAAAGTTCGATTTTTCTGGAAAATATTATCGAAATCGTTCTTTCAACGATGCAGTTCGTTACTTCAGATGTAGAAGAGATTTGCCCATGCATTAATTTCGTATGCCCACCCTCCAGAATCGAATTATTAATAAAGATAGCCAAGATGTGCGTCGTTGGAAAGAATTCGAGGGTATCGCAGACATCTGTTTACGTTTCGGCAGTGGCACTCGGGGCTGCGACCCTTTAGGGTATCAGCGCTGCGTGTCGTCATCGAACGTGCCGAAACGTAAACAGATGTCTGCGATACCCTCGAATTGTTTCCAACGACGCACGAAAGTCAGTCGGTCTACAGAGTTCGGACGCAACTCTTGCAAGACCGTGCATTCATTTACGGTTTGTGAAGTAACTGTGAGATTATATTATTTTCCGTTGTGCGATATCATTGCGGTAATTAGTGAAAAATGACTAGAAAACCACTGATACACTCTGGTATTATTCTGCACATGCTGCAGATGTGTGAAAAGTGTGAAGTATTCGATGAGCGATACAAATTGAAGTGTCGTTCGAATAAAGTGAGAAAGAAGTGTGTGCAACATTTCTTGGATAACATGTCACCAAACACCTTTAACCTTTACGGTAAGAACAATCGATTTTGATAATTCATTCGGAAAAAAAACGAACAGAAAGGTATTCGGTTCAACGGGTACCGCACTTCTTGGCTATCTTTATTAATAATTCGATTCTGGAGGGTGGGCATACGAAATTAATGCACGGGCAAATCTCTTCTACATCTAAACTAACGAACTGCATCGTTGAAAGAACGAATTCGATAATATTTTCCAGAAAAATCGAACTTTAACGCGATCGCTTCAACTGTGATTAAGATAAACTTTTTATTTTGTTCATAACTTTTTTCTGGAGGGTGGGCAAAAAAAATTGTTTATAGGCAAACTTGGGCAAACGATGGACAATCATTTCCCACCGTCAAATCATTAAAATGTTTTCATGGGGGTGCTGATGAAAATTTTTTTTTCGCCATAATTTTTTTTTGAAGGGTGGGCAAACGTGGGCAAACGATGGACAAACGAATGCCGTTGAGTTTTTCCAAAAATTCGAATTTGGGGGTGCTATCTTCACAGACCTCGTATCGTGTACACCAAACCGAGCCCGTAACGAGAAAATAATATATTTCGATGCCTGTTGCTTGTTTCTGCATCAACTGATTTCGATGAAATTTCAGTATGTACACAACTTACTTAAATCTGCAAAGGCATTTTTTTTAAATTTTCATTGCTGCCTCAGATAAAAAAAGTTGATAGAAACGACCTGTGCTATTTTCTTCGCTATTCCGACTAATTGCATTTTTTTCAAAACTACGAAACACCACCTAATAGTAGTGGTGGAGAATTATCTTTAGTATATCGATAATTATCGATAGTTTTCAATATCGAAAGCTATCGATATTTTTCAAAATCGAAAGCTATTGATATTTTTCAAAGAACTTCAACCGTTGTCAGAGTTATGCAATAAATATCTCTGTATTCCGGCTACTTTCGCAGAGTATGAAAGAATCTTTAGTAAAACTCAACAAATAATTCCCGGGGGGGGGGGGGGGGGTCCAGAATAAAAGCAAAAAATGTTGACAATCGTTTTTTAAATAAAAATCAAAGGCCATTTTCGTACACTACTCTTTAAAAAAAAAAACACTTCCTATATTCTTCATTTTTAATTATTTTCTATTTGGCATTGAACATCATTTATATTCAACTGTTGCAAATTTTTCCAATAAAGATGACGATTATTATACGCTTGTAATATGTAGGTACATACATGATAGTGGATTTATGTTACGGAAACAATCGATAATTATCGATAGTAGGGATCAAACTACCGACTACTATCGACCACCATCAATATTCACCACCATCGATAATTCTCCACCACTACCTAATATACTAATCCTTCTAACTTCTCAAGAACGCTGAAATTGTTTGGACCAATTGTAAAAAAAAGTTATTCTATTGTAAATCCTGTCCGAATACTTTTGTTCCTACTGTAGGTGTACTGAGCAATAGCGAGATTCCCAATGCGCGTGCCCAAACAAGCGACGAAAAGTGGGTGGAGCTATCCTTCCCTTGCACTCCACGTTCAGAATTCCGCGGGAATACCGATTATTTCCTCCTACAAACCCCACCATTGCTCGATATAAGTATAACGACGCGAAGCTTCTTATAGAGAAAGAATTCCGTATGAAATACGATCGATCCTAGAATTAAAAGCTAATGGATTAGGCGAGTGGCATTAATATCGATAAAACTCGCCGTATGTAACCGCGTATAGGGATTACTCGTACCAATGGACAAATTCCCAGGACGAGTAATCATTTAATATTTGTCCAGTTTCTCTATCGATGCGGAATGATTTATCGTCCAAGTATTGGAAACACTATCGCCTCTTTCGCTCTCTGCAATAAAGCTGCGTTAAATGCGGGAGAAGTTTAATACCGATCGAAAAGATTGGGATGATTGTTATTAGCAGTTATTACTAGTATTAATTGTCATTAGTGGTTTTCACTGTTCCTTCCTTATGATTATACTCTACTGCTATTACCTCTGGAGGCTTTATCTTCATTGGCAAAGTTTTGATCACGACATATTGCAATCGCATAGGAGAATTTCGCCAAGATTTATCTCCGTGATCTATGAAACGCCGTCATTAATGCTCCGCCATTCCTTATCTATGCTTTCTTATTCCGCTCCGTTTTTAGCCGGCGTTTATTCGTTTTTGCTTGAACGCCATCAAGATATCGTTAATCAGCGGCAGTTAGAATTAAATTCAGTAATAAATAATATCTCAGTTTACAATATTTAATTGGCATAAATATTCACAGATAAATAGAACGAAAGAAGACTCTGTTTAATTAAATTTTGTACCTTTAGAACGATTCCGTACTAATGTAAAATATAATTCGCATCATAAAATATTTTATCTACTTTATCTTAATAAATAGAATTATGCTATGCATAAATAATTATATAACAAATTTTATAATACACGTGTACACGATCAAAGAACGATCGCCTAAGGTTGCCTTCAATTTTTACTAATTCATTTCTTTTTGCAATATAAGTCATCCCCTCCACTAATCTTTACTCTTCCTGGCTCAGTCCTTCGCTTTAGCAATTCATGACGAACCAGGGGCTATAAACTTAATAGTAGGTATTATCAAAATGGAGACGACGGTCTTAACGTTTTCCTTCTCGGTATCTCCGTATTATTCTCGTTGTACGCGACATTCGCGGATTAACAAAGCCCGCTAAGGACGTTGCCAGCGAGAACAATAGGCGCCGGATTAACGGGCTTCGATGCAGGGCGTCCCGCCTCCCTCGCATTAGCAGACGATCAACCGGTGTAAAGAGTAATTAACTATTTTTATTTCCTCGCTTTTACGGACTCTCTCTAACTTACAAAATGCGCGTGTCTTTTTTACTCTGGATTACATTAGAAAATACAAATTGTACTGCGACGAATGCTGCATGTCCGTTCAAAATGTAACGAGCGCCAATTTTAATTTACAAGGGAAGACCCCGAAGCCGAAAATTTAAAAAATCCTGAGACTTTGTGAATAAGTAGGGGATTTCCTTCTGATTACAACGAAATTTTGGTTTGCTGCCCAAATTCACTCGAAGGGGGTGAAATTAACCCCCGAAAATTCGGCTATTTTCCGATTTTGTGTTATAACTCGCGAACTGTAAGAGATAGAATAAAAGTCTCGAGACAAAAGTTACTTCTTTCAATTAGGTCTATCATTTGGCGAAGAAGTTATTTTACAGTTCACGAGTTGTAACACAAAATCGATAAATAACCGGATTTTCAGGGGTTAATTACACCCCCTTAGAGTGAATTTGGGCAGCAAACAAAAATTGCGATGTAATCGGGGGGAAATTCCCTATATATTCACAAAGTTTCAGAATCTTTTGAATTTCCGGGTTCGGGATGTTCCCTTTTTAGTCCAACCCAGATCTAACCACTGTTTGTGTATTCAAGTATTTAATATTTAAATTGGGGAATTGCTTTGTACTGAAATCTCACTGAGTTCAAAATAGGAATGTAACGCGTACAATGTTATTGTTGGAAAATTCGACTCCCATCTCGTGCTATTTTCAGGATATTAAATGTTAAAATTTTGAAACATGTAGTGGAATGGGTCGTTGATATTTAAACGACATTTTCGGGTAGCCTTATTTTTGAAAACAATTTTAACACTGAGACAATGCTTCTGTCAGAATTCTATGTATGTACAATTACGTTGTAATTTTCGTTGTTGGTAAAAATAACAATATTCGAAGTTAAATCTTTGGCTTCTAATTTCACACTAGTTCTAACCTCGGATCGATGTAAAAATAATACCAGTTAATTTTCAGAATTTTTTAAACCTCCTCATTTCAGCCTTCGTAGAAATTTACTGAAGTCAACATTGATATTCACTTTCCTTCAATTTTTTAAAAGAAGTAGTACTAAAAGTCTAACCGTGTTCTTTCTATATCTTTGTATCGCTTCTCTTCTTTTCGTTTTATTCTAATTAACGCCTGCAACGTGACACAAGTGCATACCCCCGCTGACCCACTGAAAGGAAAAAAAAAACACGTGCCTATGTTAATTTTTCATTAAAAACAGTGACTTTGAGGAAAAGATTTGGAATTTCCAAATCAACCTGGCCTCGTCCATATTTCCAGGGATGGTACTTTCAATTAAAAATCTACATTAATTCCTTCGGACCATATATTTTAATAATATGAAGTGACTTGGAGAGAGTAAAAAATCAACCGAAGCTTTCAGCCTGTTCCCAATTTTCACTGAAAAATCTCTCGACATCTTCCGTGAAAATAATTCGTATCACATTCTGCGCTCGTTATTTAATCTTCCCGGCCAGTGGAAATGCAAAAATGGTCAATATTCTTTGTATTAATCGTAGAACGAAAGTTTTAGTTCACCGTAACGCTACGAAGAGAGTAAAACACGTCTAGACGCATGCGGACAGTGTATTGATTACTTGCCAAAGTAAGAAAACAAAAACCAAAAACACTTGGAATTACGATGCTGGCAACAAGTACCGTTAATAAGCTGTAAGAAGAGAAGCAGAAATACAGATGGCACGATTTTCCGAAAACAATTATGATTATTACCAAAGCTTTCCCTGTGTAGACGAACGTGCTCTCGTTTATGTTCGTTTTTAAATCTGCTTTTTCCTCTTGTTTGGTTTCAGTGGCTGGGTTTAGGCATCATGGCGGTGGGTGTGTGGGCATGGACTGAAAAGGACACATTTAACAACTTGTCCCGCCTCACGAATGTTGCCCTCGATCCAGCATTTATTCTCATTCTAGTCGGTGAGTGGGGATTCGTGTTACGTTTTAATTCGTTTTAATTTTTAAAATCCATGTGTCCGCGCTGAAATCTGAATTTGTTCACGTGCTTCGAGAAAGTACGAAACCAAAGGCACTTGACCACTCCTTCAATTTTATATGATTTCTGGTCTGCGACTCGCGCAAAAAAAACATCGCTGTGAGTCATGCGAGTCGTGTGAGTCATTTTATATCAAAGCACGCTGGATTTAGTTCCATAACTACGAATATTTACAGATAATCCTGAGCTCTACTGCGAGAAATTTTGAAACGAACCCTCATTGAAATGTTACCACCCCTTTCATAGTTAGTATAATTTCGAAAATGTTATCTGAGCTTAATATTACAGAGTTGCCAGTGTTTGTGGATATTTGGTTAACGATCGATCCAAAATGCAACCTCTTTATAAAGATCTTTGCGAGTAACAATTTCGAAAAAAATCACATCTACTTACAAGGGAAGATCCCGAAGCCGAAAATTCAAAATATTCTGAAACTTTGTGAATATGTAGGTGCTTTCCTCCTGATTGCAACGCAAATTTTGTTTGCTGCCCAAATTCACTCGAAGCGGGTGGAATTAACCCCCGAAAATTCGGCTATTTTCCGATTTTGTGTTATAACTCGCGAAATGTAAGAGATAGAAAAGAAGTTTCGAGACAAAAATTACTTCTTTTAATTAGATCTGTCGTTTGGTAAACAAATTATTTTACAGTTCAGGAGTTATAATAGAAAATCGGGAAATAACCGGATTTTCAGGGGTTAATTACACCCCCTTAGAGTGAATTTAGACAGCGAACAAAAATTGCGATGTAATCGGGGGGAAATTCCCTACATATTCACGAGGTTTCAGAATTTTTTGAATTTCCAGGTTCGGGATGTTCGCTTGTTAGTATCCAACATTATATTTCCATCTCTAAATCAAGTAAAATTTATTTGGTCACATTTTTTACATTTTTAAATTAAAGACTTAACGATTACAGTGGGTTTTTTTAAAATAAATTGTTGGTTATAATAAGTGTGTATTTAATAGCAGTAGAAAATTCCCGAACAGAAAATATTGTGACCGAATTTATTGTTGACATTTCCTTTGTTTGCGTCTCCAATTACTAGTAACCTAATATAATCCCCAAATTTTCCAAAAGCAAGATGAAAATTAGGTGTCACGGTTCTCGGGAACCAGTACGGAAACAGAGGATAGAAATCCTGCATCGTTGTGAAATTTCGGCCATCGAACACAGGGCAGGTATCGCCGCACCTGTTTTGCTATCCGATTTTTCGCAAGATAGCAAATTAGAAATTAGTTCTTAAATAGGAACGTAATCCATTGAACTTAAGCTGATCGTCAGGTGTAAACTACATAGACTCTAGACTGTACGTACCATAGCACTCACTATGTACAAACTTTGCTCATAGTTAGTGGTCATTCATTAGCAGTAACTGTAACATAGTCTGGTTTTCGTCAGAGTACTTGTATAATCCAGTTTCAGCGGTAAGTTTTCAATGAACATAGTGGACTAAACCCATTCTCGCTAGTTCAGTTCATTTCGGACAGGCGTAGTTGGTACATCACCCGCGAATTCACTGAATAGACCAAACGATACCAAAGCTAATCATGGGTAGTAATGACTGACAAAAAATTATTATTTCGTATGTTCGTGTATGTACATAACAGAGTGGTGGATTTAAAGCTGTACATTTATGAATCAGTGATAATAACGAGAGCTGCTCAGCTTAACGAGAGAAGCATTACGGTGGAAGGTTTCTTAAGTAGAAACTTATGCATATTTTACAATGCTGGGCGGAATTGCGTAATTGGTACAATTTTAACGAATACAGTTTCCTATTTTTTCTATTTTTTAAAATTCGTTCTTCGAAGAAAGAAATCGTCATAGTTTCCATTCGTGGGAAAACCGAGCAGGGCTGGTCGTTTACATTAGAGATTGTACTTATTGTCTGAACGGTGAGTTAAATATGTAAATAAAGTTACTACGTATGTATCAAACGACAGCCTTTTCGTTAATCATCTCTCCAGATCATTTGTATATTATTTAACTCGCTTTAACGTGTCATTAATTTAATAATGAACAAAATATATGCTTCCACGAGAAGAATAAATGATTTTGAGGAATCAATGATAATAAAATGAGGAAAAGTGATCCTTCCACTTGCATGTTTCTCTGTTTATCACTTTGCTAAACTAGGTATATACAGGGTGTCCCAAAATTACGGAACAATCCGGAACATGCAATACACTGAAGCAAATAGTCATCGAAAAGTCCTTTACCGTTTTAAGATACGAGGCTTCGTTCTCGAAATATTAATGGTAGAACTTCCGGGCCGCGCAGTTTAAAGCCGAGACAGCTGAGCGCGGAGCAGCAACTGCTCCCACGCACTCGCAGGAGGCGCGCGTAGTTGCTGACCCACACAGACAGTAAGTAGAGCCGACCGGGCTGACTCATTTTCACGGTTTAAACTAGCTCTCCGCACGCAGCTGTCTCGGCTTTAAGCTGCGCGGCCCGGAACTTCATCCGTTAATATCTCGAGAACGAAGCCTGGGATCTCAAAATTGTAAAGGACATTTCGATGTCTTTTTGCACGAAGACTGCATGTTTCGGATTGCCCATTATTTTGGGACACCCTGTAGTTCCCTGAACTTCGGGCTTGGTTCTGTTTTGAAGCAAACGTTCGGAGATTGTTGGACAATACTTTCGAAAAAATCTTGCAGAGGATAGGAATCCCTCGGCGTGAAAACACGCCGGCGCCAGTCAGAGCGTTAAAGTTATAAAATAAGTCTTGAGCATTTTTCGTTATTATTGGTTCGTATGAGCAAACGGCGAGGAACACGTGTGTACTGTTTGAATATTCCACTCTATATACGAAGCGTAAGTATCTTAAAATTTCTTCTTGCTCCCATGTCGAGCAATTTTATGGCAGAGGTATTAACTAAAAGTAATTATCTAAAAGCGAGAACTGTCTAATATTGTCATGCATATAATCAGGCGTTTTGGTGATTGAACGTTACTTTAATAGCGGAGCAGCATGCTCTCGTCTTACAGTGTTTCCCTTTACAGGTACAGTAACATTTATCATTGGATTTACGGGGTGTGTCGGTGCACTCAGGGAAAATACGTGCCTCCTAGCAGCAGTAAGTACTTTGGAGTTCGATAAAGTCCTTGTGGATTATTTTAATTGCCTAATAACTTCTAAAACTTCAAACTTTAATCAAGTTTCCGTTTCATTAAGCATTAAGCGATACCTATGCGCCGAAGCATTCGTCTTCGCGCTGGCACAGAAATACAAAAGTCTCTTCCAACTTTCTTTTTGCATTGAAATGAAATTTCAAACTTGTGGGGGCGGGGGGTAGGGGGTAGTTAAGGAACAATGTGAATACCTTCTTTATAAACAGATAAATAAAAACAAGCTGACAGTAAATCTATTGTACGCTCGGTTCCATCGTCAGTGATGATTTCCCGCAAAATAAAGCCCCACTCGAAAAATTATTCTGCAATTTATATTTATTTTAATTCGTATCCACGATTGGCAATTAGATTTACTCGTACCAAACACAGGCTTGTAATTTAATTTTCCCTAAAAACGAAGCTTCGTACGAGAATTTTTATTGTAGATTTTTTAATTAGTTTACTGATTTTTTTCGAAGTAATACTTTTCCATGGTATTACCACCTATCGCAAATTATTTTGTTAACGTATTATAATATCTCATTTAAGCAAAGTCGGCATAGGGACTTTTTCAACTCTTCCACCCCGCGATGATTCGTTTTGAATCGAACATATCATTTTGAATTTCATTTATTAAAATTGAGATGCTTTAAAATACCGCCCTGTATCCATTTATTTCAGTATGCGATATTTCTGGCGTTACTACTTCTAATGGAGATGACAGCTGGCGTGTTAGGTTTCATCTTCAAAGATTGGGTACGTTGCGCACACACGTGAATTTCTTGCTGTACGTGTAACTATCATTTTCAATCGGCAATTTGGTCGTTTATTTAATGGAACTGTAGAATATAAAGTGCCTAAAAATCTGTGCGAGGAAAGTCAGATATATCATTTCAAATCAGCATTCGCGAACAGGGTAATCTGGTTTCCATTCATTTAATATTTCACTGCTTGGTCGTTAGTAACTTGCTGTCTGTGAATTCGTAAATACAATCTGTACCACTTCGTAACGTGGGTCGACAAGTTTTCAGACAGTCAGCTGTCCGTGACTGAAACAGCTAAAAATAATATTTTACTTCGATATGCAGATAAAGTCACAAGCCACTGGGGGCTTCCAAGCATTCATCATTCATTACAGGGAGGACCCTGACCAACAGAATCTCATCGATTGGATTCAAGAGGATTGGGTACGTATTATACTTCCCGCGCTGGAGTCATTGAAATTCTCCAATTACAATGAAAAGCTTGTCGACGAGCCAACTTTTAATTGCTTAAAAACACGCTGTTACAAGAGACATATTATTTTTACAAATACCTACTTCACAAACGTGATTCCTGTGGTCATTTTGTGCAAAGCGCACATCGTTCGTTGCCTACGGATTTTTGCAAAGTTTTCATAATACTGTATTCCTACACGACTTTAATCAAAGTGCAAATTAATATCGGAATTGGCAGAAATACATTGTTGTTTGCTTCACTGACGAATCAGAACTGCTGAAGGTAGGTCGGGAGGTCCTAAACCAGTGGCGAGACACAGGGCACTCCTCTCCATAACAAATGAAAAAGAATATTAGCATGTGCGGGGAACGCCCATAGGCGTTCGGTGACTATGGTTAAGAGATGCGACTAGAAGAGTCCCGCACGCGGCGTAGAAATTTGACTAAACATGTGCATCTCTCTGTAATGACTGAGGAAGAACACATTTGGTTTCTACATCACCTGAGTGGGTTACAGGTTCGCCACTCTATCTCTAGCGGCTACACTCCATGGGGACTAGAATTAAAAAATTACTTAATTATTTAATTAAAAACGTTAACATTTCGACTTTTAATCGCTGTAAAACTTCACTGTAAATCTAGTCCTCAAGAGTTCATATTTCCGGAACAAGAATACTAAATGAAATAAAGATTTATAATTTATATTTTGAACGGATATTAGTTCATTTAGATTTTTTCTTATTTATTTCGTTTTGTATAGATAGAGTATATTTACTTTTGTTATATTTTTGTAATTTCGTAAATATTAAATGAACTGAAAAACGTTAAAATAAGTATAAACATTTTTTACTGTTTTAATTATTTTCTTTTTGTAAAAATTCGAAAACCTCGTTTATCCGGTTTTTTTTGTTGTAATACTGGTATTCGAAAACCATTTTTTTTTTCAAAAGTCGGTTTTTGTGACTCAATATATAAAGCAGAAAGTGTTTGCGTGTTCGTCCGTCGTCTAAAAACTTTCGAACGGTAAACTCAGGGGTCACGAAATGTGTCCCAGCTCATTATATCTACCTAATCCAGACGAATGTGGCTATTTTCACAGAAACAAAATAAAAATAATTTTTTTTCATAAAATCAGAATCTAAATATCGGCGCAGCCGTGTAATAAAGCTAGTGAACCCTACTTTGAGGCTTATGACACTTTTGCTTGCTCATGACCAGTGGCGAAGACTTTGCACCCTAGGCAGTGGACCGCGATTTCTCCCATCGGGATATTTTTCTACCCCTACGAAACACATGTTTATCCTTAACTGGAAGGTAGCAGTGTTCCATGACCGTGTTACGAAACTTAATGGTGACCCACTGTACCAACACCGATTGCACTTCAAATCGGTGGTAATAATACATCGGGAAAAATCTGCTGAATGAATCGATGCCCCGTTAATGGCTGAAAAAGCGATTGCTCTGTAATTATGGCATTCAGTTTCATTTCTCGTTTGCTGGTTGCAGCCATTTCAGCGAGGTCTAGGCAGCGCGTGTACATACATTCGTAGTAGATTTCGTTAATCGATGGTTGGCCAGCCAATTGTGGTTGACGAGATTTCAATAGAAACGGCAGCTTACCGCCACAATTCCGGGAACCCTATCAGCATTAGAGTTACACTGCTCCTCTTTGCTCTCCGCTGACCAGCCTCGCGGGATTCGCTTGCTTCCATTTGCGGAAGATTAATGAAATGCTTAATATGTGACGCAGAAGAGGCACGATAAACTCGGGGAAATTTGAATGTCAGAACATTTGAGAGATTCTTTTAGAGATTCATATGGTAACACAGTGATTCCCAACCTGTGGGTCGCGAAGTGTTTTCTGGGAAATCGCTACAGCTTTTTTTTTAAATATTATTAAGATAGAATTATATTCTGAAATACCTATTTTTAATCTGTTTTCTTTATCTTAATAAATTTACTTTGCCTTATAAGGGGGGGGGGGGGCAGATTATTTGAATATACTAAACGGGGATCACGACCCAAAAAAAGTTGAGAAACACTGTGTTAAGGTAAATGTCCCAATACCTGGACACTAGTGTAAATAATACTGATTATTACATTTAATATTCGCTTTGTCCATAAAATAACTATTTTATTCAATTATTCAAATATTTAATAAAATATATTCATGTACATATTTTTTTTTTAGTAAACTTGTAACACTCATAATAAAAATAATTTTTCTTGAACTCTCCAGTTTACACGATTTTAGTATTGCTCTTATCTGATTTGCTAAACAGTTTCTACTTTTTCTTAAGCGAATATTATTAATAATGTTTAGTATATTGGTACAACTAATACATTTTTAGAAAACTGGTACCTTGTAGTATTATTTTTTGATTGCAAGATTAAAATTAAAGGTCTTACTAGGTTTTTATTCGCGTGTCTATTTACTGGTACAGTGAAATCCCGGAACGGCCTTAAACCTGACCATACATCGACTTGTATAACTGCAAAATTCTCAATCGCGTTTCCGCCGTACCTTAAATGTCCAGGTATTGCGACATTTACCTTAACACGTTCGCTACGGATGACGCTATTCGGTGGTTTCGCTTGTTTCAATATATATGTACTTATGCCGGACGATGACCAAGAAACGTTGAAAGAGCACGCATTACTGATTTTGAGAAATGTTCAGTGCGGGTGTTATTTATAGCCGTTTTTTATTTAATATATAGTATCGTGTTTTGTTATAAATAATAAATTAGATAGAGCACAATATTGGGTATTAACAACTTAATAATTAGATATAATCGGGGCACGTTTTATCGTCGTCCGCTCACGCTAGTGGAGATTCGCTCTGTTCTCTCCTGCTGCTCACCGCAGCGAACCGGTCCGAGAAACTACGAATCGGTCCGAGAGTACTTCGGGCCCCATCGGCGCAATTACGCGATCTTCGCCCGGCGCGACATATAAACGACTACTACGAAATATAATCATCGGCGTGTCTTGAATTGTACAAAAATAGTTGAAAAAATATATGCCGTCTATATTGAGGTATCCGCAGCGAATGTGTTAAGGGCCCAGACCGAAAAAGCTGGCCAGAGTTTGGATTCGTATAGGTGTACCGAACAGTAGCGAGGCCTGCAATTGCGCATGCGCAAATGGGGTATGGGGAAGTGGGTGGAGCTATCGGCTCATCCACTCCGCGATAGCAATTCAGTGGGAATAGTGGTGACTAGTTTCGGGGTTCAGTAGATGATCTAGTATCGAAACATTACACTTCCGTTCCTCTCTCGCTCCTAAACTCTTACATATCTTCTTATTGTTCGGTATGCTTGTAGCAAACTAATTGAGTGACGAGTAAAGAGTAGAGATTTATGTGTATAAAATCAAGGATTCCTTTTTCTCTCGTTTTCATTTCAGAATGAATTTTTTAAGTCCCTGTAAATTGATATCTGTGACTTGTTATACGTATGCGCGATATGAAAATACGAGTACGGATATATTAAACAACTTTTTGCTTACTTAGACACTGCTTTTCCCCCTCCCACGAAAATTTAGTTTCGACATGTATGTATATTAAATTAGGGATTTATTCGGTTTCGCAGTTGCAGTGTTGTGGCATCGAGGGTCCTAAAGATTGGGATCGCAACAATTACTTCAATTGTTCGTCGAGTGACATTGGTTCGAGGGAAGCCTGCGGCGTGCCTTTTAGCTGTTGTAAACGGAAACCAAACGTAATTTCTCAAGTTTCTTAAAACACATCCCTATATACGTATCTTCTATTTTGCTCTCTTTCATATTCAATTCCACCCGTTCGAAATAAATTGCATGCAAGTATTGCCTGTTCCTCCACATTGTACGAAGTTTCATTATATTTCAGTTTAACATTCGGAATGCACACTCAACTTGTCGATCTTTCCTGAAGTGTTTCTTTTGGTGATTCCAGGAAATCATTAAAAACAAGCAGTGTGGCTACGACGTTAGGAAACCTAGCTACGTAAGTAAATCTTTGTGAACTTCTTACTGCATTCGACAAGCTAGCGATAGCCCTTTACTTGTCGTGTTTGCAAAGCTCTTTTTAGAAGTCGTTTTCCAATTACCTATACGTCTATAATCATTTCCTTAAGGATTTCGAGAAATATTAATAATATTAATATATATATATTAATAATATTAATATAAATACTAATAGTATTAATATAAATATTAATAATATTAATATAAATACTAATAGTATTAATATAAATATTAATAATATTAATATAAATACTAATAGTATTAATATAAATATTAATAATATTAATATAAATACTAATAGTATTAATATAAATATTAATAATATTAATATAAATACTAATAGTATTAATATAAATATTAATAATATTAATATAAATACTAATAATATTAATATAAATATTATAATAATATAAATTAATATTATAATATTAATATAAATATTATAATAATATAAATTAATATAATAATATTGATATTATTAATATTATTAATATCAATATTAATATATACTTCATATTTTCTAAACATTTATTTCTCATTTCCTGTACATGTGCACACAATATTTTGATTCAACCTTTTTTTTTCATATTAAAAAGTGTGACTAAAAAAATATTTTTTTTGATATTGGAAAAAAATATTTAACCAATATTTTGTGCTACTAGGGTTTCCCCTTGTTTTGCGAAATTATTGCTAGATTCTCATCCGTTTCAAAGAAATATTTCAATTGCTATTACTTCGCCAATATCCTTTCTGTTACAATTTCACTTATTCATTTCTTCTGTTAACTGTTTCTACACTTCACCTACTAACACTCGTTGATAAGGCGCAGGACACGTTACACCCCTTCGCGTATCCAAAAGGCAAAATTCATTCGGCAAAAACGCAGGACGGAATGGTTCGTTAATTTCCGTAGTACCTTCTCCGTACACGTCGATCCTCTTTCGTTCGACCGTGATTAATGCATTTACTACTTGCGAACTGGCAATTCGCTGGGCTAATGTCTTAATACACCGTGAAGAGAACGTGTTTCCGGGCGAGCGAATAATTTGTCTCTGAAGGCGCACTCAATCGCGAGTTCAGATTCGAGATAGGAGTTACAGAGGGTAGTTTTGCACGAGCAATCTGATTACACGTCTACGGGTGGAAGTAAAAACGATCGAGGTCAGGACACTGTGAAACTTTGTTAAGGAGAAAATGACTGATAAGAGCGGACCTGGAATACAAAATCAAAGCCCACAGTCGGGAACTGTAAGAATATATTTTTGGCCAGCAAACAATTTTGTGGGCGTATGCACATCACCGCTTGAAAGTATTTAAACATTTATATTCACAGAATGGAAGAATTACAGCGAACTCGGGGACATTAAAATTGGGGAACAAAAATGTGGAAACATATTTTTTTTATCAAATTTAGATACCTGTGGGGAGTAAAAGACCTTCGAGCAACTAATGCAGCTCCTCTCAAACTCTATTTCCTCTTTCCGAGTGGACGATATGGGAACATAAAGAAATTCTTTTTTAACTCGAATTTTACGATAAAAAATTAACTTCGTGACATATCTTTTAATACAATTCCGCTGATCCAGATGAAAATCGTGATCGTAACTTTTTTATAAGCTGCACATCGCTGCCACTATAATATAATAACGAGTTTAAGAGCACGGAGCCTTATCGGAGAATCTGCCCGTGCTAATTACGTTTTCGCCGTGAAACCGTCACCGTCCAACGTCCCCTCTCATTATCATTTTTCTCCTGGAGTTTAGCACGAAATTGAAAAGAATCCCGAAAGCTGGTGGAATGAGAAACGTTTTAAGCACGACAGTAATTAATATACCGTTTACACGCGTAGAATGGCAGGAAGGGTAAAAGTAGTCATGCTCCCTTGCGCGATACTTTGACAAATTCTTTACCAGTTACTGAGAAACCATAGCAAAATAGACACGAAGAGAATATGCATCGAGCAATGCAGCGCAGTTGGATTCAATTTGCACATATAATTATAATTATTAAAATTTTTTTTAAAAAAACACCTGACAAGTGGTCCAAACACAGCGAGCCACTGGAAACTAATTGCGAACCTCGTAATTATAATTTCAATTAACCCAGAATCATATCTCGAGTGTTTTATGTTGCTGCTTCTTCGTGCTATCCAATATTTCCTTTCAATTTAACTCTCCCTTCGTTTGTTCGTTTCATTTGCCGGCGAGAGGTACCTTATTTACCTTCAAAAGAAAAATTGCACAATATGTACGTACCTATAGTGCGAAAAACATTTGATGCGAGAGGAGAACTTTCGAACGTGACGCAGTGGCGGGGCACACAGTGACCCTAAGTAGTAAAGTCAAGGTACCGATGTTTGTTCGCATTATCGGCACAGTGCAGACACGACAACGTAATTCCACATTTCCGAGGCGAAGGTCTCCGTCACCGTTTTCTTAAATCATGTCTGTTTATCCCCGGAAATGCAGACTGGAGAGAGGAGTATATTCGAGAGGGGTTGTCTAAGGGCAGGCGAGGAATGGCTAGAGTTGAATCTCGTACCTGTCGCTGGTACTGTTGTCAGTACTATGGTCCTGCAGGTAGATAGATTGAAACGTGCCGCGGAAAAGAAGGAAGGCTTTAAACTTTCTCCTTATACAATACACTGCTCTTTGTCACAGTTCATGGGGCTGCTTTGGCATCGATCGATATCAATCCTTATCCTGTGTCACGTATTCGTATTTGTGGCTAATTTTTAATCGACACACGAAAAGGACGAACTGCCAGATTTCTTGACAAATGTTTATTTGGCTAATTAGAAAAATTCTAACTGCAATATTGCTGGCGTACAAGATCGAGATGAATTATTGCATTGAGATTGGCCTGCAGTCACACTGTAGGAAGCTCCAGTTTCCGCGTAACTGTACAGGATATCTTAAAGTTAGCAGACAATCGGTAAAGAGATACGGAAATTCCTTCTGCAAAAAATTAATTGCAAAATGCTGGGGCGCCTGCAGGTTTTGGGGTACCAGAATAATATTCTGACTAAATAAATAATTTCCTAAGCACACGTGCAATATTATATGCTATGATTATTATTTAGGTATTATACAACTTTTACTTCGATCAAGTAAAATTTATTCCTCCAGAAATTTGGTTGGATTCTAATGGCAGTTTTGAGAAACTGCCTTCCTAATTTCCTTACCTTCAAAAGAAATTATCAAGATCGCCACGTGTAACTTCATTCCTTATTTTTGTGTTCTGATTAGTACTCAGTAGTAAGTACTCAGATATTGAAAATTCTCTACACGTGTAATATCAATTTTGGGGATTCACTTCTGGCCCTACTGTTAAAATATCAGACGATCAAGCTCGTGGCGGCACATACATATGTACATGCACTCACATACTGAAGACACGCATAGGTGTACGTTCACATGCATCATTAACAATAAATATACCAAGATGCTTATTATTTATTGACGCTTATTAAATATGATTTTACTGGTGTATGTTCCGAGTAATTTTAACAGTGCTTTTGACATCACGTAAGAACGATGGACTCATTTCATGCATTTGAATATATTTATTATGCAAACACGTAAACACTAAGACTTTTAACCATGCTGAGAAACATTATTTTCATTTCAAGTAATCATTTTAATTTTACTAATTAAAACTCAGTAATTCCTCAGTTGGTAAATCATCGTTTAAGAACGCTTACACAAGAGCTGTTAAACTTTTGTATTTTTCGACTACAGTTACACCAACAGTTGGGGGTATAGGAAGACGAATCGAAATGAAGCCACAATAACGCGTTTTTGCGTTTCTGGCTCAGATACGTATTTAGGTTTCTAAATTACAATCCTTCGATCCTTGGTCTCGCACCAATTTTGGCCCCTTGAAGTAACTTATACTAAACGATGCAACAGTAACAAATGCCAGGAAATAATTTTCAAGGCAGCCCTTATTACTTTCACTTCTCCATTAATATTTGTCGTTGAAGATTGCATTTAATATTTGAAAGGACATTAGTCTCTCGCGAGATTTAGAATAAAAATTTAGAAAATATAGAATAAGTAGTAGAGGAACGTGAAAGAAAAAAGAAGAAGGTATGTTACATTAAAGAACTGTATTGTTAATGGTAAAATATTTGTAAACAAGTCTATATGATTTTTTTTTGTGTGAGTGCGCATACCTGTGATGAACCGCCTAGATTTTAAATAGCGCGCCACGGAAGTCGTGCCCCTAATTTTTAATTACTTCTAATTGACTAGAGAAATCATATTGCTCCTGTGAATTAATTACAACTCGAGTGCTGCTACGACTAACTGAAACTAGTTAACTTTTGCAAGATTGAGTACTCTTGCTCTTTTTTCTACTTACGCTCTTTGAACGCTCCCAAAAATAATTATTTACGCTGCCTGGTGACTTCTAACTAATCAGCTGATTAATTAAAACCAAATAGCAAGTTGTGTAATGAATACATGCTGAGAAGTGACTAAAATATGAGAGGTCGTTGGATACAGTATTTATTCGCTAACAGCTCGGTTTCGTCTACACGTTAAGAGCTCGGCGCTCTTCCCACCACTTTTGGCTGACTCCTATCCTGCCGATCCCCTCGATAGACACGCTCTCGTCCCATCTCGCTCTCGCCTTCGGCAAGAAAGAAGCGAGAAACGATCACTGGGAAACGTGCCCCCTCTACGTTAAATGCTCACCGCCGGTTCGAAACCGCGAGCTCTTAGCGAATAAATGCTGTATTGCTTGGAAATGGTGGCACAGATTAATTAGTGTTATAAAAAGTAATTCATATTATAATCTATAACATTTTCCATATTTTTCCATATTTTTCAATGACTCTTTTAAATTAATAGTGTCTTCACTGGCTGAACATGTCTGAAATACCAATCACGAGCTGCAGAAGGGTTTATGAAAAGGTTCTTGCGTTGTCCTTGTTTCTATAATAAAAACTTTCTATAATTAACAATGTTATAAATATATTGACCTTTATAAGGCGCCAATCAATTATCTTCACTCGCAAGGAAAATATATAACGGAGAGTATAAAGTTCAGATAATGTAGCGAAACAATCGACCGATGTCAAACCAATGTAACCATGAACGTTAAGCCGCCAAGTATGCATCGCGCTGGCATAATGCAAAGTGTATGACGAGAAAGTTTCAACTTCTGACACTTATGCATTCTTTATTGTAATGGCGAATCCCAAGTGTGATGTCGCATGTAAACGTGACGTGGATGTGTACTCATTCATTAGGTGCATCGTCCTATTTATTTACTTCTCCCTTTAATTTGCTTCGAGCACATTATAAGGACGGGTACAGACTTGAGGCACGAACGCGAACGAGGCAAGCCGAGGCAGAATGAGCATGCAAGTGTTGCAAGTCTGTGAACTCCACGAAAGTTCAACACTTGCATGCTCATTCTGCCTCGGCTTGCCTCGTTCGCGTTCGTGCCTCAAGTCTGTACCCAGCCTAACGATTCGCAATTGCTTACGGTAAATTATCGTAGCTTAGCACCTTGAATGATTTTTTTTATTTTTATTTTTTTTTGTAATACAATATATATCAGAGAAAGACTATATTGTGTCGAATGATTTGCGTCGATCGCTTGAAAGAATTTTTTTTATAAATCTCACCGTGTTAAATTTTAAAGTCACTTTGACTATTTTAAGTGAAATCTGGGATGTTTTTATTTTGTGAGACTATGTGATATAAAAATACTATGTTCTGTGTAATTGTAAGTTGTGTCTTAAATATCTGAAAAGGTGTGAGGTTTCTAAATTATTATTTTGTAATATTCGATACAATTTATTACACAAAATATATTCTTATCTTTTTATATTATTAAAAGTGAAGGAGTTATTCGAGGTACTAATCTGTATTGAATCGCACTGTATATTTGCAAGTTGTATGCACAATATACGTAAGTAACGGTACTAGACGGATGACTACATACAAGTAAGTACTCAGGCAAGTTGGAAATGTTAGAAAAGCACCGGGAAGTACTAATGAATAACGCGTTTTATGTTCGTGGTTCGAACGAATTTCATTCGAATGGTAAGTACAGATTACAATGCAATAACTCAGTTCTGCAATTATACTAAATTAGCTCACTCTTTTATTGTTCAATAAATCGCGACGATATTTGGCTTGTATGCGCATTAATCATAATTTTGCGTTAGATCTTGATCATAAGTGAATGGGAGTATGCGTAATGTGAATTACTGTCACATTAAGATTTAAATTCTTCTGAAATACTAAAGTTGTGACTCGAGATCACTCAATCTTTTATTCACTAGGACTACAAATGAATTGACTCTTTATCTTACCACGATCTTATTCGATTCGCAATTGGTATACAAAAATGGAGCAAACGCGATTCACAGAGAGAATAGTCCTCGATGACCTAGTTCATTTTCCCTTAGAAGTTAAATGGAAACCGTATAAGAATAGACTTCAAGCTCGTGATATCGAATGGTTACGACAAAGATATCCTTAAAGATTTCAAACCAGAGAAAGTGTGCCCGTAATAAGTGACGGGAAATATCTTGAAACACGATTTTCTCGGCAACAATGCCTCGTGCGAAATAAATTAGGTACTCTCAAATCTCGACTTATTTTCGGCGTGCACTATGTCAATCTCCCAGGTCTTGGGACTAATTTCATAGGCGTTTCATTAGCACCACGGGCATTAACAAATCCTGCTATATTAAGTATTATGTAGTATACTACTATTACTTAAGAGTAGTAAGTACTAATATTACGTACTAATTTTAAGTACTAATATTAAGTACTAATATTAAGTACTAATATTACGTACTAATATTAAGTGCTAATATTAAGTGCTAATATTAAGTACTAATATTAAGTGCTAATATTAAGTACTAATATTAAGTACTAATATTAAGTACTAATATTAAGTACTAATATTAAGTACTAATATTAAGTACTAATATTAAGTACTAATATTAAGTACTAATATTAAGAACTAATATTAAGAACTAATATGAAGTACTAATATTAAGTAGTAATATTAAGTACTAATATGAAGTACTAATATTAAGTACTAATATTAAGAACTAATATTAAGTACCAATATTAAGTACCAATATTAAGTACTAATATTAAGTACTAATATTAAGTACTAATATTAAGTACTAATATTAAGTGCTAATATTAAGAACTAATATTAAGAACTAATATTAAGTACTAATATTAAGTACTAATATTAAGTACTAATATTAAGAACTAATATTAAGTACTAATATTAAGTACTAATATTAAGTACTATTATTATACTATCACTTAAGTAATATTAAGTACTATTATTCTACTGTTACTTAAGTAATATTAAGTACTATTACACTACTATTACTTAAGCAACATTAAGTACTTACTAAGGTCGTCTTTATAAAAATTGGCTTCGAACACGAAAATCCACAATTTCCCAGAAAAATAGAGTCAACTCACCGAAATTAAAACTTTTATATTCGAAGCCATTTTTCATAGAAATCATCAAGCAATGGTACTTAATATTCCAGAGTTGCTTTACACTTATCGGCCCTAATATTTCCAGCCCACTTTCGTGTCAAAGGCGACGGTCGAGATCGTGACCATTCTTTGTGAGACTTACGAAAGGCTCCACTGGGAGCGTTCTGTGAGCAGCATGAGCGAAACAACCCCATCTAGGCTTCATGGGAAGCGAGGGTGTCAAGAATCAGGATTAAACAAGGGATTTCCTCTGTCCGCTTCATAGAGATGTGGAAGGGTTCAGACTTCTCCCCTTCATCTGTCAAGAAAGGCCGAAGTCTAGTGGCACTTATCAGCTATTACTCGGTCAACAATTCTGTTTGAACTTTCACTGGCAATGGTTATCACCCAAATATTCGTGAGGCGCAAGTCTTCGAGTACTCGAGGAAGCTCGGTAGCAGGGGTTTGCACCCCTGTCCTCAAACACACACTTTCAGGGAATAATCACTCGTTAATTCAATATTTAAAATTTCAAACAATAGGACTCGTATTTCTTTCAAGTCCATTCTTTTTAGCTCCCAAGTGTAGTATAGGTAGGCAATAACTTAGGTAACTTGGGAAGATTCAATTCGGTACCACACCCAATGCATTATGTATATTCAAAATTTATTTCAACTTGGTCCTAAAAAATCCCTTAATACACTACACCGTTTCTTCATCTCTTCTTTCTTTTATACTTTTACCACGCAGTCTAAATTGCTCTATTTTAGGAGCCGCATGCATCAAAGGGGGTCGAAAACCCCCTTACCATTTTGCAAACTGAGCCTCCGTTTCCGAGATAGGAGCAATATAAAATTATGGGTCCGACTTCCGGTACACTCTGTCTTTTAAAGTAGCGAACCACTCTTACTCATATATTCAATGGAATGAAATTATTATCTAAAAGAACAATGCAATCGTGCACAGAGTGCGAAACGTGCGAGTTTAAGCAAACACGCTCTTTCACTTTCTTCTCTGGCGGCCACTTTGTGCCCTCATCGGCTCTAACGCTATCTCTGCCGAACTGTTCACTTCGGACTAACAAACTATGCTTGCGAAGCTCGAGAATGTCTCGGTAAGCGAAACTAGCCGATCGCCTTTGTTTTACAGAACTTTGAAGTTGCCAAAGTGATTTATGAAAAAGGTTGCATTCAAGCTGGGGAGGAATGGGTGGAACGAAATCTTCTTGCAATTGCCACTAGCGCGGTTGGTACGGCATTCGCACAGGTATAATCTGTTAATTTATACACGCCTATTCTGTTTCACCACGTGTTTATCTCGTGCAACCCTTATCTTGTAACTTGTAAGTTCCATAGTTTGTTATAATAGCACGTTGGAATGCTTTCGAATATGCGTTGCGTATATTAGGTCGGTGGAAATTGTTCGTTGGCTCATTAATATGTATTAGCTGTATGGACATGTCAATTTTTTGCTACACCTACTTGCAGACTGCAAGAAATATTTTGGGGCCTCAAGCAATTTCTCAGCGGTAAAAGAGCATAACATCTTTTCACCAAATAGTATTGCCAGTTTTGTGTGTTACGGCGTGAAATTCGAGTCAGTTTGTAAAGTTAAATTTCCCAGTTCCCATTTTTTCTTTTTTATTTTCCCTTGTTTCCATTCTTCCTTTTTTTCTGGGGCGCCTGTACGGCCCGGGACCCGCGTCTCTTGCACCCACTGTACTTTTACCAGGAAAGTGGCAAAGGGTCATAGATAGCCATGAAAAATACTTTGATTTAAAAAACGTGTAAGTAATATATCTTTGCTTTTAATAAAGATTTTGGTCCAATAAAGCGAACGAACTTTTGCACCGACCTGATAAAACGAATGTTTGTTACGTCTAAAAATATCGATCTGGATGTGATACTAATTAACGTTCTAATCAAACGTATGGTTAGTTTGATGCTTAACACTTTGAGTGGTATCGGCGTGGCGTCACGCCGAAGTATTTGCACCCCGTGCATGGTTTCTGCATATTTTCACGTTCATATCTTTTGGAGAGTATGAGAGTCGATGCTTGCTGGGTTGAGTGAAGGAGTTACACCACTTTAGAATGTAGAAAAAGTAGCTGCCTTTAATTTTTTTTTTTTTTAAGAGAGAGAGCGAGAGAGAGAGAGAGAGAGAGAATGATAAAGAAAATGAAAAATCTATAAACCCTGGGATCACGAAATGTGCTTCAGAAACTAAAAAAAATTGTTTTCTTTTAAAATCGGAATCTAAATTTCGGGCAGAGCAGAGTAGTAAAGCTACTTAGTTGTGTATAAAAGTGTCCGTAGTAATGCCAGTTTTTAATATATCGCAAAACCGCTACATATTTTTTCAAACTGTTGAATTGAAAAGCTCCTCTCAAATTTTCAAGCGAATCAAATGAATATTGTAGAAGTTATGCTGCGCACCGATTGCCGAAATCGTCATTTTGCGAACAACACGTTTAAAATCATTTTGGGGCTCTAAACTACATTTAAAGGGGAAAACATTTTTTTTCCATTTTCAAAGCGGTGTAACCTCTTGAACAGAACCTTCTCGGCAGTAGCGATCCCACGGAAAGTGCTGATTTGAAAGGAAATTCTCCAGAAGCATCCTCCACTCAAAGTGTTAATATGTAATTCCTAGTATGCGAGTGCATTTTGTTTTACCGCAGATTTAACCCTCGGAAGGACGCCGCCACTGGCGACCAAGTAGCAGGCCGTGACTGGGTCAGTTTAGACCCATGCACACCATTCTTTCTTTTTTTTATCGCTCTGGAACGTAATCATCTTCTTACAGCAAGTGATACGTCAAACTCTAGATATCGTTTCAAAAAAAAAAAAAAAACTGTGTTTCCGATAGGAGCGATCGATTGTTCGTTACGAACAATCGCCGACAAGTTATCCAATACGAGCTGTGGAGTTCGGCGAGGCTCTTGAGAGCTTGGGTCAGAATAGACCCAGCCACGGTTGTCCGAGGGTTAACTCTAGTTTCGCTTCTAACTCGATACAATAGAACAAAAGGTAACTAGTGTATCCTGGCGAAATTACACCCTCGATTATTAAAATCGACCCGTGTCGTTTTGGACACTTTTTATGTACCATGCTTGGTAAATAGACGTTGCATGCAGTTAACCAATCGTTAGTTAAATAAGTTAATTTGTGCGGGCGGACTGATAACGATGTCACGTTCGTGATTTTTCCAGACCCGGTCATTCCTATCGTTTTACAGATTACGAGACGTATCAGTCCAATTTCGAGGCACGGATTAACCCCAGGTTTCAATCCGGTCGAGCTGCTTCGATACTCAGCTGAACGATTCTCTTCTCGTTTTCAGATTCTGGGAATCTGCTTCGCCCAAAACCTCCGAGCGGATATATTCGCGCAAAAGGCAAAGTGGCATTGACAATCCAGAGCCCCCACGGCAGTCTAGCATCTCGTATTTATAGATGCTAATCTATCACGTTGACCCAGCTGGAAATCGTCAGAGGTATCGTGAAAAAGGGTAGAGGCCTCCGGCGATTGAGTCGACACAATTCCGCGTGACAAGTGCAGGATCGGAGCTGTCCGAGGAAACTTAGCGAAATACAAATGTCGCCAAATTTTCTGTCCCTCCACTGTGTCAGCAACTTCGAAAAGATCGCGCTTTTTCACGAGCATCGTACACGAAAGCTCTCGACTCCCAGCTCTCCGTTGCCCAATCAATTGGTACGTCATTCAAATGATAATAGAATATTACCGTTGCTCAACGTACCCCGACAGTTTGCTGCCGGAAAGTAAATAAGAGAACGTGGAGACCATAATGGCGATGTAAGTGAAAGTTTCCTTTCGTCGATCAATTTTCATTTGTTACGTATAAGTTAATCTGGATAGAAAGAAAATCTGAGTAGGTACTTTAAAGGTATATCTCTTCAGACTTCTAGTTTAGAGGCTGGCAACGACTGATGGTGAAGGACTACAAATGTAAAATGATGGTTACTTTAAAAAGGCACCCTTCGCACTGTAGTTTTGTTTCTTTCGACGCAAATCATTGCTAGCCTCAGCACACGAGGAATTTAGTACAACGAATTAACACAGTGCTGTCCACGTTTGAAGTTCCTTTATGCCATGTTATAGGTGAAGCAGACATAGCAAATCCTTGATGCACACTTAAGTGGCATGCAAATAGAGAAGTGCAAACCACCAAATGTGTTTTTGCTACTCCCTATAAGGCCCCACAGGGCCAAGACGCCTATCCACCTTGGTGTGTCTCAGACATTAATGTAAAATATCCAAAAGCTATGCTGAATCTACCCTTGAATTATTAAAATGGACCTTGCGCACCTGGTACTAAAGAAATGTACCGTTTTCAGTTCCTACTGTTGCCACTACTTCATTACACCCATGCCACCTATAACTACAATAATATTGGGAATGGAAAAGCCCAAAGATTTGAAACTTAGACTGGGCAGCACTGTGTTAAAACTATCTAACGTTTCAAGTCGCTCACGAGACATGCCAAAATAGAAGGAGTCTATTATAATTTTCATTTAAATTCTACGTTTAACTTCACCTCGAAATGGCACCCTGCCTTCCCCTCATTCCCTTCATTATCGTACAATCATACACTACCTCTTTCAAGAATGATAAACAATTCAGAAGAGAAGAAGACACATGCACTCTTTCCAACAACGAAACATCAAGAAACTTTCAACTTATCAAGCCCGTAAAGTATTTTCCACGGCGAATATCAAGAGGACTCGTGACCGTTCAGTGGAGTTGACATAGTTCGTGTATGTAGAATGAGAAAGTCGATCGGCTCAAAGGCACGCAGATCAAGGAGAAGAGACAAAAACGCCGCAATAACGGCTGTCCAGCTTATGGGGATCAGTGTGTCGAGACATTAAAGTCAATTGACGTGATGTCGTGGGGGCGCGGTGGGCAGGACTGGCTCCACCGCACAGCGAACTCTCGTGATGCCGTCACAAGAGTGGAAGCTACGTAACACATAAGTACACAATCACTTTCCGTTGCCCCAATTGGTTGTTAAAACGGTTTGCCGCGGCCGTTCCAAGCATATTGATCCTCCGTTGCTCGTCGCCATGCCATGTTCCCTTCATCGACAGGCCAGGTGTCTGCCGTGACGTGTCTACTGTTGTCACACAACCGGGGAGCGGATAAGCACAGTGGCTAGCTACCGCGAGTTCGAGAGCCAGCGGATTCTTCGACAGTGTTAACGATAGGGCACGTTAACAACTGATTTTAAGCAAGGGCTCGTTTTCTAATGAATTATTGTGCGAATGCCGATGTACGTTGAGGCACACATGGCGATTAGGGATGCTGTACTGCATTGCTCTTCTGGATACTGTCGATCTCTTCAGCATTTACGGTTTTAGGTGCCTGTGAGCTGAGATTATTTATGGAAATTAGTGTTTCATGTATTCGCGGTTTTAATTACTGCGGTGAACCTGGGGGTGGACTTACATAGGAAAATCCCGAACCCGGAAATTAAAAAAAATTTGGAAACCTTGTGAATGTGTAGGGAATTTCCTCGTGATTACAACGCAATTTTTGTTTGCTGCCCAAATTCACTCTAAGCGGGTGTAATTTTATTAACCCCTGAAAATCCGGTTATTTTCCGACTTCGTGTTGTAACTCGTGAACTGTAAAGCCATTTATTTTTACCAAATAATAGATCTAATTAAAAGAAGTAACATTTGTCTTGAAACTCTTTTATATCTATTACAGTTCGCGAGTTATAACACAAAATCGGGAAATAGCCGAATTTTCAAGGGTTAATTTCACCCGCTTCGAGTTAATTTGGGTAGCAAACAAAATTTTTGTTGTAATCAGGAGGAAATTCCCTAGATATTCACACAGTTTCAGAAATTTTTGAATTTTCGGGTTCGGGATCTTCTCTTGATAGTAGGGGATGTTCTATATCAGGGGTGTCGAACTAGCGGCTCGCGAGCCGCAGTGGCTCCTTCTCCGCTTCGCCTGGCCCGTAGGGCCGTAGGAGAACGGCCCCCTCCACACCTACTTCACTCTGATGAATTTCTCCTCCGGGTGCCGCATCTCCCTGCCGGGTCTCGTGCAACGCCTGGAGAAAAATAAGTGGGGGAACCGGCTGACCCAGGGCCCGACTCGTGCGGCTCTCGGAGTGGGGATGTTCGACACTCCTGTTCTATATGTACGGATATTAGAAATTCTTTGCAAGAAGTCAGACTCCTGTATTACTTTTTTATTTAAAATTAAGGAGAAAATGGAGATTTTTGTTATTGGAAGAAGCATTGAATTAAATACGAGAGAATGTAACGAATGTTTTAACTCCGTCTTTCGAGTGCAGCGTTTTAGTAATGAGTCTATCAAGCTAGGGAATAAGTATGAAAAGGAGGTCCAGATATTTGGGGGTATCTTCTAAGTTGATCCTTCGTCCAGTCGGATAGTAATTATTCAAAAGGGGTTGGTTTATTGTATCTACTTAGTTTCGACTATTTTTATAAAAGAAATTCGTCTCGACCTTTTACTCTACCGAGGACACATCGATATGATCTGTGGAGCAGTGTGAATGTACTAGCTCGCTAAGTGTGCTTCTTGGAGAACATTAAATTCATTATGTTCTGCACTTACAAGGGAACGTATCGAACGCGCACGCGCCGATTTTGACGAGACTGCAGGTTTTCAGAATAGTGAAAAATATTTGACTCGTGTTTTTTATTATCCGCAATCCTCCATGTCGAGGGGGGTGAAAAGAGCCCCTAAATTCGGGGGTCGAAAACGTATTTTCTGAAATTTTCTAAAAACTCAGCACGATTCGTCTTTAAAAAAAAACTTAGACTTAAACAAATTTTGTTCTGTGCCTAATAGTTTTCGAAATATTTCAGAAAATGTGTTTTCGACCCCCAACTTTAGGGACTGTTTTCACCCCTTCAATATAAACGATTGCCGATAACAAAAAATACGTGGCAAATATTTTTCGCTATTCTGCAAATCTGCAGTCTCATCCAAATCGGCGGGTGCGGGTTCGTTATGTTAGCTTATTAGAAAAATAAACTCACATTTGCTAATAACTATGAAAATATGTATCCATAGACGTACCAAACGGAGATATATTTTTGAATTTCTGTTTCCTACGAGAACGAACGACGAAATAAAACGCATGTATAAACTTTCTTGTGTATAACCAGTAGCCTAAGGTAACACTGAAGCAATAGCTATAATTAAGAATAGTAGAACCAATTTCAAATATTGACTTCAATGTTTCTAGCTAGGGAACGTCCATTTTATTTTTCTCAGTCACGATGAATATATGTTATCCTAAGTATTCGAATGCACTGGTAATACAAAAAGCGATGAGAACACTGTTTCGTTTGTATTTATAACGAATTATTTTAAACAGAAAGGTATCGCAAATTGCAATACTCCGAGAAGCAATTTAACCAAATTAGGCAATCATTAACAGGTTTTAATTAGCACATTCAATAAATAAATGACATGCTCCTATTTCGAGCGAAATATATTTATAAAAACTACTGCTAAAAATAAGGAAGAAAATGGACAGTGTGAGAATGACAATCATACCGACATCTGAAACGATAATTTATATTACGTTCTGTGTTATATAATAGTATCATCCCGTTGCGGTAGTTTGAGCGTCAACAGCGTGCATTTTTGGTTCAGTAAATTGAAATGCCCATCGCGATGGGTATTTCGCGCGCGCGTTCCAATTAGAAGTAATTTCACTCGCGAAATGTAGTGATTCTAGTCCGTCCGTTTGGTACATCAATTTCGGATATAAATTTAACACTTCGCTGTCTTAGTCGATGGGATTTCTTTCGAGGAATTTGTTTGTTAACCAGTCCTCAGCAATGAGAAAGTGAGAGGCAAGGATATAAATAAAAAGAAGAAGAAAAAAAAGGGTGAATAAATATTTTCGCGTTTAATCACACCTTGTTTGTAACTCTATATCTATCTACTAAGCAAGAGAAAAAGAAACGTTCCAAGTTCGAACCTCGTTGGCGTATTTAACTTGTCTGAACATTACCGAAGAAACAACTACGTGAAAGTATCGAGTTCAAACTAGTGATAGGGCATAAAGGTAACAGAGCGCGGCTGGATCGCGAGTACGCAAAGTGTTTTCAGTTTCGACGAGAATGTTGTCTTGTAAAACAGAACTCCATAGGATACGTATGATCCTTATTTTCTCAATGTTTCCTGATGAAATAGTTTTTATATGAACGTATAAATATATATGTATATCGCCTGGCGCCGAGCCGCCGCGGAAGAAGCAAGTATTATAGGCGCGTCGAGCAGTAGTGCGCATGCCCGAGCAGAAGATGGAAAAGTGGGGATGTAGCGATGACTAGTTTCGAGGTTTGGTAGACGATCTAGTGTCGAAGCATTGCTGGTGAGCGGCTGGCAGCTAACGGTCTCTTTGCGGCTTCAAAAGCTTCTTTGTTTTAAATACCCTCGTGTTAATTTGCCCCCCCACCCCCCCCCCAAAAAAATGGCACCATTGCTCGGCATACCTATGTACGGTATTGTCCACTCTAATTCGGGTATGCATGCGAAAGCTTGAATATTTTATACTATTAACTCTTGTGTTTCGATGCACTGTATGCAAAAGGTTTCTAGGAAATTCTCGACGAGGCTCGCTGCCTTTTACTAGATAGATCAATCGAAGGAATGTGTTTAATCAGACGACAATTAAATGAAGATGGTTGTCGTTGCTCACTGGTAGAACATTCGTCCTTGAATATTGATCACTTCGATTATCTTATCTACTGCGAAGGAGTTTCCACTACAATACCATGGTGTTTATGCGTGATATTAATTAATCATAAATCTTTCGGGAGAATTAAGTTGAACGCAATTAATTAACATAACGATTATAGTTTCTCACTCATTATAAGTGTAACAGAATTGGATTTAGCAGACACCTTTGAAAACCTGAAAACGAAAGAAACCTTGGAAGCATGTAATACCCAGTGGCGGATTTCAGAAAAAAGGCCCAGGTGACAAACGTTCTGAGGGGCCCATTTTTTCGGAAAAATGAGGGGGTAATTTACTACAAACGGGCGGAGGTGTAACGGTGCGAAAAATAAAGTGGTGTTTGGATACCTGTACCTAATCATAATTTTTTTGGAAATGGGCCTCTGGAGGGGCATCTGGGCAGGACCCCGACGGCAACTGTTCATCAGCCGCCATGTTAAATCCGCCACTGGTAATACCTACTCATTTTTCCACGCGTTTACACTTACCTTCGTTTTAGGTATCTTCTCCTGATTATAATGTCATTTGATGATCACATGCATAAGTTCATGCCTCGACACTGCCATTTTTCTGAATTCCTTACCATGAAAACCGTGCTAAAGGAACTAATTATATTTTTAGAACTCTGCTAAGTCCAATTAACTAAAACTTTATATCGTTCGATTAACTTATTCCGCTAACCTGATCCGATAGTCTCGACAAACTTGCAGTTTGAAAAGGAGTATACGGATCACGTAACAAGTATATCTATATTTATATCTCAAACGCATAGTATTACATGTATACCAAGTAACCAGTGAGATCTTCAACGCGCATGCGCAACGAGGGTAGTGGTGGATTGAAGGGAAAAAAGGCCCAGGCGGCCCTGGGCCTCCCTGTACACATAACAGAATCACAAATAAATTTACACGCGTGTGGTATGAAAATTGTGGGAAACAAAATGCGTATAGCGTTTGGATACAGTTTTAATTTTCTTTTTGAAGATGGGGCCTTGTGGGGGCCTTATGGGCAGGGGCCCAGGCGGCAACTGCTCACCGGCCGCCCGTTAAATCCACCACTAAACTACTTAGGGACCTCGCTATTGCACGGTGCACCTGCAATACCTTACATTTAAAAGTTAATTCGATCGATGTACGTATCTGTCCAAGGCCCTGTGTCGCACCCTTAATTTCTTACATTCCCTCATGCTCGAGCATGGTGTACGTTGACCATGGCGTTATGTTTCCTTCGAACGGAGTGTTGGAATTTTAGAAAAGTGGAATCGATTCACTCGCTAGATTTTAAACTATGCATACAAAGTGTGCCGGCAAGACGGAACCAGGTTTCTCGCGCAGGCATGTATTATCCGTAATAAAAAATCTTTCATGGAATCGATTGTGGATATTTGATTCGGACCATAACGTACAATCGGAAGCAGGCGTTCGAATAGAATAAATTGAATTTTTATAACTAACTATTACCACGTTCACGTTGTAAGTACGCCTGTGTCTGCCGAGCTGTGTCGTATAAATGAATATGTTCTTCATTTCAGTGAAATGAATGTACTCCCAACTTGATATACTATCAGAATACATAAATGTTACGACGCACGAGTGATTACTAGATTTGTACTAACAAGTATAAGGCGTACACGAAGCTCGCGTGCGAATCAAGCACAATATTTTCAATGGAACTTTAATGTAAAAGCGGAAGTATGCTGTGTACTTCGTACGTTAGCCCCTAGTGGAATTGGAAATTCACGCGATACGATAGTTTGATATATTTTGCTGCTTAAGGATTAGTTGTCAAGTTCTTGAACATGGTACAGTAAAATCTACATCGTGCTTCCGAACATCCGTTGCCCCAGTGCTCTGCTATTCGAGCATTTTGTCTATTATCCAAAAAGATAATTGGTTTCCAAACAGGGAATCCTTGATATTTTTTAAGGTGGCCCGTTATTGTGTATTTCCACTTCTGATACTAATATTTACGATATCTTTATTAACGCTCGCAATGGCCAGTCAACAATGATCGTTCTATTTGCAGAGACTTTTCTTACACGATTTCGGATGATGATGGTTTTACTGTATTATTTAACACAGAATTTTACGATAAAACTATACTCATGTGATTAATGGTTGCCAATGACGTACAACATGCCGTTTTCGTACGCTTTACAATTATTTTACCATTAAATTTCGTTGTAATAAAGAAGACATCGTTTATAAGTTTCTTCTTCATTGGTTGTGATTTTATTTCTCAGAAATTCGTTGCATCTTCTTTCAGTTCGTCAACACTTTTGGTTCTCAGGTATGTTTTAATATTTCCTCCCCCATTGTATACTAAATTGTTTTTCTCAGAATTTTCAATGCTTAAAAACGCATTAAAGTATAGAAGAAAATCAGCGTTTCTAACTCGTACATATAACGCATAGTTTCTTGCAACTGTGTAATTCCTCTGTCGATAGAAATTGATGTACAAAACATTACAATTGTTCGTTACTAGTAAATTTTTCTTTTCGTATTTTCGTAAGTCTCAATCACCCCTTTGTGGGGAAAGCACCCTTTTCAAGGTCATGTAAATATCCTGCATGTACATACTTGTAAAGAAACGGCCAAGATAGTCCAGTTGAGACTACTTGTCCAATACAAATGAACTGAACAAAGCGACTACTGTGTATAATAATGATGCGTTGCCGGATGATCAGCGACGATTAGGATGTGTATGTGAAAAATGAGAGCCGATTTATTGTAATCGGTGCAACTACTATTACACCTGTATTAGTATCGATGTCGGACGAAACAAATAAATTTTCGTGCCAAAAGGATCGTTTAAAAAATCGGTTTCGAATTTCTGTGTTTCATTATGGATTTATGTAGAAATGTGGCTTTTTGCGACGCGACTCGATCGTGGTGCCGTTCTAAACATGATTGCCTCTTCCTTTAAAAAAAAAAAGAAGAAATTTGTAACATCTATCATGTTTTAGTAAACGTAATAAAAGATAAAATGTTCCCAGTACAGACTTAACTGCCCTTATAAATCCATAACAGCTAAGTACTTTAACTCTAGTTATCTTAATTAGAAAGATCGATAATAGCAATAATCTTTTGTCAAGAAATTAATTGTTAAGTATACAAATATTATATCGCATCTCGCGCCATAGAAGATTTTATTAAAAAATATTTATAAAAAGCAGAATGATATTTTATATCTACATAGAGGCAAAATGGTTAATGGATTTTCTTGATTCTAAGGGTGTTTCATTGTGTGATGCACATATTCTGTTGTAACTAATGCATGATTGTATGTATGAGCAGAGCAGAAGAACTGAAAAAAAAAATGTTAACGTTATAGCTGTCCATGATTATTTAATAATCATTAGATATTTTATCATCAAACTATTTTAGTAAAGGAGCACATAATATATCGTGACGTGTCATTACCCCATTCCTTGTGTTTCTCTTATAATTGACTGTTTTCTGAAACTATTATACGACTGTACACTTGTGTGATATGAGTAAGTAGCACATATTCCTAAGTGTAATCATTATTGTGATTGAAATGTAAATACGACTATATACTTTTCCCGAAATAGCTAAGAGATTACTGTAATGTTTTTATGAAAAAATTAATATTTATACTCATCTGCACATGATGAATAAATAAGAATTACAATAATTCCAATTTTCGCAATTCTACAGATAGTTTTTTTTTGCACTTTTGCAAACTGTGTTCTAATATTTTTGTTTTACTTATTCTTAGATGACTTACAATTAATTCCTCTTCGGCTCTTCCCCGTTTATATCCGAACAGTTGACTTCGACTAGCACGCATAGATCGAAAATTATGACATTTTGCCATTATCTGAAGAGTCCTTGTAGAAAACACTGTAAGTGCTAACATTACAAATTTTGTTTTTTTTTAGCGGAAAGTGTTCTAGGTGCCAGTGGTAATACTATATAGTATAGAGTTTGATTTTTGGCACTTACAGTGTTTTCTATAAGGGCTCTTCATTTGCAAGAGTTCATCGTTGGTTTGCTAAACTATTATAATATTAAGTTATTATACTCAAGTTATTTTGTTATCTGAATCCATTTAAAAATGTATTCTTGACCATTGAATTTCACTTCATATTCGCGCGCCACGTCGACTTTCTTACTTAACGTTCTGCAAGTAAGTATGTAAACGAACTATTTGCAGGAGTTACAAATGCATTAAATTTTAGAATCTCTAATTACATTCTACTTTTATATATATATATATATATATATATATATATATATATATTATATTATATTATATTACACATTCTTCAATAAAATGGATTAAACGGGAAAAGGGAGGATTTAGGAACTTCCAATAACTTGTTTTTTTTCACACCAAAAGGTATATATGTACATATGTACGTAGGTAGATGTGTACTTGGGTACAGGTGTACTGAAATTAGAAACTTGAGAAATTAGAGTATAATTAAAAAAAAAAAAATTAAAACCGGCGCAGTGAGATTTGAACACTCGACCGCCTGATCGCGACTCATCCGCTTGGGTTTCGGCAATGATATCCCAGGTCCAGGGCCGACGCAAGGATGGTTGGCGCCCTAATGCAAGAATATATTTGGCGTCCCCAAATTTTTGCACCTGATTTCTATTTCATATGTCTTGGCTTTTCGAGGTACAAAAAAAAAAGAATTACATTTACATTTTGTATATGTGAGAGTTGGATTCCTTTATTATTAAGCGTGTGATATAGTTTTTTAGCGCCCCTTCGGCTGGCGCCTAATGAGTTCTTAATGAATAATGAGTTCCGCCGGCCCTGCCCACGTCCCACGATTCGGGCATCACTGGACCCACGGGGCCTACGTACTATCGGACAAGTATGACATAGTCATCCACGGTCATCCACCGAAATCCTGGCTAGTCCACCCATATATGTAGACGGAACGTAAGCTGAGGGGGGTGTAAGATTCGCGGTAAGGGGAGCGGTACAGGCAAATCAGGTAACGCAGTGGATATGCATGCCGAATGCTTCCGAAGTTAACCGACGTGCCTGTATGTGAACCTCTGCCTTTTCCCCTTCAAGCCTACATTCCCTTCGCCGATAGTCCCAGCTTTTGTTCCGTCTACATACATATATACCATAAAAGCATGGAAGAATCGATTAAAGGAATGATTGGGAATAAAATCAATTAACTGAATCATTATATTGGAAAATACAATATGTAATATATCTATTTTTTTTACTGTTTTGAAGTTTTACCATAAAAAAACGTAATTTTTTGGCTTTTTTGAAGTTTTTTATGGTATATGTACATATGTATGCTATGAGTCCACCTCTAGAAACTTATGGTCTATGGCGCAAACTCGTAAAGGAAAAGGCGCCCAATATCGCAACCAAGCAAATTGCATGGCGCCAAAATACAAATGGAATGTTTTGAATCAAAATTATCGCTTCTTTGGATTACATGATAATATAAATACAGATCTAAAAGTAAGTTAAGGGAGGGATTCCCGTGTAACCACAATAAAAATAAGTGATATTTACTATTTTTTTTAAAAAGCTGCCGATAATATATAAAAAAATAAAGGAAGGACAAAAAGTGAAAGAGCAATTTATTTTTTATTAATCGCCCAATTTGCGGTTTGCGGATTACGCAAAATTTTGATTTTGCTAAAAATCGCCCAATTCACGATAACGCGCTCAATCTGGCAACAGTGTCCGCCGCTACCACCCCCACGATTCTGGCATCACTGCCAGCATGTACCTCAATGTACCTTCTCTTTGCCCCATGCCCTGCACACTGTCCAATGTTAGAGATAATTAGAAATAATACCTACTTTATAGTACCTATATTTATAATATGTAAATAATAGTATTGTCCAGTATTGTCTCTGTCGAGTCTCTACTCTCGTGCGTCCATGGTGTAAGCCTGTAAGGACTTGTCGATGCCACTTCGCGAATTACCAGTGCTTTCGCGCAGCTGTGTAAATTGTGGTTTCTTCTAAGTCTCAGCGAACCAAAGGTTCATATAATTCACGTGAAGTGAGATAAAAATAAAGCTAACCTCGCAAAATCTCTACAAATCAACAGTTCGCTACAAAAATGGGTGGAGGAGATTTGGTAAGTTTAATTACAAGACACTGTGTTGCATAAACAAAAGTACATGGTGTATTCATTCGAGAAAATTAACTTTTCGCTAAGGCAGAATTTGAAGAAATCGTGGCACCCGTCAACGATGAAAAACATAGAGAAAGTATGGAAAGCAGAGCAACAGCAGAGTCAAGAAAGGAAGAAGATAGCAGAACTGCAGAGAGAAATAGAGATGGAGAAAGACAGGGAGGATATGAAGAAGTACGCAATGGACCAAGGCGTGATAGAGAAAAAGGATGACAAAAAATTAGATTGGATGTATAAAGGGCCGAATAAGTTGGTTAACAGAGAAGACTATTTACTTGGACGGCCGATTGATAAATCCTTCGAACAAATTGTTCAGACAGAGAAGGATACCGAATTAAATCGTGCGCCTAGGAATCATGTTGAACATGGTGCTTATATTATAAACTCAGCGTACATATGCAGCATTGTAATCTACGTATAGTAACTAAGAATCGATATGCATTTTGGCTTCGTACGTGACTTACTTATAATTTCAGAATGTATTCCACCATCCTTACGTTTCTTCTCTGGTAACGAGCAAGTAGACTTAGCAAGAAAGATGCAAGAAGATCCTCTGTATGCCATAAAAAAGAAGGAAATGGAAACGAGGAGCCAGTTGTTGAAGAATCCTGTTAAGTTGAAGCAGTTAAGGCAGTTGGTAAGTAAACGTTAACATCTGTCATTAACATACCTTGTTCTTTTGTTAATAATTTGTAATGATTTATGTTCAGTTGGAGCAACAATCGAAGAAAAGCAAAAGCGAGAGGAAACAGAGGAAAAGGAAGAAACATAAGCAGAACCTAGATAGCGACGACGAAACACAATTAGATATGCTGCTGGCCGTGAAGTACAAGCAGCTGAAAGAGAAAATGAACGAAAAGAACTTAATAAAGTCAATGAAGAAGTCTAAACATAAACGAAAGAAGAAGTCACGAAAAGAGAGCGATAGCTCCAGTAGCGAGTCAGAAAGCAGCAGCGAAGAGAGTTCGAGCGAAGAAGATACAGAGAAACGTAAAAAGAAACATAGAAGTAAAAGTAAGGAGAATAATGATGAAATTAAGAAACATAGGAAAGAAGAATATATAGAGAAAGTTAAAAGAGAATACAAACAGCAAAGGATGTCTGAGAAACATGCGAGGGATCGTAGTTTGAGCAGAGAAAGGAGCGATCCTTCGATTCATAGAAAGCGAAGCAGAATAGATTCGAGAGATATACATAAGAATAAAGACAAAGATTTTCGTTCGAGAACTCCTCAAGACAGACAAAACGATTTTCCTAGAAGTAGATACAATAACAGAAACCCTTCAAACAGATTACATCATAAAGATACAATCTATTCTAAATCATTTTCCGATGTTGTCCAAGGACAACATAAAGAACAAGAACGCAGTAGAGATAAGTGGAAAAAGAAGCATCTTACGGAAGAAGAGAAAGAGAAACGTAGGAGGGAAATGATAGCAAACGCATCATGGAGAGACACAGAACGAGAGAGGAATGTAAAAAGGTACCGCGAAGAGGAAAAGAAGGAATCTGACAGTAGCAAAATGTACAATCAGGACTTCATTAGAAAGCAGCTGGCAACCGCTGCAGAAGTAGGCACTGTTGCCTCCAGAATTAAAGCTAACATTAATAACATACAGCGATCTGGACGAGCGATGGATACGAATTTTGCGAAAAGGTGATTTCCAACGATGTAATTAAATTTGTACAGTTACGTAAAAATTTACATTCGACTTTTTATACGATATGATGTGCATAGGTACTGCGAATTCTGAGCATTCGAAAATAAATTTTTTAATATGTGTTTGTGTACATTGTCAACACATTAGTCTTTTTTTACAATCTCGAAAACAATTCTTTTTTACTTCATTGAAGAAATATTTATATATAATATTCAGGAAAGGATATAACGGTATTTTCCTATGAATACAGCTTTGTTTGGCAGATATTCAAACCATTGATTCCTCTTTTGTGGAAACTAATTTACATTACTATGTGATCTTGCATGTATCTCTGTTTTCAATTGCATCATTGATGTCATGAATAGTTGGAAAACATCCACCAGTGAGTACATTGTTAACAACAGCCCTAGCTAGATATCCTGTAGTTAACGAGTAATTGGCAGAGAAAAATGGTGACTGATCGACAGATTTCTCCAGATTATGATCCTAAAAGATTAAATTATTATATCAGAATTCATTTAGCAATAATCAATATCTTGCATAATCGATATTATATACCGAGTGCTATGGTTTTCGATCCTCGAAGGGGCTAGAATATACATTAAGAAGTGTAAAATCTCAAGTTCCGCATTTCTCATCAGATCTTTGCGAAAACGATTCCTTACGTTTCTCCGATGAAAATAACACCGAGAACCACGTAATTCGCACCATAATGAACGAAATTATATAATTTCAAGTTAACTTCGTTGAAAATACTCCGAATTACGTGACATTTGATATGATTTTCAACGGAGAAATAAATGTAAATCGGACTATTTTCAACGAAGTTAATTTAAAATTATATAATTTCCTTCATTATGGTCCAAATTATGTAGTTTTTGGTGTTATTTTCGTCGAAGAAACATAAGGGGAATCGATTGGCGTCGTTTTCACAAATATCTGATGAAAAGTGCGGAACTTGAGATTTCTCACCTCTTAATGGATATTCCGGCCCCTTTGAGGGTCGAAAACCATAACACTTCGTGAGGCACCGCGGAGCGTTCTTTTCGGCACAGGATGCCGGACGGCATCTCTTTGTGGAGCGTCGCGAGAGACTCACCCTATTTAGCTATGATATACGTACCTTACAGTACATTACAACAGCGTCTTCGACAAGTATATCAAGGTTCAATTGTTTCTGAAAACTTAATTCTGGATTTCGAAGTAAAATTGTTGATACTATCGTAAGCAACTGCAAGAAAGAGAATATTATGAAATCTGATTCTTATTGGAAGAAACTGGCAATGAAATTAAAAGGGAAAATAATTCGGTGAATAAATGAATATTTAAAACAAACACCTCTACAATAATTTGACGATATTCTGGTAAATGTATGTGGTGAAGCAAAGATTCCACGAGCAAAGCAAATGTAAGTTCCGAACGGGTCATGTTAGAAAGAGTGGGGTGTTGAGGCAATTCTCGCCCGTTAACGCAAATACCATCCGGGCAACGCAACAGCACTTCCCAGACATGATTATAAAAGTGTGCAGGTACTCTGCACAGACAACCTTCGATTTTTCTGCGTCCTAAAACTGTAAATCTGTTACGAAACAAATAGAATATCATTAATTTGTATAAAGTCGACGTCACTAAATATTGAAACAAATTGGAGATTGTACGTACTTTTCGTTATTAGCCCAATCTTTAACCGTTAGTACTTTAATCAGAAACCGACGAATTTCGAATGGACTATAATTCTCGATTGGTTTAGGGTTTTCAACAAATATTTCTAAGTAAAGCTTTATTGCTTCTAACACCCACCTGCGGATATAAAGAGCGTTTAGAAGTATTTCCTTCCTGAGAGCATTAAAATAATGATAGCGATATGATCGTCAGTATATAATTATTATGTACCCAATACGAATTTTCAATATTCCTTTAAACATTTCTGGATTTCTTCCGATAAGTCTGCCGCAGTATAATAAAACCTCTTGCTGGAGCACGGCTTGCACCACGTTGTGCGGTTGAATCGTAGAGTACACGACTGATTGAATTTCTGTCGGTGTCATTGGTTTGTCGAATACTGTTTCTTCTTGTCCAATTACTCCAACTGTTATCTAACATTGACCAGGAATAACAACCTCAGTGTTAGCAAGCAGCTATAAACATGTATTCTGGTAAATACATGTTCGATTACCTGTTTTCCTTTAACGAGAACGCCTGTTATAAAAGGACTGATGCTATCCACTGTGTGATTTAATAAACTGCTGCAGTAACGGACCACCATCCAATATCTGAGACAGCCTGCTTGTTGGTACAACGATCTTAAGTAATCGCCAACTAAAATGAATCAGTTAACCGAATGAACGACAAAGTATTGTCACATAAGTACTTATGTTACTTTTAAGCGCGCAAACTAATACCTGTTATTCCATTAATTTCATAATTAATACCCTCTCGTTGCAACAAAATACCGTAGAGTTGGCACAGGGCATAAAGGCTTTTATTACTACGAATTTCAGTTAATATATTATACAGTGGCTCATTCGCATAATTCTGAAACGTGAATTAGTTAAGATAAACGAAGTACACAGTTGCTTACTCGCAGGATACTTACAGAATAATCTATTATGTTTTCTGCGTACGTTAGGGCCCTTGGTACATCTGTGAGACTTTGATATCCGATATAATCATGTTGTAACTGTCTAAACTGTGCAAGTTCAAGATCTGTTTCTATGGTATTCATAAAATCGAGATGTTCTGTATAACATATAAAGACGCTGTTAGTATTTAGGAATACAATGGGAAAGAGAGCTAAGAAATATTATTTACCAATGCACGAAGACGAAATAAGATTCTGCAATCGTCCAATTCGTACTTTGGTCTTATCGCAGTAGCCTTTCTTCAACATTGCGAAGAGGTCAAGCATTTCTTTGAATTGCGGATCCCTGAAGTACGAATATATTTTACTCATTTATACACGACACGTATATACCTTCATTCTGCTTACGTTAAATTTTAATAAACACCTCATATGTTCTTCTCGTATTAGAAGACACACGGTAGGTCTACCCGATAGCCGCCAGTATTTACCAACAAACTGAAGCTCAGTTTTAATATCATCAATTAACAGAGCCATGTCTCTATATAAATAAAATTCAGATACCTCGAATATCAGGGGATAACAGAGCACTGTCATGCCACATACTCTATAAACCTGTAAAGAATCATTTTAAATATTCCCTTAAAATCCTTGTGTTGTACGTGGAAGAAGCATACCTTGCTTGTACCCAATGATCCAATCGGTCTACCTGGTCGACCTTGCAGGTCCAATTTGCTATTCACTCCTAATTTCTCGTAAACTTTCACTAATTGCGTAGACGACAGTATCTGTACTGGTTCTACCTCGTGCGGAGTCTGTGTCTGTATACCGTACGTTGCCATCATAGCTTGCAACCGCATAGACTCAGCAATAAGAACGATTTGTACTACAAGATCAGTATGAGTACCCTGATATACAGAAATGTTTTTAATAGATTAATCATGCATTATTACAGGATAGTAATGAGAATGTTGCTAAAACTATTAAGGATAGATATGTTCGATTATCCTTCTTCCTTAATGCGCCAGGAAATGCAGAACCAGAAATACTAAGAAAAATCTTTGCAAGGAAGATCATACATTGCGTGATCGCAAAGAGCGATCATTTAAAAAGAAAGGTAAGATAGTTGCAGCAGGCATCACAAAGAAAAAAGAACGAAATAAATCATGCCTCCATCCAAGCATCATGCATCATTGTACTATTAACACTACACAATAGATATTATAAATTAGACATTGGATGAATCTAAGTGACTCGAATCCTGAGATCAAATTTATACGAAACATACTGTATGTACAAGGCATGTATTGTCATATAGTTCGGAAGCTTAGAATACGTATATATTCGATAAGTGCAAGATTGTCAAATTTAATTCTCAAACAGTAGAATAAAATCAATGCAGAAGGTACTAGCTACGCACACATATAGTGTCATCTACTTACAATACTGGGTTTAGCCTGTATGGGACAAAGATATGTAAAATAATTTATACAAATGATGAATTCAGCAGAAATAAGAGAGACGCGTTCCCACTTACTTGAAAAGCCGAATACCTTCCAGCTTTCCTCGGCCTGTTGTACGAAGGAAGGTACCGTCTAATGGGATCCAATTCATTAATGTGCAACAGACCATCAGTAAGCAATTGTGCGATTACGAACATAGCTTGGTTCCACAAGTAGATGGGTGCAGGTTCGGTATCCGTAGAACCTCTTCGCCCTCTTCCTTCGTTGCTCGCTACTCGGTAACTACTACCAGGATCATTCCTTTCCGCATCTAAGCTCTCCTCAGGCACATGGTAACACATAGGTATTACAGGATCTATTTAATTAAAAAAGTAAAGTAGCATTTGACACGATCTACTAATTTAAGTTCACTTTCCATTAATATACCTCCATTGATATCTTTGTGAATTCGTTCTTTCAGCAAATTCTGATACTCCTCTACTTGCTCTGGCATGGTTTTAAAAACACCATCTATGATCATAAAAATGTAAAATAGCGGCCACTCACACTCGATATTATCAAATTCCTACAACAGAAAAACATTTACGTTCTCTACGCAGTACTAATTCATTATTGCGAAAAGATGCTACAGAAAAACCGGTTGAACGCGACGAAATTTGTTTAAATGAAATTTCAAAAGTAACGTACTAACAATTGAATACATCAGAGACCTTGATTTCACCAGATTTGTAATAACGGCGATCTGTGGTTTCCAACACGGTTTTATATCCATCCCTTCCAAATCTCTTGAAACCATAATTGCCTTTTAATCTTCCTACGATATTTGCCTTCGTCTCGGTGTACAATACTTCCTCGTGAGTGGCGAACGCAGGAAAGGATACTGTGGGCAGTAAAGCTGCGTCTACACTCTGTATACGAATAATATAATTGTAATTCCAACAATGGCAAGAATCTTTTTATAAGCGCATAGGATTTCTGTAGAAACATGTTCTGTACCTTGGAACTGGACTCTCTGGGAAGCATCGTTTCGAAAATACTACGATTACGATTATGCGCATCGATATCGACGTATATGACCGACCAGGAAGCACCTTTTTCTCCAAATAAGTTACACCCGTTGATAGCTTCGAGAGCACTTTTAGCTATACCAATTGAACTAGCATGTATTTCAGGGGTACCATCGTTATATCGACTACCTCGTTCCCACATGCCATAATCCGGCGTACGGTACGCTCTTTCCACGTAATATACAAGATTCTGTACAAATGCCACTTCATCCTGAGTGTATATAATTTGTAAACCGGAAGATATCATTTGTACCAGAAATATCAAATAAAGTGAAACGATATCGATCTACGAGAAGCAGGTAGTTAGTACAATAATAGGGATTCCTTCCACATAAAGATATCAGATTAATAATAATCACAGAATATATACGAGGGGAGGACACCATGTGGTAGACACCGATTTTGATGAGCCTTGGCACGATGGATCTATGTCGACAATAAGTAAATAGGTGTCCGAGCGTTTCAGCCAATAATAGAGATATTTACATGTAAATTATTAAAAATTTCACAGTGGCCGTGGGGTTTTAGTGGGTAAAAATTCCACAGTACCCTGGCGCCCGTAGGAGATTCCCTTCTGGAGGTGTCGGGGTGCCTTTTGAAGATGTCTCCACGTTAAAAAAAACTTTATAAATTTTTTTTCTTAACTTAACACATGGTGTCCGTCCCTTGTTAGTATCATATTACATTTTATTATATACTATAATTACTTGCAAGTGGTCGTACTCAGCATCTTTAAAAGTCTCGTCACCAGTATCTAAATGAAATTTGCAATGCAGCGCGAATCGATTGCATTGATTACGTTTAAACAACTCTATTCTATAAGACTGTTTTTCCCAACATTCTAAAATTCCCCGCATACATTTTACTGTAGACTGTCCAAGCTCGTAAGACTTCCCACGATCATCGTCTATCCGCCTAGTAAAACAATTTTATATATAAAAAATACTATACTCTATTCAACGAGTCGAGTCACCAGCTGTAGACAAAATATGCATGCGGGAGAGACAGCGACCACAGCAATTGCCTATTCGCTATCACTGCCTCTGTTCTGTCTGAACGCCGTCACGCGTCGTCTTTGTTTATATCTGTGACTTGACTCGTCGAACGGACATTATATTAATTAATAATAGAACGCAAAGTTTTATTCATCCAGTTACCTATACGCTTGGTACAAGCTCCATATAGCAGCGGCACAGTAAATACTTTCTCGTACACTCCCCACTACTTTATCGCTCGAAATTTGTGGAAACAAACCAGTTATGCAACTTTGGTAACGTAGTAGTTGCCTTTTAACTAGAAAACATGTATGAGTTATGTATAACCTTAAGGAATTCACCTTAATATGGTAAAAATCAAAGCTGTCCCATACCAATTCCATAATAAATATCAAGCTTCTTAACAGTGTCTTCGTAATTTGAAATTTTAAGGAACATGTCGATGTCCAAGTCGATAATGCTTCCTTGACGTACATTTCTGAGTGGAGGATATCTATAAAATTGTATAACAGAAATGTTCATTAAATTACCATTTAAAGTACAGAGATTGCAATTTAAAGGAATTAAATTCTATTTGGAACCATGCTTCCTCTGACAACTACGAATTTTCAACCTTTTTATGTTTGTTGGTGTTGGAGTAACAGACGTCATTTTATCGACAACAATTAAGTTCAGATTCTCCTTTGAATTGGTCCAATTATTTGGCGATGCATGGAATCATATGACAAAGATTATTTCCATTTGTGTTAGTGGAACCGATAACATTTCTCCCCGTGTGTAAACTGCGGCCGCAACACAGGCGAAGCAATAACTTCTATGTTAGATCTTCCGGTATAATACGAAACGAACGTATAAACGCGTTCGGAGCTGGCGACTGAAATAGTAAAAATTGTTTCCTCCGGCAATCATGCACGTATATGCGCATTAACCTTCGCCGTTCACCTGCTGACAATCGTTTTACTTCTGCCGTACTAAAATCAACTGTGCACAATTGGCACGGTAGTTCGCGTGTGCTGTCTCAGATTTATAATTAGAAACAAAATTTCTGCTTATAAAGGGGTCATTCTCCATTATAAATTTGCCAGAAACAAGTCATTTCTTCGTTTAATGATTAACATAGCTTGTTTCGAAATTGTATAGTTACGCGCCGTTGAAATAAACAATGGCAACGTGCTGATAGCGTGTCGCAGTCGAATTTTCGCGGTGATCGCTTTTTTCTGGATTTTATTGGTAAACACTTTACGTGCGCATATGTGCACGGGCAACTCGTTTAAAATTTCGCGCGAAAACATATTTTTAGAATTTGCGGGAATTATCATGCGCTCAAACAGGCTGCTGTATTTTTTAATTAAAATTGAGAAGGATGAGACCTGATGCTGGTATATTAGAATTAAAAAGCATTAGGCGCCCAAAGAGACCACTCCTTTTTTCTATCAGACTTAATCAGAATTAATCATTGAGCGCCAAATGTGGCTGCTGGAAATTTTTCTCAAAGTCGGAATTGCGTGACACCTTGCAATTTAAAGGAAATTTTTTATAATGCGATCGTAGAGTCTGTGTTTTTGCGCAAGTAAAGCTGGTCGAGAGCACCGGTGCTCTAGTAACTTTTTCACCGCGAAAGTAGATAAAGAGGAGATATAATAAGAGGCGTCACTCGACAAGGACAGACATAAACTACGGAAATCACTAGACAACCAATATAAATGCCCATTCGGCAATGATCGGTCACTTTCATTAACCAATCACCGATCGTCCATCACCGCATACGCACCCTCCTTACTTATACGACTTAGGCCCCGCAGCTTTGTGCTCTGTTCATTTAATTCTTAGGTCCATGATTCATATATATATATACATATTTTAATACAGCGGAAATTGGGAAAAAATACAACAATGAGCCGCTCAGCGAGCACACCTTATATCCTTACATCATGATGATCCCTACTCTTGCCTCCCAAGTTATCCTACAAAAAATAGCATTCCCATCTTTGACACGAGATTCTATGGCGCGGATTAACCTTAACCGTTTACCTCGCTACCATTCGCTAAGTACTTTAAGTTATTATTTTTGTTTTGCCGATTGATTTCGAATTGCATTGTCCAGAATGAAAATTAAAAAGAAATCCAATGCAGTGAGGGTGCCACCGCTTAAGAAAGCTATAAAAGTCAAGCGTAAATCGTTAGACGCAGAAGAATCAACCGTGTCTAAAGCATTAGAGAATGTGAAAAAGGTTCTTGAGGTTAGATATCTCATGTGTATATATCTTATGTATTGTGATATTTCATTATAGAAAGCATAATTTAATGGAATATTATTGTAGACGAAGAATGAGAATTCAAGGAAAACGGTTTCAACTGCAAAACCAGCTACAGCAGTATACAAGGTTAATAAAAAGAAGGCGGAAAGTGCCCCCAGAATTCAACATTCAAGGGGCATAGTATATTTGGGCCACATACCGCATGGTTTTTATGAAGAACAAATGCAAGATTTCTTCAAGCAATTCGGAAGGGTACTGAGAGTGCGTGTCGCCAGGTCAAAGAATGTACGTACATTTTTTAAATATGGTAAGCACGAATCTGTACTGGATGGAAGAAACATATTGAACTTGGAGCATACGCAGCTTGTACGTAAATTACTGTGCGTCGACGAAAAGATGGTCCTCAGAAGCGCACAGGATCAAGAGGGGTTCTTTGCTCGCATTGGCTGGCACCATCTATGCCCTGTTCACCCCCCTTCTATTCGTCGATGTTGTTGCATCAGCCAATAGCAACGATACGTCTGCGTCTACGATTATGTTAGAAAATGTGGAGCTATGGGGATATACCATTTGGACTCTAGAGTTTCTCGCGACAACATCTCGTAGATGCACAGTACAAATTGATTATAGGACTTTACCAATCCATCAGCCATGCCCACTAATAGTTTACCATGTTTCTTCTACACAGTACTCGCGTTAGATGTAAGATAAAATTTCACAGTACCGTAATTATTCTAGACTGGTAAGAGCCGTGGTTATGGGTACGTAAAATTTTTACATCCAGAAGTAGCTAAAATAGCTGCGGAAACAATGAATAATTATCTCATGTGTGGCAGATTATTAAAAGGTATGCGAAAATTTATGCGACGTAGTATCAAACAAGTGCATTAATTATTTCACATTTTAAATATAATGCTTTTATTTAGCTACATATATCCCACCTGAAAGACAACACGCGCGCTTCTTCGCTGGCAGAGCATGGGCAAAAGACAGTTATCCGAAATTGGTAAACAGAAAGAAAGTGACTGCGATAAGAAACGCGAAGACTAAGCAGAAAGAGCACGCAAGTTTTATACAAAGTTCGAAGGACAAATTATCCGCTCTAGAAAAAAGATTAAAAGACAAAGGATACAATCTGCAGTTTACATCGGTAGCAGTTACTAAAGTATGATTAGTTCATAAGTATTCCTAACATTAATTTCTTTATTGCGCAAGGAAAAGGGTGGAAATATGTGTTTGTAAGTACAGCGCGGAATTTAGTTTCAAAGAGACATTGATCGCATTTACTGATTACATCACTTTATGCAGAATATTATTTACAATTACATGTCTGTGTAAAATATTTAAAATTAAGAAAGTAATTCGTTACGAAACGTTGATCCTTTCTTGTCCACTTCCAGAACCACCCTTTGTCCTCTTCCACTTCATCCGCCTGTTTTGGAACCATACTTTCACCTAGAAAACGAATTCAGTACCTTAATAAATGTTTGAACATAATATATTGCATGTTTTCTTTTAAAGTGAATTCAGAACGTAATATTAATTTACTTGACGCTCCGTTAAGTCCAATGCGACCGCTATTTCATAGCGGCGTAAACGGGTGAGATAATTGCTATGCGCAAATTCGTACTCCAGGTGTCTAATTTGTTGCTTTGTAAATGCTGTTCTCTCTTTGCGTGGTTTATCGTTGACTAACTTCTTTTTTGTCCCTGAAATGTACAGGCTCTCAGCTTTAACCCTCAGAAGGTCGACGCTTCTAACTGTTGAGCGACAGATCGTGACTGGGCCAGTTTAGACCTATGCACACCTTTCTTTCTTTTCTGATTCTTGTCTTACAGCAATTGATATTTCGAACTTTAGAGATCGCTAGTTTTATTCAAAACAGACCCAGGCACGGTCGTCCGAGGGTTAAACACACCCTATTTAAAAGTTTGGAAATGATAAATCCAGGTTAACGAAAGTATTTCAGGAAAAAACAACGCGTTCTTTAATATTAAGTTCCAAGAGCTTATGCACCTTCCACCACTTCGCTTCCATTGTCATACACATGAACGCTAATTATATCAACAAATCTTTGATTCGTGATCTACGCCCACCGTATCTATTCAGTAAAACGCATCAAGCCTTACCAAGAATTTCCTGCAAATCTTTTGCGTATAACCAATTAAAACACATTACCGGGAACCCTGCCTTGGGAGTTGTAACTTTACAAGATTCATAAGTTACTTAAATTATATCGAGCTATCTATTTCTATCTACCAGATTGTACTACGATTTGGTGTATTGAAATACTTGCATCCAACTGAAAATTTAGCACCGAAGAAGAACAGTGTAATTTCGATTAATTATTGTTTATCCCAATTTGGCGCGACACTGTGCAAATGGGCCTTAAAAGAAACTTTGCCGTTACATTGGCACAGAGTTGAAGGTAATTGCGTTGGGCCTGACAAATTTTTTGCACCGCGGTGGGCATAAAGTATTTATCATCTGACCTGATTTCACTGGCCGTTTCTTGCGGCTTGGCACTTTCAGAATGATTTCTGAATGCGACCGCGGTAAGGTTTTAACCAGAGACGGTTTTTTGTTGCCAGAGTGACGGTCAGATGAAAATAGCTGTATATTTGATGCGTCATTGCGAAGCTGCACCGGTGGCAGCTAATAAACGTGCCGCTCGTATAATGTAAGTTGCTGGAATCGCAGGATCATCTACGATGATACATAAAACGTGGTGGGATCGGTGGTAAGAGCCCTTAGCCTTGCTTCCGTGCCGCTATCTCATCCGTAATTGCAAGCTGACGTCAATCGAGCGAACCCTCGTTACGCGATTCCACTTTGAAACGCTCGTCGAAATTTTTCGCAAAGGATTTATCGAAATGGATCGGCGAACGCTGGTGGTTCATTCGAAATTTAATTTGCCTTAATTTGTTTTTCACTTTGTCACTGTTAATATTAAAACTTGAAATTCCTGAATAACTTTGGCGTATGAGAGAATTATGCTTCCCTTCGTGAAAACACGAAATTATAATAAATAGTGACACCATGTATTCGTTATTATCGAATACAGTATAGTTTTTCACGCGGTTGACTTTCACCGAATATTTCGGGTAGCGATGACGACACGTGAGTTAAAGAGAACACGTGTTCTTTTCGAGTTATTTGATACGTGAGTCATTATTGTCACTCACGTCGCGTACTCGCAAAAATACATACGCGATATAAAAAATAAAAATAAATCTGCCAAGTATGGTTCAAGATACTAACGATACTATTATGCAATTAGCAATTTGTAGTTAATACAATAATAGGTATAATTTCGATGAACATTCAAAGTTAAATTATCGAAAAGAACTGTACAACTGTTTCAACGTTGTTACAGAAATTACTAATTATGGTGGAATGTACTGTTGCTTTTTATCTCTATGCAGCATATCGTTACGTAATATTTTATAACGTCTTGTACAGTTCGAATTCGTTTCACGCAGAGTGAAACCATAATTAAGTCATCATTTATTACGCAAGAGAGCGCGGGGGAAGAATAATGGAGTTATGTGTCTGATAAATATTTAGACTACACTGTGTCCATTACGGCCACATTGACGACGTTATAGACATAACCGAGGCTACTATAAATTAATTACCAACGTACTACCTCACGAAAGTATACGAGATCGCTTTTAAAAATTTATCTCTCCATACAGATAATGTGCTTGCTATTCTCGAACGGATATACAAATATAAAAGTGTGCAAAATTACGCTTTTGCTTTGGTAATTTGTAGTTGTTTCCAATGGATATTAAAGAACCAATTTTATTTCTTTAAAATCATATTAGATATAGTTTATTTATGCATGAGCGAATCCTAGGTTTTATGGAGCTTCGTTTGTCTAGTTAAAATTATTAACTTTATCGCGAAAGTAATTGCCTTCTTCATTCCACACGCATTCGTACAGAATTTTAGGATTAACTTACCCACTTCTCCTTGTACAGAACATTCTTCTTTTCTGTAGAAAGCGTTAGCGAAGCCCGTTGTGTACTGCAAATCTTGCCACGAGTGACATTTAATTTCATCTTCAGCGCTGGGTACCACGTTCTCGAGGAATGGAACGTCCCAGGCACGGAATACCGTTGTTGTGGTAATTTGATGAGTTTGGGTCTTTTCGCAAATAAAATCCTCAGTTTCGTCCGTGAAATTCGACTCTTCCTTCCCCATTGACCGTGTCATTTTATCGTGTTCATTGGTGTTGGCACTTTGGTGAGGATATTGCTGCCATCTTGTTATAGAAAAAGATACGTGCAAGGTTCAATGATAGTGACACTATCTGACAATAGAATTCTAAATATTCAGTTATGTAATTAGTGTGGTAATTATTATAGATAACGGTAGGTGTTACCGTTATTCTGTGCTACTAATGAAACACATAGGGCGCGGAGAAAGGACGTTGTTAAATTTTCAGGGGTGCTATGGGGAATCAAAAATATGCATTTTGAAATAGGGAACTATGGAATAGAAAAACTTAATTATAGTAGGCTTTATGTTACTAAACTGGGCGAGACACAATAGCATTGAATTAATAATTCTCTGAATTTTTAATTTCCATCCAATAGTTAAATTATTCCTAATAATTTTCTTATCTTTAATATAATTTTAATACTCATTAATTCATTAATACACATTTATAATTAAATTTTACGTATTAATTTATTTATTTTTTAATATAATTTTTATAACTCGTAAATAATTAGTACTTATATTTTTAATTCAGTTATCTGATAATGCCCAAAATTTATGATTGAAATTATATAATTTCAATTACTATTAATCCCCGAATTATATAATATAATACCACCGGCCAGCGGTGCCTTTCGGAAGTACAGCTAAAATTATACATTTTGATGTAAGAAACTATAAATTGTTTCAATTATATCATTGGTCCATTTTTAGTTCTACGAAACGAAATGCATTTCCAAATCATAGTTTCTTACATGAAAATGTGTATTTTCCCCTTTTTACCACGCCTCAAAATTTACCAATATTGTTCTCCCGTGCCTTGCACAAAGTGCAAAAAATATTTGCGAAAGTAAAAACATTAGAATGGAAGTATTCCACACCAAATGCATAGTTGCACATCGCGTTCACTTTTGTTGCATTATTGCACAGTCCTCGATAAAGCAGCATTGCTAGTCAGAAAACCGAATAGGGTAGATGTACCGTTTGTGGCCCTTGCACTGTTTTAGGCCATGCGCTTAATTATCTCACTTTTAAATGGCTTGCAGATCATTATTTTATGGAGAATTTCACATCGTAAATATTTTGTTTAGTATACCGCCAGAAAATATAAGGTTACATTTATTGCTTACCCGGAAAAATATTATATTTTTTAAGAAGTGGCCAAAAGTGGTAGAATACCTTAAAGTAGCCACAAATGGTGCATCCACCCTACTCAGAGAAATTTGATTTTGAAAAGATTTTCACTGTTCTACGTTCCCTATTCGTGCCATCTGTTATTTCCATACCTGTGCATTCGATTATTGCGGCTCATATCGGAGTGTTGTGGGAGATTTATAGAATTGGGCATAGTCAGAGCAGCTTCGCTGGAGGCATCAAAGGATGTTGAAATGTTGCAAAGATTTGAAAAGCTACTAGGAAGCCACCTGTGATTCCACGATGGCTCCCAATTCTCGGGAGAGCAGGGACTCTGGAAGCACATCTGAAGGGTAGGTGGTGTCGACGGTATTGGCGGTGACTCGCAAGTATTTTCAGAAGATCGCTGATTCGACGGAAGCATATCCTCGGGCCACGACATCGTCTCTGGAATAATTAATTGTACATTCTTCTAATTTCTTTCAAACGAATTACGAAGAAATGAAATGAAATGCATATTAATATATTGATTATCGTGTTAAGGGGTCATTTCGGTTAAACGGGTTGAAAAAATCGTTTTTTTTAAAACATTTTTTTTAAAGTACATACCCTCAAGAATTTACTGTTAAATTTTCATGGAAAAATTCCGATTATTTTACATTTACAGAGGCATTTAAAATTTTGAACGCGTTTTTCTCCAAACGTCATTTGTCTACGTCGCGCAGATAAAATCTGAAAATCTGTCGAACCGATTGCTTTACAAATTTTACTGCTTATTCTGCACACCTGTGACTCTCGCAGGGACTACAGCCAAGTATTTCCATTGAGTTTAATCTACGTTTAAAATCGAAAATAACAAAAGAATAAAGCCGGAAAAAAAAATTTCTTGCATATTTGCCCGCCATTTTGATAATATTGAAGATACATCACTAATTATAGTCCAAGCGATAGCGACAAACATACTCATGAAGAATCTGTTTGGATTTTTGGGTTCAGATAAGTCTAACAACTGAAATCGCCTGCACGAGCGAGGCATGGATTTTTAAACATGTCACCAAGACCACTTGCAAAAGCATTTGAAACGCAATAATTTGATTACTTTGATATTGTTTATTTAAGGCAGAAATGTAGTTTAATAAATAGAAAACATTTTTGTTCCGTTACTATAATTATTTTCGTCGCAATAAATTCCTGAAAATCGCTGAATTTTTCCGCGCGCTAACCGGAAATACCCCTTAGTAGCTCTGTTGTCTAAAAAAATTGTCGACATAATTATTCCAAAAAATAATAACATCAAATATAAAATAGATACAGCCATAAGTACATTAATCTTTTGGGTGCTGATAATTTGAACGCTCAGCGTACGCCGCGTGCGGGTTGCCTGTACTCAAGCTTCTTAACCACAGTCGCCGAACGCCCATCGGCGTTCCCCGCACGCGCTACATACACTGAACGAATGCATAGCACCCGAAGGGTTAGTAAAAACGAACTTGTTTTAAATCTCAGAAATTTTTCTTTGTAACTTATACGTTGCTGAAAGCTACGAAAACCACAGTCACTGCACGTGAGGACTTCAGTCGAAGTTGTCGAAGTTAAAAGTTAGCGTACACATCGAGCAAATTTTATGTAAAAAATATAATTAGTAACTTTAAGTGATACGGGTCGTAATATTAAACTATTTAGTAACTTACACACGCTGCTAGACACACGAATTCGAGTAATCGGAGGCTTCGAAAGCAAATAATTTTGAAGTCCTTGGAATCTCGTAAAAAATAATTACATAGAAGCGTAATGAAAGGATGAAGCACCGGAGGAACTGAATTTTCGATGCATTTTCAAGCACATGACTTATCAAAGCGAAGGAAACACTACTATAGAGTTACTGTGAGATCGTGCACTACTTGTGAATCGTCTTAGCACCGACTCAGAAATGTCAAACGAGCACACATAAACGGGCTGCCATAGGCTGGTCGAAGTCAGGGTGAATCTGGTTGGAGAATGCGCGAGTTGTGGGAGTAGGGCTGAAAGGACAGAGAAATTTTTTTGTAGGATTCTTCTAAGATTTAAAGTACTGGAGCAGATCTTGGTTAGCAAGAAAAAAAACGAGTGCTTGGTTACTACTTAATATTATTGTATTATTACAATATATTATACTAATTGTGTAAAATATATATCTGGACCCCGGAGACAGAGCGTGGATTAAGTGCGCTCTTTTTACAAAATTACATTCTACATGTTCCTCGTATAAAATATTTCACCTTTTCGGAAACATGTAAAATTTGATTTTTTAAAAGAAGTGGACTTAATACATACTGGGGTCCAGATATGTGTAAGGCTTATAACTAGTATTACTAATTAGAAAAGTCGAGTCATTTAATGTAGTTGCATGCAATCAAACTGTCTTCAAAAGAATTTCCTTATTTAGTTATGATTTTTGACAATATCAATGAAACAAAATCAAGATCAAAGTACTATCTCGAGAAACTTGGCATTTATTTTTATACGTTCAGGAACAAATAATTTGTGTTAAGCCTTAAACCGGCGACGTAGAGTCTGGAAAACTCCATGAGAATTATTTTTCCTACATTTTTCTTTATGTTCGACCTTGTTTTACAATGTGTCGTATCACGAAGGCCACTTTCAGTGGCTTTGAAGATTAAACATGCGAAAGTATCTTTTCAAATATGGAAGAAACTCCCAGTATATGTTAAAAATAAATTTAGATTTTTTTCTTCAAATTATTAAGGAGGAGTCTGGGAAACTTCGCGTGACCATTTATTTCACAAGAGTGGGACGTCACCAGTTAAGGGTAAAGTACTTTAGGGGATGATAAACCATTATCTGGAATAGGATTCCCGAGTACATTTATTTATATTAAATGATACTAAATTGTTATAATAACAAAATATCCGCAAAATTGCGTTGAATTATAATAAAACCAAATACATACTTTGAACCAAGTATGCAATGGGCACTGTTAATCAAAGACCCAAAACAGAAACGTGAATTTTGTCGAATTCCTTCTTTCAAGAGTTTCGAGATTCTTCCCCAGTTGGTCCTCGCTTTCCAGTGCATCTATACGAACGTAATTTATTCGTGATCTTGTCATCAGAATATCATTGAACGTGGACCATTACTACGTCAATGCAAGCATAAGTCAATCCGGGGCTCACCTAAGAAAACACGAAACGAAAAATGGTCTCCATTAAAGTGGGTGGCGACTGTCTTTCCCGTTTCTGAGCCCCGGGCTCGGTGGTCGTGCACCACCATTAGTCACGGGCATTGTTTGGTTTCCTTTTTCCAGTCACTTGTATTGAATCACGTGCGTTTGGGGAAAGAAGTCCTTTACTGGTGCACCAGAAACGTCTACGTCACAGGAAACGGAGTTCCCTGAAATACGAGAGACTGCCAGGTGCCGGTGCCAGGCAGTCTGCGAGGCAGGAGCAACGTTATGCCCTTTCCACACGGGGGCATTTCTGTGCTTCAGAAGTGGAATTTATTATGTGTCCATCTGTCAGAGATGATTTTCAAGAAATTGGGAAGGGTATAGAATACGTGAGTGTAAAATAGAAGTAAATATAAAGGAGGCTGGGAAGGAGAATAGGAGGGAGGCTAGGGTAAGTTTTGGAAGTGAGTTAAGGTAATAAATGTGGAAGACAGTAAGAATATAAGGTGAACATAAATGAAAATGGAAAACAAGGTATACGTGAGATTATGTAAATAGGAGTAGATGTAAGTTTTACAGGTGGTTATTGTTATAATAAAATATGTACGATGTAATAACCTCGAGCAACAAAAGTAACTTACAAGGGAAGATCCCGAACCTGAAAATTCAAAAAATTCTGAAACTTTGCGAATATGTACGGAATTTCCTCCTGATCACAACGCAATTTTTGTTTGCTACCCAAATTCACTCTAAGGGGGTGTAATTGACCCCTGAAAATCCGGTTATTTTCCGATTTTGTGTTATAACTCGTGAACTGTAAAATAATTTGTTAACCAAACGATAAATATAATTGAGAGAAGTACCTTTTGTCTCGAAACTTTTTTTCTGTCTCTTACAGTTCGCGAGTTTTAACACACAATCGGAAAACAGCCGAATCTTCAGGGGTTAATTTCACCCCTTTCGAGTGGATTTGGGCAGCAAACAAAAATTGCGTAGTAATCAAGAGGAAATCCCCTACACATTCACGGAGTTTCAGAATTTTTTGAATTTTCGGGTTCAGGATTTTCCCTTGTTAAGTCGAAAAACCGTAAAAATGAATCTTGTTTGTTTTTTTATGAGCTGAAACTCTTAAAGGGCGAATTCCACTTACGCTCAGAGCGCCCACAAATGACTATCATAAATTATATGTTCCTGTCTTCGAGTAGTTTATAGTTAAAAAACTGTATTTTCCGGCAATGGAGATCTTACAGATTTCTCTTCCATATTTCAAGAGATTTTCATAAATTTTGGAATGTTAACCACGGGCGTTGGGGGCGATTTAGGCGCAAGTGAAATTCGCCATTTGTAGTATTATCGGTTCTCCTTTTTTTAACATGTTAAAACGTACGAAGTGTTGCTTGGGTTTAAATAATTGGTCGAGAAGAGAGGGTAAACACTTTTTAACGAATTAGTATATAATTTAGAAAAGCAAATTTACTGTAATAATTTCTTTCGAAAGGTTCTATTACATATAATTCATTGAGAGCCAAAACGGACTAACCCACATATTTTGCGAAATTGAGCTAATAACAACAATGTATTCCAATAGGCTGTACTAATCATGTAAAATAGGAAACATTAATTTCTTTCAATTTAAAACCATATGGCATAACAAAATGATTTGTTGCATTGAAATTTAGTGGTGAAATCTGTGTGCAGCACTTATTAAAATTAAATGGAAAAATATTTATGCCTTCATTAGGAAGCATTTCGAATAGTATCAGAAGCAATAAAATAATGATTGCACTGGAAACAAGGCCTGTGAAACAAAAGGCTGTTTAAACCCTATTTTTTAAATCGCCTATATCTCCGCTTACCGAGTACTAGCGTTAATTCGTTGTTGCTCTCAAATCTCAATGCCTCGTTTTATATGGTTCGAGAAGCAAAACTTGTGGAAACTTAAAATTGTTTTACAGCATCTTGGCTGCTAAAAAAATTACGACATTGAGAGACAAAGATATTATAAACGAACAAAGAAATTTAATAAAATATCTCCTGTTTTCTCTGTGCTATAATTTTCGCAACGTGTCAAAACCAACATTTTCATACAGTCAGGAATTCACTGTTGCAAAGTGAAAAGTATATCTTTACGTTTTTTGAATGCGTTGTTAATCCATCGTCGCCTTAAATTTTATTACACTACTTAGCGAACATATGGGACTTCATATTCAACGATAAAGTTCCCATAAACGGATCGACTGTAACTGGGTTAACTTCTGTTCGATATAAATCCTTAGTTGCCTGGATTTCTCATCAACGATGAAGAAGTCTCATACGATGTCACTGGGTTAAAAGCTTGGCATCGTCCGACGCAGTGATTCCTAACACAGTTAAAGAACATTATGCATGCATTGGACACCCACGTAAACTCTGTTTCGCTAACTCCATTATAGTAGCCACGTTCCAGGTTCTTTATAACAGATATCGATATGAATTTTTCTACAAATTCAATTGGGCGAATAGCTCTTTTATTTTCAGCACGAATAAAATTGCTGAGTGGATATAAGGAGGGTGGAGTGGGAGAATAAAAGTACAATATATTTAATAGAATTATAACTAATTTATTGTCTACATTTTCTCAAACATACCGTTAATTAGTATATCTTTTATTGGAATCTTTGTTTTAATGTGCATTTAATCTTTAGGGGACCGGCAAAGCCCCCTTCGGGGCTTTGAGTAAGCACGCTACTTAAAAATGATTTAAAGTATAAATACGTATGTGTGTGTTAGTGCTCGACTGTGCTTGAACGTATTTTCGAGTATAAATTTGTTCTGTTCAAAAGAACACAAAAAATACAACAAAACAAAATAATTCGTGAAACAACACACAAATACCAAAAATAATAAATAAAAACATGGAAAAAAAAGAAAAGATGATACAAAAACTTTTTACTTCTTCGTCGTTAGCTCTAGGTAACGTTAAAAGAAAGTTCTCTGAATTTTGGTATGTGTTCATTCGTTTATGTCAGTAAAACTGCCATGTAGGTCAAATATTTTTACAATCCGACTATAGATTGATAATCAGCCGTGCTCCCCCCACCCCCCAGACATACTTCATTTTTTAAATTAAGAAGTGTTAAAAATTTTATTACCGTTTCGGACCGGTGAAGCTCCTTTTGCGGCTGTGCGAAGTCCTCTAATTCTGCACAACATATACGTTGTACATATATAAATTTTTGGAAACTGAAAACCACTATTTTTTTTAAAAGGCGATCTTCTCAAGGTTAATTGCTTTTTTTTATGATTCTGTATAACAAACTGGAATCATATAGAATCTAGTGTTCTTCTAATGTTATTATTAAATGTTGCAATGGTAGAATTTGGTTTGGAAGTTTCATCGACGACATTACAGTTTTATTTCCATAAGAAATGTTATTAAAACAATTTGTGGAATGGATAATTCGTTGTAGGTATTCCTGTGTATAAATGGAATACACAAAAATGAAGAAATATCTGCTCACACTTCTAATTAGTAGTCCTCGTTCCTTTGTTCTCGTCTTGAATGCAACGAACTCCTTACTTTCACGACTTCGATGCACGTGTATCCTAAACTTTGGATGCCATTTCGGGTGAGCCCCTTAAATGTGATACAGTTGAAGTATCATTGACTATAGAAATGATGCTACAGACTAGAAAAGTGGAGGCTATTGGAAATAATAAATTTTTTACACATTCATATTGATTAATTTCACATTCCATAAAATCGTAATTGTAATAAGCTTTGTCAAACTTGCACTATAAAATTTCTACTCGTTTTTGCAAATTTACAATTTTAATTCTGTATTGGCTTCTTGTTTTTGATTCGGTCTCTTGATTCGCAGTTCCCATAAAAATACTCAACGTAATCAAAATGACTTTCTACAATTTCTGGTAGCGCTCATACAACTGGGGGTTTATTGCTTGTCGATGCGTATGTCTTTGGACGCAAAAAAGCACGCCGTGCGTGAATATCATCAAACTCTCGGTATTCAAAAAATACATTTTGTGATAAAATCTTTTCACGACGCAGGTATTAGAAACTTCAGATATCAGATATTCGATATTCTAAGTATTAAATATTCGGTCTTCTAAATATCAAATATTTGATATTCTACATATCAACATCTGGGTATTCTAAATATTAGATATTTGATGTTCTAAATATCAAATATGTGGAATTCTACATATCAACATCTAGGTATTCTAAATATTAGATATTAGTTATCGTAGAAATCAAATATTTGGAATTCTAGATATCAACATCAAGGTATTCTAAATATTAAATATTAGGTATCGTAGATATTAAATATTTGGTATTGTAGATATCAATATCTAGGGATTCTAAATATCAGATATTAGGTATTCTAAATATCAAATATTTGGAATTCTAGATATCAACATCAAGGTATTCTAAATATCAGATACCAGGTGTTCTAAATATCAAATATTTAATATTCTAGATATCAACATCTAGGTATTCTAAATATCAGATATTAGGTATTCTAAATATGAAATATTTGGAATTCTAGATATCAACATCAAGGTATTCTAAATATTAAATATTAGGTATCGTAGATATTAAATATTTGGTATTGTAGATATCAATATCTAGGTATTCTAAATATCAGATATTAGGTATTCTAAATATCAAATATTTGGAATTCTAGATATCAATATCTAGGTATTCTAAATATCAGATATTAGGTATTCTAAATATCAAATATTTGGAATTCTAGATATCAACATCAAGGTATTCTAAATATCAGATACCAGGTGTTCTAAATATCAAATATTTAATATTCTAGATATCAACATCTAGGTATTCTAAATATCAGATATTAGGTATTCTAAATATCAAATATTTGGTATTCCAGATATCAACATCTAAGTATTCTAAATATCAGGCATATCTTAGATATCAACATCTGCTATCCCACATATCAGATATTAGGTATCTTAAATATCAACCTCTAATTATTCTAAATGTCAGATTTCACAAACACCACATGGCGAATAAAATGGCACAATGGGCCCCGCACTGCGCAAGCAACGAAGCACGCGTTAAAGAAAGGAAACGGGTCAAAACGGGCGAGCGATTTGTCCAAGTTCGTGTATATTGATTACAGAGTCCGTGAACGACTGAAAAAGAGTTAAGATCCGTGTTGACTGACACGACGAAGCGCCGGCAGAACAAGGACTGGCGTAATGAGCCATGCGGAATTTCGTGTGGTCCGTGAATGTTCCTAAGTAAGGGATTGATTCACGAGCAGTTATAATACCGCCAAACCAAAGCCCTAATAGATTCAGGTCAATGCCACTACCGTTCTTCGAAGTCGTTCATTATGTGAGAAGAGAGGGCCCCGTTCTCATGCCACACAGGTTGCAATACCTGCGCGGCAGGCTCGACGAGGAATTCGCAACGAACGCGTAGATACATCCACGCTGCTCAACATCTATCCGAAACATGTTCTCGGTTAAACCACTCACTTCTTTTCGTGCATATTTACCGAACCGTTGATAGAAATTGCCTGCTTAGAAAGTTTTATGGTAATGCAGATTCAAAGAATGCTCATCGATACCGTGGCCAATGAAGTAATCAATGCGAAATGGCAGAACTGTTATTAAAGTTCAATAATATCGTGGGATATCGCGGTGGCAGAGCGGCAGCCAAGATTTATTATTATTAAAGTGGTAGTACAGCAGAGTTTATAGAATTACTGCTGGGATGTTACCTCTGACAGTTTTATCTGACTAAAGATTTATTTTCACTTGATGCAATGCTGTATTATACGGTGCAATGCGAAACAGAAGTCACTTTGATAAAATCTAAATTGCCCGTAACAGATACACTACCGCTCATAACTATTTCATCATTTGTTATAGGCACGTTTAATGAAAGAGGAAAGAGAACGTTTCTCCACATATCTGCGGTCCAACTTGGATATTTCTTAGCTCGTAGAAATCGTTTGATTCTTAGTTTGTTATCCTAAAAGTGGCCTTCGAACTGCAATTCGATTATTATTATTATTGGCAGCGAATAATTGCCAACGTTATCGCCAATCATGAAATGTAATTAAACAATACTGAAGCGAAAAATGAACTATAAGTTATTGGGATCTGAACTTAAACAGCAAGAATAATAGCCATATCTATGAATTAAACGGGCAAAGTTGCACATATACTAAGAAAAAGGAGTGGCAATTTGATAAAGACAATAACCAACTGTCTCTCTTTTATTCTATCTTCTCTGCCCCCAAATGTACACGCAATAAGTGATGAAATACTTTTGAGCGGTATTGTACATCACAGTATAACGTTACTAGTAGCTCATAAAAACCACCGCAGTGTATTACCAAACTGTAATCTAGCCACTTATCCGCGGGACATGAAGCTCGAGAAGAACACAGCGTACGCGCGAACCCTCGTTTTATTCAACTGTAAAAGCACGATAGAAATCTTTCAATGAAATTCGAAGAAACTGCGAACCCGCTTGTTCTTCGAAACGTTGCCAAAAACTTCTCAATTTTCACAAGAACCCTCTACATCGGTGGTTTAGTGCACAAATATCGTATGTCCACTTTCTGCGAAACTCGAGTTTACAAATAGTTCCCTACTGTTTCATTACGCTGCATAAAAATCACATTTATGCCTGCACGATGAATTTGCGAGAAGCAACATTTTTCCTCACTGCGTGCCCCCGAATCTTACGTACCATTGCGCGTTTAAATATTTGCGCGCAAAGCCATCGACGTGTACCAATCTTCCAATCACTTAAATTACATAGAAGCCAATTCGCGCAGGGTCCTCGGCTCCTTACTCCAGCCGCCCGAGTATCGCGCTGCAATTTCCTTAACGCATGAACGTCTGCTTTTCAACTGGTTGACACGTTCTCGGTACCTCTAATCGAGCGGGCGTTATGGGAAAGCAGCGAAATAATCCGTGCAAGAAGTCAGAGGGAGCCGTGGGCCTCACGAAGACATCGGAGGGGGAGGGAGGGAGGGAGGGAGGTAGGGGGGGGGGTGAAGGGGGCCCACAGAAAATCTTTCCCATTCGCCGCTGGCAGGACCTTTTCTGAAGTTAATGATTCGATCATTGCGATGGGTGGTAGCAGGGTGGTGGAAACGAATGGTGTGGGTCGGAGTAGTAGGAGAAGTGCCAGGGAAGCAGGAGAGGATTGGCCCGCACAGAAAAGTAAGCCCGATCCCAGTTCGAACGCTTCGCTGCGATCGCTACGTCTCCGATTTTGCTCTTTCGTGCGTAATCCGATCGCAGGCGAAGATCCTTCCGCTACTCTGTCAGCCAGCGAACGACGCCCGACGAGACACGCCGTTTCCGGCGCTCCCGCTTGTTGTTTACCCGAATACACGGAAGTCCTTTGGTAACCCCCCCGATGCCTCTGGTCGGTGGCTTGAGTTACGCCGTGAAATTCTGCGTTTATCACGCATCGTCGACCAGTCTGAACAGTACGTATCCCGAATCATAGTTTTCTACGGTATCTATCGCGGTAGTGGGGGGGGGGGGAGAGGGTGGGGGTGGGGCGGGAATCCTTTCGTCGTGAAGGTAAATTGTCTTTGGATCGAGGGATAAGGGAAGTTTGCACTTTGCGTGGTTTTGGGTAGTAGTGGGTTTGATTTTAAAGGAGTATTGGTATTATTGATTGGTCAGGGTTTTTGGTAATGTTGAAGGAAGGGTGGTGGGTGTTTGTGTGGGGGAGTGATTGGAGGACTGGAAGATACTCTGCGCTATCAGGCTTGGGGAAATCGAATTGATTAGGAATGCTTGTGATGTGTTTAAGGGTAGTGGCGATTGCCATGAATTTTATGTGTATTTTACGTACCTGTGGGTTGTGTGCGATGTATGATTGAGGTTCTTAACGTTGTTGCTGGTGAAAGAGGTTTTTTAGTTGAAGTGAAGAATGGGTTTAAGTCTGGTTTAATAGGTTTTGAGTTGGAGTTAGTTAGTTTCAGCTTAAGGGGTTATACCTAGTCAGGCCGCCGGAAAGAGGCGAATGTTTGTGAATTTTTTTTGAAAAAGCGGAAGCGTATATTGCTGCAGAACTTTTTGCACATAAAAGAGCAACATTCAAAGAACATTTGGTAATTTTTTCGTAGAAAATATTTACGTTTATAGTAAAGTAACAACCCACTTCCAAGAAGCCTTTTTAAAGATTTGGTTTTGCGCCGAGTATTGCCATTCGGAGCCAGATTCTTTAAAATTAAAACACAAAGAAGATTTCGTTAGTGTATTAATGTATCCTCTGATTGGCGGAGAAAATTTTCCGAAATATTAATTCAAAGTATAATGGCGGCTATTTAAAGTTGAAATCCTGATTTTTCTCGCGGGATTTTTGCACGAAAAAATCAGGCATATATGCTTCCACTTTTTCAAAAAAAAAAATTCACAAACATTCGCCTCTTTTCGGCCGCCTGACTAGGTATAACCCCTTAAGATAATTGAAAATATGTGTTTTATTAGGTGTCTTGATTAATTGTTTAGCTAAATGCATTCGAGGGTTGATTTATGTAAAAGAAATAGAAGATTGAAATTGTTTCATCTCCAATTGTATTTGTAATTTGTTAATCATTTCATTTGATTATCGTAAATTGGTGAACGCCAGTAATTAAGAATTGAGAATGTATCAGAAACAGTTCATTTCGTGTAATTTAAAAATTATCATTAATATCAGGAAGAGAAGATTATTAACATTGTTATACAGCTTAACAATCTAAGTTTTCAATACGCTACGATAACACCTGAAATCATATCACTGTGCATTTATTTTAAACTCTAAACAAAGGAAAATCAATCTGTCATAGAGTTGTCATATATTCATAGCATAATTTTGAATTGTTTAAAATTATTTAGCAGTTGTAAATGCAGTGCTATTTTCAGAGAATTAAAAATGCACAATAAATGTGCTCGTTTAAGGCTCGTATCAAAATATACTCCGCCTGAAATAAGACGATAAAGAGTCCACTGTGCGATACTTCTCAATTGTTTAAAATTATTCACCAGTTGCTAAAGCTAGCATTCCTAGGGAATTACTATTACACGACGAACGTGATCGTTTGAGAATCAGATCAAGATACACTCCAGCTGTAATAAGACGATAAAAAGTCCACTGTAGTATCACTTGGATTAATCCTGCGAAATAAGTCAAAGTGTCATTAAGAAACAGGTATATGAGTCACCATTCTGGTTCAATCCTTCCGGCAAAGTGCACGAAGATTGTCGGGAATAAGAGACTTACTTCCCGCAACTCCTGCGTTTCGAAATACAACCAGCGTATACATATAGCGACGATTAACGGGTTAACGGGAAATAATCACGAGCAGTTATACGAAAAAGGAGCACTTCAAAAATACTGAATCCATTTACAGTAGAACCCCGATTATACGAGCCAATCGGGACGCATCATGCTCGGATAATTAAATCTTTTTTTTTCAACAATCGATCGACTGCGTTTCAACACTGGGCACGATTATTTTGCACGCAATATTGAATATTTAAACCAGATATTACATTGAGATTACGTAAGTCTCACCTTCTTACGGTTTAGTCACTTAATCCTTCTGGCGTAGGGGTCGCGCAATTATTACAAAGAGGAATAATGTTTTTATACCATTGTTCCTGCAATTCGTATCATCTTAAAATTATTTTTTCAAAATATGAACACTTCAGTGGGTACAGGAATATTATTTTTTGGTAGCGCAAAAGTCATCCGATTTAAATGAAATAACGTCGCGTTTTTTTTGTGGTACATTTTATCCAGACTTATAAATTTGATGACATCAAATTCCAATGATAATATCCAACAAATGACCGCCATCCGAATGCATGCGAATTTGGGCTTCTTTTTACGGCAGTTTCCATGGTATTCTGAAGAATTTGTGGGGTTGGATTGTCAATTTCGTGTTGGATATTGTCCTTCAATTGTTGCAAAGTCTGTGGGTTATTCGCATAAACCACTACTCTCAAATAGCTACAAAAAAATAAATCTGGGGCGGTTAAATCGGGGGATCTGGCTGGCCATAACAGATCACCAAAACGGAAGATAAAAACATCGACACAATTTTTCCGCGTTCTTGAAGGATATACTTATTCATCTTTATGCACGATAAATTTTGTGAGCCTCTTCTATTGAAATGGCAAAACGTCATTGACATATACCTGAAATTGAAAAGATTGGGAGCTATTGACATCGGATGATGACTTTTGCGCTACCTGTTAGGCTGTATACTATATAATATTAGCTTTACTACTCGGCGTCGCCTGAAATTTAGATTCTGATTTTACAAAAAAAATTATTTATTTTTTTTTGTGAAAATGGCCACATTCATCTGGATTAGTCAGATATATTGAGCCGAGGCGCTGTTCGTGATCCCAGAGTTTATCGTTCGAAAGTTTTTAGGCGACAGACGAACACAAAAACATATAGAAGCTTTCTGCTTTATATATTAAGATTAGAAGTATATGTATATAATCTCCTTTGCAGCTCTCTTTCAATATTACCGTGTGTACCTTTTGCCAAAAGAATTATTCTGTCATATTCTCTTTTTATCAGTAAAATAGTACCCTTTGTGACAATTACGAAGATAACGCATTCACCAGATGACACTGTTTCGGATGACCGAATTTTCGGCCAAACGGTGTTCGGATAATCGAGTTTCTACTGTGATCCCTTGACACCGATGCATTTCGTATCCCGAAGAAGGTCACACGATGATTAAGTCAATCTTCGGCAACGATTTCTTTATCCACTTCTGTAAGAAATTGATTTAATCAAAGATTCTTGAACCGCATAACCGAATTTCTCAAAGTATGAAATATTACACTGGTTCGTGGAAGATTGTAATCTCAATCAAAAGAGATTAAACTTTACATAATAATCCGTGACGTTGATTCAAGGGGTATTGAAGTAATAAATTAATAATCTATACTAGTTACCTTGCTTCTACAGATAAATTGTGCAGATAAAGCGCGACTATGCTTATGGAGTGATGAACGACGGAATCGAGTTCTGATTTTACATCCTGCAACGTTTATCATTCCAGTCCCGAGGGATAATTTGAGTATAAATCATTGGGAGAAAGATGAAAGTTGTCATTGAAACAGAATGGGAATCTACACGTTTCTATTTGCATATTTATAACAGTACGACTTCGAGCTACGAGTGATCGATGAAGATCGGAATGAGATGTATGGCTATCGAGCAATCTATACCTACAACTCCTTTCTCAAGCAAATACCGTAGCGATCATTCCCAACAAAATTATTACCTCCGTAACTATAAACTATACAATCAGATCTTATTGTTAGTAACGCATAATGTATTAAAACAGATTTAAGTCTGTAACTGGGGGCCCCTGACGAATAAACATTAATTAATTTTAATAACACCCAAGTAAACTACCACTCCTGTAGTTTATGGTTATTGGCGCGATATTTTACAGCGACGTAAAGCTGCATTATGGTAAATCAGTTGGCTGGAGTGTGCATACAGTTGCAAGGAACTGTGTTAATATCATGGCGCATCATTTCCATCGAGTAAACTCATGCAATCTAACAATTATACCAACCAGACAACCACAGTTATTTAACACAAATATTACAATTAAAAAAAAAACAATTTTGAGTACCGTTAAATTAAATTTAAATGTTACCTGAGATTACCTAAAATTACAGTTAAGGTAAACAAAATTTGGAGGAAGTATACCTATCAATAGAAGTCCGTCCTTGTCCTAATTGACGTTTGATCGACGTTGGCGGAGGGCGATAGAAATATCAGGAACGTAAAACACTCGAGCAAATGGTTGCTTCGCTACCCCCTTAAGATTGATTGTTCAACAATCCTCAGGAGGTACGCGCTCCTTCTTTGAGAAGCTAAACGCGTTTCTCGAAAAGCCGTCGCGGCACGCAGCCCGCGCGGACGGCGCTGCAATGTTTCCTCACGTGCAAAAGTTGCGCGACATTTCGTCCAAACAAATCCATGCTTCTACTTATGCAACTCGAGTCTCGCCGTTGAAAATACGCGGAACGGGTCCCATTTGACGCACCGCTGGTGCGCCACAGAATCCAACGTCATGCATGAACCGGGGCGGCAAAGTTTAGCGCGTTAATCACGCATATCGCTCGACCTCAGCAGCCGCGCAAGTACGTGAGCAAGGACCGGGTTTTTGCGGCTGTGTGGCATTTCCCTCTGTGTCGCTCGCGACCTTACGCCGCGGAATCATAGGGATCGGTAATTTGCGGGTCTGACGAGAGAGGAGTCAGTCGAGTTCGGATGATCGGTTTGGCGGGAGTGTTGCATGCAATAGGGGCAAGACTTGCAGGGGTGATAAAAACAGAATTGAGGCATTGGGAGCAAAAACAGTGCAAATAGTGAAACACACATTTTTTGCAAAAGTGAGTTAGTGGGGATAATGTATTCCAAAAGGCTTTACTAATCATATAAAATAGGAAAAATTAATTTCTGTTCAATATCGGTTAGTCCGCTTTGGCTCTCAATGCCTCGATTTAGTCCGCATTAACAAAGTTAATACTCGGTTTCATGTAATAGGGTACTGGAAATATTTATGGCATGATTCTCAAATTTACGTAGTAGGCACACTTTTCGAGGTTTAACTTATTGCTGCCAAGACAGGGAGCTGCGCATTCTTGCAATAAATAAATTTTGCAATAATATTTTCCTAGTGTTAATAATAAGGAAGTTATCACTTATAATTTAATAAATGTGTGTTGGTACCACTGGCTTATTTCGGGCCACCCCTCAATCTGTGGGATATAAATTCGAAGACATAATTCTGTCTAATGTAGTTATCTTATTGTCATTACCGTTCACAGTGTTGTTTCTCTAAATGTGGGAAATATGCATCACTCGAAATTTCACAGGACGATGGAGTTTAGGGTTTCACATTTTCCACGTAATCGATACGTACAGGGTGTTTCGTTGCAGGTGGTAAAAGCCTTTTAGGCCCAAAATAAGGCGAAAATATAGAATGGAATTTTTTAATACCGCGCTTCGTTCTCGAGGAACTTGACTTTGAATTTCAGCCAAGTAAGCGTACACCGAAGTCAACCGAAGTACAGTTTTGGGCCTCAGGAGGCATGCGGAGGTAAGCGGAACAGCGGGACGCATCCCCCCCCCCTACCTTCGCGTGCCCCACAGGCGCCAAAACTACTTCGGTGCACGCATATTTACTTAAAATTCGAAGTGAACTTTCTCGAAAACGAAGCTCGATATCAAAACACTTTATTCTATATTTTCGTCTTATTTTCTCCTGTAGAACCATCCCCTAAAAGGTTTACCACCTGTAACGAAGCACCCTGTGTTGAACCATAACATTAAAATGGCGATTAAAATTTTTGGTAATTATTTACAAAATTACCTTATCTATTTCGACGACCTTGAAATATCTTGTCGGGGGCCTGATTCTCAACAACTTTCTACTGTACATGTTACCGTCGCTGGGCTTTAGTTTCCGAGACACTCGCAAAAAACTGTGATCGCTAGTTGGTTTGGGACACATGTTTTATCGGCCCTCGGTGATCACAGGTTTTATTGCGAATATCTCGAAACTAAAGCCAAGCGACGGTAACACGTGTAGGGAAAAATTGTTCAGAATGTTAACTTTCACGACATAATTCACTTTTGTAAATAATTACCAAAATCCTGTCCCATAATTTTACTCCTACACATGTCTGAATAAGCTTCCATATTAGATCCTAATTTTCTTGCGATTTACAGTTCTTACCTTCTTCAAGAAATAATACTAATAATAAGTAGCACGTATAGTTTGATATTTGAGCTGGGTCAAAATAGACCCTGCATCGGTCATCGATAGTTAAATGGTGATACAAGGCATTCGTGAATGCTCAATGCATATCGGTGCTTCAGGAAGCGAACCTATACACTGAGATAAGTAAGAAATGTTGTATGAACACACACGGTGCATACATGTACCGTAGTATTTGAGTTATGGAGGGTTAAAGGGAATGTCCACCTCGTGCTCCAAACCAACAGTCATTTGTTTCTTAGTCAGCAACCCGTTCGGGGAGTTGTGAAACCGATAAGAGCAGTTTTGCTAGTGAAACACTAATCTCTTATGACTCTTTGATAAACCATTTTGAGATATCGGTTCACATAAACGTTGTTCACACACTCGGGCCCTTTGATGCGCCGTATAAGCCTGGCCCCAGTATTTTTGAAACTTAAAACTGTAGTAGCACACCCTATCAGTTGGGTATTTCATTTTTTAGGAGTGATTTTTTCAGTGGCCAGTTTACAGGCTATCCAAGCTTATTTATACCGTCGCTTTACTTTTCTTTTACAGAATGGTGGCCTTGGTGGTTACTCCTGCCAGGATGCCTGGCGTCTTGGACGAAATACATCGAGGAGTACGACTCCATTAGGGTTGCCAGATGCGACGCCCGCTGTGGGGAGAATTATCCTGACAAAGTATGCATTAATTAACTTTTATAAATGCTTATGACTGATGGTGTTCGACTCTCACCATTTGCCTTTGAATTACTTTAGTAACTGGAAAGATCTGCTTGAATAATCAAAACTTTTCTCAGCGCCTCGACGCGACAATGAAAAATTTAAGAAAAAAGAAATCATGCTGTAGTTTAGTAATTTTACGTGGAACACGAAAATAGAGTTTCAGATATTTAACGTTATCGAATAATGATATCGAACCTTCCATTTGTTGCGCAACTCTTCCCCTTAGGATTTTGCAAATCTCGCGCAGAAACCTAAAGTGTCCTCGCCATGCTCAAGATTTTCAAATCATCCCTACTGATCAGTGAATCATAAAAAGAGATGCGGGATCCTTGCAGCAAATTTGAATATTAAATACACTCCTGCAAAATTAATTAACATGGGAAATATCATTTGTATTTACAACCAACGGTAACTATCTGAAAATCTTTAACTCGAATGAATTCGATAACGAACATCGACTACTTAAAGGGAAGATCCCGAACCCAAAAAAATTCCAAAAAATCTGAAACTTTGTGAATATGCAGGGGATTTCCTCCTGATTGCAGCGCGATTTTTGTTTGCCGCCCAAATTCACTCGAAGGGGGTGAAATTAACCCCTGAAAATTCGGCTATTTTCCGATTTTGTGTTATAACTCGCGAAATTTAAGAGACAGAAAAAAAGTTTCGAGACAAAAGTTACTTCTTTTATGTAGATCTAGCATTTGGTAAAGAAAATTATTATACAGTTCACGAGTCATAGCAGGAAATCGGAAAATAAGCGGATTTTCAGGGGTCAATTGCACCCCCTTAGAGTGAATTTGGGGAGCAAACATGAATTGCGTTGTAATCAGGGGGAAATTCCCTATATATTCACGAGGTTTCAGAATTTTTTTGAATTTCCGGGTTCGGGATGTTCCCTTGTTAGTTCTCGATTAATTTGGTAATCTTGATAATTGATACACCAACGAAATCTTTGGGACATTTATGTAATATGTATACATTTCTATCTTGCGAATTAGGTACGCGTGGTTATTACGTTGTCTTGCAAATTTGCGGGCTAATTTTACAGCCCCAGCTACATCGTAACCCCTCGAAATTATATAGACGTTTAGTGCGTGACGTTGCTCCTTTTGTAACAACTAATTATACGACGAATATGGTCGGTGGGGAGTCTCCGAGGCATCGATCCTCTTTCAAACTTGCTCTACCTTATAGCAAAGTAATAAAGAATTCCAGTCACGTACGGATAATGCAGCACCTTTGCGATAATGATCGCCGCTTCCAGCGTTCTTTGGCGATTAACTTTATTGAACTGCCCCAACGTCCGGACCTTAACGATTACTACCGACATGCATTACGATCTTCGCGAAGTTTTTGATACGAAACTTTTCCTGATTCGAAGATAGGGACATAAGAAGGGAGCTAATAAGGATCGCCTTCGGTGATTGTTGCACGGGACTTTCATCAATTTCACATTTAATCTGCGCATCTCCGGAACCGTCTTCCATATTTTTCATGTACAAACTGCTGCAGAGCAAAGTACATTCTCATCTCGTGCAACTTGGGTCGTCAAATAAATAACAGCCAGGAATGATTATTGATTTGTTATGTCCTCGTTTACTTTCTGCTCGATGCGAGAGTGGGGAACTTTTTTTGAAGAATCATGAATGGAATGGGACGTCGAGTAAAGTGTACATTATACTGGGCATCCCGCGTAATTACCTTATCAAGTTGGGGAGATATGAAAAAATTATATATAAGAGATTTTTAATATCGTTTTTTTTCTTCAAAATTGTCAAAGTCATCTCTGTTTTTTTTTTGTATGGAAGTAGATGTTTCCTTTCTAAAATATATTCTGCCTGCTATGAATATGCGTTTAAACATGCGTCACTTTAAAGTTGTCGAGCTCCAAATTTTAAAGTAAAATATGAAATTTATTTTCTTCGAAAATTCAAATTCCGATCTTACAATAGGCATTGCCACCTCTCATCGTACATTAATGATGGGACTGAAGTCAGTGGCCTTCTTAAAGTCCAACAAGAAATACAGCTGTGTACTTTCTAAATTATTATAACAATGAATGTTTAAAAGGAGTTTTTGATTTCAGATTTTTAAGAAAGGAATATGTACTTGCATGAAAAAAGAGTATTGGTGACGTTGAAATTTTTGACAAAGGAATGACAATGTGAAAAAATTTCCTTGCAGCGTATTTTCTCTTTGAAACCATTGTAAATATGTATATCTATTTATGTGACACAGTTCTCGTATCGTCGCGAACTACGGAAGATAATTAGCTGGCCCATTCTACGCGGAACACCCTGTATAGTATTGGTAGAGCGGCATGTAACGTAATTGCTTAATTGTTCCGTTTCAGTGCATAGACGATTGCTTGTCGTCAAATTACACGAAGCCTGGTTATTGTCGTGATAAAGCATCGATGTCACCATTCGAAGCTGCTTGTTTAGTAGCTTGCGACGACGATTCTCGTTGCCCAGATCTAGCGAAGTGCTGCAAACACGATTGTGGCGTCACGTGTATGCATCCCCTCGGTTTGGACGATAGAACTGGTATGCGTGTTTTATTCTAAGTAAAATACAAATATTTTGACATGTCTGCGTAACAAAGTTAATATAAGCGTATTATGTTGGTGATGAATTAACTTTCCAACGGACTTTACCTACTCGCGAATGATAGAGTACTTACAAAAAATTTTTAAAAAAATTAAAACCGACTTAAAAAAAAAAATAATAAAAATGCATTAAAAAGTAAAAAATAATTTTTTCCTTCATTTAATCTACGACTCTTAATTTCTTTTTATGTCAGCGCCTCATTATTTGTGTAAATCTGGCGCCGATTTAAAAAAATTGAGAGTCGTAGATTAAATAAGAGAAAAATTGTATTTTTACTATTTAGTGCATTTTTATTTTTTTCAAATTAATTTTAATTTTTTTTTTAATTTTTAATACTTTTTACTTCTTGATTATTTAAGTTACGTAACTACATTTATTTAACAAAATGTGAGTTTTATTTATTTAACAAAAGAGATGCTCGTAAGAAATTACCGCTTGCTGGAAACGGACAATTCCAAAAATAAGCGACTTGAAAGAGTGAGAATGCTGTGGAGTTATGCGCGGGCAAACATAAAAAAGAATACATACGGGTGGAATCTATAACCTGCTCCTTTTCGAAGTCGCTTAAAAACCATATCCCTGTACAGATACAAGGCAGAATTTGCCAATTGTAAATAAATTTTTATTTCCAGACTTACCTCCAGTTCCAGAAACCCTGCAGATCAGACAACAAAAGAGCAATGTCGTTTTCCTGACTTGGCGTGAGTCGAAGGCGCACCGTGCCAATGAATCCGCCCACGACAAGGATATAAGGTATTTGGTAGAGGAACGACATTTACTCGGTCCAAGGTACCTGGAGTCTAGATTAAGTTCCTGGACAGTCTGTCACGTATCGACAAAGTCGTACGCGACGCTTCGAGGCCGATTAAAAACCGGACATTGGTATCAATTTCGTGTGGCAGCCATAAATGGGAACGGCTCTCGAGGATATTCGCAACCGTCCAGGCCATTTAAAACGAGAGGCAAGTAAAATTGTTTGCTCCAATTATTTATTGAACGAATGAAGCCCTTGTCGCAAAGCCATACTGGGGCTTCGCAAGGAAATATTCTCAATCCGAAAATTCTAATTTCACTGAAACTTCGCGCGAATGAAATGTTGGAGTACATATGCAAGGAATTAATTATTTTTTTTTCAAGGGGTGAAATCAGCCCTTAAGGCGAAGTTATCGCGTTTTCTCGGTTAAAATAGGTATTCGCGTATTTGTATTAATTAAAAGTACTCTACGCATTACAATAATTTATCGTATATTACAGTTGCAATTAAAATACATTAGTATTATATTTAATTATACTATGTCCCATTCTATTAACGATATAGCTACATTCTAAACTCGCCTTGCTTTTAAGAATAATAGGCATACCGAGTACGCTTGGTTCAAGATCTATAAAATTGATAAATAATTTCATGTAGCGTAGTTAAATGCTTGTGTGCGCATAATCATTAAACGGAGACTGTAGATCTCTGAACACTTACCGACATGAAGGATGGTAATGTCAAATCAATATTACGAAACCTCGACAATCTGCATTCCAGTTTGTTCGCCAAGGACATGTTTGCAATCACACGTTGCAATGACATGTCATGAGCATACCACTTTTCATGGAATACATCGTCGGTTATCGATGCGCTCTAATTTAATGAAACGAAATTAAAGCATTCTTCGTGATTACTTATTAGAATTTCGTTAGGTGTCGTTGAATCCGACTTGCGAAATTGAGCCAAAGTATACTTCGTGCGAAAATGATATTTCCACCCCCCAGAGGACGAAAATATTCCCCTATTGAAGCCACCCTCCCATCAAATCGCTATAAAAGTAGATCATTTTTAGGATTTTATTTTCAAAAAGGAAAAGTTTTTAACACTATGTCGTTTATTATTTTTTTTTTTGTAATAAAATCCTAAAAATTATATATTTTTGGAGTGATTTGATAGGGGTAATCTTTATAACTAATTACAATCTATAATTTATCTCGAAGTTAACGTTTCGATATTATCCTTATGTTTACTACGTTATCCAAGAAGGCTTACCGCCTCGAGTAACTGTTGGATACAAAAGCACAATATATAAAGTTGTATCAGTGCGCCGACTGTGTATAGTATAATCAAAACTTTTCCGAAATGCACCGCAGAGCTCTGAAACAATAAGCAATCTTAGGAGCACCTCAAAGCGAAACGCTGATTCAACGGTGGTTCGATGTGAGATGTACCGTTACGATCATAAAACTTAAAAAGCAGAACCGAAAAACGTTGTTTATATAAAGGAGTCCAATATTGGGAGCGAATAGTTTCTTCATTAGGGTGGCCATTCTGTAAAAACAACAAAACCTATTATTATCACAAATTCATTACGACACCACTGGTAAAATACTGATTAAGTATTAAAGAGTTTAAAACATTATTCACATCATTCTTTTGAATGATTATTAGTGGGAGTTAATTAGAAATATTAAAGTAGTATAATTATTCTGGACCACTAAGAGGGTTGTGAAATGGTGGATTTTCACTAGAAAGGGAAAATGCATGTATGACTATTACATACAGAGTAGTGGTCAAAAGAAAGTTCAACCCTTAGATGATGAGAAATTAGTTCGTTTGAACGTTTTCTCACGTGAGAATACAAAACAACTAATTAGTATTTTCAGGGGTGGATTTGTATATAAGTAGGTTGCAGCCTAAATTTGGGGCGAAAGAAATTGAAAAAGGTTTAACTCAGGTTTAATTCACTTTTTTTCACGTAGTAAATTATCAGTAACTCATATGTAAGTTGTCTTACTAAATTGATTTTAAAATTTTCCCAACTCTATTAAATTAAAATATTTGCTGATATTTCACGGAAAGGGAGCAAACCCTTGTTAGCCTAGAGGCGCCAAATCTCTACACCCCCCTGTGCATTTTTATATTCTTTAAGCACAAATAAGATTTTATTCGTAGGTATCACTTGCATTAATAGGTATACATACTGCTTCGTTCCGAAGAAGTGAATACTTTACTGTGCAAATCGAAGTAAAAATTGGGGCACGTCGGACCCCACCTCACCGGTTAGTTAACAAATTTCCCACCTCACTAATTAAGGGTTCAACCGTGTAGGGTGACAGAAATAAGATAGTTCCATTAAAAAGAATTATATCTTAAAATTAATATAGCGGCATCGATATAATTCAGAAATCTTAACTAAGTAGTATCAACTTTATTATGCAGGCGTAAAACTATGAATCTCTTTTAACCACCACTTGGTACAGCACCCTCGACAACATTTTCAATAATTTCCTAGAAGTTCCCATTCAATTAATATTTCTTACGAATCAGAATCTCGTACTCACTCGACCACCAGGCTATGGTGACGCGTCAGCAGTCTCATCTCCTTTCTTACTGCTCCTCCATTCCCACAAACGAGGTGCTCCCAGAGCTCGCCATTACTCGAGCCCTTCGAGCTTCCATTTCTGCTCCGAAGCACCGTGACAAATTTGATCCTCAAATATCTGTACTGTGCTGTCATCAAGAGAATAAAATGTATCGTGTAAATGTCCAAGCTAACTTTTCTGAAGATCGTGTACAGGCTGCCGAAAGACTCGAGAACAACACCCCCGGCGAAAACACCAACCGAAAATGGTTCCCTGGACAGGGCAGCTGGCACCCGGTAGTCCGTGTAATAGAACTGACTCTTTCGAAATATTTCCATCAGCGGCAGCGACGTCCAACTGACCACTGTGCTGACGCAGGCGATAACGTAGAACTTCAGCGGTCTCTCCATCGACTTCACTGTCACTAGCGCGGTATTCCTCATTTCATTGTCTGCGGCAAGAACGCCGTTCAACTTCCCGATTAATTCTCGTATCAAGTTCTTACGGTTGTGCAGGTAAACGAGCTGCACTATGACTTCCAGGGAGACCACCATGTTCACCGTACTGTCCTCCAGTGCCTTCTCCTTCGGTACGCAGAACAGGCCCAGAATGCAGACGGTTAAATATACGAACTCTACCGTCCAGACAACGATCGCGTAAATTTTTAAAGGGGCAGGCAGCTTCATTTTCCTGTTCGTTACTGGTAGCAAATTTCCCGAAGACGTGTTCACGAAAACATTCAAGCTGTTCAAGCTCTGAAAGTCCATTTTCACTTTCGACTGCCCCCCTCTCGCAACTCACGGCTTTAAGTTTCTTAACTCTTAGTTTTCGATGTGGTACGAGCGGAAAGTACAATTGCGATGAGTAATACAAGTACGAGCTTATAATTCTACTTAAATACAAATGCAAGAAATTTCTTTAACAGTAGCATAAGGGATGAGAACATTCTCGCTACTCATAATTGTTTATCTTGAAAGGCGTGATGATTTAAATTACTGTATGTTAAAAACATTGCTTGGAGACTCTAAGAATTAGTTATATGCTTTAGCGGATCGTCTTGGATTTAAAAAATATAATTGCAAAAGGAAATGGAAGAAATTTTTTCGTACAAAAGCGTGCGCAAGTATTTTTTCCTTTTATCTAACTTTTCTTGGGAATGATTATAATCATTGACCGAAACGTTTGAATTTGGTAACAATTCTCAAAATTGCAAGATAGCTTTTATTTAATTATTGTACAGACCGAACCAGTGCGCTGAAATCATATCTTCTGATTAGAAATGGAAGATCATGTTAACCTTTCGTTGCCCGCGCCCTATTTTGTCAGATTTTTTACCTGTTTTTTGTTTTATTTGGTATTCTGAATGCTTTGTGTCAAGAAATGCGACTTTCCTTTAAAAATAACTCTATATTAAAAACTAAAAAGCGATGTAGTCGTCTTTAAAAAAGAAAAAAAGACGGAACAGAGTGAACGACTGCTATTAGAAATAAGGGTTGTTTTATTCACTTCGATTGCTCTAGTCACACATTTCACACGCTAGATCCACTTTGGAATGTGTTTTGCCAATGAACTCTTACGCGCGCGTTGCACTTTCTATGAAATGACGACTTTTCTTCTTCAACGCCTGTACATACAGACTGAAAAACTGCAGTAAAAGAGGCGGGAATTTTTTATGAACTGCCGAAGGCATAGGCCGAAAAAAATTCATAACTGTTCTACTTTTTAAAACGGCGCGGGTAACGAAAGGTTAGCCCTTTAGTGCTCGCACCTAGGTCCGGTTAAAGGAAAGATATCCCGTTTACTTGTTATCGTTGAAAATTGCCTGAATTTATATATTTTTATAAAAAAAATTATTTTATTTATTATTTATTGGTTGAAATGCATAAAATCGATGTATACAGGGTTCAGGTAGGTCCAGTCTTCTTCAGCGAATAAAACTACCCTAAACATGTACTGCTTAAACTGTTGCAAACAGCGAATACGAACGCAGACGGCAAAACGGCGAAAAAAAAAGGAATCCTTCAAATATGATAGGGTTGACCGAAGTATATATCGGTCAAGCTTATCTTTAAATCATTTGTTTACCAGGTTTAACAAATCTCTCCGATTGCGAGCGGAGAAATACTTACAAACAGCAGCACGTGTTCATAGAATGAAATTCAAAGTAAAGCGAAAGAAATACTGTTAAATTGTTAACACTATTGTCACGCTGATTAAGTTGTTAATTAAACTTATTCACTTAGATAGCCATGCCGATACGCGTACTATATCCGAGTTACTGTTTACATTAATTATTGCCATTCGTTAACATTCACTAACAATGTGCACAGAGGTAGAAGCTCGACCATAGCTTCGAAGTGCTCGACAACTATTGCTCGCTGTCATTCTACCATTGTTTCTCCTCCCTTTGACAACTTCCCATTCCCTCCAGCGACACTATACTCCATTCAATCGAGTCTACGGGCCATGCGAATTGAAACATTCCTCGGTTCAATTATCGGTGATTTGCCGTGGAATTACTGCTTCGTGTGTGTGTCTCTTTAATCTTGGCCTCGAGGCACTAGAGGGGCCATTTACGGCAATAAATTGCCATCGGGTCTCCGAAGGTGCCTCGCTGTGTGCAAAGGCTGCTCATTTTCTCACAGAGACTATTGTCATGTGTTTATTAAAAATAAGAAACACTGGCCCGGGGGTAAACTAAGAATTATAATAATGTGGCATTATCGTGTATTCCGTTTGAACTGTAGTCACAAAGCCTAAAGCTTCCTGCGACTCTGCCCCGGTGTCTTCTCAGTACAGAGGGTAACTTATTGCTTTTAGAACCACGGAGTCCTAAAGAGCCGCAGAATTTAACACTGTCCGATGCGCGTCTGATAGATGGAAAATTGCATATCACTCTGAAGTGGGTTAAGCCGACCTCGGACGTGCCAATCACGTTCTACAAAGTGTTTTGGAGCCGCCTGCTCCATGGTCCAACTAACAATTCGATACTCGTTTACCATAGGACAGTTCTTAAAGTAAGTGTTCAGTAAATGAATAGTTAATAATAATCGACGATAGTGAAACGTTCAATGCAATATTGGATGTGCTGTTCTTAATACGTTCGGTGCCAAAATGCAGTTTGACACATTTCTCTGCCGCTGTCACACATGCCGGATTTCGCGATTTCGATGTTTTACGATTTTTTTAAAAATTATGTTTGTTACCAATCAAACTGTGCTATTAAAGGGTCTCTGTTATACACACAGGGTGTTCTGGTAACTGGTGATACAACCGCAAAGGGGGTGATTTTGCATGAAAATATAAGGTATTTTTTCATACGAGGCTTGGTTTTCGAGAAAATTGACTTTAAACATTCGCTGGGTTATTTAAGGAGTCACGTTAAATTAATTGCGTATTCTGAAGAAATTACAAGTTTCGAGCTGTTAAAAGAAAAATTCATTTAGCGTTTGATCAATTAAGGCAGAGCACGGTAGGAAGCGTTCATAGAAATTTAATTCGAAGAGTAGCAAATGTGTGTTCGACAGAATGGACAACATTTTCAACAATTGCTTTAATAATAAAATTTATGTTATGCGAATATCCAGCTTTATTGTGCACTAGCTGTACTACTCGGCTTCGCACGAAATTTAGGCTCTGATTTAATATTTTTTTTTTTTGTGAAAATAGTCACATTTTTCTGGATTAGCTACGCATGATGAGCTGGGACACATTCCGTGACCCCAGAGTTTACCGTTCGAAAGTTTTTAGGCGACAGACTAACACAAACATATAGAAGCTTTCTGCTTTATATATTAAGATTCTTAATTAGCCAGTGCTATAACACGAAACCGAGACAATAGCGAATATTTACAGTCGATTTTCTCGAGAAAATATTATTCTATCTATTTCGACTTATTTCTTCGTGCAGAATCACCACCCCTTCCTGTTGTGCCGCCAGTTACCGAACACCCTGTATATTGGTGAAGGTTTCCAAAAATCGATGAATACTTCGGAAATTTTAAAAAGATCGGTAACTTGTCAATTTTGGCAAGCTTTTAATAACTGCTCGAAAGGTGGCACTCTAATGCGAAAATGGGCAAAAAATTAATTTCAATAAAAATTTGTGTAAGAAATTTTTGTTTGAAATAATTTTTTGCCTGTCTCTATTCCAATGTTTAAGGGTGCGTTGGACCTATCTTCAAAATGGTACCAAGATGAAAATTTGTGAGATTGTTCTTTCTAATCTTCCTGATGGGCTCCGAAAATTTTAAACGAATTCTCTAAATGATTGCTGAGTTATAACGATTTTAATTTTCACCGATTTTACACGTACTCTTGTGGAAAGAGAGACGACCTTTACGGATAAAACAGCTGAAAAAATGTTGAAGAAATATTGTCGATGCTTTGAATTTTTTTTAAAATGTAGTATACGGGCAGATGAAAATATCTGCCAAGTTTCAACTGTTTTCACTACACCATTTTAAAGAAATAATTTATAACTCGAGAAAATTGTGAATTCAGGGCATTTTCATTGGCAAAAGGTTAGCAAACAATGCTTGAGAAAGCATTTGTAAAGTGAAAAATACCTTCCTAGGAGTAGAAATAAGACTCCAACTGTCGTTCGAGTTCCTTACATCTAGATTTACTATGCGTAACACGAAGATATTCAAGTATTTCAGTTTCATATACTTCTGTCTAATATTGTACGTCCGATGCACCCTTAATTAGAGGGAAGTTAAATTTGAATTGAAACAAATTCCTCGTACCTTCAAACCTCCACTTATAATCTACATCGTGGGTGACTGGCGACTGGCAGCGAACGTGTCAAAAAGTAACAAACGAGAGAAAGAAAATTCTCACTCGTTTTCGAAAGAAATCGAATTAATTTCTAACGGAAGCCTGTGAAAATGAATTCCACCTAATTTCTCTGCCACGGTCAAGTGTAAATCTCACTGTTCCTTCTCCGCTTGGAATTTCAGGATAAAAACTGCTACGAACTGAAAAACTTGGAACTGAAGTGTCAGTACTTTCTTCAGGTCCAAGCTGTCTCGCTGTATGGCGGCCGACGTTTGGTGTCGCGAAAGGCTTCCAAAGTGTTCAATAGCACCGATTACATGGTATACGGTAAGATGAAACACGAGCCTATTGTTCCTCCATCTACTGGTAGCTCTGCCCGAACTTAATAATCAGGATAACAAACGAAGAAGTGCCCTTTCATTGAAGCCGACGTCGAGAGACATTCTCACAGGTGCGAGCGATATCAGGGCGGCCTTCACCTGCGCCGTATGATTTGCGATTGCGGAGAGATCAAGGCGCGCCTGGTTTGGCCGACGAACCACGATGCAAAGGGCTACAACGTCTCCTGGCGAGAGGAAGCCTGTCCATTCTCTCAGGCAAAGGACTCGACGCATCAAAGAAAAGCTTTGTGGAAAGTCGTACAGGTATTGCCATCCGTAAAACTGTTTCTCTATAATTTATTTATCTAAAGTCACCTGGCGTACAAATAGAATGGGTTTAGACCAGTGGCGAATTTAACGGGCATCCAATGAACAGAAGACCGCCCCAGGACCCAATCTTCCAAAATAAAAATTGTAATTTCATCCAAACACTATATTTCTTCTGTACTACTACACTTATGTAAGTAAGAGGCGAATGTTTGAGAATTTTTTGTGAAAAAGCAGAAGCATATATTTGTACAGAACTTTTTGCACGTAATAGAGCAACATTTAAAGAACCTTTGGTAATTTTTTCGTACAAAAATATTTACGTTTATAATAAAGCAACAACCCGCATCCAAGAAGCCTTTTTATAAATTTGGTTTTGCGGTGAGCATTGCCATTCGGAGCCAGATTCTTTAAAATAAAAATACAAAGAGGATTTCGTTAGTATATTAATGTATCCTCTGATTAACGGAGGGAATTTCCGAAAAATTAATTTAAAACAAAATGGGGGCTATTTAAAGTTGAAATCCTGATTTTTTCGTGCAAAAATCACGCGGAAAAATTATAACTATTATAAACGTAAATAGTTTTCTATGAAAAAATTACCAAATGTTCTTTAAATGTTGCTCCTTTAAGTGCAAAAAGTTCTGTGAACATATATGCTTCCGCTTTTTGGGGAAAAAATCAGAAACATTCGCCTCTTTTCGGCCGACTGACTAGGTACAACCCTTCGACCTGTTCTTAGTAAACTACACTCTTTCCCCACCAAAACGGGCCCCTCGGTGCATTTGCCACGTGGGCCTTTTCCCTTAAATCCGCCACTGGTTTAGACTTAGAAATAGAATTATATTTTACATTCACATTCAATTCCTCAGCTTCCACTTTCAATTCAAATTTTCAGCCAAATAGAACTCCGGTAAATCTATTTAATAGTCTATAAATTAAATAACAAATCCGTGAAAATAATCTCCTTTCACACGTGTCCTCCCAGTAAAATCCCCTGGTAAGCGTAGACTACATACGCGAGACTACCGCTTCGCGACTCACTGCCCACTCAGAAAACCCGTAAGCATTGTAAGTGGATTATTACATTGCCCGCAGACACCGCACCTCGACCTTCGGCATCTTCGAAACGATTGTTTGTACAACGTTAACGTACGAAACGTTCACAACGACAAGACCAGCGAGGAGCACGGCGCCAGCATAGAGTTCTCTGCTACCGGTTGCCAGAAGGACCTCGATCTAAAGGAGAAGAAGCATTCGCGCGGTAAGTTGGTGCAATGCAAAAAGAAGGTGTCGAGAAGTAAGCGACGCTCTGTCGGTCTGTTTCTGATTTAACGACACCACGCGCCGAATATGTCTCCGCCATAATTATTGCGCGTCTACGCTCCAGCTTCAAAGCAAATTAACCGTCGAATGCATATATTACGCGTTGATCAACTAACAATAAGGGGCAAGTAAGAATATTCTTTTATGTACGTACATGGGATGTCGACCGTTCCAACCCGCGACTTTCACTATGACTTGTACAGAAACCGTTGTGTCATCATCGCTCGCCACGCGAGAGTGATTTTGACGAATTGTTCTGTTAGAACGACATCGATTAAATTACGCCGAATTATTCGACGCTTCGCGAGTTCTGCCACTGGCTATTTGGTCGAATAGAAATTTGAATGTTTGTTCGGAAGAGATTTCTGCGAAGGAATTCTGCAGTTTATTCGATCAGCGTCGCACGAAATTTTCTAATCTTCCATTTCTAACAGAAATTCCATTTCTAACAGAAATTTCATGTTCCTAAATACTGCGTTTCTCGTCTCTGTTTAGAAGGCTAATCTTTTTATAATGTAAGTATTAATTTTTCTATTGCTATGCGCGAATGTAATTTTCGAACGAACTATGTTGCTTTAAACAGTGGATATAATAAAGAGAAAGTGGTTTCAAACGATAATTAGTTTCACGTGGTAATCTTTACTACTCACAAGGGAAGATCCTGAAGCTGAAAATTCCAAAAAAAAATCTGAAACTTTGTGAATATGTAGGGGATTTCCTCCTGATTGCAACGCAATTTTTGTTTGCTGCCCAAATTCACTCGAAGGGGGTGAAATTAACTCCTGAAATTTCGTAAATTTTTATATTGTGTTATAACTCGGGACCCGTAAGAGATAGAAAAAAAGTTTCAAGTCAAAAGTTAACTCTTTTAGTTAGATCTATCATTTGGTAAAAAAAAAACATATTTTACAGTTCCCGAGTTATAAAACGAAGTCGGAAAATAGCCAGATTTTCGGGGGTCAATTACACCCCCTTAGAGTGGAATTGGGTAGGAAATAAAAACTGTGTTGTAGTCGGGAGAAAATTCTCTACATATTCACAAAGTTTCAGATTTTTTTTGAATTTTCGGGTTCGGGATCTTCCCTTGTTAGCATGGAAGAGAGCAATTGTTGAGTTTGTAACTTGAATCTTCGTAAATATACTTACTTTATGTACAGAGTATAAAGAATATAAGTGACCACACATAGGTGTCTTGGTTGATTGAGATTTATTTAAACAAAAACAAATGCTCTATAGTTAATTTCGATTTCAATATTCTAACTAAAATTTTCTTTCTACTCCTACCTATTTCGCCACAATATTTCGTGTATTTTTAATGCAATTAACGCGATTACTATTAAACACTTATTGTTCCAAAAATAAAATTTACTGTTACATCCTTACACTCTTCTTTGATTAATTGCCACAACCAACGCGTATTTAAAATAATAGGAAATCCAGTGCTGCAAGCTCTTTATATTGGAACATGCACAGGTAGTACATCGATAAATACGATAACGTTCGCATAAAATTAATGAATAGACTGCGGATGTTTATGCACGTAATATATGCAAAAAAGCGTATGAAAATATGCACCTAAAAATATGCCATGTCTGTTTTTATCGAATTTGTTAAGAGTAGACCGACAGTTCCCAATTTCTTTATTGTGGCTGGAAGAATTTGTAACTCTGCCTTAATAAATGTTAAATTTGTAGCAACTTGTGTCTGTTGAAAAACATTCTGAACAGGTGCAATTGCAACATTATTTCCATTAAAAGTTTCAACTGCCTATTTGCAGAAATAAACTAAAGAGTGAAAATTAATAATTTTACTTTCTGCGGGTGTCAAGAGAAAAAAATGGTCGAACCTCTTTAATTATATCGAAATTGTTTATGTGTATCGGGCGATCGTAACGAGCGAATAATTAGTCTCTACTAATGATTTATTCTATCGCATAATATCAACATTGGTACGTATCGCTAATGTCACATAACGGATTGATAATTCCTCTATGATCGCAACCAAATACAGTGAGATAGATATAAAAGAAATATGTAACATATGTGCATATGCCTTTTATCAAAGCATGTGCGATATGCAAAATAATTTGTGCATATCAATAAATGCATTTGCACGAACATCCGCAGTCTATCGATGAAGTAATAAATATGGGGTGAGTCGCTTCGATTCAGAGAGTATAAATTACATGACATCAAAGTATATAACATTGTGCTACTCTATAAAAACGCGTGAACTCGACATCGATCAGATCAGACTTAATCGTACGTTTTTATCGGCCATAAATTTATGTGGAATATAATACTCGAATTAGCATACAGCTCAGGGGTGTATAGAGGAAATTAGGCGTGAGAAGTGTCGCGCCAGAGTATTCATCCAGGTGCTTATACACTGTTCTTTCCCCAATGGCCTGAGTCGGCCTATAATTAAAGTCCAAGGTGCCATTACTCGTCTTGACATGTTTGAAAGTATTTATCTGCAAATGATAGGAAGCACGTAAGTTGCCTAAGATTTCCTGGCGATAAGTACTTAAATGTTAGCAGTAATAATTCAGAATTTTAGTTGCTTTAATTTGTGCAGAAATAATTCCTTTACATGCCATATAGCAACCACGTGCTCTAACCATTTGGGTGCGGGGAACGCCCTTGAGCGTTCAACGACTATAATTAAGAGATGCAACTAAGGGAGTCACGCATGCGGCGCACGGCCTACAGATTTTCAACACCCTAAGTGTTAATTAGTTTCAGAAGGTTTATGGTTGGGCTCAGACTAGGATGGGAATGCACCCTTGTGAAGTGGCAAGATAAAATAGTTGAATAATTGAAGGAATGTCATTGATAGTGGAATCGTTTGTGATTAGATTTTTATGTAGGGTAAATGTCTCAATCACTGCCAGTGTCACTATTAGTGCCATTTTATTTATTTTACTTAATAAAAACGTAACGCAGAAAGAATAGTGTACACAAAAGTCATTATTATATAGAGTATTTTTTATACGTTACGTTTTTATTAAATAAAATAAATAAAATGTAGTGTTTAGAGAGAACAATTCAATTTTAGCGGAAAAAGAATTTTCATTTGTCGTTTACGTTGAACTATGCTTGCACTTGTTCTACCAAAAGCAATTGAGAAAGTTTCTTTTGGTAAACGAACACGTTTGGGAGCATTAGACTTTAGTTACGGGGTAAGACATACAGTTAAATAGTAGAAGAGTGGTTTCGACTAGCTATAAGAAAACAGTCGTTGAATTCACCTGCTCCTCCGATATAGGAAGTTTTTCAGCAAATATGTACCAAATGACAGATTCTTGACAGCCTGGAGTAGTTAAAGATCCCTCGTAACGGTAATACGTATGGCTGTTTGGTAAAAAAAGATAAGGAACCACCTGCGATATCATCCCACTTTTTTCCTCCAACCAGTTCGACACTACCTCCGTTTCCTTTATAACTGGTATTAAATCTAAGTTTTCTTCGTCACTCAGCTGCAATATAATTTTTTCACATGCTGCATCAAGGGCAATGCATTTTGACAGTAGAACCACCGATTACCGAAAATGAGGGAAATATGTCGAGCAATTTAATGAGTAATTTCTATAAGAAATCACGAAGTACATACTTTGGGACATAGTTTCGCATAATCTTACGTTCGAAACGGTAAATCGCGATTTCTGTACCAGAAGTGGAATCTGTGCAAGAAATATAATATGCACGTCTGCCAATTGTTTGATAAACAAAAAAGCATTCGTTCGTTTAGCTTTGAAAAAATAAGTAAAGCGTTATCCGAGGCGAAAAATTGTTTGCAAAATAGAAGTGATATAGTAATTGAAATAATTCATAACTTAAACTATAATTCTTTCATTTTCTGCTTTAAATAATTTTCACCCAAGTCTGCTTTGAAAAAGAAATTCACCGCGGGGGTCACTTTACCCAAAACTTTCCCAGCAAGAAGCGATCTCTCTAAAATGCCTAGCCGATTGAAATGGACGTTTTCAAAAGCCCTGCCCCACTCAAAGTGTTAGTACAATTAATGAAACTTAAATCCTGTTAATGGGTATACCTGGAATAAGGTGGCGACAACAGCGATACCATTCTCGTGCTGCGATGCCGCAGTCACGTTCTCGTATCGAGCATCGTAATGCACGAAGTGCAATTCTAGCGCGTCACGATTGTCATCCACGGTGTGTTCCGCGGGCCAGTGAAAGTGCATTTGGTCCAAAGTATATGTAGACGAAAGATTCCCCCCTTTAAGGTGAAGAGCCGCGTTAAGTAATCGAACCTGCACTGCAAAAGAACGTAAATTCAAATTAAATACGTCGCGCTGCATTTCTTCGAGGGGATGAAGGGGTGGCATTATCGAGGGGGCGGTGCATCGGTTAACGTGCACCAAACACATTACATTCCCCCAGTGAAAGAGTAAAGGTAAAAATCAGTTTCCACTTGGAAGTCAATTGGTCCACCTTGTAAAATTAAAAAAAAAATTAGCTAACTCTGCAAGTAGATAAAAATGGCATTTCATTGTGTTTCCATCTACATTCTGCTTAAAATAATATTGCATCGAAAGTGAAGCGTCTCACTTCACTTCCTTCTGTATTACATACCGGAGTGACCATTATTGATGACTTTCGCATGAACTGGCTGGTCGTATGTTATGAATTTAAGTTGGTCAAGATCTGCTTCCACGGTGTCCGCGGTAACAATATTTATCGGCGATTGTTTCGTCCCAGTCGTACATATCCCCGGCCAGTGCGTCGGACCTAAAAGCAAAGCGACAGAATCCACTACACGTGCGTCCATCTGAACGCTGCCGCAGGGTAGAGCACTAACTCTGCCCGCTTCAAACACCTTCGCTATTGTCCGATCTGCTAAGAGAACGGTGCGCGCAAAAGTCGTGCGACATTAAGGGAGACACGGTTTAAGTAGCAATAATTATTTTTGATGGCTGAAGGCGCAATGGAGATTTCACGGTCGCCTTCATGTTTTTAAATGAAACCGTATGTTTTTATTACCATAATCACGAGTACGAAAGAGTGACGCGCGCATTGTTCTTGCTCTCTCATCTATTTTCATTCCCACTCGCGACTGAACGGAGAATTCTCTTGTCCAAGACCATCTGGCAAGTTAGCATAGAATTTGTCTTCGCTTCGCCTACGATAATATAGTAATAGAAACGTTTGGCTTGATTATAAAGAAAAATGAAGACCTTGGAATCTGCTCCTTAAAAGGGAAATAATTAAAATTATAAATAAAATTAAAATAGAAGGATATTTGTATAAATAATTAAAATAGAAGGATATTTGTATAAATAATTAAAATAGAAGGATATTTGTATAAATAATTAAAATAGAAGGATATTTGTATAAATAATTAAAATAGAAGGATATTTGTATAAATAATTAAAATAGAAGGATATTTGTATAAATAATTAAAATAGAAGGATACTTGTATAAATAATTAAAATAGAAGGATATTTGTATAAATAATTAAAATAGAAGGATATTTGTATAAATAATTAAAATAGAAGGATATTTGTATAAATAATTAAAATAGAAGGATATTTGTATAAATAATTAAAATAGAAGGATATTTGTATAAATAATTAAAATAGAAGGATACTTGTATAAATAATTAAAATAGAAGGATATTTGTATAAATAATTAAAATAGAAGGATACTTGTATAAATAATTAAAATAGAAGGATATTTGTATAAATAATTAAAATAGAAGGATACTTGTATAAATAATTGAAATAGAAGGATATTTGTATAAATAATTAAAATAGAAGGATATTTGTATAAATAATTAAAATAGAAGGATATTTGTATAAATAATTAAAATAGAAGGATATTTGTATAAATAATTAAAATAGAAGGATATTTGTATAAATAATTAAAATAGAAGGATACTTGTATAAATAATTAAAATAGAAGGATATTTGTATAAATAATTAAAATAGAATGATATTTGTATAAATAATTAAAATAGAAGGATATTTGTATAAGTCCAATGAACATGGCCACCCCGAGGGTCACTTCCCCGGCTGTCAGTCGCTTTAAAATGTTGAAGTGTGAACCACGTCTGCTTCTTTCTTGTTGTTTGCGCTATCTGTCTTTAAAACAAACATGCTAGCAGGGTGAACACGTGAGACATGGAGCATGGTGTTGATCCCTCGGTGGTCCCGAGGGGCCGAAATATTTTGCGCCAAGTATAGATCCGCAGAACCTGCAGCAACCGCGCAACCGGTTGGATATAGACAAGTGCAGCGATCCTCCACCTCTCGATCCGTATAAATATAGGACCGTCGACAGGCGGAATGTAGTTTAAATACAGACTGACTGATGTGCACGCGCTGTCGTCGACAAATGTCAGTTGTTCCACGAGTCAGCTTTAACAGGCTCTTTGATACAGAGGATGATTCGCTCCGTGTTACCCACAATGCACGAAAACCACCCCCTGCGGTAAAGCAGTTTCTTTACTCTCGCGTCAAACAATGACACGATAACTAATCCTAGGATTTAAGGATTATTGTTGGCGCCACTTAGGGTTTATACAAAACCCGGCTTTTGGTAAACAGTGGTTTTTAAATTCAAGTATTAAAAAAAAAATGTTTCGCGTTTTTACAAAAAAAAATAAGACAGTAAAAAATATTTATACTTGTCGAATTTTTCAGTTCATTTAATATTTATGGAATCACAGAAATATAACTAAATAAAATATACTCTATCGATACGAAATTAAATAAACAAGAAAAAACTAAAATAACAAATTCGTCCAAATTTTCAGTTCATTTATATATTTAAGGAGGTACAAAAATATAACAAAATAAAATATACTCCATACAAAACCAATTTTAAAAAAATGAATTAACTGAAATGCGTAGAAAATACATATAAATTATAACGCTTTATTTCATTTAGTATTTTTCTTCTGGAAATATGAACTGGTGAAGATTAGTTTTACAGTAAACTTTTACTACAATATGCTTGTGCCCGAGGCGATTTAAAGTTGAATTGTTAACATTTTTAATTAAATAATTAATTAATTAATTATTCAATATTGAGTCTAGTCTCTAAAGCCGATATTTTAAATTTACGAACGGGTTTTTGAATTTTTCACATTTATAAAAAAAAAAAATTTATAACGTCAAACCCTAGTACCACTGGCCTCTTCTGGTACCCCAATCAAAGGAAATTAAATTTTAAGATATAATTCGTACTGATGGAACATTATTTTTGTTACCGTTTGTAGTATAAACTTTCTTTTCGCCACTACTGTATGTGTAAGTACTTATTACGTCACAGTCTGAGTAGGTACACTTGACTATATTCGCCTGACTACGAGTGCCTGCGTCTTGTCTGACTCTTGACAGGCTGAAGTCACTGTCTGACAATAGTCGATTTACAAATCGATCTCAATTCTCAAATTCACTGTTCTATAATAAGGTTTTGAAAAATGACCCTTGAAGTCGGTCAGGCTTTCCCAAGCGATTGCATCTGCTGGAAAAGTTTCGTCGTAAATTAATGAAAACTTCAACTTCTATATTGTCTGCGAAATCTTAATGGGAGTACTACCAGCGGATAGGCGAAGTTTTCTCGATTAAAATGAGTCCAAACACGACCTTATTCGGGGCACTCTTAATTATACATAATTCGAATCGCCTCCGAATTTCGAATACCAAGTACAGTACAGTCTCCAAAAGTGAAGCTGGCTCGGGACCGGTCAGTTTTACTTTCGAATCCGGTGGACTATTCGGCTTGCCTTTATTCTCTGCCGCGGCTCACGAGAGGGGGGGGGGGACTAAGAATGACAGAGAGGGCACGCGACGGCGACAGGCCATAAATCACGGTGCCCTCTCCCCCATTCTCAGTCCCTCTCGCTCGCCGCGGCAAGTACAAAAGAAGTAGTGGGGATGGCGGATTGACCACTTACGGAGGCAGTACTGTACATCATGTATGATTAAAATTAGCCCGAATAATGTCGAGTTTGGACTCTTTTTCATCAGAAGAATCTCGCTAATCCATTGGCGATATTTTCACGAGGATCTAATGCAAACACACAGAAACTAAAATTTTCATTGCTAGATGACTCATTGGAGAATCGATTGCCACGCGAGGGAAGGACCAGTGAGGTGTCGAAGTACTTCTACCTACAAAACAAACTTTGAGCTTCACTTGCTTTCGCCGTAAAAATTCGAGGACTCTCCGGAAATATTAGTAAAGACAACACGGAGATCTAATGACTGCACTCTTGTTAGAGTAACGTGTTGTACAACGTTTCCATTTAAAGAACTCGCGTCTTCGGATCTTTAAATGGTCTCCACGCCCATGAAGGTTTCGTCTAATCGGACTCGTGTCTCCCTTGGAACCACGCAACTTTCGCTTGACACATTTTTGTCTAGAGGTAATATCGACATAAATCGGTGAGGTAATTTCCAGTGCCTCCCTGTATACTTAAGGGGGTAGGTTACCCTCGATAGCCCTAAAAAGGCCCCTTTTTCAAACGCAAATTGTAAAATGATAAATAACAGTAGAGAGAACGTTTTTTTTTAGTGTTAATCGTTATTCTATGAGCTTTAACACAAAGAAAGAGAAGTCTAAATATCTCTATGTACATAAAAGTTGTGAGTGAAAACGTAAAGACATGTACCCGGTGTACCGTTTGATGGTGAACATAAAATCTCGAAAACCGCTCCAACGATTCGATTGAAAATTTAATCAGAGATGCAGAAAACCGTTCTCTACGATGTGTCGGAAGCAGATTTTCGAGAAAAAAATAATACAATTTTTATGTTGAAAAATACGATTTTTTCGATTTCTTGTATAAAAAATATTTTTATCTTTTTTTTAAGAATTCATCTCGAAAATCTGCTCCCGACACATCGTAGGGAATGGTTTTCTGCATCTCTCATTAAATTTTCATCCAAATCGTTGGAGCGGTTTTCGAGATTTTAATGTCACCATCAAATGGTGCACCGCGTACACGCCTTTACGTTTTTACTCACAACTTTTATGTACATAGAGATAATTAGACTTTTCTTTTTTTGCGTTAAAGCTCATAGAATAACGATTAAAAGTAGAAAAAACGTTCTCTCTACTGTTATTTATCACTTTACAATTTGCGTTTGAAGAAGGGCCTTTTTTAGGGCTATCGAGAGTAACCTACGCCCTTAAGCCTCCGTAGCCTCGCGCCGCAAGTAATATTGAGATTACTACTTGTTAGTTACATCTAAGTATTATTGACAAACGGATTACCGTGGTCCCCGGAATATGCCCAATCATCGGACGCTGTTACCATGTATAAACCTGAAACGAAACAAAATTTCCACGTGAGAACCTTAAAGTTGCAAATCCACGACGAGAGAAAAATATCGTGTCTCACACGAGACTGTAATCCCATGAGACAATTATTTAATTATTTTGCCATTAGTTTCACGAAACTACTTAGGCTCTCATCAGACAAGTTTCATGATTATATGTTCCAAGAATAACAAAAATATCTTTCGCGACTATTTCCATTTTTTTACATTTAGTTGTTGCTGAGATTTTTGTCTCACGATTGAAAAGTCTCGTGTAAAATCGCATCGTGGATTCGCACCTTAACGCATGTATTCCATTAAAAAAAAAAACTACTGTGCAGTGCGCATGTAGCTATCAGTCATCGATTTAAACTTGAAGATTCCAAGTGTATAAAAAAAGGAAATGGATGCAAAAAAGTATTTAGCTGTTTACATCGAAAAGCTCGTCCAAAAGTTCTTGGTATCATACAAATCAACGAAACACACGAAATGTTCCAATATCGAGCCTGATCGCGCTTTCATCGTTTTCCATCAAATCCATCCGCACTGATACCGCGCCTGCTCCTGCGCCAAACGTGCATTTGTCCAATAAGCTTGATAACTCATTGAATGCGTGCGGCAGGAAACAAAATTGACCCTGTTCATTGTTCACCGCGTCGGGTTTATTTAAACAAACACGTTCCCATGAACGATATTCCGTGCAGAGAAACTTCCGAGAATACTGCCGGGATACCTGCGCTCGGAGATTCTAAATTGCTACACAATCGGTCATTGAAGAAACGCTGTCGTTTTCTAGATTGACGCATTGTACAGTACCGATGAACAATTCGAACGGCCCGCAGATTTTAATGAACATAATGCATACTTCCGCTGGCTGTGCTGGTCAGACTTTTCTTACCGATTTCGGATGTACTGCTCCGAGGTGGACTGACAAATTGATTTAATTAGAAACAAATGAATGCGTTGCGCTGCTGAAAATGTCGCGTGTATTTCCCTCCCCAAAGTCCTCTTTAAAGTGGATAAGTTTCACTTCAACGTTATTTAATGATAGATTATTGGGGTTCACAGATTTGGCGTCATTAAAATAAAGTGTCCCTCCGCGTTGACACTTTTTGACTTCTCATGCATGATCAATTTATAACAGAACGTTTCACTGTGCGATATACATTTCACCGAACACCTCACGACGAAATGGGCACTGTAATTCGCTGCAGCGCTACTTGCGAGAGGAATAAAATTTTTACGACAGCTGTAACAGTCGCTTTTAGCCAGCATGAAATTGCAGTGAAAGAAAAGTGTTTGCGAAGGGGAAATAACTCAAGATTGATGTACAGTAGGAACTAAGGTAGTGTGAGCGTTTTAACAGAGAGGTTTTCATTTTTATGTAATAGAGCATTAACGAAATTAAGTAATTTAGTCTCTTACGGAGATAGAGAAACTTGCTTCTTACCTATGACGGTAGGAATAATTATGTACGGACTTTTCATGGTTACAACGCTACCTCGGGGCTGCCGGAGTTTGCGGTCATCTGATGACGCGTACGTGATGACGATGAGCATACTACTGATGTACGCGATGTGAATCTAACTGGATAACCCCGAGATTACACGAGACCCCATTGCACGAGATTCAGTTTATGCATCGTGCCCTCCATTGTAGTCACCGTGTATGTGCCAATTGACCCCCTCCCCCTTATCTAGTTAAAAAATAAATACAGGTCTATCGAATGTTGAATCACAAATGTGACGTCGCGGTGAATCCTGGGCCTGGTGCACGAGCGGGGCTCATTCTGAATATCTTAACCTGCTAACCTGGCAAGACGAGTTAACTCGTCATTTGAAAATACTTCTACGGTGAGTAAGACGAGTTAACTCGTCATTTGAAAATACTTCTACAGTGACTAAGACGATCTAACTCGTCATTTGGAAATGATTTTGCAGTGGGCAAGACGAGGTAACTCGTCATTTGAAAATGACTTTACAGTGGACAAGACGAATTAACTCGTCATTTGAAAATACTTCTACGGTGAGTAAGACGAATTTAACTCGTCATTTGAAAATGCTTCTACAGTGAGTGAGCCGAGTTAACTCGTCGTTTGAAAATAGTTCTACAGTGGGCGAGACGAGTTAACTCGTCATTTGAAAATGCTTCTACAGTGGGCGAGACGAGTTAACTCGTCATTTGAAAATGCTTCTACAGTGAGTAAGACGAGTTAACTCGGCGTTTGAAAATAGTTCTACAGTGGGCGAGACGAGTTAACTCGTCATTTGAAAGTGTCTTCACAGTGGGCGGGACGAGTTAACTCGTCATTTGAAAATGACTTTACAGTGGACAAGACGAGGTAACTCGTCATTTGAAAATGACTTTAAAGTGGACAAGACGAGTTAACTCGTCATTTGAAAATGACTTTACAGTGGGCAAGACGAGGTAACTCGTCATTTGAAAATGACTTTACAGTGGACAAGACGAGTTAACTCGTCATTTGAAAATACTTCTACAGTGAGTGAGCCGAGTTAACTCGTCGTTTGAAAATAGTTCTACAGTGGGCGAGACGAGTTAACTCGTCATTTGAAAATGCTTCTACAGTGAGTAAGACGAGTTAACTCGGCGTTTGAAAATAGTTCTACAGTGGGCGAGACGAGTTAACTCGTCATTTGAAAGTGTCTTCACAGTGGGCGGGACGAGTTAACTCGTCATTTGAAAATGACTTTACAATGGGCGGGACGAGTTAACTCGTCATTTCAAAAGTACCCATACATCTGATTAAGAAGTGACAAAATACATCAACAAATATGAATCGTTGAAAAGATCTTTTTATTAGAAATGACGTTGTTTTTGGGAAAATCGAACTTTAATTGTCTTGGTAGGCCAGTGCACGCATTTTCAAATTTGATTTTCTGGAAAATAAAGCCTCGTTCGAAGAATATTTTTGTTATTGTATTTCATCTCTGCATTTATACAATATTTACTATTGCAGATTGCTAATTGCTAATCAGACGAGTTTTCCGAATCAATTTTCTCGAAAATGAGAATTCGTAAAAAATGTTATGCTATAGCTTCACCTTACTTCTTCGTGTAGAATCGCCCCCTTTCGTATTGCACCCCCCACTTCGATGGCACCCTGTATATTCGACAGGGGCATATCTTGCGTTCAATTCAATACGATATTCAAACGATTAAAGTGACAACAGCATTATTGTTTTGAATGTAAAATGTGTAAAGGGTTCTTTGACAACGAGGGGTATTATTTTTCTATCACTGTGAGACTGTACCTATGCCACAAAAAATGAAAATTCACTGACTCGCAAGGAGAGGTAAAGAAAGTTTAAATTTAATTGGACTGACTACCAATGCAGAACTGTTTTAAAACATAATGCTTACAACGTAAATTGTCAATTGAGACAAATAAGTAATTGCCTACGCTTATATAGTCTCCCCGAATGAGAAGCAGTTGAATCGCATTGCACGATTTGGTTTAGAGGCTCGTTACAGGGTAAAAATCTCCAGCTATATGCTGCTTAACGATTAATTATAAATTCTGGGAAATTGCGATTTTATGCGTCACTTTACCTGCATGTAAGAAGTTCAGCGAAAGAATGAAATATTTTAAGTCCATTTGAATGCTACAGCTTGGCGATGTACGGGACGTTTTCGCGAGATGGTACACCGTGGTCGAGAACTTCTACTCAACTGATCTTCTTCGCAATTTTCTCGGCCACGTCGACGTGTTCTACGATAGGGTTTGTATAAAGCCATTGCCCAAATTAATAGGTTTACGATGGCACCTTATCATCTACTGGTGTATACACACAGAGTCATCAGAATAGAATTGTTATAAACTGGTCGAAGATAAATATAGATCGTTTTAATGATTCGTGAGGACCAAGACCGAAGACTGTCTTTGAACTATCAAAGCTATTTTTGAAACTCCTCGCAATTAAAATTCCTTCGATACTTGCAAAAATGGACTCCTTTAAATATAGAGGTTTAATAATTAACAAATCAAACGAATGTACCATTAGGGGTTGAATACTTTATTGTAGCTATAAATCCAATAAATGGGCAGTAAAATAGGGGTGTTATTTATCAAATTGAAAGATATAAAGTAAACAATACCTTACGTGTACATATGTAAAATGAAAATTTTTGCGAGATATACATTGACACTTTTGGGGAAGAGAATGTTTCTCATGAAATGTAAGTGCTAACAGGAAATAAATTATGAAGGTATTGAAATACGTAAACTGAAGTAGTTAAACAGTTACCAAATTCTCGACATAGAGACCCTTCTTACTTAGAACGTTAAGATATTTTTAGACATCTATGCACGCTGAAATTATCCGACGAACACTAACTGTTTGCCGTAGCAATCAAAATACCACGTAGATATATAATCTTGCTATTCTAGGGTGCAATCTGAAATTATAAAATATGCGATCCCAGACGTACATAATCTCTCTAGATCAGCGTTTCCCAACGTTTTTTGAGCCACGACCCGATTTTATAATATTCATGCAACCTGCGGCGCCCCCTCACCCGTCGTACAAGGTAAGCAAAATTTAATAAGGTAAAGAAAATACATTAAAAATAGGCATTTCAGAATATACTTCAAACTTGATTAATAATGTTTAATTATATTGATACGTATATTAAATACACTTACAGATATTCAATAGATTTAGTTGTCTGATTTAGTGCGATGGTCGTGCTTGCATCTGGGTAAGCAGCTTTTTGTTTTTCATTTATGAAAAATCAGTGTTACATTATTATTAGAATATGACAATGCAACGATACTAAAATAAATAAGTGCTAAGAATCGTCAACTAAAAATATTCGCGGTGATCCCCCCTGAAACCACTTCGCGGTCCCTTGGGAGTCTCGACCCACAGTTTCAGAACCACTGCTCTAGATTTCTAAGAAATCAGAACGTTGAGATTATCAACGATGCCTCGATAGCAGTAAATTAATAAAAATATTTACCTATTAAAAAATACATACGCGCGAACGTACGCAAAGTCAGAAATATAATAAAAGATTTCGATTATATTAACATAACTATATTATTGGGAAACCAGGATCTCATATTAAGTTTAAGCAATTACTCCATTTCCTGTGCTACAATCACGGCAGAGTTGGGCAAAATGTAATCGAATTACAAATGGAAAATTACGATTAAAATGTAATTGTGTAATTGATTACACATTATTTCCTGTAATCGTTAGGTACTTGACCACAATTTTCTCAGCTACTTAAATGAACAATTACAGAAACATAATGTATAATCAATTACACGATTACATTTTAATCGTAATTTGCCATTTATAATTAGATTACATTTTGCCCAACTCTGAATCACCGTCACATTGATTTTATATCTAAACTTAGTATATCTACGCTACAGTGTTCGATCCTTCTTAATAAAATCATCTTCTAATTACTGCCATCCATCAATTAAAAACGTTCACCAATATCACATTCAAATTACTATATTACCATAATCATATCTTAATGCCTCTACAACCGATTCAAAAATCCAGTCCAATCAACCCTAAACTTAAAGGAAAAGCAACCCCATTTAAACGCGTTAAATAAAAAGTACCTACTAAAAAAATAAAAAATAATAAAAGTCAATATGAAGTGTATGACTGCTAACGCGATGTTTCCCAGCGGACTGCACAATCGCCGCCATTCCCGTTTCGATTAAATAATTATTCAAAGATATCTTAAGTATCTTCGGCTACGTGTGCGCGGGCGTAGGCAGAAGCGTTACACATACCACGAGGAGAGTGGAGCAACGAAAGAGGAAGAGAGAGAGAGAAAGAAAGAGAGAGAGAGGACAGGGCGACGGGGAAGGAGAGAATGATAGAGGGTAACATGAAACGGCGCCTTCCGACAGAAATAGAAAAGCGGCACGAAAGTCGCTTAGTGTCAGCCAACGTGAAGTTCTATGTAGCCAGGCACTGGCTCCAAGCATTACCGGCTGATTTCGATCTCGTGTGCGAATAATGATGCGTGCCCCAATAAGATCCTCCCTGAGGAGCCGCGACTCCTCTTCGACATCCACCGATCCGGATCCCAAGGAGCGCATAAAAGACTGCTGCCGAAAACTGGTCGCTTTTATGTGCACCCAGGTGGGCGTCGGCGGGCTCGTGGTCGGTTACGCTATAATAGGCGCGTTCGGTTTCATAATGATCGAGACCCAGGGGCCGATTTCGTCAGCGGTCTGCAGCCAGGGATCGATCAGGAAGCAATACGCCGACGAGCTCTGGTTCAGCACGGCGAGCAATCGGACGGTGAACGTGTTCGACAAAACAGCGTTCTATACGCTGTCCAATCGGATCCTGCGACGCTATCAGGACAACTTCACCAGCAGCTACAAGAAGGACAGTTGCAGCGGCCTAACACCGACCGACCTATGGTCGTTCCCGGCGGCTATGATGTTCTGCCTCTCCGTGTTCACGATGATCGGTTACGGGACCCTGGTGCCGCAGACAGCCTGGGGCAAGGGCGTCACGGTCATCTACGCGGTCCTGGGGATACCACTCTACGTGCTGTACTTTCTGAACATGGGCAAGGTGCTGGCGCAGACCTTCCGCTGGCTGTACACGTGGCTGCACGAGTGCACCGGCAAGAGGAAGCCTGGCCAGAGGATCACCGTCCCGTCGACAGCCTGCCTTTGGGTGACGTTCGGCTACGTTTTAGGCGGCTCGATAATGTTCGCCGAGTGGGAAGGATGGGACTACTTGGACAGTGCGTATTTCTGCGTGACATCGTTGTGCAAGATCGGGGTGGGGGATCTTGTGCCCGGGTGGACGCATGGAGATCTCACCGCTGACAGCCAGACGAAGCTGATAATAAATTTCGTTTATTTGCTGCTCGGCATGGGACTTATCGCTATGTGCTACGATCTAATGAAGGAGGACGTTTACGTGAAAGCTAGGGAGCTGAAGGAGCAATTCATTCAAATCGTCGATGCTGTTCACTATCAGATAGAAACCTGTTGCGCATCAGAAACCACAGATTAGGTAGATTAAGTGGTACCAGAGGTGGGCGAAATTTTTATTTAAATAGAATTTCGAATAATTAGTGAATGTTAAAAAAAATATTCGTCGTGTGTTGAATAAGTTGATCAGGGTTAACTTTCAGAAAATTAACTTTATTCGTTAAATAGTGTAAAGTGATCTTTATTTGATCTGTTATATAATTTCTTATTCAGTTAAGGCCCAACTCTGAGGGGTACGCCTGGTATGTTCAAAGTAAAAATTTCGCTAAGTATTTAAGGATGACAGTGGTAAGGAATATAATTGAACTATGGTAATTGAAGGATCGGGAAGATATAATGCAATACAACTTTATGATTTGAGAATTATGTGAATTAAATACAGAACATAGTTAGAAAGATGCCTTTAAAGTTTATGCTTGGTCGAATTCCTGTTAGTGTCAAATTTTATGTTACTAAAATATGGCATGTATCCTGAGAATTTATTACCAAACGTAGGACGTATAGATTGACAGCGACCATTAAGGACTGCTTTTAGGCAGATACATCATGGATACATTGAACATTCTTGCAGTAAATGCAAAAGCAACATTGATTTTGTATCGTCGCTATAATTGTTGTGTACTTGATGTTTAATATTTAATCTCAGTTTTTGGGGGGCCAGAAAACACTAGCAGTAACGTGTGAAGACTTTTGTAATGTCTCTGCATTTATCATTTTTGTATTATAGTAAGGAAACTACGTGCATTTTTATTTGCCCCTTTATTATATAGAATACTATAATAATAAAAGAAAATTAGACCGAATAAAAAAGGTGTTGGTGATTTTAATGTCTCACGCCGACGTGACACCATATTTTTCCATGTTTTGGAGATAATTATACCAGACATTGTATAAAATGTGTTCCAGAATAATGTAACAAATGAAAACATGCAAATTCCTCGTGTAAAGATAAATTGAAGAATCTAGAATTCATTTTAAAACGTGCGCAGTTTGGCATTAACACTGAAATATTTTATTATTTAGATTTTTTTTTATTAGCTAGAAAACTAGTCGCGTGGAATAAAATTTAAGTAGAATATTGTAAAGAGGAGAATACGAAATATAGTTGTAATCATTGCAGAATAATCTCCTTGTAAATAATAAAAAGGGTGTTAATAATAGTTTTAAAAGTCGAGGAATTACACAGATTCAAATTTAACGTCACGGGAAAGAACGCTTCAACTTTCCTTTCTAATTCAAACGTGATTGGTCACTGTTTTTCGCGCCGTGAAACTGCGCATTCTGAAATGCGCACTGGCGCACATGGCGCGTTTCAGCAATATCAAAGAAGCGTTTACATGTAGCGTTCATTACAATATCTTAGCTGACAAGCGGTCATAAGCCACTTTAATAGCGAATTCGGTATCCTTTCACTGACTCCGCTGGTGTCAGAAATTATCGTAATGTCTTGAAATGCCATCTTTTAGTATTGCTGTACACTAAGAGAAAATAAAAACCATAACCTTAACCTTATTTCTGGTTTTATACCCATGTCTACCCGCATATATATATACACGCTACGTTTCTCTCTTGTAACATTTTAACTAAACATTCGATTTTTATAATGTATGAGAACTGGACCTAAAGAAAGCCCTCTAGTGACGGTGTACGAACTATCGTAACATTTGGCCTGATTTGGCCATCATTTGTCCACATTTGGCGCTGTATAACCACAGATTGCCACGACGTTTTACCAACGCCAATGAACGCCAAAGAGGTCATGCGTGAGAAATGTACGCTAAGAGTAATTTGTTGAAGAAAATAATGAGAGCTGTATTAAATATAATAATGCAATAAATCATACCACCGAGCAGATGTTAGATAGAGATCGAATCATTCAATCATTGACAACAGTGCGGGTTACACATAGTTTCTACGCAAATGGAAGTATTTCACCGTACTCAACGATTGAAGACTTGTGTTTCTAGTATAAGGTTCTTAAGCACATCTTTTCGTCATTACTGCGTAGTAAATCCTAAGAAAGAGCAAAAAACCATTTGTACGGCTGCACCGGGTATAGAACAGGAGACAATAAATAAAATAGAAAAATTATCATTGCTGAATTTCAAAGGCGATTATAGCGTCTCTGTTCTGAAAGCGGCTATTGATTTCACGGAATGTTTACGGACCGCAAAAATTAGCGATACGGTTAAACCTATGTACAGTCCGCTTGAAAACGAAATCATTCCGTTGCGAAATGATAAGGTGGAAGATAACATGTGTAAACGGAAAATTCTAAAGAATGCCGCCGTTTTAGAGGAAGATTATTTTGTAGCCCCTTTTAAAAGCAATAAAGAAACATGAATACTATAACGCATGTATTGAAAGAACTAAGTGCGAACTTTATTAGCCTCGCAGAACATGGGCTCGTATACGGCCCTCAAGGTAGAATGTTACTAAAGAATCTCGAAGACCATTGGCTCTTGCATTGCGTTACCATGTCACGGTATAACACGTTCTTATCAGACAAATGCGTCAACGATTTCAATTTTGTCACTAAAACTGGAATGAGCAACATACCGTTCGGCCTAGCTAAAATAAAGAATTCAAGAAACGATTGGAATCAGAATATCGCGCCAACGGTGTCTAAATTAAACCTCCACAAGACCGCCGAAATATATGTATTTAACAATAATATAGAAGCTAAAGATTTGTATCATAAAGTGCAGAAAGAACGTAAAATATGGTGGCGCAAGCTAGCACAGAATCCTTCGAAATTTAAAGTCACAGAGCCAAGAAAGATAAAGAACGTCGACTTGGTAGATATAGAAGCGCATTTCTCGTTCGGTACCGTTACCGTGGAAAGAATCGCTTACCACACAGATGTTCGGAAGTTACTTTCTCAGGTGTCCCACCCCTTCTTTATCAATTCTCAATTTTGTAAAAGCTTAGGAATAAGAGATCATTTACATGGATTATTTTATTTTCAGATTGATAAAAAAGATTTTGTCGACATACAAATGGTCGAACACATAGTATCTTTAGACTGGGGTTGCTTAGCACTACTTTGTGATGCTTACGATATGGATAAGTCAACTAAAATGCACATACACTCTAAACTAGCACCGCATAAAGTCGCATTTTATATAAAAAAGTATAACGAAATGAATAGTCAAGATGATGATTTAAATCGCTTTGTACTTTACTTAAATAACATGCTAAGGACAAAAGGCCTGAATACTATATTAACCAGCTCGGAACAAGTTATAGATACGTGTTTGGTTCCTTTTATAGTTTTAGTTGACAGGACTAGTCTTGAAAATGGCATTATACATGTAACAAATAGATCAACAACTCTTAGCGAGGCAATTCACATAACCGATTTAGTAAAGTATATAAGTATGCATTGTTAACCAATTCATTTGGTTTAATTTTCCATTTCAATAAAATTTATGTATCCAGTGTTTAAAATACATTAGCAGTACATTAATTTCTCGTTTTAACTAATAAGAAGGGTAAAACAAGTTTACGAAATATGCAGCTACTTTATTTTAGGTTTCGTAAATTTAAAAAGAATGCTAGGAAATCGATGAGGGGGGGGGACAACGCTTGTGAAAAATAAATGTAAATGTATGGAATTAAGATGAAAAGTTACATATGAATGTTCTGTGACGTTGAAGGTACAAGGAACTCGAACGCTTTGTACGTAATAAAATGTACACTGTGTACACAAGCATTCGTTAATTTTTGGAAATATTGCCAAAATTCATATAAACTCATTTAATATAATGCTGCCCAAGAGCATTCGTAATTTTTGTTTTCAAATAATAATACTTTGTAAACAGCTAAGCAGGTAGTTGTAACTTCTTGCCTTTGAGTACTTTGGTGATATAGAGGTAGAAAAAATCGCAATAAAGAACAGTTTGCACCAAGCCAGCGACTATAACGATTAGATCGAAATAGTCTTCTACATAATAACGGTAGACCCAATTTAACAAGTAGAGCCCTCTGTAAGATCCCAAAGCGAAGAGGTAATGGCTGGTGATGCTTTCCGCCTCTCCCGTTTTCGACACCAGAAATAACTGTGGCAATATCGCTACGGACTCCAAATAAATGCTGAATGTCCACAGAACTTCCATGACTGTGAATTCATGGTTGATTAATAATGCCAATACCAAGGTGGGTAGAATTAAAAACTCAATCCTGAAAATGTTTAATAAAACGTTACCACGTTGAAAAATTCAACTAAGTCGATAATTTCTTGATCGCGCTAGTATAATCTGATATAAAGCAAACGTACCTAAATGTATCATGGTTGTGGTCGTATGTCGCTTTAAATTTCACATACATTAAGAAGACTGTAGCGCAGGAGGCTGCGATGAAAATGATTTTCATAAATGTGTTGTACGATGAGATGTATGTTGTCACCAGATCTAGATAACGCATTGTATATACAATTGCAAATAAAATTTGTGATTTGCCACTGATACCTGTAGAACATAAACAGACAAGTGAATAAGAATTCTATACCACGGTAATTATTATTTATTAGAGTATGGTAGAATTTATATCCAAGTAGTGTATGAATATCGATGGTGCGTACCGGCACAGCTCCGTGTCTTCCATATTTTGACAAGAAGAATAATAATCGCTAGTAGATGCGATAAGTCACCTAAGAGTCGAAATATGTTCATATTTTCAGGTATTGGAAGGTAATTTCTATAACAAAGTCGCTAAAACTTCACACACCTATCTCACAACGAATACAAAATATGACGTGGCTCTGGCTGCAACATCAGCAGATGGCCGACCGATCAACCTTATTTAACACTTTCGCTGGCGCTAGGGTATCGAGATACCGTTTTGGGCCTGATAGGCATTTTCACGCGTTCGCTACAAGCGGGGAATTTATGGTATAGTAACGTCATTCTTCTTTCTGTTCATATAATTGAATCTTCCAAAATTTCAAATTAAACAAGTATAATTTCGCATCTGTTCGTATCCTAAAGATATCATTTTAGTAGTACGCCGGGTCGCCCTGCGGTTTATTTAATTCACTTGTTTATCAGTAGGTGGCTACAGACACAGACGACGTATAGGATAGACCTAACATCTAATGTCAATTTTTGTGGCACAATTCGGGGACTCGTAACCCCTATCCCTATATTTTCATTCTCGTGCAATATTATCGATTTAGAATGGAATAAGATTGCACTGCTGCAACAGTGCCGCAGAGAAGGTATAGAACAGATTTTAAGTCCAATGCAATGTTTGTCATACGACGGATCGGGGCTCTGGCGAGAGCCCCCTTACCATTTCCGTGTCACGTCCAATGTTATCGGCTAAGCACGAAATAAGAGTGTAGCAGTTCAAGCGGCAGGAATGAAAATTATAATAGCGGTGAAAATTTATACATATGTGTAAGTATACGCAAAGGTATAGTTCAATCACAGAGGAGGTATAGGATAGACCCAGGGGCGGTTTGGGATTCGGAGTGAGGGGCGCAGGGGCGAATCCAAGATTTTCTTGAGGAGGGGGGGCATAGGTTTGAGAAATAAACCAGGGACCTTTCCCGATAATATTTTCCTGCTAAATGAAAGTGTTTTTTTTTTGGTATCAATTTATCATATTCTCTCATATTGCTAAGTTAAAATAAGTATTTTGCAAATTGAAATAAGTATTTTTCCGTTGAGGGAGGGGCGCCAGCCCTCTGAATCCGCCAATGTGTGGGCCTGTGCGAGGTTATGCGAAATTCATTTTTACTTGTCAGTGCACAATGGTAATGCTGCGTTTGTGCCGCACAGCAGCCAATGAAAATTTGGCACCATTTACCTCGTTGCCCGTCTCGCAATGGCTTCCCCCTCGCAGTGGTCATCAGTAGTAGCTAACCCCCTCGGTTGACTAATGACGGTTCATACGCGTTACTGATTCATATTTCTTCTCTTTTTAATAATATGTTTCATTTCTCTGTAACATGTTACGTTCATGGCAAAACTAATCTCGAAAAGATAACATTCAATGAACGTCGAAAATGTCAATGAGCGTAGATGACACTGATGGCGCTAGAGAATATTTAACGATTGCGTATATTGTCAACGTTTAATTTGGGCACACGTTGTATTTTTAAATACCCTTCGGGATACCAACATTATGCAAATATACTTTTCTGTTGTGCTAGAATAGAACTATTATTCACCTTGTAAAGATGGGAATGCAGATTTACAAAAAATATATATACTACGTAAAATCAACGGGAATTTGTATTGTTGTGATGGGGTTAGTTATTTGTAAATGATTCTTCCGAACCATTCATTCGACTCGCCATAATGATCTCTGCTTTTTACACAGTGGATGTTGGTTTTTGTACCAGCTACGTCAGGCATCGCAAATTTTACGATCCACTGTGCCAACCAATGTCTTGAATCTCGAGCAGATGCATGCGCAATACATTTATATTGATGATCCCCGATATAAAGGTATTTCTCGAACGCAGCTATTTTTTCGTTAACGTTATCGACTTCCAATGGTTCGCTGAAATCTATCGAATTCGAAATTTATCGATTGAAATTTCAGATGTATTTATGTTCAGAAAGAATGAAAATTTACAATCATTTCTGCCGGAGCAGTCACCTTCGTTCAGCGATATCGTTATGAAGTGGTGGAAGTCGTTGAATCGTAACTTGGCGTACAAATTGTTGCATATGGCGCAGCACGGCGATAAAACGGAGAGGCTGAAGGCTGTGTATACTCTAAGTTCCTTAAAATATTTAAAAGGTATTCCTTCACTTACCGCATGAAAGCATTCCCTGCGAACGCATCTGGAATCTGTAGTAAAAAATTGCAGATTGGCATTATCACCATATCGCGCAAATGTTAGACGCTAGAACAGCGGTGTCTCTTGCGAGGATGTCGAACGTTGACTCAAGATTTTTTTTAAAGCCACCATACTACCACGTACAGCATAAATTATACGTATGTACGATGGAATTTTGGGACACGATCGCAGTGATTTACGAGAATAATACAAATTGAAAAATTATATTCTTTTCAGGATATAATAGAAAAAGTACATGCCCTGCTTCTCTATTTGAACACAGTATGCAACAATACACACCCATGTCTTACTCAGTTTCTTAATAAAAAATTCAGAGATTCGCATCGTGTAAGTACATGCTATTTAAAACTTTTGAGAGCCCCGACGTATCGATTATTTTATGCAGACCTTAATCATCTATAAAGTATAAAACAAACAGGACGGTCTGATACTCGATCATGATTTAACAAGCTTAGGACTGGCTGCCGCGCCAGCCATAATATGGGACCAAGAATTACTGCAGAGTTGCGTTCAAGCATTGTGCCACCACTCTTGCCTCGAGAAATATAGCAAAAGTAAAGTAACCACGCACGAGATCTACTCTCGGTTTCAAAACGCCTTCATATAATTCGTCTTCCCACTTTCAGATATCGTAGACGCTGGCGGACTTTCAGTGTTGATGATAATAAAGAAAGTTTTCAGCGATAACGTCGACATGTGCATATTACTAGCGAAAATAATTTCTAACATTTCCCTTCATTCGGAGTATTTGGAAAACATTTTCCAAGCAGGTAAATAAATTCTAGTCTTGTAATACCTGATATATTAGGCCCGGTGCAGACGAGCGGTTTGCGGCAGGTTGCCGCTGCGTTCATTCGCGGTGAAGCAATACCTGCGTTCGTCAAAACGAACGCAAACATACCGTTTAGTGGCCGCTAAACTTTGCGTCCCGTGCAAACTGCCTCGTATAAATTTATGTTCTGCTAAAACGCGCGCGACAGGTTACCGCGGTGGCAAACAGCCGCGATCCGCTCGTCTGCACCGGGCCTTAGGTGTTATAATAGCATAATTTTCCACCGTCAGGATGGATCGGCACGTTGGTAGAATGGTCTCGTACTGCTGACATACGGCTGTCAGCGCCGGCGAGTCGGGCATTGGCAAATTTAGATATGGATGAAAATGAGCACGTCAAGTATCCGAGACGCATTTACCTTCTCCACCCGCTACATAAAACCAGAACAAACGCGAAGCTGGATGTCGTATTTCTACATGGACTCCTCGGCGGTGTGTTTGTAACGTGGAGGCAAAGGGATTCAGATACGTCTACATTTGGGGTTGTAGGTTTGTTAGTATTACAATTAATAAACAGTTCGTTCGTTACTAGGTGAATCTGATTAACTGATTTACGATGCTTTGGTCTAATAAGTTTGAAATGCGATACGTGTTTACTAACTACATTTAAAAGTAGCCTGAGCAACGACATTCATTATAGATTCCTACGTGATGGAGAATGGAACCGACACTCTATCGAGCATGATAGGCGAACAGTCGCAGGAGTTTCTCAAAGATTTAGCTTACGACTTGAGGAAACGCGAGTGGGATAGGCTAGGAGAAGATTTTGAAATAATTCTAGACGATTGCCCCCAAAATACTAACCGCAAAGCGCGTGGACCGTATTTCTGTAGCGGGTAGAGCGTTGTTTTTCTTCTTCAAATTATCCGTTTTATTAAAAGTAGTTTGTGTATGTAGGAACTCAACGTTACAGGGACGACGATTGCATAAAAAAATGTGATCGCGACAGGAAATGCAGGACACAGTGTTGGCCGAAAGACTGGTTACCCGAGGATGTTCCATCGCTTCGAGTTATTGGAGTAAATTACGATACGAATTTGTCAATGTGGACTCCCTCGTGCCCAATAGAAGGCGCAAAGTGAGCTGTTAAATGCAATTACGGTTGTTAAAAATTCATGGATTTAACGGTACTTTATAATCCTTCATTGTTTAGGACCACTATGGGTGAGAGAAGTGGGGAATATATCGAAAAATTGTTAACCGCAGGTATCGGAAAACGACCAACGATATGGGTATGTCATTCAATGGGTGGTTTGCTAGTAAAAAAGATGCTTGTTGATGGTTGGTTAATTTCACTCTCTTACAATAAGATTAATCGTTGTTCTCGCTTCGTGAATCCATTCGTTGGCAACGCGATTCAATTTAACGCGTAATCGAATATCCTTTCAGAATGGAAAAATGGCGATAAAAATAATATATGCAAAAATACTCGGGGTATAATATTTTATAGTACTCCTCATAGAGGCTCCCGCGTGGCAGTCTTAACGCAAACCACACAAATGTTGGTGTGGCCGTCCGTTGAAGTGCAAGAACTTCGCGAAGGTACTCTAAACTTTCTGCAGTACGACATTTAAATCCATTCTAACAAGTAAACATTTATTTATAGTGAATGGGGTTTCCCGATTTGAAATATACTTTTTGAAAGTACTCATAGTAACTAAGAAATCCTGAAAATCATATCTGTAATAGACCTATTTTACTCATGTTATTGAGGCGTACGCGAACAACACCAAAATCTTATTTAAGAATAATTGGCTAAAACCAAGCATCTGTATGTTTTTTCAGGTGTTGAAGTCGAATATTTTGCCGTTTTTCGCGTACGCCTCAATAACATGAGTAAAATAGGTCCATTGAAGATATAATTTTCAGGATTTCTTAGTTACTATGAGTACTTTAAAAAAATATGTTCCAAATCGGTAAACTCCATTCACTATAAGTAAATGTTTACTTGTAAGTGTGCTTTAAGAAACACTTATTTTCTATTTAGAGTCGCCGCAGTTACTACAGTTACACGAAGATTTTCTGAATATGTTGAAAGAATATCCCACAGAAATTGTCAGTTTCAGCGAAACGAAATCTACGCTTGTGACTGCACTGAAAGTCCCGTTTCAATTTGTTACTGCCAATTCAGCAGGTATGATTTTTAAAGAGAATATTAGTTGAAATAAAATTTCTCGAAGCTGTACGATTTTGAGCGTTACATTGTGTTTAGATCCCGGAGTAGGTGAATTCTTCGAAATCGCGCAAGATCATTTGTCGATATGTAAACCAGCCAGCAGGTAATGATTTATACAAGTTTTATACTTATTCGAAAGCTTGAGACACTAAACAGTATCTTCGTTTTTGTTACAGACATTCCTTTCTATATCAAAAGCTGTTAAATATACTAAAACGCCATGTAACTCCCCACGAGAAAACAAACCTTTCTCCGATAACAGAATTGTTATCATTACCAAGTAAATTATTTTGATCCTGTACATATTTGTATATTTTTTTACACGGCAATGAATAGGTGCACGGTGCCTATACATACTCGTTATTAAAGAGGCTATTTTTCTACTTAACTCGACAATTCGTTAAGCTGCGAAAGAAGTAAATAAATTAGCACAACAAATTCCTTTTCGTTTTTAATGAAGATAACGATGGTTAGTGCGCAGTAAATAAATTAGCGGAACAAATTCTTTTTCGTTTTTAATGAAGATAACGATGGTTAGTGCGCAGTAAATAAATTAGCGGGGCACATTCTTTTTCGTTTTTAATGAAGATAATTCCAATTTTTAGTGAATATGCTTATATTACAAAACCATTGTTTTTAAATATTTATTTTACGCCACTGGTCGTTTCTTTTCTTTGACTAGAGTAAACAATAAAATTTCTCACGATGCAATCGGTAAAAATGACGAAAATCGGCCAGTAACAATTTTGTGGGGTAAAAAATACAAGATACTGTTCGCTCGGTATAACGACTATACAGAATATTATACATAAGTGTAGTAAATTTAAAACGTTTAAGTGATACACGACACGCGATTGTTTTATAATGCGATACTTTTAAGTTGTTTAAGCGAAATATACATGTCAGTGTTGTTAGCAATATCTATGTCATATTCACTTAAGGCACTGAATAAATTAGATAGAATCAAAGTTGATAGAAACTTTATTTTATTACCGTCAACTTTAAAAATTCGTGTCATAATCGGGATGATGGCGGCTAGATAAATTTGTTGTACTATCGTAGCCGCCATATTTACTACTAGCGTGGGATCCTCCATTACAATAATAACCATTCCATTCCGATCGCCAACTATCGTACATATTGTATTTCTTGTTGTCTTCAAATGATTTTTCGACAAGCACCTTTAGAATAAGAGAAGATGTCATACAATGTACTCAAATAAGCTTGCTATGTCCAGGAACATTTGTGGGAGATAGGAAGCGAATGTTTAACTAGGCATTGGATTTCCAATAATAAGTTTAATAATACTATGATAATATTGAAAAACAAATCTCTCTGTGCACAACACGCTTTCTCACCATGGACCTAAGAATTAAATGGACAGAGCACAAAGCTGCGGGGCCAAAGCTCGTATAAGTAAGGGGGGACATGATACTGCGCATGCGGTGGTGGACGGTCGGTGATTGTTTAATGACAGTGACATATCATTGATGAGGGCGGTATTCTCAGTCGCAACTTATTCTTAAGCAAATGCCTAAGCATTCGGCATGCTTTACTAGCTACTAGGTTAGTAGAGGATGCCGCATGCTTAAGCATTTGCTTAAGAATAAGTAGCGACTGAGAATACCGCCCTAAGAAGCATTGCCCCTTTTATATTTTTTTTTATGGTCAAGTTTGTCGTTGAGTTTGAAACGTTAATTCGTAATTGCAACATTATATTTTGGTGTCTTAAGACTTGGTAAAACTTATACTACTCGTCAATTAAGAGGCTCATATGTAAGTACATATATATAAGTAATATATAAGTATGCATATATATGTATAGTTTTATGCATATAAGCATATTTTAATACACCCTATATAAGCATTCCGTTTGAAATAAAGCGTGACGCATGCGTGCTACTTCGCCAATGACAAGCTCTCGTCCATGTTGAGACTTTGGGCGGTATTCTCAGTCGCTACTCATTCTTAAGCATTCGGCATCCTTTACGAGCTAATAGGTTAGTAGAAGATGCCGCATGCTTAAGCATAAGTAGCAACTGAGAATACCGCCCTTTGTGCTCCGTCCATTTAATTCTTAGGTCCATGTTTCTCACGAATCTCTGTTAAGTTCAGCAACTGCGTCTTTTCGCTCTCGCCCAGTGCAGCCAACTCTTGACTTATTCATTCCCCATACATTCGGCTCATTCAAACTCACACTTATACCGACTATTAGACGTAAATAAGTCCACAACATTTTCAGATCTTACCTTGTTAGAGGTCGATTCAAAAGACTTGTCGTTCCAAGAAACGTCCGGATCAGTCCAAATCGTATGCACTGGTTTCGAATAGTCACTGGACCTGTGACTGGACATATTCTTCGCCACTTCCTCTTCGTAAATCGCAGACACGGATGGTTTTAATTTCGAGCCGTTGTGACGGTTTATTAGCTGGAAATTAAAAGGCACCACAGTGACCATCAGCCTCAACATTTCGACTTTTAACAGCGCGATACTTACAACTGAAACGCCAAATATAATGATAAAGACTAAACCACCGACGCCGATCACGATTACAGCAATGGCCCATTGTGGGATCAATCTATCGTCCTTCTCGATGTATTGAGGCGTGGTTACTTTAGGTATCACTAAAAGAGAATCATTTCTCACGTTGGATATCGCTCTAAGAATCTTTACGAAACAAGCATTCTCGGATAGAGTAACATACCCACAAAGTCCGTGTACTTCGGGTCAATTGCAAATGAGCCCAGCTTTATCGAGCTCTTAGTATTCGTATCGTTCCATCTATTTGTGTTGTATGTGCGTAACGCGTCGTGGAAGATCACTTTCAACTCTTGAGTATTCACATTTTGTTCCAAGTTATCCAGCTCCACGAAATAGTCCACTAGTATACTGCCCTCGCTGTAATTCGTACGTTTACAAATCATCCAGGTATTCTTTGCAACGATTATGTTAAAAATCAGTTATCCTTAATCGTTACCTGAACGAATCGATTCTGATCTTTTTGTACCACTTTGCTAGGACGGAAGATTTTGAGAATATGAAGTTCATCTGCAAAGATATGAATGAGTGAGAGTTTACGTAAACTGAAGAAGCAAAATTTATAATAAACTCCTAAGGGTACCTCCTGTTCGATTTCATTAGCAAGATTCTGCCATTCTTGGGTATTTCGGTCGAGCAACTCTGGTACCCAAGTTGCGTTGCCAATTATTCTTATGGTTCCAGCAACCTCACATTCTTGCTCGCAGATTCCTGGCGTGGTAGGTCTAGGCGTGGTCGTCGTGGTTGTCGTAGTTGTGGTGCTCGATGTTATGGTTATTGGGATAAGTGATGCGTTCATAGAGGAGATCGTTGCCGTTCGAGCTGCTTCCAGTAATTTTTCTATCGAAATTGGTGTTGTCGACGGAGTGGGCCATCCAGTAAATTCTGTGGTGGCTCTGGAATTTGCATTTCAATTCAATTCGAACCACGAGCTTAAAATTCATAGAGCATCTTAAAGGGAATTCTATTTTTTAAAACATAGCTAAATTTGAGATTTTTTGTGAGAGACTACTTAGCGATTTGATTCTACTTTGAAGAAGTTGCAGGTGTTTCTTTTATTACTCTTGAATAATAAATATAGAAGTTATGCATGATCGACTGTCACACCGCGCAAAAAACTGTTCTTCAAATATGCATAAACACATGGTCCAAATCTCTAACGAATCAAATCGCTAGTTTCTTAAAAAAAAAATCCTGAATTTTCTTATGTTTCTCGCCCAAAAAATAGGAGTCCCCCTTATCAAATCTACCTGGTCGGCCATCCCCTCTGTATTTTCGGCGTAACTGAGACGGCCGCGTCGCCTCTTGGGCTTTGTGGAGTGGTAATCTTATGAATGGGCTTCCTTCCACCTGGTCTGCTGGGAAACACAATTTTCAAACCCCCCGGTTTCGGTGTTGCAGAAGGAGCAGCCTCTGTGGTTGCAGGAGCGTTAGATTCAGTAGAACTCTTAATCTCCACTGCAACGTCCTTGGCCTCCGTACTATGGTTTACATTCTTCTGCTCGTAATCGCGTGGCAACAAGGCGGAAATATCGAACTTGGTTTTCGCGAACAAATCCTGAATCGCTTTCTCGGCTGGTGTCTTCTCCGTTGAGGCTTCGATACTTTTTTCTGTCGTCGTCGCAGTCGACACACTCTTCACGGTGGGGTTCCCTTCGCTCTTCTTCTTGTTATAATCGGGTGGCAGCAGCGACGAGATATCCACCTGGGACTTTGCAAGGATATCGCTTAACACAGAGCTCTCTGTAGTCGCTGTGTCTTCTTTCCTCAATTTGTATCCGGGGGGTAAGAAGGCGTGGATGTCTTGGACAAACACATTGCTCTTAGCCTTCTTTGTGGTAGCAGGCGGAGTAGTAGTCGTGAGTTGGATTGTTGTTGCCTCTGGCGTTGTGCTCTTTGTAGGCCATCTAAACAGAATCAATAAATTTGTTACACATTTATTAAAATCATCCTTCTATTTCTTTCTCTTTGCTTCGATAGCAATAATAAGAAAGTTATGGGAGAGATGCCGCACTGGCAAAGGCGTCGCACTTTCGGTATTTCAGGGTTGTCGGGAATAAAATACAGCTCTGTCGATTTTATTTGTTTTAGGCTGCTGGGTTGGGTTTATTAAGCGAGAACCTGCTTCCCTTATTACTTTTAAAGATTTTGCGGGTAAGGTAAATCCGGGAGACGCGGTCGGGCCGGAGAGTTGGTCGAAACAGTTGATTCCCAGAGAATTAATTGCTCTGAACCTTAATACACTTCTGCATATACACTTTGCCTCAATAGACATCTATTGCGACATCTATCCCGATTTAGAGTGCGGCATCTATCCCAGATACCTTGCTTTTACTCTTTTTTTAAATAAAAACTTAAAATTAACAAGTTTAAATGGAAAATTAAGTGTTTCGAAATGCGGCATCACGCCCGGCGTCCCTCCCAACAAAAGTACATTTTTGGATTTATTTCTTTAAGGGTGATAAATATAAATTTTTTAATTTTCTTGCAAGTAGAAGCACAATATGTCCAACTAATAATATGTATCCTGGGAAGGAGTTTCCATGGCAAAATTTAAATATGGCGACAATTTCACGTAAGGTGCGGTAACTCTCCCATAATTACCCCTACAGGGATCAAGGAAAGGAAGTGAAGAATAAAAGCCTCCAACCAGCCAACAGAAATGCTTTCTTCGCAGAAATCGTGCGCTAAAATAACTACTCGTTTGAAAATAATAGCAATGAAAACCAAACAGACCGAAGCGATACAGACCTGAAACCAGTCTTCGAGGGCGCAGAGGTCGCGGTGCTAGAGCTTTTGCCGAGGTAATCTCGCGGCAGAAGCCCTTCCAGGCTATCCAGCGTAGTCTCTACCCGCGGTCTGGGCGTAGCATGATCATTCCTCTTATCGTTATAACGCCTTGGCACGAATTTGCTAATCACCGGTGTTTTAGCGGTAGTGGTGAACTTTCGTCTACTATTACCCCGATCGCCCAACACATCCAACTGGGGAGCATTGCCAGCGGTTCTGAAGCCACCAACGAGGAAGCCACTGGACAACTCCGACTGTACCCTGTCCAGCTTGTCGATGATGCTCTCCGTGGACTCCGGCGGCGGCGACGTCTTCTTCTCGCCGTTAGGGTTGATCGGCTCTACGCGATCTATCACTGGGAACGGCAAGAACCGCGCGCCGGATATGCTGCGGCTGGTCTGAACCGACGCCAGTATCCTGGACGTGTCCTCGGTCGTCACCGCCGTCACGGGCTGCTCCGTGGTTGCCGCCACGTACGCCGAAGACGGCGGCGCGGCGACCTGCCCCGTGGTGGTCGGCGAGGGCGTCGTCGGGACGGATATCGTGCCGTTGACGACGCTCTTCGTGGTCACTACGGACACCACGGCTTCGCCGATTAAAATCGAGGCGTCCATGGAAGAGTTGGCTCTGGGTGGCCCGACGAAGGCGAAGGTTTTGTCGCTGCCCTCCATCGAGGAGCCCTCGTCGCCGTTCGTAACCGAGATTCCGGTGTCCAGGTCCGTCTCCTCGACGAGATCCGACGAGGTACTGCTGGCGTTTGCGAGGGGATGCGAGTCTGTGATCTTTTCTATATCCTCGGAGGAATTGCCATCGCTTTCCTCTGCGTTTTTTACGGGGGTGGCTTTTTCTTTCTCCTTTTCCCTGTCCTCCTCTGCTTCCCTCTCCTCCTCCTCTGCGTCCGGGTAGTCGAGGGTGTCGGCGCTCGCTGTGGGGGTTGTTTCAAGAATTATTTTTTTACAATGACGCTTAACTGGTGACTATGTCAAAGTGGCGCTGACTCGTCGCGTGTCTTTTCCTACGCACGACAGTTTCCACAACGGGGGTGATGAAACCAGCTTACGTAATGGGGAGCTTATAAAGATTGTAATTATTTGACACTGTCGCGTTGCGTCATGAGAAAAAGTGGGCTGTGCGTGGCTCGTGCTTGTGGAGTTGTCTGTGATGCCGTGTTGTCGTTTGAATTAATCGGCTTCTGTGATCGAAGATCCCTATGCCTGATCAGATATCGGTAGTTTAGCTGTCAGCGGGCAATGCGAGCTAAGATTGATTAACTGTGATCATACTTGTTAGTCTATTCTTCATTTTGCTGAATATATTGTGTGTAGCTATAAAATGGTGTGAACTAATTATTCTCGTGTAAGGTAAGCATGTGCTCCCATTAAGGGGTTCTTTAAAGCGGCTATTTAAAGTTGAAATCCTGAATTTTTTCGCCTGATTTTTGCTCGAAAAACTTAGGATTTCAACTTTAAATAGCCGCCTTGTTGTTTTAAATTAATATTTCGGAAATTCCGTCAATCAGAGGATACATTAATACATATACTAACGAAATCTTTTCTGTTTTTTTATTTTAGATAATCTGGTTCCGAATGGCAGTGCTCACCGCAAAACTAAATTTTTAAAAAGGATTCTTGTATGTCGGTTGTTACTTTATTACGAACGTAAATATTTTTCTACGAAAAAATTACCAAATGTTCTTTAAATGTTGTTCTTTTAAGTGCAAAAAGTTCTGTAAAAATATATGCTTCCGCTTTTTCAAAAAAAATTCACAAACATTCGCCTCTTTTCCGCCGCCTAACTATGTATAACCCCTTAACGACTACACTCGCAGTGACACGCTAATTAATGGGGACCATAAGATAATCGGTACTGAAAGCGGAGCTAGGTTGACGAAGAGAACAGAGGACTTCAACTCAAGGAGAGGTTCCGGTCTAGGGAATTTCAAGCCCTTTAATAATCCGGCTTTGTTTTGGATGAATTTTTGGGCGCCTCGATTTCCACGACTCCCCAGTGTCATTTGCAATGATTAATTACAAAAAGAAAAATATATTTCTATAGTTTCAGACGTCCTTAATACAATGGAAGATGTCTCATTAAATTAATCGTGGTAATTTTGCTTTAATTAATTCCTAAAGCTCACCTATTTTGGTGGGCTCTAGACCGGAACATCCCCTTAATTCTGTGGTAGAAATCCACGCAATGCTCAAAGCTCAATGCAATTTAAAATCCAAAAACACCAATATTCCACGCAATATATGTTTCACCTCAATCTCGCTTACATATTAATAAAGAATTTCAACGGATCTCACCTACGGCTTTGTACCGCGAACGATTATTACTCTCATAATCGTCGTAGTAATAATAATAATAATACGTGTCGTGTGGATTCGTCGAGGAGTCCTCGACGTAATCCTCATCCCTGGACGTGTCGTCCATCTTGGGATTTATGGGAGACGAAGGGTTTTCGTGCCTGCCCGTGTCATCGGTGATTTTCGAAAACTCCGAATCATCGGATTTCACTTTTGGATCCGATTCAGTCTCGTACTCGTCTTCGTAAACTTCTTCGTCCCCCACCTCCTCGTGCTCATTATTTTTCTCATTAGTCTTGGACGTCTCCATGACATTATTCTCGTCCAAGGAGCGCGAGAACGTCTCTCCTGGATTATTAGCCGAGGGAGAGGCATTCTTCTCTTGCTGCTCGTACACTGAATTCGTTGGGATTAGCCGCGACAATTTGTCCCAGGACTCGGCCGTTTCTGGAAGTCAAAGAAATAAAAAAATTATTTATTTTAAACAGAACACACTGTAAGCTGTAAGGGATAGATTCTTCTGGAGCTAAAGATGGTATCTTTCAGTAACTTCAATTGGGGATGCAGGGGCGGATTTGTAGATATATATATATATGTTGCAGGTGGGAAAGTTGAGGGCGGCAAGTTTTGAGCGAAAGAAATTAAAAAAGGTAGCAAAATGTTTTTGCCTGTAGCTTTTTATTTCTTCATCGACAATACTAGCTTAGATTTTCGTTCTAAAATAAAATGTCCATTTTCCCTGACACCGAAAGTGATGGGTGATCTTTAAACATAGGGGCTTGAAATACCTTTAAAAACAATTCTCTTCTTTCGTGTAGCAAATCACTCAAATCAGCAATAACTCATATGTGAGTTATGATATTGTTAATTAATTTTAAGATTCTCTCAACTCTTTTAAATTACAATATTTGATGATATTTCATTCATAAAAAAAACTATTTTCTGTTGATGCCATAGTCTGGTTTTAGCGGGTGAAACCACCCCTCGACGAATAAGCAGAATTTTCTTTTTCGCGGAATATCTCGAGAACGTTGAGAGGTATCGAGAAGAAGTTCAAAGAAAAATGGCACCTTCTTTTAAATCTACAAAACTGCCCGAAAATAATTATCGAATTAAGGATTAGTGGTGGGGGTAACTTGAAAAGTATGAATTTATCGATAATTATTTTTACGCAGCTTTGTAGACATAAAAAAGATATGCAACTTTTGTTTAAACTTCTTTTCGACATCTCTCATCGTTCTCCAGATACTCCACGAAAACGAAAATTCTGCAGCGTCCTCAAGGGATGATTTCACCCCCTAAAACCGCAGTATGGCACCAGCAAAAAATAGGTTTGCCTCACAGATGAACACAGAGCTGCTTGGACACAAAGTTGCCTAATTTTCTGAATTCTCGGGTTGCCTAACTTCCACTGCGAATAACTAAAAGCCAGGGCAGTGGAAATCGACAATAAGCCCGCTCGATATACGCGTAGAATTGCCCCTTCGTGGACTTAAGTGGCGCGTTCCGTGAGAAACTGTCCGAAGCAGTTTCTGAAAGAAAGCGAACACGCTTTCCAGCATTGTTCGCCCGTGTTTTGCAACGCCGGTTTGTTCGAGGAAGAGTCCGATTTTCCTTCTCCCGGCTCCGTGGAAAACCTCGGGTGTAAACAAAGCCTCGAGCACGCACACCATCCAGCACTCCTCCGGGACGCGCGCTGTTAAATAATAATCGTTCAATTTTCAGGCTCGTTAACTTATTCCGAGTTAACGCGACGCTGAACGGTGATTCGACAAAGTGCCGTGGCGTGCACAGGTGGTAATTACTTACGAACAAACGGCAGGACAACCGTGGCGAGCAATAGCTTCTGTCTCGTTATTGGTGAACACACTCGCCATGGTGTCCGGCTTCCCCTAGCTTTCGGCCAGGGAAGAGCACGCTCTACTTTCGCAGCTACGCGTGCAATACGATGAAACTGTCTTACCGAAAACGTGAGATATAAATCGCAGTCCTCTTGACGGTTGCCGTCGATATTTAAATAGATTTTTAAATATTCGTGGCGGTCTTACCTCGCCTTATCTCAAGATGTAAGAAGACTAATAATAATAGAGAATAAGAATAATAGAGAATAAGAATAATAGAGAATAAGAATAATAGAGAATAAGAATAATATTGATTCGATCCAGTATTCTTTTGCAAAGGTCTTAATAAGTCTCGCAATCACCCCACTGTTTTATTGTACCAGCAATCGCGCTTTGTCCTGTGTAGGAGCCCAGTTCCGGGCAAGGTTATTCAGCAGAGAAGAATGTTAGAAGCTTTCAAGCCGAGGCAATGCGAGATACATATTGTTGAAAAGGCTCGTATCGCTCGGTTTCGTAACTGGAATAGTTCCGTGGGCGTGTCGGCGCGATGGAATCGACAAGGCTCGAGGGCTTCGAAATCCGAGCGCGAATATAAATTAAGGCGAGGTTACGCCGCCCGAATGCGTTAATCGCGGCGAGGTCCCTGCAGAACCGCTTCTCCCCAGGCGGCTACTCGGTTTCTTGCTGCCGAATCCGGCATATGCGTCAGCTTAATCGCAGCTTGCTAAAGTTCACTTGCACTCTTCGAAGTGCAAGTTCCCAAGCCGGTTCTCTGCATTTCATTTAATAAAGGAGAGGCTGAGGTGGCTTTATTGTGATCCATATTTCCACCGTCCTCCTATCTCCACCATCTCCATTCCGCTTTGCCATCTATTAATAATCACCGCGTGCTATAAATTTATTAAAATATGCACGCATTAGAAGGACTCAATGGTTTGCGAATTATCTTTGTGAATTCCAACGACTCAGTTACTCGATGTGGAATTCAATACTTTCAAACGCTTCGAATACTGTAAGTTAGACCCCCGATTATAGCCGAGGTCCTCAGATTCTGTTGACCCAATCAAAATTTGAAGCATAAACTACTAAGGTATACAGCGCAAAGTTAAAACAAAAACCTAAACCCATGTTTCGATCTTAAAACTGGAAAGATCGAAACAGGCACCCCCAAAGAAAACGGACAAAGGATATTAAGGGGTTACGCCACCCCGAGGCGCTCGAAACAGCACTAAACTAGACGAATTTTTTTTACCGATACTATGAGGTGGAAAATTATTTATTTTCTTCTTGTGGGTAGAGCACGTATTAGTGCATATATTGTATAAATACTGTACAAAAATATTAAAAAATGACCGAGTTATTTGTTCTCCCGCGAAGCTCGTCCGCCGTTACACGCGTGACTAACCTAACAAATTATAACGAACATGTTCGTCTGAAATCAAAAACCCGATGATTTTCGTGTTCCTTAATAAAATACCTACGATGTAGCATAGGGATTTGAGGAAAAAAAATTTATTGCACGAATGAGAGCAAAGTGAAAAAATTATACGTTTTTCACATGAAAAAACGAATTTAAACAATTAATTATATACGAATGGGGTATAGGATGGAAAAACTGATATGCTACATCGTAGATAATACCATTAAGAATATGCGTGCCAAGTTTGAACTCAATCGGAAAAATAGTTTTGGAGATATTTGATGGGTCATCTTTGAAAATGTAGTTTCGAGAAAAACGCAAAAGAAGAAAAGTAGAATGGTCGCTACCTGCTGCGGAATATCGACATCCGCGCCTCGTTGAAAGCCTATAACTCAGCTATTTTAGAGAATTTTTGCGTCTACAATGACTTAAATTATTCTTAAAACTTCACGTAATAAAAAAATGCAAAGAAAAAAAAATCGTGTTTTCAAAACTTTCAGGGTGGCGTAATCCCTTAATGTAGCCACGACCGAAGTAATTCAAGAGCTTTGTAAAAGAGAATAAAACCTGCATTGTATTCTTGAAATAAATTTCTATAACCACCCAATGAATTCGATTAAATTCGCAATAAAAAAAATTGACCCGCTCAACTCGGCTCCCCCAAGATTAAGTCCTGACTGCTCCAAGGATCCTACGGATTTCATCCCTGATGCATAGCTGACTCATTCATCCCCAATTATCGTTCGAGCAACGTGTTTGCTTGTTTTCGAGCGAACGTAATATTCCTGCCCCGGCACCGAGCGATACGGTTCAACGATCGCGATATATTTCCCACGTCAGAAGAGATTGCGTTATCATAAGCGCAGCGCGCGGATACCTGCGAAAATTTCCGCGCGATCGGCTGCCGACGGAATATGCAAGTCGGCCTGCAACCGCGTATCTCGTTTCGCGTTTATGCAACTTCGTTTATGTCACGAATGGAAATATGCTTCTCGACGACCTTCCTCCGACAATTTATTGAAGAGTCCTTGCAGAAAGCACTGTGAGTGCCAAAAATCAAATTTCAAACTATAGTATTACACTTTGGCGCGTGGAACAGTTCCGATAAATTATTATTATTTTTTTCCTTCAATCTTGACACTTACAGCGTCATCTGCAGGGACTCATCAGTTGCTTTTGCAAAAACTCAGCTACACCAAATACGACAGCAAATCGGCATTTGCAGTTCCACAGTAGGGAAACGTAAACACGGATCTAGCTGATATTTTCAGTGGAACTTGCTCGATATATACTTTCACGATCGGGACAGCAGGAAGTGTCCGTTGCTGAATTCTAACGGGTGTACGTGCACGAATGGAGCGAGAAGTCGCGCGTGCTAGGCTTCGGCAACGAAGCTGTATAAATAATGGGCCGAGTGCAGCCGTTCTCCTTTCGATCGTCCTTCGACTTGATCGCCCGAGCTCTCGTCACATACACGTCCGCGCGGATTCTTTGACTCGCGTTTCTCTCGGCGAAGTAGCGATCACAGCTTTTCCACCACCCTCTCGAAATACGATAATCCGTTTCCTTTTTATCACAATAAAATGATGCACGCAGACGCACCGTCGCCACTTATTCGTCCCCTAAATTAAAAACCCCGCGGGGGGGTTTTGGGTCCTAGGCGAATTTGTTAAATTACGCCATTTATAATACACTGGGTGACCCGTTACCTGGTTTCATTCGGGAATTATTTGTGATGTTTGAAAAATAAAAAAAGCCTAAACAAAAAAATAAGTAGCCTATAATGTAATCTAGGACGTATGTAATGTATATTCAAAATTTCAATGAAATTCGTTCAGCCGTTTAAACGTGAACGAAGGACTAACCCAGACCCGTTACCTGGTTTCATCCGGGAATTATTTGTGATGTTTGAAAAATAAAAAAAGCCTAAACAAAAAAATAAGTAGCCTATAATGTAATCTAGGACGTATGTAATGTATAATCAAAATTTCAGTGAAATTCGTTCAGCCGTTTAAACGTGAACGAAGGACTAACCCAGACCCGTTACCTGGATTCATCCGGGAATTATTTGTGATGTTTGAAAAATAAAAAAAGCCTAAACAAAAAAAAATAAGTAGCCTATAATGTAATCTAGGACGTATGTAATGTATATTCAAAATTTCAATGAAATTCGTTCAGCCGTTTAGATGTGAAGGGCCAACAAACAGACAACGTGTCACTTTTATATATTAGTAAGGATAAGGATAAGGAATTACTTGATCTCTTTGATGACCTTACTCCGAATGTTTATTCATAGCATAAAACATTTATAGTCCCACTTATATTATTTCATTTAAAACTTTATTATAAAAAATGCCAGCAATGAAAGGACCATTTTGCGCCCCAACTTTGCGCCTGAGCCTAATTTTGCCTTTAGGGACAAGCCGCGTCAGCCTACGCTATTCACTTTCTGCAAGCGTACCCCCGATCTGTATTTCAACGCAAGTTGCCTTAACCGCCATATCGCGTTGCAACTTTGTTCCGTTGCGCCTACGAGACCATGAAATTAACCGTCTACTTTCATTGCTAACTGTGCGCGTACGTATGATCATTCGTTTAATAACAATTCATCGCCTCAATTAAAAAGAAAGAAACACTTTTCCCCAGTTTCGGGCCAAAGAGCACGTTAACATTAATACAGTCTTTATCCCGCGTCTCGCGATTCAATGTAGCTAAGTAAATACGTATGTATATTAACTAAGAAGATTGTACAATACGAGTAGTTGAAATGGTAAACGAAGTCAGTGGCACAAAATTGAAAAATACTTTTTAGCGGAAAGGGATGTGAAGTCCGTACAGAATACGGTGGTAAAAGTTACAAGTGTTAGAATAATTTATTATAACTGTTAGGGCTATCGCAAGGTAGAGCTAAAATCGTAAGTGCCAAGTTCGCTGTGGTGACAAACGACAAAAATGCAAGCAATCTTCACGGCTGTAGTCTTTTCGTTTCCCTCTAAATCTGTAAGGCTTCGTTCACATTAGTCAAGTTACTTGACTTCAAGTTACTTGACTTCAAGTTACTTGGCTTCAAGTCGCTTGAATTCCAGTAACTTGAAACCACGTTACATGAAACATCGTTTCAGGTTTCTTTCAAGTTTCAAGCGAAGTAGAGACTCTTTCTTCAGCTTGACTAATGTGAACGAAGCTTAAAGGTGGTATACGCTGAAAGCCCCTAGCGTTCAAGTGATAAAAGCGTTTGAAAAGCGATAAAAAGCGACCTGGCGTTTTTAGTTTCTACTGAAAATTTTAACCACCGGCCCTTGCATCGTTTACCATTTCAACTTCTCATTTAACAACGGCATATAAATGCAATCGCGTTCACGCTTCTTCCATCGCGTTTTACAAATGCATGCCGTTGCTACGGTTCGCCGAGCCTCTTTTATCCACTCCCGCTTTAAATAAGCGCATAAGCGACTGGCGCGACCTCGCGCGAATTCAAATCGATTAGAATTCTCTCTGGCGATATATAAATATATATATCACGCATGCGTAAAGTTTATAGAGAGACTCGGGTCAGCCTGTTTACGTTGCGACGATATTTTGAAACGCAACTCGTTCCGCGATTATTGTACCGTGACTTTCCTTATTCCGTGTGCATGTAAAAGGCGCGCGAACCGCGCAGCACGCAACGAATATGGCCGCGCCATTTTCTGGCCTACAGTACCGGTGAAAACGAAGCCTAAATAGGATTCGTGGCTCGTCAAAAATTCCACTCTCGAAATCCGCTGCACCATAACCGAACGCGCCGTTATTTCAGTTGCGCGCGATTAATACCGATATTTGAATTCGCGCGGGAGCAGCGGGCGCCATTAGTGACGCATTTCCTGCGGCGTTTGGTGTCACTAATCATAGACATATATAGACAGAGCGTAAGCTGAGGGGGGTGTAAGATTCGCGGTAAGGGGAGCGATACAGGGAAATCGGGTAACGCAGTGGTTATGTATACCGAATGCTTCCGAAGCTAACCCGACGTGCCTGTATCTGACTTGTGCCTTTTCCCCTCCAAGCCTACCGTTCCCCTCGCCTATAGTCCCAGCTTCTGCTCCGTCTATATATGTCTATGTCACTAATAGCGAATTCGGTGCCTCGCACTGACTCTGCGCTGTTGCCAGAAAATTACTTGAATTGGTCGTTTCTGATAGAAACGAAGCTGGCTCTATAAGAATCAACCAAAGTAATTTTCTGGCAACAGTGCAGATAGAGCACTAAAGAGGTTAGTATACGCATCCGCCATATTGGATCCTCTAGAGGTTAGGTTAGGTTTATTTTTCCCCTGGTGCAGTTACAAAAATTTATACTCCCCATACCAAAGCGGCGTTGCAAGAAAACTTCTTATGTAGCCCAACGAACTCTAGTCCCTTATAAAACATTTCTATCTCTCCATTCTGAGCATTATTCCCTCATACTCTCATGTCTCATATCTTGTTACATCCTGTGATTATGCTAATATATTGATACGCAGAACATTAAGCGGATCCTCTAGAGAGGGAAGATTATTGAGTACCCGCCTTTTTGGGTATTGTCGGATTCACTTTATAACCAAAATATGCGTTGTTGATATTGATGCATAGTAGCACGACACAGAGTATTTTATTACATATTAAGTTTATATTTGGTTTATAATGCGAATTTGATAATAATCAAAAAGGCGGGTAGAGGACCCAACATGGCGGATGCGCATACTCACCTCTTCAGTGCTCTAGTGCAGAGTTAGTGCTAGGTACCGAATTCGCTATGAGTGCGTTCCACCAAATGTTCCACTCTATAAGTTTTCCCGGGTCAATTAAGCGCGATAAAATTCGAACCGCCTGACGAAAGCTGATATTGGAAGTAGAAGCTAGGTGGAAGAAACTGCGCTGCCGATATTGCGGCGCATATTGACAGGAACTTTCTCTGGAAGAGTTTCTTTTTCAAGGTTAATAACTCAGCTGAGAAAGAAGCTACATCACTCGCCTTACTAATCCCCTAACACTATTTATAGCGTTCGTGGAATTTTACACATGTATCTTATATGTGGAGCGTTCGCCTCCTTTAGTGTTATTCCTTGTACGAGTCATCATCTTCGTGGGAAACGAGATTTCACATGGAATCCTGTACCTTGGATTTTCCTCGGCCAATGATTAAGCTAGTGATGAATCTGGTCGCGGGATTCCACTGCGAGCCTCATCAGCTGTTACAACATTGGCGGGGCAATTTTTTTTTTTAAATGATATCACACTTACAGGGGAACGTTCCGAACCCGGGAATTCGAAAAATTCTGAAACTTTGTGAATATGTAGAGAATTCCCTCCTGATTACAACGCAATTTTTGTTTGCTGCCCAAATTCACTCTAAGGGGGTGTAATTGACCGCTGAAAATCCGGTTATTTATCGATTTTGTGTTATAATTCGTGAACTGTAAAATAAATTTTTCATCAAATGATAGATCTAATTAGAAGAAGTAATTTTTGTCTTGAAACTTCTTTTCTATCTCTCACACTTCGCGAGTTATAACACAAAGTTGTCAAGGGTTAATTTCACCCCCTTCGAGTGAATTTGGGCAGCAAACAAAAATTGCGTTGTAATCAGGAGGAAATTCTCTACATATTCACAAAGTTTCAGAATTTTTTGAATATTCGGCTTCGGGATCTTCCCTTGTTAGCTTCGATCCTCTGTATGTTTGGTGTATGGTTCAAATCTGGCACCTCAATTTTCATCCACTTCCCCCAATCCAATTGTTTTGAAACTTTTCATGCGTGCGTAGGTTGGAAGACAATATAATTTAAAAAAAAGAAATCCAGCATAAAAAAAATGGAAAAAATCCACAAACACTAAAAACTAGAAAAAAGATGTAAAAAAGTATGTTAAACGATTTTACTAAAAATGCACTAAACACTAAAAAATAAATCTTTTCTTGTACCACAATTTCGATGGTGATATTATCCTGCAGACTTGTTCAAATCAATTGTAAAGAAAAAGAATAATCACAGTTTGTATGATTTTATTTAAAGTCACATATCACCATCGAGATTGTAGAGCAAGAAGAGAATTATTTTTTAGTTTTTAGTGCATTTTTAGTAAAATCGTTCGACGTAACATTTTTATTTATATTTTTTTTTAAGCTGTATGCACGTCGAAAAGAGGCGCCGTGACTCGGTATTCGCCAAGGAAATCGTTTACTCTCGCTCACGTGGCACACGAATGCCGGTATAATTTGTATCAAGACATCATATCGGACGAAAATATTGTTTGATACTTTTAAAGGAGTCTCAAAATCAGGTCGCGCTTGGAACTCAATTTCCTAATATCTACGGACTTGATTTGAAAACTTACAAGGGAAATTTGGTTGCCCGAACATCCCGATTTTTTTTGCAACTGTGCTGGTTTGTAGACAGCCTCAATAGAAGTATCAGGCAATTTTCATTTACGCTCATTTTTTATTCTTCAGGGTGAAAGAACGCCTGAAGGGGTTACATACCCTTGATAGGTCATTCTTATTATTTTTTTTTCGCATAAAGAAAGGTAATATTTAAAAATCGAGATATACGCTTTGTTATGTATAAATTAAGCTGTATTCTGTTAAAAAATAAATTTGATATCTCAAGAAACGGTGCCAAAGCAGCCCCTTATACCAAGGCCTCTTCATCGTTACAGCATTTGCGGTGCCAAAAGTATCTCAGAGATGGCTGGATCGAGGTGAATAAAATTTCACACGAATATTCTTAAGAATAATCGTCGGCGTTGATTTTGAAAAATTTTATTTTTTGATAAATGGCAGCTACTCAAAGTTGAGCATGTGATTTTCAACCCAAGTTTTCATCTGCTTTTGTTAATAAAAAACAAAACTAGACACTAATAAAAAAACGTCCTATCATGCAACATTAGCCCCCTCTTAAATCTCTACACCTGGTTCATTGTTGGGCAATGCCATGATCCCGATTTGGTAAAAGTTTTCATCCTGGTCTGCAAAATACTACTCCGTTACAACCGTTAAGGTCGCGAAGCTTTCAAATGACCCTCGAATAATAATTTAACAAAACGATATTGCGTTATTCATCCTACAGTATCGAAAATTTTCTGTATTTCTCTCTAGAAAATAGCACCAAAATGCGTCAGGACAGATTACGCTCTCTTTTCTGAAAGCTCAAACAGAAGGGACATTCGTTGTTTGTCACATTTTAAGCAGATATGTATTTACGTTTCTGGCTCCGCCGTGCTGGTCACTGTTCCGCGCGGTATGCATCGCGATTCGGTGGAAAAACGAATACGCGAAAGAAAAAAAGCGCACTCGCCGGGATTGCATTCTACAGGTAACCCGCAGCACTATTTTCGGATATCGCGGGGATTGAATAACAAATCGGCATCGTGTCTTTCACTTTCCACAGAAAGAATTCTGTGGCCGGTCAGAAACAAGTGAAAGAATTTCTACGATTCGACACGCAACGGAATTTCACGGAACTTAAAGCAATTTCACTATCATTAACGTCCGCAATTTACATTGCAGATCGAGCTCCAACTTGTTACTCTGATTACTTCGATCCGCGGCTCTGACCATACAATTGCTCGACTTGCGTGCAGCGAGTGAAACCGAATTTAATTCCACTAAATAATAGAAAACCGTACTTATATTCCCGTGAAATTAGCTCCCGAGAATCTCCAAAATGATCTAGAATCTACATGCTTAAGCGTCGGTAAATCTGTTTGTTTACATGGATCCCGGAGTGGGGCTCGTTAGTTATTTGCCATTGTGGTTGCGCAGTGTATAGCAATAGAATAATAAGCGTGAAGTCGCGGCAATTTTATCTCCCTTTGTGCCGGCTACAAATGTCGAATTAGATGTATCCGTTTTAGGGATATCGCGATAGCCGCTGGTCCCTCGTTATTACGACCAACAATGGAGATCCAATTGCGTTATGGCGGTACACGTAACACTCGTACGGAATTGCGGTTCTATTGAATTGCGTATCGCGTACCGGGTCACGAATTCAAACTATCCAGCGTTGCGCGACGATCATCCACCGTTTTCTTTACACACAGATCTGTGATTCGATTGCACGAAACATTTTGCTGTCCCCAATTACGGACCAAGAAAATATGCCCGTACCTTTCGTACAACCGTACCTAACCACACTTTGCTTCACTACGCTCTATGCGTCGAATAAGTCTGTCTTACGAAATTATCTCGATGTACAGTCACTGCAAATATCTGCGCTAAAACTGACAAAACAACGCTGGAATACTTGCAGTATTAACACAGTCAAAATCTCCGTCGAGGCATAAATATGTTCCCAGCTCCTGGCGAGCAAAGAGAAAACGAAGCAAAAATAGAGAACACGACTCACGCCTGAAAGGCTGCGAGCAGTGAATCGTGACAGTAATACACCGCCAGCTCGCCGGATTATATAAATACCGCCCACCCGATCTGCCTGTATTACGTTGTCAAAATCGAACGGGACTATTCAGCGGGTCTAACGGTTCAACGAACTCCTCGAGACGAAATTGGCGACTATAAATCACCGGGAGGTGAACAATGTACTGGAAGGCATTCGAAGAAGCCTCTCGGGGCGCTGAAAATTCAAGCGGGCGACCTGGAATCTCATAAATCTCACCGGACACGCCGCGCGTCTGGGAGAATGAACGTTCGCGTTCGGTCTGTGCGCTGTGAAAGGATCGCGCGGTCGTTGGGCGCTGGCGCGCCCTGGCGGCCGGCACGCGAAACCGAATCGTACACTTCGAATTCGCAGTCGGAGGCAAGAGGATTACCGCGAGTGTTTTTTTATTCTTTTCTGTTTTTAAGGAACCCACCCTGTTGACAGTCGGTCGCGAGGAAGCAGCACGCGAGAAGCAGGCACGTCGGGATCCCGTTCACCAACCAGGTACCGTTCCTCCTGCGTCTAGACATGGTCCTTTGGCACTGTTCGCCGCACAGCACTTGATATCGACACTTTTATGCACAGCTTTCGAGGCACGTCCCGCCCGATCGTCAGGCTAACACTGTCATCGCAAGGATGCCGGGGGCTCGGCGGGTTTCTCGTCGTCGACGTGGCCCGGTATCGTCGGTTATCGACAGACGTGGAGCAGGCGCATCCTGGCAGACAGAAATGAGACGTTCGCGAGAGTACGGCGCGCTTGTCACTGGCCGCGGGTAGAAAGCAAAATCCCACTTTCACTTGGTGGCCGCGCGCCTCGCGAGGCGGAGCTGGCACGCCGAGGCCATCGAGATCTTTCCCTCTCCCTTTCGCCCCGCCACCTATCTGCGCCACTCTCCGTCCACGTCTTTGTGGCGATCAAACGAAAGGGGCCCGGCACTTAGAAAAAGCCCGGGGACGGGTTTTAGCAAAAATTTGAGAACGTCCGGGGAACGACCTTTCCTGTACCTTCGCGAAGGACGGCCATCAAGGATCGCCACGATTTCAAAAGCCTGGAACCGAGGCTTTTCTCTGCCGCGAGGATCCGCGTTTGCTTTTCCGATTTTTTCAACGGTAACGGCTAACCAGTGGTGACATTTTAGAAGACAATTAAGAAAAATTCGGGTACCTGCTCTAGTTTGTATAACTATGCTTATTTCGTAAGGTAAACTTTCTAAAATCTCTGACGATGAAAATAAAAATTGATTAATACAGCAAACTGGGGGAACATTTTGCTATTGCTACTAATATGTAAAAGTGAAACGTTGTCTGTTTGTCCTTCTTTCACGCCTAAACGGTTTTCAATGAAATTTTAAATATACATTACGGACGTCATAGATTAGATTATAAGTTATTTTTTTTTAAGTTTTCTTTTATTTTGGAAACATCACAAATAATTCCCGGGTGTATACCTAATATTAAAATTAACTTTACAGTAGCGGACAAAAAAGTTAACACTTTTTCCATCCACTCTATCTCTACTATTTTTTAACATCAACTCAAAACTGCAGCATGTGTCCAATATACATATTCTGATAGAAAATTGAAAACTTTATAAAACCTAGTTAAAGTTGATTTATTTAACTGATAAACAAAATTTCTACATAACATTAAACACGACAACCCCCTTTTAAAGCTGTTAAAAACTTACCATTTTTGAAAGGTAATAAAAAATCTGATATTTCGTGAGGGCACCTTCTGCTTTTAGGACGGCCTAAAAGATTACCAAAAGTGGTAGCTCCTTTGCCGGCCCCAAAAATGTGTTATTCCATTCAATGTAATAAATTTATTAGTTGTTAGTTAAATAAATTTTAACTGGGTTTTATGCAGCTTTCAATTATCCATCAGAATATGTATATAAAACACATTTATCACAGTTCCAAGTTGATGTTAAAAAATAAGAAAAATAAAGCAAATCGAAAAAGTGGCAACTGTTTTGTCTGCTACTGTATATTTTCTTTAAAAATAATATCATAACATTGCATCTTTTGTAACAAAAAGCATACAATTTTTGTGCTTCTCCAATGTTCCCCCACGGTATAGGTACTGTATACCTCTAAATATAAATTTTTTACTACCGAATTGACCGACCAGTTTTGAGAATATAAATTCCAGGTTTATAGTCCAAGTTTCGTGTGTTTATCAGCGTCTCGTATTTGTGGTGGCTCAAAAGAATGCAGCCGGAGAATGTCATAACAGGGGCGCGTCCTTCGCCAGGACCTTCGTAAACATTTTTTCGAAGGTCGACTTTATCCTGCTGCCGCACGTCCGTTAACCTTTGACGGTCGCGGGCGACCTTTACGAATCGATGTGCCGGTCGATTTCGAACTGATTCACATCCGGCCAGGATCCGGGCAGCCGCGAGAGGAAAAAGACGAGCAAGGTCGGGACGAGCTGGGGAAAGTAATTCCGTGACGCAACAAAGTTGACCATCATCTAACAGCTTCCATGGCTGTTACTGCTCGAGTATCATCGGCTGGGATTAGTAATTTTGTGGTTTAAAATTTGAACGTTTCTTAGCGTCGTGGTCGATCGGTCGAAAGTTGTTCGTTAATTTCTTAATACCTTTCAACCTGCTGCGATCCGACCTTGTTGTGCAAGGCCCGACCTAGCTCTTCCGTCGCTCTGGGCAGAAATGAATGATGTTTGTCGCCCTTTATTTTATTTAATTATAAATCATTATTTTAAAATATAATTTTTGACAGTGACAGAAATTTTTTGTAGATTGTTTCGTCGAATAAACAAAACCTAAGTACTATAATCAGTGGCGCACTCAGGATTTAATTTTGGGGGGAGCAGAGTTGAACGGATAAAAATATTATTAATGTAAGTTCAATAAAAATTTCTAGGTGACTATAAAAATGTATTTAAAGAATAAAATCCAGTTTTCTTTTCTTTTTACAACGCCTCTTCTTTGGGGGTGCCAGCCCTCCCCCCCCCCCTCTGGGAGCGCCATTGAGTATAATAGTTATTATATGGGTGATTTAATATAAATAAAAATTTAGGGCTTGGATTTTTTATATAGTTTTAAAGCAATTTTTATTTTGCTAAAAAAAATTGTTTTTATGAAAAATTGAACGAAATGGCTTCCCGGAGCACTGCAAAAAACTGACCCACACTCCCGGGAATGACTGAATCATCTAAGGAACTACAAAAAATATATATAAACAGGAATATATTAACTTAGCGTAGGATTTTTTTAATATTTCAATTATTCGATTTTTTGCAAGCGTTTCAGTGCAAAGTTTTATGTTAGAAATTGAAGTCAATTCTTCAAACTGTTTTAAATTTCCAAAATAATTCGAATTTTTAGAAAATCCTACGCTAGGTCAAAGATAATATATTCCTGTTTATATATCTCTTTTCTAGTTCCTTCTCAGATGATCCAGTCATTCCCGGAAGTGTGGGCCAGCTTTTTCCAGTGCTCCGGGAAGCCACTTTGTACACTTCTTCATAAACTCAAAATTTCTAGCAAAATAAAGATTGCTCTAAAATTATATTAAAAAAAGCCAGGCCCTATATTTTTCTTTGTACGGACAAAAGAAATCCTAACTTTGTCTTTTGTTAGTGGCTTCAGGGTGGGGTCCCCCATTAAAAACAATTTATAAGGTCGACACTAAATTCAAAAATGCATTACCTGCATTTTCAAAAAGTTTTACTTCTTCATTGGTTCTTATTGATTATAATCTTCTGTTTCCACCAATTTGCCACTCTGAGCAGTTGCCCTGCTTGCGCCCGCCCCTAGACCGGTCCCTGTTGCCATGCCCCTAAAAGAGAAAAATGAAACGAATATAGTTGCTCGATGAAAGTGACGTGGTTGCTGATATAGGGACGTGTCTCTTAATATCTTACTCATTTTAGAGAAATATAATTTTCTTCCTGTATAAGACTGTCGTTTATCTCCTGCTTACGTAAAATTCTGGAAGTAAGATTCGGTTACGAGGCAGTCACCGCGTCGAGTTGCCAATTTGTATTCTCAGCGAGCAAGCAGGAAGTGCAGCGTGCCGGGCCCGATTCTAACGGTAACGACAAAGATATACAATACAGATTCGTGTACGGTATTTTGTTTCGTGACAACGTTACGAACACGCGGAATAATGTTCCCACATCTTGGAGATATCTTAGCCACCCACGCGCCCGTGTAATCCGATGGCAATTATGCAACGTAGGTAGGCACAGCGGTATCAGGTTTGAGCAAATAGAATTCGAGGATCTGCAATCTTTTCATCGACTTGCACATTTTCTTGAGTTTCTTCGATTTTTTTTTTTGGTGCATATAATACTTTACGCTGAAAACGAAAGGAACGATTATAATATACTAGCTTTACTACTCGGCTTCGCCAGAAATTTAGATTCTGATTTTATAAATAAAATGATTTTTTTAGTGAAAATAGTCGCATTCGTCTGGATTAGCTAGGCATAATGAGCTGGGACAGATTTCGTGATCAGAGTTTACCGTTCAAAAGTTGTTAGGCGACAAACAAACACACGAATACTTTTTGCTTTATATATTAAGATTTAATACGAATTTTCTGCGGAGAAAGATTGACAAATTTTTTTAAAAACTTTAAATATTCTTGTCCAATTGCAATTAGGCAAATTGTGTGTTTTATTGTAATTGAAATGTTTATTTGGACGAATAAAACGAGTTACCTACTTACGTGGCATGCGTGTTCATAGTACAGTGAGACATGCTCTATGCGAGCGTTTAAGTCTCCGCTGGTTCTGGCGTTGAAATCACCGCGCGACACGACTGGCGTTGAAGTTACTGATACAGCTTCACAGAAGTGAGTTATTCGAATAAATGTTTATGAATATCAAGATCAGGTAAATTAATGTAGATAAAAAGATTTTGATAGCATGGGCGTCCGGAGGGGGGGGGGGGGGGTACAAAAGGGGCAGTTGCCTCCTTGGATTTTTAAAAAATTGCTTTTTTCAAAACTGATCTTTATTAAGTTTATACTAAAAAAGGGAATATTTTTAAATTTCGGTTTTAAATTTGTAATTAAATTGGCACTAGAAAATGGGTTAAAAAAGCAAGAGGGGTATAGTTTTCTTAACCATCATCCGCAAGTAACTCTACCCCCTCCCTCCCCCGGATAAAGAGTCTCCGGACGCCCTTCTTTGATAGATCCATTTGTAAATAATTTAGTGAATAGATTTAAATGAAAACCGGGGTTGGCGGAGCAAATTTTTCCCAAGTATGGAGTTGGGGGCGGGGAGAGTACAAATTAAAAGATCAAATTTCAACACCCTAAAATACAGTACGAAAATAAAAAATGGTAAAATGCTTTCGAAATTCTCGAATGTGAAATTCCACACGCAGCAAAGTATCAAGTGTGGAATATACTTCGTAGCATCTTGCTACAAGTTCAAGTTTTATTTATTTAACTTTGCAGGCCGCATTAACGAAAGTATACATAGCATATATCTGCTGGATATACCTATTTACAGCTGCATCAAATTGTTGTTTCAAACAAGATTATGTTGTGACTCATTTCTTCCTTGTTTCGAGTAAATTCAGTTTCCTCATAATGTTACAATGTGCTCAGACTTTATTACATTTGTTATGTACATTATACATATGTATATTGTAATTTGGGTGAAAATAATCGCATCAAATGAAAGCCTTAATAATTATTGGTATGAAATAAAATACACAAGTTACTAACTATGGTACTTATGCAATCTCCAATCATTCTTATTTTTTTATACGAGATCACATCTACCAAGATTCAATTCTTGATTGCTTAGCATGAAAATCTGTTCTGCAATGAAATGGTACAAAGCATTAGAAATAAAATGTACCTAATTAAAGATTGTTGGGAATTATATGTAAATGTCGCGATTTTTAATAACGATTTATTGGGTAAAATAGATTTTCCTATCGCATTCATTTGCATCGGATTAGAAATTCTGTACCGTAAAAATGCCACGTACATAAATTTTAAGTAATTTACCGCAACTGACATATCGATCTGTTCTACACATACGTACTCTTTCTAACACTTACGAAAATGTATATTTTAAATAAGAATATTTTGTAAGATACTTACGTTTCATTGTCCAATAGAGCTGCACGAGGGAAGCAATTTTAAAATTCAAAACACAACTTCCGGTCTGAATGCTCCGTAAAAAGTATCGTGCATGATTGTCGTACATTATGCTTCTTTTTTTTCAGATACAAGAAATAAGTTTTCAAAACATTCAATTTAACGTCGATTTACAGAAATTCACTTCACATGCTTTTAAACTATTTCGAGAGCGTAACTCATTGTCACGATTTTCGTGTAATTTGTATACAAAATATTCGTATGATGGGGTGCTTATGTAACAAACCTGGATAAAATATGTATAAAATACGTAGTTTATGCTATCGCTATATAATATTGCTAGTAACTCGTTTTTGTAAGTAGTGTATCTATTTAACGTAATCCAACAAATTAATGATATGCTTACACTATGGCATCTTTACAGTATGACACACACACACACTTTTAGCTGTGTGGAATTGGCGTTAGTTTTATTGAATCCTATAATTACAGGCGATAATCATCTCGTGTGTAAAGTACTTCAATTCAACTACAGCTATAAATTCAATCACTGATTTGTTATTTGGACACCATATGTATACCATGCTTTGATGACGGGCCTCGTTAGCTAAAACAAAAAATAGATTCCGTAAGTTCAAACGCGTACTGATATGGTCCTCCGTTGGTTGGAGGCAATAATTACTTTGTAGTTGGTCTTCTAGACGGCTCTGAGGCAGTAGGCGGCGGCGGTGGGCCCCTACGCGCCAGTTCCTCCAAATATCCCATTAACAAACGAGTTCGTTCAGCGGCTGCTGCTTCCAGCACAAGAAATCTTCGATCCTTCCTTAAAATTTCTTCGATCTCTGGTAAATGTGCACTGTTCTCTTGCACTTTTTTATATGTTTTATCGGTAATGAGTTTCGTCTCCTGAAATCAATATTGAACTACACATTTAGAAGCGGCTAACACCCCTGACCCATGCAATACAAACGAAGAGTCTTAATATATTTTTAACGTACTTGCAGAAGTTCTCTAAAATCAGCTTTAGCCGCAACAAGTTTGTCTTTAATGTACTCTTTGAATTCCTTCTCACATTTCTGTGGAGCAAGAAAGATAAATATAGTGAGCTGTTAAAACAATGATTATCCTCAGCTGGCCGGTTATACGTGATTAAAATGTTACGCACCCGATCGCTGGAAGAGAACTTGAGATATCTAGGATCGTCTTTTAATAATTTTTTTATATCTCTCCACGATGCAGTGAGTTCAGTGGATGCTCCTACTTCGTCGAGGAGTTCTCGAAATTTGTCACGTTTTTTACGACTCAGCTGCTCTATGTGTTCGTTAAATAGCCTTTCCTTTTCCTCGCGGTCTAAGCTCTCCGCTAATTCCCATCTGTGATCTTTTCTCAACTGCCGTTTTGCTTCTCGCCATGCTAAGTCACCGTTCCTTACCTACACACGTGAGTTAGGTTAATTAAACGAACTGACTATGTTTGAAATTCCAACCATCCGCGATGAATTGTGTACACGGGATACATACTAAGTCGGCAAGAAGAGCGCTGAAATGCTGCACTGCCTCTGTGTGACGATGATGCTGCCTTTCCTTATCTCTATCGCGAAGATGAGTAGCGAGAGTTCTTTGGACTTCTCTCTCCCGTTCACGAAGGCTCGCTTCCGCTCTTCGTTCACGTTCACGTTTCTGTTTCTCACGATCTTCTTCTGAATCGGACTGATCTTCCGCATCCTCCTTCTTGGTGAAGAAACGTTATGTGAATCGGACAATTTGCCAGGAAATTAATGTTAATTAACCGAATAATGGGGATACTTACGTCATTCTCTTTCTTAGCTGGCTTATCATCGTTATCCTCGATTTCGCCACTCTCTTTCTCTACCGTCGACTCTTTCTTATCTTTGCCATTTTCTTCCGCCGGCGCGTCACTTCTTCGCTGTTTCTTGTCCTTCGAGCTATCCTTGTCAACCCGATCCTTCGACGATTTTTCCTTGTATTTATCAACATCCTTCCTGTCCCTATCCTTCTTCTCCGACTTGTGATGATCCTTCTCCCTGTGCCGGTGGTCTTTGTCTTTTTCCTTCTCCTTCTTCCTCTCCTCCTTTAGCATACGAATGTAATCCCTAAACCAATCTTCGCGCGTGCTTGCGGACTCTACCACTCTGTACCTCCAATCTGATTCCAATTTTTTCTTACAATCGCTCCAATGCGAATGTCTGTCGATGTCTTTGTGTTCACGTAGCATCGCTATGAATTCCTTTTTCACCTGAAACGCATTTATCATAAGAGTTTTCATTGTTGAAAGACAATTAGCTTTTGCTTACACTCTATTTATACAATTTCTGCCTTAAAATCGAATCTTTTCTTTATCTTTTGCTTGTCTCAGTTTTAATCATGCACGCTTAATATTTCCAACCAATGATTACACGTTCAGCCACATTACAATCACTTTGACAATAATGTATATATCGTATATGTATATATATATATGTATAGTAGGTATATAAACGTATAAAATTAATGACTTGTAATGTGGATCAAACTATTTCAACTTGCAAACCTTTTTATTGGTTTTCAAACTACATTTCGTTAGAGGTAGAAGAAATAGTCATTCGTTCGTGTCAGGAGGTATCACAACGTTAAGGGCTCTACTTGTTGGAATTTTTAATGAAATAAGCTGGTCAGTTTTGCTGAAAAAAATTATACTCATTATAGCTGCAAAAAATGATTATTGCCAACCGAGTCATCATTAAACACTTAGCATGTCGGAGGATACAAGAATCAGCGAATAGCAAATAATAATAGAAGAGATAGAAAAGAATACGAGCCATTATTTAATGATGAGACGGAGTATAAAATGGATAAATTATTATCTGCTGCCCTTGCTGAAAAGAAAACAGTCGTTAGTACATCGTGACGAGATTTTGAAAATATCAAAAAGATTTCAGCCGTTCAAATTACGAAACGAGGTTTAACTTTTCTTAACTATCTTTTGTATAGTACCTTTCCAATAGATTACAAATCTATGCTTTCATCATTGCTATAAAGTATACTACGATGATTATGTGTAATGTGAATGTGGTATAACAAAACTTGTAAGAAATAAAAACCGAAGAATCTTAAAATTAAACTTTAGTGGAATCTTTAGAAGTTTCTATTAATAGAATCCCAAACGGTTTCAATCAACGTATTAGATTACACTATAGAACGGACTTCAGCTTACAGTTACACATTTCTTTGATCTCTTAATATTCTCTATGTTTCTGGCGCCTTTATTTTATGTTATTGAAATAGCAACTAATAGCAGATTATACTCAATATATCTTTAAATTCCCATTACGTAATTTGTGAACGACCTACAGTCTCAACATAGTAATGACAATTTGTTGTAGACTTGATACATCTTCATTTCGGAATGAAAAGACGATTCGAGTTCAGAGTTGCTGGCACATTTTGGTCTTGAATTTGCCATTATAGTTATTACTCGGATCCTGATCCTATATAGTTTTCAGGTACTAAGAAACTTGTGCCACCTTTTGATTTTCATCCAATCGCAATCATTGCAAAGTCCACTTCTATTACTCTTAAGACAAAAGCAGTCAAGGTTCTCTGAAGGATACAAACCAAATTTCATAAAAGCACACTCATTCTACTATTTCAACATACTCATCTTGTTGCTTCAAATATATTCTTTTCTCTTTACTAAAGGCTTCTTTAGAGTTCGATCCTTTATTACGTCTCATGCCAAGTAAAGATATTTATATTCTGATAATGATAATGCAAACAAAAAAAAAAAATAGTAAAAAGGAAATATCTATACACCAATTGAAATGCACTTTATCAATTTTATACATAAATAGGAATCTCGAATTTTTATTGAAATTTCGATGTGCCATGTATTGACATAAGAACAATTGCTAAAATGGAATCATTCCTTGTCACGAAAAGCAAAAGAGCACCACATTTGAACTTTTCCCTGTTACCGGCCAGTGAATTTATTACTCATGCATCCGAAATTATCGTAGATACGTAAATACAGGTAGTTATAAAATTGATAGAGCTATATTCGATACAAAAGAATACATAAGAAGAATTAATTTGTTCTTATGTTGATACATTGATCATTAAATGAATGGGTAGCTTTTTGTCTCTCTCAAAGCGAATAACGGTTCTTTATCTCCAAGGAACAGAATAAGATCTGCAAATATGTTTGGAATTGATGCTACCACTGAGGGTTCCTTCGCCCCACTTTTTACTGATTATAGAATGCAATCAATTCCATTGAAATTGGTTTTGATCTTGGGGAAAAGTTAATCTTTTGAAGTAACGAGGATTACGAGTAATATACAAATACCGAGTTCGTTCATTCTCATGACTCTGCTTTGGAGTAAAGAATGCGGCGCGCGAGGGTGTGCCAACTGTGCCACGCAGTGTAGGTGGGGATGGTAGATGACATCATCCATGCCACCAACCAGCTTCAGAACCAAGCCACTCCACATACGGAACCTGTCCTGCCTGCCTCCTGACTGAAGTGGAGAGTTCAGAACACATAAGTACATAAGGAACCGTCACATACTAAGATTTTATTCTCTACATCTCCCATCTTACAGCTACAAAACTTTTGTCTATCGAGAAAATCTACTGGAGTAGAGAATTATTAGAGAAACTTCTCCTGGTATGTGTTCTTCAGCCGTTAATTTTAGGAATTCATATAAGATAAATCTTTACAAGTGGAACAAAATAGTTAACATACCTATAGAACCTGAAAGAATCTTTAATTATCGCTGAAAATGTAAATTCATTAAATGTTATCCTGTCTTATTTAACAATAGAGCGTTTTTTTGCGTACTTATTACTCATTTCTTATATCATCGCACATTGTAAAAATATCACTCAACCATAGCATATATAAATTATCTCTTTCGGAAGACAGTACAAAATTATAAATTTTGTTCACATACAAGTGGGCGCTGAACAAAGGTTCATTCACCTTTCACGTAACTTATCCCGAATGCAGTATATGCTATGTCTATATTTCAGTTGATATATATTCTTAGTAATGTACTATATGATCTCTTCGAACAGAATGAACGATGCGTGTATGAGCACCTTAATGAGGTCTGGTGTGGAAAAGGGATAGGCTTGATGGTTATATCCGAAAAGAACTTCCGTTTTATGATATTTTAATACACGGAGAGAATCGAGGTACCAAATAATCAACGGAACATCCGTGATGAAGTAGCCGACAAAGTGACATAATCGTACAAATTCATTCTGAACAGAAAATTTGCATTTCTGAAGTATTGTAGTCAATTTGAAAATACGCATAATAATATTCTACAGTCTGAGATTGATTATAGAAGTTAATGAAAAAGGGTACCTTGATTCTCGAATATCTCTAAAAAATTTGGTATACTTTTTATCGCGCGAATAAGGTAACATATTTTTAGGATATCTTTTCTTACTTATGGTATTGAATATCTAAAGTATTCATAAATCTTTCAATTCTTATAGTATAGCACGAATTCCTGAAAAGTAATATCAGCATTGCAACGAAATCAACAGTGTTAATAAAATAAAAATACCTGTTCTCGTTTTGCTGTTTTCTCCTCTTTTTCCTTTTTCCGCACTTCCAGCAGATATTCGTTGAAAAGGCTCTCCCGTTCGCGCATCTTTTCTACATTCTTAAAACGTTCATCACGCCCATGTTTTTGAGCAAAATCACTAAACGATGATCTGTGTAAAAAAACATCAAATCGTGATAAAATAAATTAAATAATGGAGGTTATTTCGGAAAGTTCAACGTAAGCTTGACAAATTTCTACGTACTTTCCATGCAGACCAGCTTCCTCTAACAGTTTCTGGAATTGTTCCTTTCGTTCCTTCATTTTGTTCCTCTTTTCCCTCCTCTCCTCTTCGGCCCTCTCCTTCACGTACTTCTCGAACACTTGTTTCCTTTCCTTGGACGTCAAGAGTAGGTAACGGGGATCGAACACTATTTTATGAAGCTCCTTTTCCCAAGTACTAAACGCGGAAACCTAGAAAAATCGCAAAAAACGTTATCCAGTGTTACGTTAGTTGCGTATGTTGAATTATATTGAAACCATCAGGAATCTTTACATCTTTCTCTGCAAGCATGTCCCTAAACGATTTAATCCGTGTCTCCAGTGGAACGATTGCCCTCTCCCTAGCTGCCCGCACTTCCGCCTCTATCGCAGCTTCTTTACCGATGTCGATGGTTTTCTTGTTTTCCTTCTCTTCTTCTTCTTTTGGCGCCGCATCTAAGAGAGACGCAATAATATAAATTTCTCAACACGACGCATAAATATTAAAACCTGAATGGTATTTACTTTTTGTGTCTTCCTGTTTCATTTTCTTCGCTGGTGTTGGCTGATCATCGTCACTGCTTTCGCTCGTATCCGACTGACGGGTGGTTTTAGTAGCTACTACCGCGTCCGGCGGAGTGGACACCATCTTGTCGACATCCTGGCGGCCAATGAGATCGTCCGGTCTCTCCCAGACCGAAATGCGCGAGGAAGGATTATAGAAGAATACGCGTCCATCGCCCGTCCAAACGACGCACCTAATAAGAAGTTCGAATTTACGTTTCGCGCAAGCGACGCGAGTGCAGTAGATTAATGTTAAAAGGTATACCAGGGAGTTCCAGGTACCGGTGTGCTCGAGATTGGCCTAGACTTATCTTGAGGTTTAGCAGCTTCCTTAGGTGCCGCTTCTTCTTTCTTTAGCTTGTTAGTGTCCGCCTCCTTTACGCTATCTTTGGTTTCGAGATTACTTTCCTGCGGTTTTTCCTGTTTTACGGGTTCGGTGATAACAGCGTTATTAGGGACAGCCGTATTAACTGCAGCGGCATTCGCAGAATTGGCAGCTGCTTCTTCGGCCTTTTGCCGCAACGCTAACTTTGCATCTAGTAAGGCATTCAATTATAAGAAAATCGTTTTGCATCGAAACCTGCTTAGAAATTTGTGTTATAATAAATAACATACTTTCAAAATCTTTTAAAGCCTGTGGCTTCTCCCAGACAGATTCCCCAGCTTTGCTATTGTAATAGTACAACCGACCGTCTGGGGCGCGATGCTCTGTCCACACCATAGCAGATGCTACTAGCTCCTGATCAAGTTGTGCTAATATGGCAGGGTCCTCTGCTGGAGCTTGTGGTGTCATTACTCCATGTGGCATTTGTGGCATACCTAGTGCAAGATACATATATTTTTAAATAATGGAATCAGGTTATTAATTAACCCTTTCGTTACTATAGTCGACATCCATGCGACGACCTGTGTGTACGGGTACCGACTATAGTCGACACCCATGCGACGACCTACGAACACCGAAGATTACCGACGTGCATACTTTGCGACGCGGTGCCCCGTTCAGTGGCGTCACTCCAGCGGAGCGGACTACCGTAACGAAAGGGTTAAAGAACTACGTTCTATACAGCTCAGGTATAAGTTATATTACCCCAATTTCCCTGAGGTGGTCCGTAGCCTCCAAACGGTTGAAAACCTGGTGGTGGCATACCGAAAGGTGCTGCCCCAAATTGTGTTGTAATTGGACCACCAAATTGATTTGGCATCCTGTGTTGCATAGGTATCATATTAGGAGGTGGTTGCATCATGTTTGTGTTTACCGCTGGTGTATTCATAGTTGGAGTGCTAGTAACAGTCACCGGCGCTGTGCCTAAATGCCAATTATAATATTAAAGGGCTTTTCACAATTCGATTTCGCAGACGAATATTAAGGTGGTTTTTTAGTACCGTTTGCTTGTGTCGTGTCAGGTGGTTGCGTGTTAATGTCTGGCACTTCACCAAGTGTGGGAGGTGGACCTGTACCAGGAGGAGCAGTGCTTAGCTGGTTAATAGCATCCGCGTTATTTGTAGAGGGCTGTTCGCCCCCTTGAGAAACTCTATTTTCATTAATTTGGGTCGGTGCGGTAGTCGTGGATGCGGAGTTGCTGGAGGGGGCTGCTTGTTTAGATGCCCCGTGTACCAATTGCTCTAACTGTAAAACAATTAGAATTCTCAATAGAATTAAGTGTATAGAGTACGTCTGGGTAATAGATTATAAAAGAATTTGACACACCTGGTCTTGCACCATGACTTTCACATTTGGTCCCTCTGGTTTCGTCCATGTAGTTTCTCTCGTACGTATATTATAGTAATACGACTTGCCGTCCGGAGTTTTGGTTTCTACCCATACCTCTCCATTGAGATCTAAGCCTGGAATGTTTGCTTGCTGTTGCGCCTGTTGCTGTGGGGGCTGCTGCTGACCTGGAATCTATAAAAACATTCCCCATTTTCATATCTCGATACCTATAAAGTTGACTAGCTTTCTGTAAATCGAAATTTACGTTATTCATATTTGGTGGTCCCATTCCAGGAGGTGGTCCGTACGGTCCCGGACCTGTCCCAATGGGGCCATTCATCATGTGTGGCGGTGGCTGATTGCATATAAAGTTAGATTATGCTTAATCAACTTTATCGGAAGAAACTCGAGGGGGCAGATTTAAACGCAGAGAGCAATTACCATTCCTGGAGGTCCCATCAGGTTCGGCGGTCCCATCAGATTCGGTGGCCCCATAGGTCCCCAGCTAGGATCAAACGGCGGCGGTCCTCTAAAGCGTGGCCCGGCTGGACCCGGCGGACAGTTCGGCCTGGGAGGTCCCTCGAATGGAAATCCGTTATTCGCCCCTCGAAACATCGGTCCTCTAGGTCCAAATCCTCTTCCTCTAAATCTTGGAGGCCCACCTCTCATGGGAAAATCAAACCCACCTCTGCCACGACCCTTTCAATTATTACTGCATGTCCTGACTCTGTACTTCACGAACCATACGTCTGAATGATTTACCCAAGTGTGGACGCATTTTTTCTGACTTTAAATTCAAATGAGAAACGTACGCACGAGCGCAGCAATTATTGTACGAGAAATCAATCCTCACTTTCAAGAAACACGATGAATATTGCCCGAGGTGTTATTCACCTTTTTGCGTGCGGTGTCTTGAAATGTAGAAAACAATTTACATTGGCGAATGGAAAAGTGTTACCGCAAAGGCAGTTCACGAAAAAAAGCAACGAAACACTGTATTGAATAGTTGTGGGCAAATCATTTTATCGTATAGGAGCGTAAGTATAAAGAATAGCCGCGTTTCCATAGAGTATATATTAAGACGCGAGGAGTTGGTGGGAATGGGATGTTTGAACGTTCTCGCCGAGTATATTATGTGGTCGGACGCAGGTATCATGAGGGGGCGACCTAACCTTACTTTTCGGGCCTGTTGTTCCCGACGACGCGCAATACATACCGCCGATGTACGGGGTGTTAAGAATAACAATAACGCACCTAAAGCCTCCTCGACCCCGAGGCACGAAATGCCTATAATCCTCTCCATCGAAACTGTAATCTTCAGTTTCCTCCATGCCCTCCTCATTGTGTTCCTGTTCATTATTAGCAGCGGTTTCGGTGGCCACGGGTGTTTGCTCCGTACTCGCTTCCATTTTACGATAATATAGAAATTAAAAGCTTCTTTCCCACACGCCCATTTATTTCTTTCCTCAGGCTTGCACAAAAACGCCGCAAACAAATCACTATTTTATTCAATGTAAGCCGTAAACATATTATTACCAACGGGAAAATCGAATTCTCCTAGGTTCGCTAACAGTGGGGCAAACATAACGGGCGTGAAGTTATGGTGCCCGCGTCAGTGGTCGCTGGTCCTCCGGTATTGGTTTCCGAATTATTTCTAGTAAATGTGCTGCGTTTAATAATTCGTTTTCATTGTATACCGCCTTTATTTAACTAGTAAAGTGCCCGCTGTAATCCTGTGACGTACAGTTTATGGACGTTTTACGTGAAAAATCGGCATTCAAAGTTGTCACGCTTCGCGCCCTTTATCTCGTTGTTTGATTGATACGAAACACGTTGCCACGTCGCTAAGAGATGAAATTCTTGTGTTACAACAAATAGGACAGAGGAGCATCATTCGGATCAGGTAAAGTAGTGATGTTATACAATATTCTTTCGTTGTTTTAAAATATTTTCCTCGTAACTTTGTTTACTGCGGAACCTCGCATACCAGTGTCCTTGTGTATTAAAATGTCACATTCTTGATCATGTTCTCTAACGACTTTGACCAAACTTAATCGCGTTTGTTCGAGCGAAACGAACACTTTTCGAAGCGAGCCTCTAATTTCCGTGTAAATAATAAAATGCTATGGTCAACGATAGTAAACAAATAGACAAGGGTGTCCGTAGACTTTTTCCAGGAGGGGGGCAACTTTGGGGTGACGGTGAAGAAAAATATAGTAATGATAAAACCAGTAGCCCGCTTGCTTTTTAAACGATTTTATTCAGCTTCGATCCTCTGTTTGTTGTATGTTTGTTCGTACTTACAGTGGCTCACAGCCATAATCGTACGCTCTTTAAAATCGCATAACTTTTTTAAAATTCATCCAAACGACTTTTCCTCCAATTTTCGACCATCAAAATTGAAGTACAAGAAAAAAATTATTTTTTTAGTTTTGTGCATTTTAATTTAGTTTTTACTGCATTTTCAATAAAATCGTTTAACATAATTTTTTTTATATATTTTTTATTTTTAACTCATCTTGTTAGGCCATTTAATTAAAAATTTAAATCCGAAAATTGGAAATATTCACTTTTTTATTACAAACATAATAAAGATCAGTTTTTAAAAATAAGCGATTTCTTTTCTAAACCCAGGGGGGGGGGGAACTGCCCCTTTTGCACCCCCTTCGGGACGTCTATGTAAGTAGATAAATGTAAACGTAAAAAGTTTGTCATTCTTCGTCGTTTTATCCGCTTAAGTTCCTAGTTTAACGTAAAAGCGTTGGCAAAACAATATTTTCTCAAATTTCACTTCCCACAAAGTGTAACCACCAATACTTCATCGCAACCTAAATTCCTACATTCCAATTATATACTGAAAACCCAGAGAAAGTGTAAAGTAACGATGAAAATTACCGCTTCTTTACTTCTCCTTGCAGTAAACTCTACACGACTTTTCGCCAACGATTCAAAGAAATAATTGTTCCCTTACTATGGGAAGCCTATACGAAGGAAGTAACTAAACTGTAGTAACAATTCCGGACCAGAGGGAACTTTAATTATTACTTGTGGAGAAGCAGGACCCGGAACTCGGAGTCGATTAATTTAAAAATTCACAATCACGGAGATATGGGGCCAGGACACGAAGCGAAATCGAGCACTAGGTTTTTTCATCCGACTCAGACAGGTTTTAGGGATGTCTCAGGAGCTTGTCTCGCGCCATATCCCCTCGAAGTGGTGCAAATTACTCGACAAATTTGCCATTCGCTGCTGCGTTTACCGTCTGATTACATTACATCAGTGCTGGCGCACGGTTGGTTTGCTGGCACACCTGTCCGCGTATTAACTCTGCCTCTGATCACATAGTGCGCCGTTGTGTGCGCTCCTAAGACTGTTTGCATAATATAACCGGTATCTATAGTGACATGTCACTTAGCCGTCAAAGGCTCGCGATAATAGTCTCGATAATGCTCCTGGAATTAGATTTGTCTGGCGTCTTTGTGAACGTCACCCCTCCCTCCCCCCAAAAGGCTCCCATTTATCTGCAGGAAAGATGTAACCCGAACTAATGAAGGGAGCAGTATTCGCCGCTATGGAGAAATGTTCAAATTAAGGGATTTACTCGGTAAGGGGACTAGGCAGTCGTTTTTCGTGAAAAAAAACACTTTCTTTTTAAATGTATTTGTAAAAAAATGAAAGCAGATTCACATGTATCCTTTTACCCAATGTTTATTATTATCGTAGAGATTGGAAAGAAGTTGGTATGAAATTGTATATCTGCTTTAAAAATCCACTGGTAAACATTTTAACATTCTTCTGCGGTTTTGCAGGTAATATTGGTCTTAAAAAGTGACGCAATCCAATTTGAAAGTGCGATTCTTGTGAACCAATGCAAACTAAAATTAAAACAGAATTATTAAGTTGGTGGCTGGAAATTTGGTCTTGTTTGCGCGCTACTAAGAACCCGTGACTTTTTAATTTTTTTTTATGAAAATCACGAATTTTTGCGGACCACATCAGAGGTTTGGCGGGAAATGGCACATGTTTTATACATCCTGTAATTTTTTTCAAGTCGATCTGAACTTCCGTTCATTCGAAACTAGCCGAAAACCAAGAGAAGAAAAGATTCGAGAAAAACGCGTTTAAAGATTCTAGGCAAAGGCGACGCTGTAGATTGCCGCTTGAACTTTTTAGCTGTCACTTCGAGAATTTTGCGAATTCTAATATAAACCAAGCGGCACTTTATTCAGGAAAGATAGTAGTTTCGGAAAACGCAATAAAAAAATCGACTTTTCGACTGCCTAGTCCCCTTAATGAGTTTCACAATTTTTTAACGTGGCGGAGTATGACTTTATGCATATTTACGTGAGATTCGCGTTAATATTTTTTGAAGATGTTTAATTAATAGATATTTGATTTCAACGAAATCAGAGCTTACAAAGGTGCCTTGCAATTGGATGCAGCATTCTTTATAAAGAACTGATTGTGAGTAACTGACAAGGAAATGTTCTTAGGTGTTTGCCTCTAATTGCTTTGGTTTTTGGATATGTTTTGGAGGCCCGAAAAAGAACAAATACGTGTTCTTTTTTATTTGGGTCTGTTTGCGTATTTAGAGAGTGAAACCACCCCTCGAATTCATAAGAAGTGGTACAAAAGTTATTATGACGAAAGTTAAATTTATATCAAGTTTTTTTTCAAAACAATGTTATAATATTTTTTAAACTAACAATAGGAACTATATTGTACCCCTTCTTAAGAACTTTGAGGGGTGGTTTCTCTAAATATGCAAATGGGACAAAAATAAAAAAAAAAACACGTATTTGTTATTTTTCGGGCCTCTAAAACGTATCCAAAAACCAAAACAATCAGAGGCGGGCAGAAAAGTCTCTTTGCGAGTGAACAGAAAGAAATGAATAGTGAGCAAAGAAATGGCAATTTAGAGAAATAAATAGGAATAACCTTGTTGTGCTGGAATTAATGCAAACCATTCAGCACTGAAATTAAATTGAAACTACTTAGCTAATGGCACCTTCATTGGCTGCTTTCTAATATACAGGTTGACGTAACGGTAACGACGGATTACTAGGTAACGCGTTTCATTGAGCGCTTCGCACGCAGTTAGTGGTAATAGCGTTCCTTAGGCATTAATCGATTATTAGCAACGCAGATGAGAGACCGCAGGTCGTATATATTAATCAACACGCGTGAATTAACCATTCCGAAACACGATCTTCGATATTCCTAGACAAACTTTACAAGAAACGAAATATATTTACAAACTTTGTTTTGTCGTCTTCAATGCTTCTAATCTTTTAATTTTATTCTTCCCTGCTTATCCACCACCTGCCATTCCTCGCAAGAAATACTAATCACCTGTTCAACAAATTTCTCAATTATCTGAAACGACAATGTTTCCCCATAGACTTAGAAGCCCGCCGATTTATTTGAAACAATTATTTTCCAAATACACTTCTTTAACATTTCAAACGCGCCGTGCTATCGAAGCGGAAAATGTAAAATCTATGTCCACAAACTGTTTATCATTTTCTCCCGTTTGGCTCGCGGAGTCGTTTTGTTGTAAATGTAATAACGCTCAACCGTGCGTTATTTAACCGATTATCGGCGGGGGGTGTCGATCGGCGAGAGAGTAAATTAATATTCGTCCGATTGCACGATGTAATTCGGACACGGCATTCGCAATTAGCACCACCTAATTTCGTGGGCAGCCGCGATCGGGTCGCGTTACGTGTATTGAGTCGTCGCGCGTATTGAAACTACCCCTCTGACCTGGGCGAGAGATTATTGGGTACTGAGTAACGCACCCGCATGCCTGTGATTTTCCGTGGCCGTGTTAAGTCTCGTTCGACGTGATATTAAATTTTCAACGTTGTCTCGATGCGTCCCCATTCCAGCACGAATCACAATGGAACACATTCGCTTCTGCAAAATTCCATTTCTTTCATTTCGACGCTGCGACTTCGTTCCCTGCTCCCTTCGTTTTCATATTTTAACATACAACGCTCTTTCGCGGAGCAGCGACTTTAAGCACGCTACATCCCTCGGGTCTCCCTTGACCCGATTATCTTCTCATTCCCCTAACACCACTACGCTCTTTTGGTCTTTTTTTGCCCAATTGTATTTTCATTTTTTCTTACATTGACCCCCATTAATGAGGTTTTACCAGTCCCGCCCCCAAGCCACAAAAGATGAGGTCTTAGTTTCTTTTCATAAAGAATAAGAGTTTCCATTGACTTTAATTTAGGTCTGGTCCGAAACTACACATTCTGTGAACATGCTCGAATTTTTTTCGAACCGCTGGAACACTCCGTTTTTGAGTTATCACTAGAAAACAAAAGAAACTTTTTTTTTAAAAGCCTCTTTAATGACCCATCTGCAGCGTCATATATAATGCATATTTTTTTTACTAAACAAACGAGTTTTTTAAAGCTTATGGTATTAATAAACTTCATGCTAAAGAACAAGCTTCAGTTTCAATTTGTTTCTTTGTAATTAATCGTAACAGAAATGCTTCGTTCTATAAGGTATAAGGAAGTTGCTACTACTGTGTGTTTCTCGTCTTTTGATGTTAGGTACGTTAAATGTGTAACAAGGGAAGGTTCCCAAGCCGGAAATTCAAAGAATTATGAAACTTTGGGGATGTGTAGAGCATATATAGATATGTATTACGCAATTTTTTTTTGCTGCTCTAAATTCACTCTAAGGGAGTGAAATTCACCCCTGAACTCCGGCTGTTTCCCGATTTTGCGTGATAACTCGCGAACTGTAAGAGATAGAAAAAATGTTTTCAGACAAAAATTACTTCTTTTAATTAAAGACTATCATTTGGTAACTTACAGTTCGCAAGTTATAATACAAAATCGGAAAATAGCTGGATATTCAGGAATCAATTTCACCCCCTTAGAGTGGATTTGGGCAGCCAAAAAAAAAATTAACTTCTTGAATTCCCGGCTGGGGGATCTTCCCTTGTAAGTAATGATGAATATGTTGACTCGGATTCGATTTGCTTTGTCTGTATCGAATGGACATTCCCAATCTGTATAAGGATTTCTGACAGCGCAGGAAGAAGCGACGCGGTAGCGATTAAAAAATTGCGGTTAAAAGGGGAGTCGGTGACAAGTGGATAACTCGTGGCAGGTTTTCTGAATTTATTTTTAGCGCGCGTACATTGAGCTGTGAGGTATGACTCATTAAAACATTAAACGTTTCTTCGGGGAATATGCTGCCGCATAAATGTCTGCTGGCAAGGCACACTTGAGCTACTATACGATATTGCAGGGGAGAGCGGGGACAAAAGTAACACTTTTTACATTTTGCATAGCCTACAATTATCTCTTATAGGTATAAAAATGAAAATTATGACTTAAGATACTATGTTTCTTGGTCTATCATTTGAGCCCAGATTCAGCCTTATTCAGTCATTGTTATTTTTGTCCTGCAGGGGTAGGACGAAAGTAACATACCGTGGAGGCGAAAGTAACACTAATTATTTTCGGGAGAATTAAGTAAAAACTCTTCGTCCAACGCAAAAAGGATTTTTTATTATAAAAAACGATAGAAAGAAACGTTTAAATACACATATTTTAAGTAACGATGAAAATAAATAAATTTTAAATAACTAAAGATGGAAAACCTAACCAGCTTCGAACATTTCTTTGGTATTGTGTATTTAGTTGAATGATACGTATTAAATTTCATCTAAACCGAATTAAAATTATGACATACGTATTGAAGATCACCCATGCTGCAGGCTGCGTGGGTCTAACCCTAAAAATCTAGAGATTTGGGACGACTCTCTCTCGAACAGCTTTCACTGAAAGGGTCCCATCAAACCAGACATAGACAATCATTATCATCTGAAGAATTCCTCTCCTGTATGCTACTTTGCTCGTCCAAGTAACATGTTACTTTTGTCTCCAGCCATGTTTTTCAGAGTAGAACTGTTATAACATACAAACTATACAAGACTTGTTACAATTAAATACAGAAACTTATGAAGACATTATCTAAGAACGTTCTAACAAATAATTGGTTTAATATCTATAGTTTAACTATGAATATTAACAACAAAAAAAACAAAATAGAAGAAACTTACCTGAATGATCTGAATATCAAATTTAGCTTGCCCACGGTTTACGATTCGTGTTACTGCTCAGCGTCACTCAGTACAATAAAAGAGACACTATACGCATGTAACTGTGTAAATCAAACGTTTTGGAAATGATTGTAGAATTTGGGGAGGGAACGTGTTACTTTCATGACGCCGTTATATTTGTCCCCGCTCTCCCCTACGTATACTGTATGCTACCGGAGGAGAAATATATCGACAGTGGCTGTTAGAAGTTTGTATTAAACTTTTCTGACAGGCAGCATACCAAAGACGGTTTTCCAAATATCGATCTTGGCATACCGGCATCTTAGAACCCGTTGAATCTCTTGGGGATGGTCGCTTATTCAACAGAAATCTTGATTATTTTCTCCAAACTGAAGATTGTGGTATACAAGTGAATTTAGTAGCAACCAAATAGCCATTCATTAATTAGCTCAGTTTCTTCGCGAGGAATCTTCATCCGAGCGGAAGGATAAACCTGTTAAATCTTGAAGCAACGTTGGAAAATCTTCTCCAACATTCTCTTCTTCTTTCACGATTTCTCATTAATCCTTGGTTTAAACTCTTAAATTCAAAGATTTCATTAAGCTTCTTATCTGATTAGTAATTGCCTTCGCGTCGCTCCTTTCGTCGTTCACAAAGAACCTTCGCCCTGCTGGAAGACGTGCCAGCACAACGGCCTCTAACAAGGTCAGAAGCTCCTAAATGCGCCAGGGAGTTAAAGAATGAATCAGCGTTTTCCCTTGCAAGCAAATTACTCGGAACAGCAGTTCTGCGCCCTCGGGATTCAACGCCCTACGCGCGGAACGCCGATCCGTTCGCCCCTGCCTCTTTGTTCCCTCGCGGATTTATTTTCGCAGCATCGAATTAGTCGCAGGGTCAACAGCTGCGGCGATAGTAGTTAGCGTGGGATCGTCATCAGGCCGCGGTGTCCTGCGAACGCTTTTAAGCACGAGAAGAAAAATATTTTCCGCGGACGGGAAAGGAAAACGAGCAAGAAAGCGACAAAGAGGAGGACGGGTGGCAAGGAACGGAGGATGAAGTCGAAGGAGTTGACGTTTCGTTACTGAAATAGCCTTAAACTACCACAAGTCAAAAATACTCGGTTGGTTCCGCTTAATGCCTCCCTCTGAGCGTAGGGCGAAGAGGGGAAAGCGCCAGCAGCTAGAAAACGACGCCATTCCCACCTCGGCGTGCTTCTTTCATCGATACCCAGCTAGGGAACTCAATCCCGGGATCCCGGCTGTTTTTTCGATTCTAAAACTCCCAGGATTTGATATATCAAGTTATAACTTATCCCGAGAGTTTCGAGAATTTTTTAGAAACGTAAATTACTTTGCGACCCACCGGGAAAATATAAAAATGGAATCCAAAAAACAGCCGGGATCCCGGGATTGAATTCCCTATACACAGCCTTTGCCTACGATTATGATTTTGCGCCATGGAACGTTCTGTCTAGCGCTCCACATTTATTTGTTTCGCCTCGAGAGAGTTCTGTTATTTCTAATGTACCTATGAAGGGTATGAGGAAAAACTGGGAATGTCCATTTTTCGTGATTTTGCGATTTACAACACACTACTTAGCTTTGCTACTCGGCTTCGTCCGAAATTTAGATTCTGATTTTATATAAAATTTTTTTGTTTTTTTTGTGGAAACACTTTCTGCTTTATATACTAAGATTTCGTTGGTGGCAACTGGGTCTACAGAACTGTCGAATCACAAAGGGTTACAAAATTCAAATGCGATATTTAAGAAGAAAATTATATAAGAAAATTAAATTCATTCAACCTTGTTTCTTTACTGGTGGACTAAAGTATTAAAACTTAATTTTCTCTGTTATGTGATATTCCCTGTTTTCCCCTTACCTTTCATATTAGGTATTACTTAGGTCATCCCATAAGTAACGCGGTTTTTATTGGTACATTGTCCGCATTTGCAAAGCTTCGCAAAGCTGAGGAGCAGTTTAGTTACTTGCCTATGATCGTAGAACAAAAGTTGCAACATTCGTAGATGAAATTTGTCTGGAATCTTAATTGCTTGGTATTGTAGGGATTAAGGAGCTAAATAGCATGAGATCCCGTCAGCAAACTGAGTTATTACAGATTCTGGAATTAATTGTACCGAAGGTACTACTTAGCTTACTTATGGAAGAAGCGAGTTTCAAGTGAAGTGAGTCGTGTGACGCGATGGAAGCAGATTGAGATGTAACGTGCTTGATAATTCATTGAAGGAAACCATGACTGTCTCTATGCGCTATTTAATGGAAATAATGGTATTGTTGTATGCATGTGTTGAGTATTAACCCAGTTAGCAATTTGCGTGCAAAGGGCTGGCCCGCGTATCCGCTGTCTTTCTTTTAATTCCGTGCATGACGATCGTACTTTCGCGGAGAAATTCGTGTTTCGTACAAAGGTACAGCATGCACGTTGTCCTTAATTCGTTTCATTCCCGCGAGCGTGGCAGTTTTTGATGGAAAACCGAGGAAATAACTGGAACGTGAGCAGGGTAGGTACATACAGGGCTAGCTTTGTGGTTGGGCATTTTGTGAACACATGGTGTATTCATTTGTAAATCAAGACGCATTCTCCTGTGAGATCTAAGCCTCCCTTAAGAAGGAATTGCACGTTTCTTGGCGAGAAGTTTTTATAGAAAGAAACTGCTGTACTAATCATATAAAACAGGAAAGAAAAATTTCTTTTCAATGTGCGTTAGTCCAATTTTGTTCTCAATGCCTCATGTAACGATAGTTGATTATTTTGCCAGAGAATTAAATGAAAATATCCTTATTTCTAAAAGATAGTATGTACTACTTTTAAACCTTTATGGCCGAATCAACTATAATTACGTAGATCACCGAAAGACAGTAAAATAACTGCTATATTTTGGTCGGTTATTGGGAAGAACACGTCTTTGAGTCTACATCTGTTTCTATTGAACCAGCCGAAGTATCGTGCTCATTATTTTCCTTCGCGACTACACCAGGAACACTTGCATTTCCTAAGAAGCATCTTATTTCAACAGAAACTAGCTTGCTATCCGTATACCTTCGAATACGAGCGTGGAATCTGGAAGTAATGCTGCTTTCCTGGAATCTTCATATCCTAAATATCTATTTATAGATACTATCGGTGTACTCTTTATGAAACACTGAAAGAGGAATTTCTTTGCAATGTACTCACGTATTATTATCGCCATTTATTAACCACGTTCGCTATAGGTATAACAGGACGATCCAGTAATTAATATTGCACGTTTTCGATCGACATAATATTTTCTCCGAGCTACGTTTTTCCCATTTCTCGTTTTGGTGCACATGTTGAGAGATTTTGGTCCAACAAAAGAATTGAATTACGAGCGAGTTTAACTGCGACCGCGAGGTTTTCTCAGGAACCTTTGCATCGCTACCAGCAACGTGATTAATTGTAAAGAAAGAGTAACCTTCGGCTTCGGGGAAATCATTTGAAATGTGAGAGCTAAATTCTCATAATAGTTTTCTGGCGAAGCCGCCGTAAGCAACGTCTCGGCCTTTCCACCTTCTCCTTTGAATCTCGTTCATCGAAAGTTGTTCTGGCTTCTGGAAATTCTCCTCCATTACATCGATCAAATACACATGTTCCTTGTATACTTCTTTTTTCGATCGGGTACACCTCTTTCTCGCGCAGTTGAATAGGAAGCCAATGTTTTAACAGAAAACCTATATTAATCTTAAAACGAGCTTGTTGTCTTGCAAACGAAATAACGAAACTGTTTCCATCTTCTAATTCATAAGAGTCGCTTGCAACGAAATCCAACTAGCTATCGATAATGCAACTGTTTCTTACAACGGGACATTTGCATACGAAAACCCCGCTTTAAATCAAGAAAATCCATACTGCCCTGAATCTGAAGCAGAAATCTTAATGAGCAGCGAACATGAAATACCGCGAACAAAGACACTCGCGAACACGTGTAATCCTCTTCGAAGCTTAGGGCCAAGTATAATACAAACGCGTGCAATGTAACACTCAATGTAAGCGACTCCCAGTTCCGAACGTGTTCCATGCAATGCTTAGTTCGCGACAATCTATCGCCAGTCGATTTTCATTGCCGACACAAAGTCTATTCCAGCCTGCGTTTGAACGCGTGGCATGTAAATTCGCATCGTATAGGCGTATACGCGAGCAGATTGGGTGAAATTATCGATTTTAACTCTTGGATAGCGGACACAGGGTCCATTTTCGCTCCTAAACATCAAACCATTACTTTCTGTGAAAGATAATATTAAATCATAACAAAATTGAAGTCTAATACGAGAGCTTGTTTGAGATGGGTCTGAATGGAACCACGGGTCAAAATGGACCCAGCGTCCAATGTGCTAAACTGTTCCCTGCCCGAAGGTTAATAATTCGTTGAAGACGGGTACTTTATCTTCATTTTCAAGTAATAAATACGTGGTCACAAAAGAAGCCCTTCTTCCTCAGTGGCTAAGTAGCAGTATATCACAGATTTAAGTGAAGTAAGTTTTTGCTGTACTACACTCCCTTAAATCTTACGGTCTTAAGTAACTTATATTAGGGGTGGTTTTTTTGTAACTATATATATATGTAGAATTGTCAGTGATAAAGGGAAGGTTTGAGACCGTAGAAATTAACAATTACTTTGCACTCGTGGTAGGTAGCATATATATATATATAGTTACAAAAAAACCACCCCTGCAATGACTTTTCATTGGACATACTCTACACGACATATGACTACACCCCAGAGGTGTAGACTCCCCTGTATGAACTATGGCATATTCTTTTTTACACCCGTACCTAATCCAAGAGTCTTTACACAAAGACACTTCTACGTCTCGCAACTAACATTCTCCATCCATTTATTAATTTTCCACCTACCCTTATCTCGTTTAAACCACCCATATCTGTACCAACTAAATACAGTAGTGCCTCGTTAATATGGAAGGAAATGGACTCGTTAATATGGGAAGATTACTCCCACCACTTTAGCCTGGGTCAGCATCGACCGCAGCGTGGAGAACAAATAATGAGCCCCCCGCGAGGCCAGAGACAATGTCACCTCAGCTGGCAAAAATTAAAATTTCTATAATTTTCATTTTCTCAATGAGAAGAATTGCAGTGGATTTCTCAGACCTTCCTGATGAAAATGGGCCCAAACACGCGCTGAATTGGGCTACTTTGAGTATTTTATGTACATAACGAAAGATGGATTTTTATTAGAAACGGTCAGTGCTATTGCTTTTAGAAGAGGAAGATCTTATTCGGAAACTCGGGATGTTATTATTGTGTAGTGATTATAGGTTTCTAATCATAGTGGAAAATAATGCTCATCTTCAGTAGATACCGCCTTAAGCGTTCCCCGATTGTAAACCTTGGTAGGTCTGAAAGCAGCTGATTTTCTTTTCTGCTTAGGTACGATTTAACAGTTCCCTGGCTATTTTCGATCCTTATAATTTTTCCAGGCATTGAACCTGAGATATCAGGCGTTGAACCAGTGAATCGTGGGCATTACTGTTTACCCAATATACTAATCCACCCGCACCGGGGAAAAGTCTCCTCAGCGAGCAGCCCCCAACGCTGTCTGGACTCGCACCTCAGCGTCGAAACCGCTTAGAGCTCAGACGCGGCTCGTAAATAATCCCGCAGCGAGACCGTTTTCCCGCGAAATCGCCGTGAGCCACGGTTCCGCCGATTCCGTTCGCGGTTTCGAAACGAACGACTCGGCGAAAAGCTGCAGAATTGGACCGGGGCCAGCGGTCCCCGCGCGAGGTGCGGCGAGCGTCGCCGCGAGGCGCGCCGAGCTGCCGCGACGCCAGGCGTCGCGACGTCGCTTCCCGGCGGCCTCAGTGCGCCGCGTATCGTCGGACGTGGTCGTCGCGACGCCGTTCACTTGCCGCGCGCCCATCGCGTTTCCTCGCCGCGTGCGATCGAGACATGTGACGGGAGACGGAGCAGAAAATGACGAGCAGAATCGCCACGGTTCCCGACCACCGCGAGTGGTAGACACTGCACCGGTTGCAACCCGCGGTAATTAGTCGCGGCTCGTTGATTTTGGAGGCGTCTCGGGGTCGTGGAAATTTCACTCGATTTTCTGGTTGGAATGACGATGATCAGGGCGGAAGGATGTGGAGATGATGAGGAGATTTGGCTGCAGTTGTGGGGCGGAAGGGTTGTGGAGACGATGAGGAGATTCGGGGGCAGTTGTGGGGCGGAAGGATGAGATGATGAGGACAATCCCGGGGTACCGAGGCTTTCTGTTCGGTGCTTTGGTTTCTTTGAGACGGGGGGGTTGTGTGGATTTTACGGGAGACTGGGGAGGAAGCGTCGAGATGGTACTTCAGAGGCTGTTGAAGCAACGGGTGGATTGTGTTATTTTATTCTTCTGAGTGGATAGCGGAGGCTGTGGGATTTGTGGAAGTTTTTGAGAGAGTATTGAATAGGGAGGATGTGTGTATAGTATTGTTGGGCGGTTATTCTTTGTTTCGTAGAAGTGGTGGGAGAGTTAGAGTGATGCATCAGAGTTTGCTGCTGGGGGATTTCGTCTATCTTCGTTCCTTGAGTTGTTAGAGTCTAATCTTTCACTGAAAATACAACCTTTCCTTTTTTCGAATTTAAAGTAGAGAACCATAGAAGGTTTTTAGTATTTTTTTTTTATCTTTTGCAGGTTTTAATCCCATTAGTTTCTTAGTTTTCTAATGACGGCGTTCTATTGTTACAGTTCTCGTATTCTTTGAAAGTCGAGTAGAAGTTAATATTCAACAATGACTCCAGTACAGATTGGATTGAAATATTTGCATTGAAGGAGGAATGGAGTTTCAAGCACAACCTGTTCAGAGTGCCTTGCGTCAATGCTGCGTGTAATAGGGTTGCAAAACATTTGATATATCGGGGAATCAATTACGCGAGTTCAGCGCTTGATACGGTTAGAAAGATCGCGGGGGTGTTTGTCAGAGCTAATTTTATCTTCTTCAATGACAAAAGCTACAACTACATTTTTGGAAGAGAAAAAGAAGCTCGTTTCCTCCAGTCCCCAATTAACGAGACATCACGAATAGTTTTGTCACCAATAGATCCCTAAGATCAGCTTAAAGTGCTAAACCAGATCCTGAATACCGCAAACTTCTCGATTTTCTCCCGCGATTAACAGACCTAAATCCACTCTCTCGCACAAAATATAATTTCAGGAGACAATTCAGGGGAACTTTTACGGGTTACCAGCTCACGAAGCGCCTTAAAAATAGGGAAGCAGTTAATTCCAAAGCGGCGATTTCGAAATTCATCAAATTCGTTATCAGCGTCGAGCGCGTAAGCACCGCGGGCTACGTAAACGTTGATCTCTTCCACTTAACGTTGCACTTGAAGCGCAATAAACGCGTCATTCTCTCCGGATAAAAACGGATCGATAGATAGATTTTTTTTCCACCAATAAAGGGTTTCCAAAGCATCATTGGAAACACTTGGTGCCCATCGCATGATCGACAATAACAGCGGCCGATTTAATAAAGTCTCTATTAAAAGCCTCTAATCTTTACATCGCCTCCATTTGTTCCATTTAAACACCATTCAATTTAAAAACATTTAAAATTCTTCCTGCCTTCGGTCCAGTTCTCCACCGACACATTTCTACGCAAACGTCTGTCTTCGTCCTACTAGGAATTCAATTCCCACGTTACACGTATTAGAAAACACTCGCACCTTTATATTGGATAGCGAGGTATCCCACGTAGTATTGCGTAGCTTTATTCACGCAGCCTTCTCGACAGAGATGGATTCTCTTTCCAAGTATCTCGTCGGCTGACATTATATTTATATCCAATGTACCTTCACGTCCTGCTTCCTGGATATGCAACGACTTTGGCAGTCCGCTCGTCTTTACAGTACAGAGCACCCCGATGGAAATCCTCCCAGACGCGCGCAACAAATCGCTGCCACATTGTCTCACGGACGATAAAGTTCGCCCGTGTCTTGCAGAAAAGATCGCGCTCGTGGTCTAAACGGAGTGGTGCGCTTGATAGCTCTGCCAAACGAAATAGAACGACCCCGACGGGCCACCATCCTTACGTAAATAAATTAATTGGCGAGCTCGCGCACACCGGAACAGGAGAATTTATAACGGCGGAGCAACGGCGAAGCCTCGGGACTGGAAAAAAGTAATTAGGTCCTCGTTAATTGATGAGGGACGGTGAATTGATGATCGGGAGCATCCTTCTACCTAGCAAACGAATTACCTTGAACCTATACCACGATACTTTCCACCTAATCCAGGGCACAAAATGAAAACGACGAATTATCAATTTCCACTCTAGAACAATCTAGCAATCTTATTCACGAGCGTCAGTTTTAGCCTGCAAAATTACTTGCAATATGTTCCAACTAGCATCGAGTAGAATCTTTTTCCACGACGAAATTGGGAGGCGCTCGAGTAAAGGGTTAGAGTTTCAGCGAGGCGAGCAGTGACGTTTCATTCCTCCGCAATTAACGTCCGCGACACCACGTGTTGCTTCAGAATTCCAGCCTCTCAAGCGGGCTACGCCAGTGTATTCTCGTGGACTCGAGGCGACAAACTCGGGACCGTTTCGAACTGTCGATCGTGGATCGAATCTGTGCGCCGGACGTGAAAAGTTTACGGGAGCATCCCGCCTCGCGTGTGAATCTATCCGCCGAGGATACTACCCTGCGAGGTTTATCTATTTCAAGAATAATCAAAGTCGCTGGAAGACTGGCCGGTTTCCTAGGGGGGAGATCGCTCTACTGGGAGCACGTAAATTCGACCCGAGTAATTCCCGAGCACACCGCGAGCATCTTGATTATTCCGAAGGGCAAAGTGCTGCCGGCCAAAGAGCGCCACTTGCCATTCGACCAACAGGCTAGCGGCTCCAAATACTCGAAATCGAATGAACAATTCAGAGTCCAATAAGGGACGCGGGCAAAAGAGGGAATCGGCTCTGGAGCGCCGATAGAGCGCGCGGTGAACACACCTATCTGCATTATACATAAGACACTTGGATATTCAACGAGGACTTCCGTCGGGATCGTATCTCGGGGATAGTTTCCTGAATCCAGGATCGGTTCTTGGAACGGGCGTCGCGGGCAACGTTGGGACACCGATACAAGATGGCCGAGCACTCGCTTCGCAGGAAGACCAGATCGGCCTCGATCTGCGCCCCCGGGTTCTCCAGCATGGAGCAAATGTTGGAGGCGATGCCTCCCTCGGGCGCCAGAGAAAGAGATAAAATCGACAGGGAAAAGGATAGCGGCAGTGGAACCCCGGATAGCAGCACGCCGACCAGAAGGCGCAGACCCGCCACCAGGTCCCAGAGTGCTCGTGTTTCCGGCGCGAATAAGAGTATCCGGCGTCGAGCGGCAGCTCAAGGTAACGAGATGATAAGGGCGGTGATTTTTTTATTGCCGGGAAGCCTGTGATTGTCTGGCCGGGGGGGAAGAATGCTGGCTCCTTCGTGGTGTCGCGTTCGGGACATTATGAGGAGTTCAGATACAGGTGGTTCAATCTGAACTAATCTTGACCCCAAACTGGATCTGGATATACCTAAGTTCTTTTCTAGATATGTCAGGTCTATAGATACCCCATTGATCCGAAGGTAGGGGAGACCGGGGCTAGTCGACTAAAGAGGTTAGTTGACTAATTCTCTTTAATTGTTGTATTATGTTATAAATTATGCTGCGATTCGCGATATCGAAGCATATGAATGACCAGCTCGCTATTTACTGTGTCACCGTGACAAAAACCTGCGTGTTCTATCAGTGAGAATGAAAATTCTAAAAAGGTCGGCGGGATAGTAAATATTTCTGTTCCGACTATTTATGCATTTTTATCCACTAACTATTGTTTGATGTTTTTTCGTGAATATTTTGTGGAAACGTGATACATTGACTATAATTTAGGGTATTTCATTTTAGCCGGTGCGTGGAGGTTTTGTACGTACGACCCTTAACATGTTGACTGTGTCGGACGGGGTTACTTGACTAAGCATAGGAATACGAAAGGAGGCAAAGAGTTAAGCTGCTCAAATCCACTTCCCCCACCATAAATCCCTCCAAATTCACCCCTACTAGTTTTACACCCTATTCTCCCTTCAAACTCTCAGGCCTTCCAAATAAACCACGAGAAACAAGTAGAAAATAATTACAGTATCTAACACCATGACACTTAATAAAAAAAAAATAACAGTGAAGGAGTGAAAAAAAAATAAAAAAATTTGTTGGTCGTAGGATATATATGTACGCCTTTCGTATATATTGATGGAACTGTGACAGTCGTCTCACTACTCTATATATAATAAAAACTACGACCTAGCCTCAATTAAAACAATTTTAAAAATTAAGCCTGTATACCTAACGAAATTTGTAAACTTTTGATCTGCAACAAGTCAACAAAGTACCAATGGTCTATTTATAAAAATTAGAAATGTTAAAAATTAGTCATCTAGCCCCGGTCTCCCCTACTTTATCAATTAAATCGTGCTTTCTATTCATTCCGCCTGCTCGAAAAGTTATCGTAGAGTTTCTAACCGAAAGGCGTCGGGCCTGAAAGGGGCGCCATCAGGTGGCGGAAATTGTGCGTGGTGGCATTTTAAGGTATTAGCTGCAGAAGGTGCAAGGCGTTCTATGTCGCAAGAGCTTTCGACGCCCACGTCCCGCGACAAGCATGACGTGGAAGTGACGTTACTACTTCGTAATTTCACCCTCCGCCGAGTTAATTTGAAAATGGACGGCCGAGGGTCAGAAGCATCGGACCGTTGGGGGAAGCGTTATCTACGTGTTCTTTCACGTGCCATCGATACGCTGATATGGCCCACACGATGGGAGCCGATCACGCGATAATCCTAACGCGTTCAAAGACCCCCGTAATGAAGATTAATTCTCAAAGGACTATGGGCCTTTTCATCAGCCGATTTTATTTAAAACCGATAGTTAATGAACCAGTGCTCGGGGAATTAGATTTTGAAATTTGAAGAGGCGGCTTTAGGTACACCACGGTGGCTAATTACTGATGAATTATTCATCACACACACTAATTCGCCGCGTTTTGCGAGGGCAGGCAGAGCTAGGCAAATAGACAAGAGGTCGAGTGTACCTATTAAACGTGCAACTTGGACTTTGAATACTGCTACCGGGTGTTGATCGCCTAATTAAAACACTTTTTGGCGGTGAAACGAGAGTGAAACATAAAGTTCTGTGTATCGAAACTATTGTTGAAAGGTTTAATAAAACAGACCACTTCTTGAGTAGGTATTTGGAATTCTCTTTGTTATACAATCTTCGGTTTTATAATACAAAGTCTCTTGCGCGTTTCGATATCACAGGTCGTCTCTTTGGGCTTTCACCAGAAGTGTCCTTTTTGATAGCATGCGCACGATCTTCGAGAACAATCGAGATAAAGGTAGCTTTTATCATGGCAAAGCCCGGAGAGCCAATTGCTGAGAGAGATAGGCTCCAGTGCTGTTTTTCTCTCAACAATTATGTAATACTACTTGTCTCTAAAATTGTAGTATAAAAGTCGTTGGAAACTAATGACGAACGAGTGGAACACCAAAAATAACGAAAATCACAGTATCCCCAATCCTCTTTAATCATCCATGACACTTCATCGACACCTCGATTTCTAATTTAAGAGAGACGGAGGGGAAAAGCAGACACTGTATCAAAATATTTTATTGTTATCAGTTTTTTCGATTTCAATAGAAGAACCACGAGACAATCCAATGACTAAACGATAAATAACACTGCACGGAGCACCAAAATTGACAAAAATCATGGCACCCTCACTGTTGTTCCTCTTCTAAAGGATCATCCCTCTTTAATCATCCGCGACACCTCGCCATCGCTCACTGATTTAACGAAGGCGCGAGGGGGGATGTGGCAGGGCGTGTCTTTAAATAAGCTTCATTTAGCCGGCCGAAACCCTTCGCGGGATCGTATTTTTGAGTTAAATGGATCCGTCGAGAGCGGCACAGTGTCTGAGCTAAGGTGCACTGGCACCGCGGACGCCCGTTTAGTCTGTCAGTGACCTACTACCCAAACGAATGCTGCCAGAATAGAAACCGGCGTGATTTCGAGGAACCTACGAACCGTGAAACATTGTCCACGCGATGCACAGGGTGTTCTGGAATCGTTTCGACGAGCTTCGCCAGTATTCTACATTAATCTATTCGTATACGAATGGAATTCATGTCATGGGTCCATGAAGGCTTCCTACTTAAATTACAGACAAGAAAATTGCGGGTTAGAGGAAGGATATGGTAATTGGAAGATGTTCGAATTTTGCTAAAAATTTAGCTGTTTTCATTCTGTAAAATTATTTTTTACAAGATAGAAACTCGTCAGCAATTCCAGCCGTAGCGACAACCGCAATAAAGAAAATAAATCTTAGTTTCTCCATTTTGGATGAGTATAACAGTTGTCACGCTGCTTCCCGTCGGAAAAGAATTTTTTTGAAGAAACTTGCGCCACCGATTATATCTATGTATATGTGCGATGAAAAAGCTCAAAAAATTCTGAGTATTACTTCAAATACGCCTTAATATGCAGGCAAAACGCTAGACAGTATAAACTTATAGTTTTTGTTAAATAAATTCTCGAAGATGGCGTTGAAAAACGGGCAGTTTCACTAGAGTACCCCTTTGGAAAATGGTAAATACTAGGTAAATATACAGATTTTCACTCTCGATTATCACCATCTCTGTTACCTACGCGGAGCGAGGTGTTGCGTGGCGTAAATGAGCCTCAGTAACGTGTCCCTTACGCGCTATAAGCTCGGGAATGGTCTCGAGGCGCGAGCTTATAGCGAATAAGTACTGCATTTACTTGGCAGAGCCAGAATTGATTTAAGAAAACTAGGAAATAGTAATAACTAGGCGAATATACAGGTAACCCTCGTACAACGCGGATATTCCGTTCTATAAAAATGCCGCGTTATGCGAGTACCTACGCTTTGACTAAACTCTTTACGAGAGTTTACTGTACTCGTATGGACTTGAAATGGGAATGCTATTACGATGGTCGTTTTGGGTCCACCGCATAAACAAGGGCGTCTACAGACTTTTTTCTAGTGGGGGGGGGGGGGCAACTTTGAGAAGCAGTCGAGTTGGCAGGAGACAATTCGTTGCTCGTTTGAAAAATTTTAAAATTGAAATTTACAAATTTTCTAGTACATACTAAATAAAGATTAGTTTTAAAAAATAAGCGATTTTGTCTGAAGCTAGGGGGTGCAGCCGTCCCCGTTGTGCATAAAGCAGTTTGACACTAGTGATTTCGGCGACGTCGTGCATATAATGTAGTTTAAAATATATATAAAGTGAAAAGATATAAATGTAAAAAATTCCAGGCCGCGTTGTTTAAGTATCGCTTTATACGAGGGTCACCCTCAATATTAGTCACCAGCTACAAAAGTGTGTCAAGTGAAAATGTCTCAACCTGCAACTTCGAAAAGCTACGATTCTTAAGTTCGAGGTTCGATAGCTTTTTTTATCAATATGCATAGTAGAATAAGCTCGTAAAGCGTGATCCCACAATTCAGGAACACCCTGTATCTAAACGTGTTCCCAACAGCTTCCTCCTAAACACGCTATCGCACGTCTTGCTTCACACCACGATGGCGTAGGGCTCGCGTTCGGTCGCCGACGCCGCTATCATCGAAATTGAGTTCGAGACGATATTTATTTACGGGCCAAAAAACGCGGTTCAGGGAAACGAAAAAATTCGACCCGCTCGATCGAGGCTGCTTCCCTTCGGCGGAGAATCAAGCTCGGTGAAGGGCGAATTCGTTTTCGAGTTTATTCGAGACGGGGTCTGAATGAAACGCATCGAGCGTGAAATAAAGATGTGAGAGCTTGTCGGTGAACGTGAGGCGGGATCGAGGGATACTTCGGGATGAAATCTTTTGCTTAGCTCACTTACGATTGAACGATTCAGACATGTAAACTGTCGGGAGTTTGGTTCGATAGATAGAGATGTGTAACTTGATTAAATAACTGGAAAAAATAGTTTCCTTTTTTGGATTAGAGATGAGTGCTGATATTGTTTGGAATGTGCATGATCCCAGATTATGGACGGCTACTATTTTTCTTCGTTGAGAAATTCTGTTAAATACTATTTCTCTGATTTAATTAGAACAACTTTTATCGAATTTGTTTCGTTAGTTCTGTAACGTAATCTACGAAAGCTTTAAGGGGTTATGCCTAGTCAGGCGGCCGAAAAGAGGCGAATATTTGATTTTTTTTGAAGAAGCGGAAGCGCATAATTTTACAAAACTTTTTGCGTTTAAAAGAGCAACATTTAAAGAACATTTGGTAATTTTTTCGAAGAAAAATATTTACGTTCATAATAAAATAACAAGCGACATCCAAGAAGAATTGATTTTTTCGCGTAATTTTTGCAGGAAAAAATCAGGATTTCGACTTTAAATAGCCGCCATGTTGTTTTAACTTAATATTTCGGAAAATTCTCTCCGTCAACCTGAGGATACATTAATATACTAACGAAATCTTTTTTGTTTTTTGATTTTAGATAATCTGGTTCCGAATGGCAATGCTCACCGCAAGACCAAATTTTTAAAAATGCTTCTTGGATGTCGCTTGTTATTTTATTATAAAAGTAAATATTTTTCTACGAAAAAAATACCAAATGTTCTTTAAATGTTGCTCTTTTAAACGCAAAAAGTTTTGTAAAATTATACGCTTCCGCTTCTTCAAAAAAAAATCACAAATATTCGCCTCTTTTCAGCCGCCTGACTAGGCATAACCCCTTAAATGACGAGGAAGTACTAGTTCCGTAACTTCTACTCAGAAAGAATAGATTTACTAAGAACGAGTGTACTAATTGATATTGATATATTTATAGAAAGGAATCAATTATCTAATATTGCGGAGCAAGTCTGATACACGAGTCGTCATCAATCACTATATATGTTCCAATTCCTGAAATACAGGTACAGTTGAAAAGAAGAACAAAAAAGAGTGATGCACCGCATTTCTGCGTTTCAAATCAAATTTCCAGCGGCCCTGAAATATTTCTGGGACATTTGACGTCCCAGCAAACTTTTATTGCTCGAATCACTGAGTTTGTGATTGGCGTTCCATTTTCGCCGCGTTGCTCGTAGCACTTCCCTTCGATTGTTCTTTGGAGCTCTTGAAAGGTGGTTAATGGGATCGTAAAGAGTGAGGTAATTATCAAATCACCGACATTTAAGATAATGGGATGTTGGAACGCGGAGATGTTATTCCGCTTTATAATTAGAAAGGAAGCCCTGGAGAAAGGACGTCTCCTCGCTTTGAAAGTGTCACGTGTGTAATTCGATCACTTAAAAGAATCTTCTTCTATTTCCACGCCCAGGAATTAGTATAACGAGTCAAATTCTGTCCTCGATCGTTAAGACCTTGAAACAAGTAATTGAGAAGAGACCACGCGCATTTTTCTCAATTTACCTCTCTCCCACAGTTTGACCCACAGCCTAGCATCTAATTATACATCCCGTTCTGATTTCTGATTTCAGCCGCGCACAACCAGCACCATCACCACGAGGGAACGGTCAAGTCTGCCCATTGCAGTAGCGAGCCGAGATTGACTGACAATGATATCAGCCCTGGCCTCAGAAGGAGGGGAAGTCGAAGGGGGCAAAGTATGCACCACACTCATCATAGAAAGAGCAATGCATTTCTGGACGTTCCTGACACCTCGTCGCAGCTCCCTCCGAGGGAAGATGGCGAGGACGAAGACAGTTACAGGCTTAGAAGCTTCAGTCTCACCAGCAAAGGTAAGATTGCCTCATGAGATTCTTTCAATTATTTTATTTAACAAAACAAAAAACGTCACATGCACGCGAGACACTTGTGATGACACAAGAAGATGTTCTTAATCTAGCTTCTGGTTAAGAATGTAGCATCTGAACGAAATAGGGAACTCGAGAGTTGGGGTTGGAGTAATACCTACACCTACAGTGGTGATCAAAAGAATACTTCAAACTTATATTTTTGTAGAAAAAATAAGTTTAATTTGCGCCTCAACACAAGCTCCTGCACCCTTCCAACCTGAAGCTTCATTGAAAAGCCCGGCACCTCTCGCTCCATCAAATAATTTCCTTCCAGAACGTCTGAACTCGAAAGCGAAGGTATAACGAAACCATCCCTCGCAGAGTACAAAAAGTCACGAGCCGGCGGGAACGGTAGGAAAAGGAGGAAGCCCGATCCCCTGTGATCGAAAGAGACATCGAACCACAGATTGAACGGCCCATATCCATCGTAACCTTTTCCCGACGGGCAAGATTGCTGAATCCTGTCTCGCTCCCCTGGACAATCTCTCGCCCAGATGGCTATTGTTTCCCCACCCCCCCCCCTCCCCATCATGGGAATCGCTTTCCTCGCGAGCACTCTGTAGATGATCCTCGAGTGATTCCTATCAGCTTTATCGGGATCCGTGGTCGCGGGGGTTGGCTGGTTCCGGCTCGTATTCATCGTTCCGCGGCTCTGGCCTGCGCTCGGCCGCCGAACAGGCCGGGCCAGAAATACACGATTTTCGCGGCAGTGGGAAAGAGAAAGGCAGGGAGGAGGGGAGAGGCCGAGTAGAGGCGAGATAAGCGAAAATAGAGTATCTATAGTTGTGACGTGGTACGACTTCCTCGAAGCGGCCGTTCGCCACGCGAGCGAGCCTCGAGAGCCAACGAACGCGCGCCCGCCAGTCGTTTACTCGTTTAATCCCCTCGGTGGTCCCGATTCCAACGAGATTTTCAGCTTCCTGTAATTGCCGACCGCGATTCGAGGAAAGCCGATGGTACACGTGTGCCGTGGAAGCTGGAGAAACGGCGGTGAAGTAGTGACAAACGGCAACTGGCGCGAACAGTAAAGAGAAATCTGAAATGCAGGTTCTTTTTTTTTAAATGTGCATTGTAGATTGTTTCGCTGAGGATGCTGTTTTGAATACTTTCTGCGGGGGACGAGTGTGCGATTGGTTTAAGGGGTTATGCCACTGTAGCGGCACAAACACGTAGTGTACCTTTGAGAATTGTTTGTCGGTAAACAAAGAAATAAGTAGAAAATCTGTATAAACACCTTTATTATGCATATCTTAAATAGGTTCAAGCTATTTTTTTTCTTCTCTCTTTTTTTAACAATGGCACTTTAAACGCAGTTTTGTAGGAAACACGTTTTTTCAAGTTGGCTTGCAGCATAACTTAAACAAGTTTGATTGGATTGACTTGAAAATTTTACAGTAGCATAATAAAATATTGTTTTCCTTAGAAATAGTGAGCATTGGAATATAAAGTTCACTCCATTCACCACCATTTCCAGCTCAAAAATAGTTCATGACATTAAAAGTTTTCGACAAATCGTAAAATCGGTACGTATTTGCCGCTACTGTACAAATTTCAAGTGAAACGAATGAAATTTGTTTAAGTTATGCGGCAAGCCAATTTGAAAAACGTGGTTCCGAGGAAAACGCGTTTAAAATGACATTTTGAAAAAGAAAGAAAGGCAAAGAAAATAGCTTAGACCTACTTAAGATGTGTATAATAAAGATGTTTAAACAGATTTTCGACTTATTTCTTTGGTTACCCACACACAATTGTTAAAGGTACACTACGTTTTTGTGCCGCTATAGGAGCGTTACACTCCATTGTTAAGTGTACTTCACTCCATTCACCCTTAGTGAAAGGGTTGTTTTAGTTTATTCTATGAGTGCTGGAAGCGGACAGTAGAGCGCGGACAGTAGAATACGTAGGTCTTTGGCCAGACACTAAACTTGTGGTTCTACGATTTCGTATGTATTTGGTTAAATGTATGCAAAATATGATTTTTCCTTTAATTATTGTACACTTTTGTTTATCGTTTTTTAATATACTTAGCAGGCATGTATGAATATTGCTCAGTGAGGATAATAATTTGACGTCGACATGGTCAGCGTTTCGGTTGTTGTGAATTATTTCAAGAAGGATGGAGAAATCACATTTATAAAGTCTGAAACTGACTCTTCTGTTTATTTATCGGGTATTATTAATCTTATACTTAATTTAATTTCCATCTTGCTAATCTTTAATACCTGAATTTTCATTGTTTCATGAATGACCTTCTATCATATTATAATGCTTTCTTATTTATCTAAAGATACATGCTTTTTCACATATTTTCCTTCGACTCGGTTTGCGTACCCCCGATTTCGCTGCTGCAAATCTGTTTACGAGCTGCACCTGCTGGTAAATCTTTTCGAAATGCAATTTCGCGATGCCTCGAGCCATCAAGTGGAATCGCTAACACTAATACAAGAGGAAAGTCTTTTCGTCGGTGGTTTCTCGTGACGCCTGATTCATCTTCGGACTGATATTTGACTTTCCTATTTTATCTCTCGGCTAGCGGAGATTTCTATGAAAACATCCTATCCACATGCCCGCCGATATATATTCTCCCTTTTGCCCTCTATTTCGCGGATTTCGCTCTTGTATTACTCGCCGAGATTGATTGTTATATAAATTGAATTTCTCTTAGGTATCAGGTTATTCCAATTGTATCTGTTTGAAACCTTTTTACAATCTCTGCTTCGCGAGGATGCAGAAGTCTCCGTACATTAGAAATGGAATGTGGGGTCTCAAGATTTTCTTCTACATTAATATTGTATTTTTTATTAAAGTTGCCCTTTTAAGATTTTCACGTTTGACAAAAACAAATCTACTATCTTTGCATAATAACATACCGTAGATTATTAATCCCTCATTTTCTCAAAATTAAAATTCCCAGTTGAGTGAAAGAAGTTAATTAATGCTCAAACTTTAATGAAATTCCTCGGAAACTTGCTTTGAAGGAATCTAAGTAGATGACGTGTCCAAGTATGATAAAGTGCAACAAGACTTCTTGTCCTAAAAGGTTCTCTTCAATAATTCATCAACAATTATCATCTCCAGTAAGGATTAACGATGCAACATGTGCATCGTATTTCCCAGCCATTTTCGCGTTAAAGATCCATGGTAAATGATGGAAAATTAGATGGACGCTCTCGTGCAAAATTGAGTCCTCTGTCTTTAATCTGATCACGTTTCATGGTGTCTCGTTAAACAATTTCCGCGGCCTGATCGTTTAAGGGGGACATTTGCCTCCGAGCTGTGCGCCGCTTTAGATTGGGGTATATCGTCGCTGGAATCGCTATAGCAGCCTGCTAAGTTTATCGGGTATACAGCCACGCGAAATTCATACGATATTTCTCCTGGCTACTCCGCTTAGCCAGTAACATCCAACTTGGTGGATCCTCTCGCCCAGAGAAGGCCATTTTGCCACCGTTAAACTTACGAGTTTCGTTGGCCCTGGTGCGGCTATCACTATATTACACGCGTGCAACCATAATTTTCTTGAATCGATAATTTCAAAAAGGGAATAAAGCCGGGGATCCGCCTGGAAGCTAAGCTAGCAATAAGCTAGGCTATGGTAAGCTAAGCTATGCTAAGCTAAGCTAAGCTAAGCTAAGCTAAGCTATGCTAAGCTATGCTATGCTATGCTATGCTATGCTATGCTATGCTATGCTATGCTATGCTATGCTATGCTATGCTATGCTATGCTATGCTATGCTATGCTATGCTATGCTATGCTATGCTATGCTATGCTATGCTATGCTATGCTATGCTAAGCTAAGCTAAGCTAAACAAAGCTATGTTATACTAAGCTAAGCTATGCTATGCTATGCTATGCTATGCTATGCTATGCTATGCTATGCTAAGCTAAGCTATGCTATGCTAAGCTAAGCTAAGCTAAGCTAAACTAAGCTATGCTATACTAAGCTAAGCTAAGCTAAGCTATGCTATGCTATGCTATGCTATGCTATGCTAAGCTAAGCTATGCTATGCTAAGCTAAGCTAAGCTAAGCTAAACTAAGCTATGCTATACTAAGCTAAGCTAAGCTAAGCTATGCTATGCTATGCTATGCTATGCTATGCTAAGCTATGTTAAGCTAAGCTAAGCTAAGCTATGCTATGCTATGCTATGCTATGCTATGCTATGCTATGCTATGCTATGCTATGCTATGCTATGCTATGCTATGCTATGCTATGCTATGCTATGCTATGCTATGCTATGCTATGCTATGCTATGCTATGCTATGCTATGCTATGCTATGCTATGCTATGCTATGCTAAGCTAAGCTAAGCTAAACAAAGCTATGTTATACTAAGCTAAGCTATGCTATGCTATGCTATGCTATGCTATGCTATGCTATGCTATGCTATGCTAAGCTAAGCTATGCTATGCTAAGCTAAGCTAAGCTAAGCTAAGCTAAACTAAGCTATGCTATACTAAGCTAAGCTAAGCTAAGCTATGCTATGCTATGCTATGCTATGCTATGCTAAGCTAAGCTATGCTATGCTAAGCTAAGCTAAGCTAAGCTAAACTAAGCTATGCTATACTAAGCTAAGCTAAGCTAAGCTATGCTATGCTATGCTATGCTATGCTATGCTAAGCTATGTTAAGCTAAGCTAAGCTAAGCTAAGCTATGCTATGCTATGCTATGCTATGCTATGCTATGCTATGCTATGCTATGCTATGCTATGCTATGCTATGCTATGCTATGCTATGCTATGCTATGCTATGCTATGCTATGCTATGCTATGCTATGCTATGCTATGCTATGCTATGCTATGGTTGTGCTATAAAACATAAAAAACGAAGCACAGCTCAGCTTAGCTTTTGGAAACGGTTCCATAAAGCTGTATTGAAGATATTTTTTTAAAACTTAGCATAGCATAACTTATTGTTAGCTTACAATTAGCTTAGCTTTCAGGTGTATTCTCGGCTTAAGTCCGATTTTCGGCGAAATTCACTTTTTTGCATTTCCCCCTCCTTCGCGGCTTGGTTCGTCATTTCTCAAGAATATGTAGGAAATACCGTAAGCACCAAAAATCAAATTCTGTACAATAGCATTACCATTAGCACGTAGAGCATTTTCCGATAATCTTGTTTTTTTAATTTTGGCGCATACAGTGTTTTTTACAAGGACTCTACAAGTATCGATTCAATTATAATCTCGACATTACACCGTAGCTCCACAACGAATCTCAAGTTTTATCTCAACTGTATACACAAGCAGTGTTTTAAATAAAATAATTAGCGTTGGAGTGTACAGTATTCGACAGATTGTACTGCAACTAATTCCATGCAGCTGCTTCGTAATATTTTTGTAGCCAGGATAATTTCAGCGATAATATGGTCATTATAATTGACCTGATTCCTCACCTCTAGATTTAGCCCTAGGGGGATAACGAAATCTTTGGAAAGGTTAGCCTGAAACAATCGAAACTCCGAAGGTTGCGGTATCCAAGCCCGGTGCCCCAATTTCGGGGGAAAAAGTGAATTAAATTAAATTCCTTTTGAAATTTATTTCACAAAATGGTGGCTCTAATAAGGTAGGGTGAATCGAATTAAACTTCTTTTGCTTCGTGTGTCATCTGATGTGCAAGCGTGCACGTTAAAAGCGCCTAATGATACCTAACTCATTAGTAAATAACCATGTTTGTAGGTAACTCATTAGTGTACAACTGTATCAGTTAGAGAACTCATTACTACATAACCGCAGATGAACTTTCCTAACGCACCGTATAAGTTTCTAAGAGTTCTTACGAGTTCCATTAAACGAGGCAAAGGCCGGGCGAAAATTCGAGCGCGAAAATTTAAAAGGACGTCAGTTTATCTCGCGTTGTATCTCTGTCAGAAAATTCAGCCGCAAAGGCAGGATTCGTCCAGTCAGTTGCGAATCCATTAATTGAAGCCACATATTTCTCAAGTGAGCCCGCTTGCACGAGTTAAATCCGCGATTTTTTTCATTTCTCTATCTCCTCTGCGAAATATTCACTTCAAACACAGTCTGCCATGTTTACGCGACGCCGGATGTCACGTGGCGGGAATTTTATTGGGGACCTTGCAGTAAGAGGGGTGCAACTCCACTTTTTACAGTTTTTGACTTCTGACTTGTAATAAACATAAAAAAAATTTCTACACCGTTTGGTGCGCGTTTGATGCAAATCCGATGAATAAAAACTTATCAACTCCATAACTACTATTTATTGCGTGAAAATATATAATTTTCAATAATTAGAGTTCTCTTTTTAATTTTAAGTCAAAGCAATAAGTTTATAAACAGTTCTTTTTAATTTACTTTAAATTGGTAAAGATGAAGCTGCAGTCCTCTTGCAAGGTTCTAAATTCGTCGCGAAGGGATGAAAAATTAACGCAGAAACAACCAGAATACTGTTCGAAGCAGATACAGACACGTCTCTGCGTAATTTAAACATTCCGCATTGGAAGTAGTATGAAATTTGAAATAAAACGGGGGAAAAAAAAACACTTTCAGTGAATCTGAATTGTTGCTTCGAGGGGGCTAGATTAGATGGATGATGCCATTACAGTCCGAATATATTCTTTCCGCGCGGGCAAATTAATTTGCCAGAACACGTTGGATGGCTCGCGGTTGTTTCTCGTTAACGTAAACAAGAACTTGCACATTGTTCGACGATAGACGGGGTCGGCGTATTTCTCGTTAATCAAGTTGGCACAGTTGCCAGATGGACCATGTAATATTACGCGTTGCGTCGGCCAATAGCTTCGGCCAAATCCTCTTACAATTAGTGTCAGTGGGATTATCTCTGAAACGTGGCTGAATCATTTGATGATCAAAACCGAAAAGTCAATTGTAGTATCGGTTGAAACGCAATACGCCGAGCTCTTCGCGCCTGCCAAATTAGCTGCTTAAGGTGAGGTACAAGCTGGACAAATTGATAGATCCGAATTGCCAAACTAATCGTAGGAAATGGTGTTCCATCGGCGATTAACGTTCCCACGGAATCATGAGAGTCGAACGTGAACTGTCATTTAACAGAGCACAGAAGAAACAGGATAGGCACTGTGAAGAAAATTTGGATTTCTATAATTATATAATAACAGTAGAAGCAGTGGATTACGATTTCCTATTAGATTAACGTTTCTGTTTCTTCTGAAAAGTAGCGGAAATTGAATCGAACAAATACATTTATCAGAAGAAAATATCTCATTCTGCGGAGGAGGATACTCTTTCATTCAACGATGAAACGAAGCTTTAAAGAAAGCAGGCGAAGGTACGAAGAAATTAGGGCAATTCTTATCTTCTTGTAATCAAATGCTGTCCTCTCTTTTATCGGCTTTTGAATTTTTATGGAAAATCTAAAACTGCGACTGGCACTGGAGATTTTCAGTAGTTTTCTTGACCGTTCTTTGGTTCCCGATGGGAAGACAGATGTTCATTAACAACGTCATAAATCAGTGACCGAAAGGTGCGTTTTATGTTAAAGGCCCTCTAGCGTTTCCCGTTCGAAGAATCGGGGATCATTTGTCAAAAATTGGCCGTTTAACAGGCTGGATCGGAGTTGAACCCCGAAATACGATTCGAAGACGTAGCTTCGTCTAAATCTGTACGCATGTACGAAAATAAAACGAGACAATTTAGTTTTTCGCAGGCGCGAAAGGTATCCCCCTAATTCGACAGTGGAAGCGGTACATTTAAAATGAACGTGTCTGTCGTGTGGAAATTAAATTCCGCCACCTGTTACGTTGGAGGTAAATCTTAGGTTTGATTTCTTGCCAGTTCTTTTTGTTTATAGTACGGTCGCTACCGCGAGGCCTCATTATTGGTTTCGTTCGTTCTGCCATTGGGATTATTTATAAGTTGTTTGTGCAATTAAAATTGCCTGCTATTAATGAAGTCGGGTGTAGTGGTACACCTGTTCAAGGGACGATTTTGATAATCGGGGTATTTAATTGGAGTATTTAACCAATTCGAAATTGTAGACAATATAAAGTTGGGAGATTTATTTTTGGAAGAACTACTTCTTTACTAATAGAGAACATAATTCTATAGAATTTTTCATTTTCTGTCTTGGAGCCTACATGCATTTTTGGAAAGTACCGTTTGCAGTGCAATTCTTCCAGGTGAATTGTAAATATTAGGTTAGCAGTGAACGAAATTTTCTTATAAGTTAGAGCAGACGCTGTGATTAAAGTGAAATCAATGTTTAAAGTTGAAAATCAATAGGAGGTAACATATTTCTCTGTACGGTCTGAAGTATTCCTCTTTATTACTTCAATTTAATACCTCGATATCAAATGGTGACATTACTAAAATCTCATTACTATCTTCCAATGTCATTAATTTCTGATCGATATTTCTCATTACGTTTTAATCACAGTCTCAAATGAATTTTTCTCGAGTTTCGATCACAGATATCTGAGCTTATTTGGTTATTCGATATTGCATTTGCCATAAATGGCAGAAACTTCAGAATATTACCTGTGCAAGCCATATTTACAGTCGAAAACGATGCTAGTAAGAAAATATTTGAAAATACCTCTCTGCTGCATTTTCTTCTGTCGACTTAATCAAAAATATCAGCTGAAACTGTCTACATCGCACTTCCCCTCCGGGATTCAAATTTTAAAATTTTTACACAATATTAAAAAAAAAAAAACGAGAAAATACGATAACTTCGAGGGCTGATTGCACCCCTTCAGAGTGAATTTCCTCAGAAAAAAATTGCTCCTTGCACACTCCAATATGCTCTGCACTCACACGAAGTTTAATTAAAATCAGAATTTTCAGGATGGGAACGTTTCCTTGTTAGGTTTAAGGGCACTAAGTAGGCAGTCGTTCTCCGTGAAAGAAATACTTTCTTTTTAATGTATTTGTAAAAAAATGAAAGCAAATCCAGATGTATCCTTTTACCCAATGTTTATTATTATCATAGAGATTGAAAAAATGTTGCTATTAAATATACATGCGCTTTAAAAATGGGGGTGCTGACTGGTAAACATTTGAACATTTTTCTGTAGATTTCAGGTAATATTGGTCTTAAAAACTGACGTATTCCAATTTCAATGTGTGATTCTTGTTTGTTACATCCGTAGTTTCCCGCTGAACCAATAAAAACTAAAATTTGATTATTTCAAGAAAAATTCGCTCGCTTTGTGCACTGCTAAAAATCCCCGACTTTTTAATTTTTTTTAAGAAAATCTCGAATTTTTACGAATCATATCAGAGGTTTCGCGGGAAATGGCATAAGTTTTACGCATCCTTTAATTTTTCCAAGTCGATCTGAACCTCCGCCCAGTCGCAACTAGGCGGAAACTAGGAGAGAAAAAAACATTCTAGAAAAACGCGTTTAAAGTTTCTGGGCAAAGGCGACGCTGTAAGTTGCCGGTTGACCTTTTTAGCTGTCAAATCAATAATTATGCGAATTTTAATATAAACCAAGCGGCATTTTGTTCAGAAAAGATATAACTTTCGGAAAATGCAATAAAATAGTCGATTTTTCGACTGCCTAGTCCCCTTAATAAAATGATTGTCCCCTTCCACATCTCCACTATCATCGAACCCTACAAACACATTAAAATCCACTTTGTCCTTTCGCTATTCAGACTCAAGGATCGATTGCCACAGAGGCTACTGAAAGTACCTTCGGTTATTACCAGCCTCCAAATCGAGCCCGATGAAGACCTCCCGCGTTTTTAATGAAACCGCGTACGGTATTAAAGCCCCTTTTGGTTGAGAAATGAATATGTGAGTAAACGTACGTATATATCTCGTCCAGCGGCGTCGTGGCGTAGTATCGAGCGTCCTGCCTAACTCCAGCCTAACTACGGGTCTGCCAGGATATTCGAGGGGTCAATGGACAGGAAAGGGAGTTGCAGAGTCGCTTTGGGTAAACAATACGTGGTCGCTAACGTGTTTCGTTACCATAGAACAGTAAATAATATTGATTCCCGTCGCCTCGCATCGGATGCACGCCACACGCCCCCTTCTTGCTGGATTATTTTCGTCTGCTAGATTACTCGAGCAAAATATTCCGATATTCGGCCACCAGCATTTAAAGGTTAACGATAAAACTCTGGGAACGCGTTAAACACGACTGCTGATTTAGCTGCATTCTTCATACTCCATTTTGTCTGATTAAAATTCGATGTTTAATACTTGACTATCGAAGAATTTACGTTGCGTAAGTATATGTGCATGTGAGGAGGAAGGCAATTACTTTCGATATGTGAAAGTTAATTAGAATCCAAATATTTCCATTTATCGCGTGAGACACCATGTTCGAGTAGTTATTTATAATATTCTTAGGATTTCATGATGAAATGACCTTCGATATATGAAAGTTAATTAGAATGCCAATATTTTTTTTTAACGCGTGAGACACCAAGTTTCAGTAGTTATTTATAATATTCTCAGGACTTCATGATGTAATGAGTTTCGATATATGAAAGTTAAGTAGATTCTAAATATTTTTATTTATCGCGTGAGACACCAAGTTCCAGTAGTTATTTATAATATTCTCAGGACTTCATGATGCAATGATTTTCGATATATGAAAGTTAAGTAGAATCTAAATATTTCTATTTATCGCGTGAGACACCATGTTCGAGTAGTTATTTATAATATTCTTAGGATTTCATGATGAAATGACCTTCGATATATGAAAGTTAATTAGAATGCCAATATTTTTTTTAACGCGTGAGACACCAAGTTTGAGTAGTTATTTATAATATTCTCAGGACTTCATGATGCAATGAGTTTCGATATATGAAAGTTAAGTAGATTCTAAATATTTCTATTTATCGCGTGAGACACCAAGTTCCAGTAGTTATTTATAATATTCTCAGGACTTCATGATGCAATGAGTTTCGATATATGAAAGTTAAGTAGATTCTAAATATTTCTATTTATCGCGTGAGACACCAAGTTCCAGTAGTTATTTATAATATTCTCAGGACTTCATGATGCAATGATTTTCGATATATGAAAGTTAAGTAGAATCTAAATATTTCTATTTATCGCGTGAGACACCATGTTCGAGTAGTTATTTATAATATTCTTAGGATTTCATGATGAAATGACCTTCGATATATGAAAGTTAATTAGAATGCCAATATTTTTTTTAACGCGTGAGACACCAAGTTTGAGTAGTTATTTATAATATTCTCAGGACTTCATGATGCAATGAGTTTCGATATATGAAAGTTAAGTAGATTCTAAATATTTCTATTTATCGCGTGAGACACCAAGTTCCAGTAGTTATTTATAATATTCTCAGGACTTCATGATGCAATGAGTTTCGATATATGAAAGTTAAGTAGATTCTAAATATTTCTATTTATCGCGTGAGACACCAAGTTGGAGTAGTTATTTATAATATTCTCAGGATTTCATGATGAAATGACCTTCGATATATGAAAGTTAATTAGAAGGCTAATATTTTTTTAACGCGTGAGACACCAAGTTCCAGTAGTTATTTATAATATTCTCAGGACTTCATGATGTAATGAGTTTCGATATTTGAAAGTTAAGTAGAATCTAAATATTTCTATTTATCGCGTGAGACACCAAGTTCGATTAGTTGTTGCTAATATTCTCAGGATTTCGTGATTTAATGGGTACTAATGGTTTATGGAGACAGTTAACTTGACTGAGTGAATCCGAATTTTGTAGCAGGGGCTCCGAAGGGGAAGTGATTTTCCTCCCCTTTTGTGGACGAGTAAATTATACGCGGAAGCCTGTTGGGGGCGTCGTATTATGAGATCGAAGCTGGATGAAGATTTCACGACGCTGACGGCTGGTGTCCATTAAAGCGGAATAGATCGTCATCAGCAACAAGTTACCCCCTGGCTTCTATTTATTGCCGTCCGCCTCGTTTTATTTCTGCTTGCAGTCGTATTACAGTGGACGTTCATCCCTCCGTGCCACCCTCTGCCCGTCGAACCACTCGCCGTAAAGCGAACGGCGCACAGCCATAAAGTCATGAAACATCGTCGATCGATGCCGTGCGAAGTATTTGTATTCGTGCCTCGTCCGTATGTCATTTTCCCTTGGCCTTCGTTTATTTTACCCCAATCTTTTCAACGAATTTCCGCTCCAACATTCCCAGCCACGTCCGGGGGCCATTCTTGCTCCACCAGCCTCCGACGAAATCTACTCTCCTTCCATTCCCATTTTCGAGGCAACGAAAACAGTAAGAGTTTCTTTCACGAAACGTCACGCTCACGCGAGCACCGCGGATTTCTCCAAATCCCGTCTTAACACTTTCCTGGCTGCACAGTACGGCCGTGTAAACTCGGATTTTGAAATAAAGGGGTTGGTCGTACAGACCAGTGATGGAAATTCGATATTGCCAAAGGATAGGATCTCTTTGAACGGATATCTTAATTGCACTGTTTTTGAGAATCTTTACATAAAAGTCACTAATAGGGTATAGCAAATTATTATGCAGCAGCTCGCAGCCTTGCGAAAACAGAATAATGAAGAATCAAATCATATCGGACAGCTTTTCACTTTTAAAATTGTATTGCTGGGTGCAAGAAGGGTCTCAGTAGGCGGGGGCGATAGTAGCAGGGGGGAGGGGCGATTGTAACGCGTTAAATGTCTCAAAACAAACTTGATATTAACACAAATGTTGGATATATGATGAAGAATGACATTTCGAATAGTGAAGAAAATAACTTTCCTTACTGATTTAAAATTGTAATATAAATACTCCCTTTGCAAGTACGTGTTTTCTCTATTTTTTAATATTTAATCTGGTCATTTTTAAAGTAATACTGATCGTTACTTATCACTTTTAAGTGTCTCGTTATTAAAAATTGATAATTTAAGTTCAGAAACCTGGTAGGCGGCGATTGTAACATCGGCAGTCATTGTCAATAGTGACAAAGAAAATTAATAATATTGTCTTGTTTGCATGGAATCCCATAGCACAGCACAAGCAAACCAAATAAAAAATGGGTGCAATGTACTGAATGTAAGAATTGATCACACGAGGAATGCATCAGCCAAAACGTTTTCTATTTCTGCCACAATGGCGACACCGCATAATTGGTTATAAATTTTACTTTTTTTCGTTTACTATTATAATTAAAATCAATAAATATTTGAATTTTGTAAAGTTAAATTTGTGCTATTATCGACTCCATGCAGTGTTACTTTCTGCGCTTCTCATTTTTTTATTGATAACCGGAATATTACTTGACATACAGCGAAGCTGTTGCGGCTCAAATAATGTCAGATAAGTAAGTAACATTTTCGTAAAAAAGCTGTTGTTGTAACTGTAATAGTTTTTACGTAAGCGTATTCCAAAGTCGAAGTGTTACTACTGCCCCCGGTCTACCCTACCAAAACTCAGTTTCGGGAAAAGTAGCTGTAAACATTACGAAGTTAGATATTTTTTATACACAATGGAGTGGTAAAACTATCTACAATATTTAAAATTTTGATATACCTATCTCCTTTGTAGTTGCATTATTACAATGTGAATTATATAATAAATTAATCAGTGAAATTAATAATGAGAAATATAGAATAACATGTTTTTTTTAACTAATCTAATTGTGCGTTTTGTGCAAAAAGGGCCCGAGTGCCCTGAGGCCGTTCTTGCATCCAACAGTACTATTATAATTGGAGAGAAGCTGAAAAAGGGACATAGTACTAAGCCAACGGCTACTAGTTCCAAACTGCGAAAAGGCTTTGGTTACCAATATAACAACCCCTCCCTGATTTATTTTCACCTTCCCCCTCGCTTTACATTTGCTACGTTTAATCCTGTTTTAAAGGGTGGAATAGTGCTTCGTGTTTACTATCCCTCTAACGTCCCCCGTTCTGATGGTTTTGAGGCGTTTCATTCCAAAAGGCTGCAACGTTTCAGCCGTGCATGAAATTCACTGTTCCCGCCTGATCGCGTATTCCAGACGGTCTCAGCACCTCGTAAATTCGAGGTGAAGCGCGGGGGAGCTGGATCGTCTGTCGTGGGGTGATTTTACTGGAATTTAAAAGTTACGCCCGCCATTAAAACCGTCGTAAACTGTACAACCGGGGACTACGCGTTGAACCTGCTGTCTGATGTAACAACGGACGTGCACGGCGAGCAAGTCAAATGTCGAGTGGCACTTGCCGTTCAGAAGGGGTCAAGTCTATTTTCATTCTTTATTCACCGCTCCCCGTCGAATATTTCCCTGTCTTCGGATCGCTGCACTTGGCGCATGCACACTAATAACGTCATTTCGCTAACGTTCCACGAGTGTCGAACCATTTGATATTCTCAGCGTGTAACGTCTATAGACATATAGTGTGTGTATAGCGAATACCTTCATACGTTCCTTTTTAGAATATAAGTTAGTTTCAAAGAGTGGAACGAGTTCGATGCTAATGGGGTTGAATATTTCTTCCGGAGGCTACTTCAACTTCCCCGCTTTCTTTCTTTCAAAATTCGTTTGTGGTGGGACGGGTAGGAGGTGTGCGTGTTGAAGGTAGGGCTGCAGAGGAAAAGGGGAAGGCAGGAAGTACGCGTTTCGCTCTGGGCCTGCTAGTGGACTCATCAGTAAGGCTTAAGTACCTAGCACACTCTGCTTCAGAGACGGGGACGTTAGGAGGTAGGACCAAACAGGAATTACATGTATGTCACTAGCTTAAAGTACCCGGCGTTGCCCGGGTAAAACTTTCATTATCACAGAGTGTCAAGGAGGTGAAATAAGGGAGAAGGGGAGGGACGTTCAGATTTCATGGTAACCTATATGTTCGGAAGGCTTTACAGAGTAATTTGCCAAATTTGCTTCAGATTGGTTAACAAAATCGGGATAGAAAGTATCAAACATGTCCTAGACTACCTACGTGTATACAAAATTTCAAAGAGATCCGTTGCGCAATTGCGTGGCGATTGAGTAACAACCATCCAAACACACTTTCGCATTTATTATATTAGCAGGATTAATAGGATAGGAATCAGTAGTTGAGGGAGAATTTGCGAGAGAGAGAGAGAGAGAGAGAGAGAGAGAGAGAGAGAGGGATAGGTACAAAATGCTCTGCTATGGCGTGTGCGGAGGTATCGCTACTATTTCAAGCAGGACTTAAGACTCCAGATACTCAATAGCAAACCTTCAAATACCTGACAAAATTTGCAAAAATTCTATTGCCGATGGGAACTGTTTGAGAACTGGTGGTGAGGGAATCGTTCAACTGCAAAATGATTCACTGTGGTGATTGCATTTCCAGGCCATCCAATTTTGTGCTACAGATTGAAACCACAGCTTTTAATTGACACACAGATACTATTATTTCATGATGAAATTACCGTCGGGACATTTAATTTAAATTAAACGGGGAAACGCGGGGTGTATGCTCACTTATCTCCGGCAGCCATCGCTGATGGATAAAAATGTGATACAACGATTTGTTGACATTGCCAAGTGTCAGAAAATCCATTACGTATACAGGTGTATTTCCCGTCGCAAACATTCTGATTAAATTGCGGCCATGTGATTTATTTATAAGCTTGATGTGGACAGTTTTGAGCAGCTATGAATTGCCACCCCAATTTTTCTACGTTTACGCTAGTAAATGATGATTTGGCTCCATATTGTTTTTATCTCTGTGGACACAGTGTGATTGACAATCTATGCCAAATATTTGTAGTAACATACTGTCTGTGGATACACAACACAATCGATTGCTCCATGCACGACACCTTCTAGCGAAAGCATTCTCCCCTTCTATTTTTTTTTGCCTATCGTCCAGCACATTTTTTAAAATAAACTACACTTTCTTTTTTTATTGCGTTCCCCTGAGGGGACCGTCCGGTTAAAAATTTTCAAAAAATCTATTTTTTTCTTCCATATTTTTATAGTATCACAGCTCGACAGTACCGTGGTGAAAGATTCAGATAAAAATTCGTAAAGGTAGGTATAGATTCTATGAGCCGAACACACTTTGCACACGTTTTTTTTTTAAACACGATGCTTTGAAACGGTGACCACGATCTCAGAAGATCTAATGAACCGATTTAAAAGAGCCTTTAGGCATTTGATTCGTAATTGAACTCGCTATCGCGTCATCCACCAACACGAGTTTTGATACGCCCGTTTCTTTTTTATCTACAGATTTACTTATACGCAAACTTAACCGATTTTTGCACTATTTAATTCAAATGTGCAACAATCGTGCTTTTGGTTTTTAGCCGCGCAGTTGATAAGACGATAGCGATTAATATAATTTTTAAGAAACTTTTCCGATTTTTGTTTTCGAATGATCCTGTGAATAAATTTCGTGGCTACCGTTTAGGCGTCTCTTTCTGGCAATGCTGCACTAACAAGAAAGGCTACCTAGAAAATGCATCAAGACCGAAAACATGAATAAATTTTTTACTGTATCGTAACGAGTGTATTAATAAATGCCAAAACCATTTTTTAGGTCCTGTTATAATCTCTTCTGTTGAAAAATTTATAAATATCACCTATTTTTGAAGTGCTTTGACCGGAGAGTCTCCTTAAACATTTTTAAACGATTAACATCACTATATCGATTGTAGACCAAAATATTCACAAGGGCAATCACATCCAGACCCCTCAACCCTTTAGCGCTGACACCTAGACCCCGTTTAGGAAAAATATCCCGTTTCTTTCATCGTTAAAAATGGTCTGAATTTTAATATTCTTATATTCTTTATTTTTCTTTCATTTTTTTTCCAGAGGTTAAAATGCACAAAACAAATGAATTCAGGGTTCAGGTAGATCCACCTTTCTTCAATGAATACATCTACTGTCTTTGATCTTTAGAGGGCCGGGCTGGCCACCACAGTGGCCAACTAAGAATTTGGATACTTTGCCAACCATTTTGGTGGCATATATGCATAAATTTTAAGTAAATAAAATTTACAATTCCAATGAAAAAATCCCGGCCCTCTAAAGGTTAAGCATGTAATAATCTCGTGTAAACTGCGAATTGTGAGTGCAAACTGTGAAACAGCAAAGAAAGGGAATGTATCATACATGATACGTCCGGTGCTAAAGGGTTAAAAGCAGAAACCTCACTTTGAGAAGATTCCAAGTTAAAGGTTCCACTTTCACCCACTTCATCTAGCCACCCTCGCAATTATCAGAGGAAAATCAAAGGCTGGCACGCGTGCGTGCGGATTAATCGTTTCCAATTCAACCTTCGCGCAGAATTACGGTTCAAGGTTTGCTCTTGAACAAGAGAGGACATCGCGACCTGGCAAATCGTCGAGTGAGGCGGGCAATGGAAGTTAATGAAAGGGGCCCAGAGTCACCGTCTGAAATAGAACCGGCGTTAAAAATAAATGCTGGACCCTGGTGTTCGTCGTTTCATGGAAGATCCGTGTGTTTACGAGCAACAACGAAGGGCTGGTCGCGCGGAAAATGATTAATTACAAGCTTGGCTAACCGAGTGAAATAAAATGAAAATTTCTTTCAGGGTTCACCGAGCATTCTCTCGAACGGGCAGCCTCTCGCGATCGAGCACCGTTCGTACGATGGCAGCTTGTATTGTGTGGGTTCGTTTAAGCAGCGGGATGTGTAGCCGTGTAATGTTATAAACTGCTCTAAAAATAAGCCTCAAAACGATGACGACATTCAACCCTTTCGCCGAGCCGCGATTTTGTTACTCGACTCAGTGGCGTTGCACGAGGATGGGTCCGTGGGTGAGAATTTAAGGGGCTCTACGTTTAATCGTGTAAACACATTTTGGATTCCCAATCATAGGGTATTATTAGTCATTTATTTAACGGATAATTAATCCTTTGGATCAGACGATGTGCCAATGCAAAGGAGAAGGAGAACAAGAAGAATCGAAGCTTGTACCTTATAATTAACCCTCCGTGGTCACGCCTTCTTATAATCACCAATTGGTCACATGGGGTTCGCTGCACCCCAGCTTCATTTTTGAGTTACCATTTTCGTATTTTTTAATCTTTTAGCTTTTGAGCGATAAATGTGCATTCGTAATACTAATACAATCATGCTCTAATAGTCTGTTTCTAGAAATGCAAATTCTGATGTGTTGAAATTTGTATTTGAAAAATAGGTGTGGATAAATGCGACTTTTTGCGTTGAAATTTGGCAATTTTTTAATTTTATTATTAAGGACTAAAAATAAGCGGAAATATGGGCAAAACGAACGAGTGACGACGAAGAGTTAAGGTATACATACAAAGAGTAGGTTCATCCCTAACTATTTGTAAGACGCCTGAAGAGCAACGTTTTAAAATATTTCAGGGACTCAGAGAAAGGGTCGAGAAAGCGAGATTTGCCATCTGCGCTGTTGAAACAATTACAAATGTGAGTAATTGGTTTTATGTAACCTTGTATTAAATAGGGGATTCATCCTTTAAGCTCTGTCCGAGACAAAAGATTGTCTTTTTCTAGAAGCCGTGGATATCGTCATCTCCGTACTTTAAAAAAAAAGACCTGTTACTTTCATTCGAATTAAAGCTTCAGGATTTAAGATGACTTACCACCTTTTTTGTTAGAAAATTTTGAGTTCCATTTTAAGTTACCTGATTATATCACGAGGCGACGAGATCAAAAATAGCGTGTTATTCTGTACGAAGACGGGTGCACGTAATTATTTCGTCCTAGCAAGTGGAATGAAATCGAACATTGCGTAAAGCAAACTTTTGTTTCTGGGTTACTTCGCGATTGCAGCTTCAGGCTTTTATAGTCGATATCGAATTGATACAGACGGTGCTCGAGTAGAGGAGTATAGTAATGGGGATTCGAACCAAAATATGAGTTTGGAAACCCATTTTAAGTTGGAAACTAAACATCTATCGAACGTCTATCGAACCATTCCGAATGTGTACCAAACCACCCAATCCCACGCGTCTGTTGTACTCTAGATTAACACCATAATCGCAATTAATTATTATCTAAAGAAGTTTTCCGATAATCAATAGATGTTCGATAGACGTTCAGAGTGGTTCTATAGACGTTCGACAGACGTTCAATCTCCAAACTGAAATTTGGATTTCCCCCATCTTCGAAACTTAAATTTGGGTTTGCAAACTCAAATTTGGGTTTGAATCCCTCTTACTACACTGTGTACTGAGTAGCATGAACCACACGTATCCTTCCTGGTTCCCCACGCAAGCTAAGTTTCCAACGACAGTGTCTACAACTCTCCTCCCATACAAAGGGCACGCACATAAACAACAGTGGATAAAAATAGAGTACCCCCTCGTTAAAAGCTAGATCCCCGCCATATAAAGTACTTACCTACTCCGACCAAGCGACCTGTTGTCTGTCCGACAACAAGGGTAAAGTTCGCCAATGCCGGCAGCGCCAGTGGCGACAACTATCGTTTCCCCGTTTCTGCACGGAGCAATTCGCACTTCTCCGCGATAGTTCCCGACACCGAAACAAAGGGACCACGCCTTAGGACAAGCTCAGCTACAGAAACGTGCCTGCTACTCTCTGTATACTCGCTCCGAGCATTCAGCCGCGAGCATGTTGCGAATAAACGCAACGTAAACACTTCGCAGCGTGCAAAGCTGCGTCGCCCGGGGCGAGCACTTCGCTCGGCCAATTTCCAATTAGCTTCCTCCCGTAGCAAGAAATCAGAGCAAAGTCAAAGGCACCCAATTAATCAGAACCATCGAAAGATTTCCACTGCCTTGTCGAGTTCCGATTAAACTAACTTTACCCGGCACGCAATTTCGGCCGCGTTGATTTTCCGAATCTATTCGCCGTTGACAGCCAGCCATATGTCTTTTAGAGTACACAAAGGGGCGACGCGAAATTGCGGGTCGTGTTCTTTGCCGTGTCGTGGCAACTGCCGCCAAGGCGACAAACAGCTGGGCACGTTTGCTTGCCCTAAGTAATCAGAGCCTGCCACGGAAATCTGACCTCGTCGACGTAAACCTCCTTCCCTTCCGGGGGGGGGGGAGGGGGGTGAACGCCCTGGAGGAGCCCAATGAAACGTCGCTTTTTCCACCCCCTGAGGCGATGCCGCGTATATCCCGCAAACAATGCATCCAGGATGATAAGGTTTCTGTTCGATCTGGCGAACAAAAGGGACGGGCAGCGATACGTATTTCAATAGATATCGGACGCTTTTGATAGAAACTGCACTCCAAGGGTAATGAAAAGGCCTGTGCGGAGGGCCAGAGGGCTGATCCGCGGAAATTCGACGCGTGGAAATTCGATAAGCACTAAAACGATAAGCACTGCATGGCGGAAGAATAAAATCGTGCTGTCGCGTGGAAAGGTGAAGGTTCGACGATGAAAGGCAAGAAATTCGTTCTGGACAGAGCGCTGTACGTAGCTTTACATTACTTGTAGGAACAGTATGTTGATTCTGCCTGAAGAAATGTTTCGATGAGTGCCTACGGTGCCTGGGGTAATTATAATTGTTATGTACTTTATGGTGAATCGCGTGGCTGCTTGGATGTGGAAGCTCGTAGGGGAATCGGTACAGAGACTTTAAATTCAGGAATGCGCGTTAGGAGCGATACAGAACAATTGAAAGGGTCGTTGAAGCGGGAAGCTGCCTGGGACAGAGTCGCGGGGGAAATAGGAATTAACGTTGGAAATTGGGAATTGAGGCGAAACAACGAGAAACAGTAAACGCGTATGGAAAATGATCGAAGAGAATAGAAATTTCTATAATAATTGTATAATTCCTTTTGAACGAAGTGTGAGCCCGTTGGAATGACAGCTCGAAGCGGGAATTTATATTCGTAAACAGAAAATCCTGTATGGATTTCATCGGAAATTAATTTCAGTTCGATTCTTCTCTTTTATTATCAAACCATTCCAATCAATCTCGTGGATGGAAGTTTCGTCCGTTTCAATAACTCGTCTGCTCACGATCGTCTGACGTTGAAACTGAACCGTAGGTACATCGAGGGGCAGCGTTCGCAAAAAAATACTATTAAAATTTCAGGGATAATTGCGCAGCGCGGACAGCAGCTGCAGCCTGTCGCATCATTTCCCCGGCTCGTAACGTCCTGTTTCGTCGTCCCCTGAGGTTCCTTAAAAAATTCAACGTCTCCTGCAGCGTTCCTCTTAATCCTTGGGGGGAGAAAAAACAAAAACAAGGAGATCCTTCTCTCAGAAGAGCTTAAAACATTTAATGTCCAATTTGAAACTTGGCATGTTTGGGGTATGGGCAAAGTTAAGGGGACATAGATTATTTCCATCTACGTAAATCTCACTTTAAGAGGAAAGAGCTACCTTTGAAAATTTCATCTCATCGAGACGAATTCAGAGACTTTTTCAGAGAAAAAGGGACCGTGAGATAAAAATATGCAGGGGGAGGGGGGAGTAGAAGGTTAAAAAATTCACGTTTCCTTTAACCTCCCTGTCGGAACTGCTGAAAGAGTTTTTATAGTAACATGTTGCCGAAGAAACATCACGCGAAAGGAAGAGGGTGGTCAAAGGTAGTAACACTAGGGCGTCCACAGGAAGGAGTCCTGTGTAATTGGATCCGATATTGATGTATTAGGCACATGTGAATCGATAGCGAATGCTTCCGATTCGTGAAATATGACACGGATGATTACGGGACGTGTGATTTGACGGGGATGATTCTCGGATTCTCTCTCATGAAAGTCAATATGAACGGTTTCCAATCTATGGTATCCAGTGCAGCTGATCCGTGGGTCTTGGTAATAGCGAACGATAAATCGTGACTGGTGCAAGTTCTCAATGACTGTTAGTAATATCGCCAAAGACAATAATGAATGAATTTATGGGGGGAGAGGGGGCAGATGATTTACTGGTCGAGTCAGTTGATATCGACTCTTGGGTAATAGAAGTATGACTGGGCAGTCATTACTACTGACACTGATGACTTCCAGCGATTACTATACAGATGGATATCATTATGGGCTATCATTATGATATCAGATGGTGGTGTCGTTAGATTCTGAGTTCCACCATACTGAGTCGTTGATATCTACTTTCATTTCACCCTGAGTCGTTGATATCAAGTCCCGTCTGACTCTAGATCCATAGAACTCGATTTTGAATGCTCTGTGTCGAGTATTAGCAGGCTGTGCATTATTGAAATCGAGTTCCGAGTTGTCGAGTCATTAGTGATTGAGAATGAGGTCCCATCGAACTTGAGATTGGAGTCGAATTCTACATCCCAATATAGTGTTGGATACCGTTGGTATCGAACAGTATGTCTTTGTCTTTTATCCGTTGAAAACGTTCCCATTAAAACAAACTTATGAACTTCAGAGTTTGGGAAGTTATTCCTGGAAAAATAGGAAATAAGTCAAGCATCGTTTTTTCTTGGGAATGTCATCTGCTTGCATCATTGTTCCCTGCATCTCGCCGTGCGATCGCACGTCTGGCTCGATATTCGTTCTTGCAGTGGACATGTTCGAACTTTTAGTGAATGCTAGCAGGAATACAATGCGCCTGTCTACCCATGCGTACACGCGTATCACTTGACAGCGAACTCCTGGCTCTAGTCATCGAAAAGCTTGGCGAGCGTCAAACTCGCTGGCGATCGACAACTTCTAATGATTTCCAACAAATCTCGGTCTCATCTATCTCGTTGCATTTCACGCGTCTGCGAAAAGCATCCTGCTATTCAGGATGATTCTCTGTTTGCGAGTTAAACACAGTTAGCAGGGGCAGAGTGCCTCCATAAAAATATTACAAGATATTTTCTGTACACAGAACTGAGTCCTTTGAACGTGAACACATGTGCCGTGACTTTTGGAGGCTTTGACACTAAGTAGACATCTTTTAATAACGCGATAGAAGAACTATTTTAACCGCTTGATAGCGGCTATTCATAGTGTCACGCTAGTTCCACGAGGGGTATTCATAGACAGCACTTTTATTTTAAGACAATGCGACGAGTTTGAGTGATACACGAGCTGTTAATAAAAATGAGATTTCTAGATAAGTGTACTACTCAATACTCCTAGGTGAATCTAATAATTGGGAATACTATTATTTTTAAGCACACCCTGAGAAGTGCATTTGCAATTAAAATACAGTCTTCCGTTTATGTTCAATTCCTCAGAATCCATATTTTGTTACACATTATTATTGCACAGTCCACTTCACTTCAAACATATTCATCGAAATTCTTCGTGTTCACTCACACAGAAAATGCAAACAGAAATATGCATATCTACGATGCTTCAACTGTGCTGCAATCTTCCATGAAAATCTTGCCGCTGTAAAGAATCGAGAATCGATTTTGCTTATCAGCTTGTAAAAATGGATTGAGTAGCACGTGTCGAATTTAAGTCGTGGCTCGTAACCGTTCCACGATCTCCCGCAATCTCGTTTCACCGAAACGGAACGAGACCATCGTTTTCCATAAATTCGTCTCGTTTCTCATAAATAAATGTCTCACCTTGTGGGCCAACGCACCACGTCCCGACTTTCTTCTCAGCAGTAAGAAACAGTGCAGTCCAAGGCCAGTTCTTCCATCTTCGATCTTCCATTATTCTTTAAATCCAGTCCCCATTGCCCACTTCCTCTCCTGTTAGTTCGGAAGCTTAAATATTTGTAAGAAGCTTAGAATATTTACTTCTAGAGGGACCTGAAAAGCAGCATATTTTTATGCTATCACGTAGACGTAAATTAATCGCCTTGTGTATGGCATTGATTAGTCATCCTTGATATCGAGGATAATTTTATACACGCAAGGTTAGGTTTTCTAAATTATACAGTATGTGTGAAAAGTTCACGGACTCCGAGTAGAATAATTTATTGTGGTGGAATGAAAGACAGTAAAAAGGAAAGGGTGATACCTGCCTTAGTACATCCGAGAATAGATCTTTCAGAGTAGATGCTGGAGGTGTCCACCGTTTGCTTGAAGGCATAAGTTCGACCGTCTAACCGCGATGAATTATTCAACTCAGAGTTCGGGAAGTTTTGATACATAATGTATTACTCTCTGCCAGGTACAATAATTAAGATGAATAATAAAGACGTAATAATAGTAATAGCGATGCTAGTGAATATTGCAGGGATAGAAATGGAAACTTAAGAGAGCCGCTGGATATGATAAATAAATAATAGGACTGTGAATAGCAGTTAGTGAGTGTCGCGGTGTAACTTAAGGGTTACCTGTGTGGTCGGCAATATTAGTTTAATACTAGCTCTATATCACGGTCACCAGAGATTCAATTCAGCTTTACTGAATGTAAAAGATGTCTTCTGTCATCATCGCTCATAATTCCTTATGCAGTTCTACTCCATTTTGCGAAGTTTTCTGCGAAGAAAATTCAATGGAACTTCTTGGCCAAGAAAAGAGTATATACGTCACTCAAGATATTTAAACCCAGGGTGGCCTATTTTATTCTATAAACGAATCTATTTTCGAAGTTAAATGAATCCGAACGAAATCGAAAAGAAATTTACACTCGATGCATTTCAATAATACAAAGAAATACAGGGTGGATTGCCAGAAACAGAACACCTGAAAATCACCTCGGCACAGGTTTAAAATCCCAAAATAAAGCGTATAGAGACTATGAAGTGAATTAAAATCGCTGGATATTCTTTTCTAACATTATTCTACAAGGTTAAACGCCACTTAATGTCAGATGCGACATCCGTGAGATAATATCACGTAAATCCTTTAAAAATAGAAGAAACTGTTAATAACTTTGATATCTCGGGAAGAACTGACCTCGAAGGGAAAAAAGATCGTGTTCCTCCACGTTCGTTCCATGAAACCATTAAAACTATGTTCTACACGTTTGTTTGCTCTTTCAGATCCTTCAGAGATATTCAAATGCCCCGTTTCTGATGACTCACCCCGTATTTAGCGTGGCGAATTAGCATCGCGAAGTGGCGATATCGTAGCGAAAAGAAACCGCAAGGTAGAAGTATCTTGCCCGTAATATTCTTGGCTGGGAGTCTACCGCAGCAGCTTATTGCCGGCATGCTTTGCCTCTTTCATTGAAAGAGGACCATTGTGCCGTCCCGCGGCCCCGACCCTTAATTCTCACCCTGCGAAGGGTGTATATACGTATACGAGGTTCATAAACGCCAGGGACAGTTTTATAGGGCGCGCTGAACACGGCCAGCCAATAAAACACGTTCGCGCGAACATGCTTATGAAATGTGCGCCAAACAGGGGCAGGGATGGGCAGCTGTGTTCGCGTAAATTAGATTCAATATATATATAGTAAGGCCCTTGTAGCGGAGCACGGTTTATTGCCTACAGCAATTGAGCTTGCAACAACTGAAGATTAAGTGGACATTCCCTTAAAATCGCTAAAAAAATATGTCATTTTTAGGATTTTTTTTTTGCGAAAACAGTATACAACTTGCAGTAAAAAAACTTTATGGTGTTTATTCATTCGTTCCTTAAGGATATAAAAACTTTTTTTCATTTTCCTGTAGTGGTTAGAATTTTACGTGGCGCCCAATGCACTGCTGCAACAAAAGAGGCATAAACGGTAGACAGTAGAACTCGACGTAGGATTGTCTGAAATAGAAAAACCGGAGATATTCTTATATATTATGTCAATCGCTATCGTATCAGCCTTTAGGAAGGCAAATAAAGCAAAACGGCGATGTTTGGTGCACGACTGAACATGCGAAAACAGGGTAATTTTACACCTAGAAAGGTTAATTTTTTTAATCAAAAAATATGACCTCTAAAATTTATGATCGAAGGCTGATAAGATAGTGAATTCAATTGCAAAGAAAAAGCCACCAAGATTTTTGAAATCGGTTCATAATTTCTCTTGCTATGCTGTCTATCGTTCGGAAAAATCGTGTTTCGAGATGAACGCGTTTAAAAGCATTTCTGTCATTGTAGAATCTATACCGTTACGAATTTCGTTTTTTAACTGTTACTGAGTATTCTTCGGATACTGTACTATTTATAGATACATGCAAAAAAAAATCGATTTTCTGCAAATTTTTAATGAGAATGTCCCCTTAAGCCTGAAGACTTTCCTTCAGTTCTGCGAGTTATTTGCCGGATGTTTTCTAAATTACATTATAGCGCCTGGGAGAGCAAATGTCTCCAGTGATAAACCGGCAGTAAACCGTGGCCCGCGAACAATGCGGTTAGGTTAACGGGTAAGGTATCATGGAGATGGCCACATCATGGAACTCACGTCCGAGAAAAATGGCTGAAAGTTCCGTATAATTTTCGAGTGGCAATTTTGTCGCGACCAATAATATTTACTCTGCCGTTAGAAACTCCATCTTCAAAAGATACCTACACCCCTTTAGAAAAACTTGCGAAACTACAGAGTGAACCAGGAGACAGTTATAGAAATATCTGTACCTACGCTTACGACTGTATTAAATAGTCGTTAATAGCAACCCTTCAGTGTTACGATCTTATTTAAAATCAAATTTTCCTTTTTCTCGCTATTTAGGTTTGCGTTATCATTTGTGCCGGCCTCCCCGATTTCCATTGTGCAATTTTAGAGAGAGGTTCATTAAATCTGGCGCAATTTAGCTAGGAGATGAAACTAAAGCGGGCTCATAAAGGCGATTAAACGAAGCAGCGGTGACGTCCTCTCCCCTTTGATTCGTTCTCTATTTTCCCCCTGAAAGGTAACTTCATTCACGCACGTAGGATAAACACGCACAAGGTAATCGTGTTTTATGGCGTCTATATATGTATGTGGACTAATAATCAGCTTTTGTGTAAAAACGGTCTATCAATACGTATGCTGCGGAATCCAGATCAGGGAGATTTGCTTGTGGATTAAATCGCGGGTCAAAAGTCACGTGTATATATATATATCGTGTGAATGACTAAACAGGAATAACGATGTTTCCTACCACTGACAGTCATTTGAATCAGGTCCCACGATTATCACGCAGGTTTTTATGCTTTAACCATCGATGTATGAATCTCCATAATTGATTGGGAAATCCTGCGTGGGTTATCTGAATTTCAACGAATCCAACTTCGGTATAATATCTTTCAGAACAGCTTGAACGAAACGACACACAGCGGGGACATTTTGCGATTTTATGGCCAAATCTACAGAAATGAAATTTTTGAATTTTACAAATTTAATACAATTGTCAATTGAAGAACTATATAAATTTTCGTGGTGAAAACCGCAAAAGTTATTCTTAATATATAAAATTCGGCACTTTTTCGTTCTAATATACGAGAAACTAAATAATCCGAAAAACAGCACTTACAAAAATTAGGAACGATAATGATTTTTTTATTATTTACATTTATACACTTTCTTCTTTGTTCGAGCATGCCTCTACTACAGTGCAGCAGGGCGTAGCAGATGGGTTATCGCTTCTGATGACAAACAAACATACATAATACAAACAATCAAACAGAGGATCGAAGCTGAATAAAATCGTTTAAAAAAGAATAAAAAGGTTTGTAATGTATAACATGTGAACCAGTCTCGGTCACAGTTATGTCGTATGTTAGACAAGACAGACTAGATCGTGTTTAAAAAAATGCATATAATTACAAGATTAGCAACTATTAGCAATTAATAATTGCATTTATAGAATCAAAATAGTGCAACGTAAAATAGGAATGAAAATCATTGCAGGATATTATGGGATTGATAACTATTTTATGTATTGAAAATTGATTCTTACATGAAAAGGTTATTTCTAAAACACTACTTTCAAAATTGTATAAATTACGTATTAAAAACCAAAAAATAATTATTTCGAGGACAAAAAGATCTGTGAAAGTGGTGGCTGTAATTAAAGTAGCAATGCATGAATCTTATTGTTTTTTCATTTATTGATTAGCTACAACATTTGGCAACATTGCGACTAATTTTTCAACATATAAATCTCATTTGTTTTTAAAAGGGCGGGGATAGAATTATTATAAATAAAACAGAACTAATAGAGAATATCACCAGAGTATGGCACAGCACTCGAAAACTGCAGGAAGTAGCCACGGCATGCATTGGAAGTTGAAAGCATGCCACGTCGAATCCAAGCCAACATAAAAGCTAAAGGCGGAGTCACCAAATATTTACTAATTGTATTTCTCGTACAATATAGTCTTAAACCTATATAAATGTATTGAATTTATATTCTTAAAGTATTAAAAAAATAATATTATAATATTAAATACGAGACATCTATATTATTCCATCACTTAAACTTAGAAAATATGACCTTCTTTGTTTGAGTATAATAATTTGGCCATCCATTGTGCGAGTTGCATCGCTTCGTTGATTCCGTTGCTTATGTTCTCAACCGGCTGGCTAATGGAAAGCGTGGCAATGTAGTTGAATGGAGCTTGCAACGATTGAAAATTTAATTCACGTCTCTCTCTCTCTCCCCTTCTCTATTTCTCACTCGCGTTTTTGACCCGTCGAAGTGTTTTTTTTTTAATTACAGGTCAATAGTTATATCACGTGCGATCGCCATGCCGAAGGCCCTTCCAATCGACAGGTCGATAAAGTAATTTGTTAAATTCGCGCGACTCTCCGCGGGACACGTGCCGAGGATGGAGGCAGCGTTCGCCAAGAGAACTAATAGCTTACCGCGTTGTTGGCCCGATTTACATTGGACGACGGCGCATTGTAAATATCGGCACACAAAGCGAGAATCGAAATCGCCGTCGCGGCAACGTGCAAAGTGTCGCGGCCGACCTTTCACGCGGCTCGTTTAAAAGTTCGAATTCCATCGACCCACGGATGAATTCGTAACCCGCATGTGGGCGACCGGGTCGCCCGTTCCTCGCGTACAGGGCGGTAATTTCCTCGGATCGATATTTCATTGAGAAAGAACAGAGGGTTCCTAGAATCGTCTGCGAGTAGAGGAAATCGATATTGTCACGTTTCTGGAGAAATTGGATTAGAGACAGCAATTGCGCGATAACTATTGTTAATGATGATTACGAATGTGTAATAATGGTGACTTAGAAAGCTGAAGTATTTCTCGCGCAATGTTTTCAAGTATTTTAAAAATATTGATATTATTATTATTATTATTATTATTATTATTATTATTATTATTGATATTATTATTATTATTGATATTAATATTATTATTATTATTATTATTATTATTATTATTATTATTATTATTATTAAATTTCTTTATTGCACCATTGCAATTAAAATTACAATGGCAAGTAGGCGAGGTTCAGCATTGACTGCTGCTCTACAACTTAACCTAAAAAGCCGTTGGGAGATTAGAAAAGTAAAGGAAATAAGAATAAGACGATTACAGAGGAAACCGTGCGAGGATAAAAGAACGAGGACTAAGTTTAAATGGAGCAAACGACGACAGAGAACGTATATTAGAAGGAATGGAGTTATAATAATAGGAAGATATGTAGGAGAAGGACGCGTATCCAGAGTGGCAGTATTTATTCGCTATAAGCTCGCGGCGGGAGGTGGCACACTGAGCATATATCGAGGGAATGCTGCAATTTGAACTTGCTTGATGTGAATCTAAATTAATCGTGGAGAAAAATTCAAGTTTAAATAATGTGCGTCGCTTTTATCACTATTTTCTTTTTCACATTCAAACACTTCACTTAGGTGTCCTAATAAAATACTTCGACTTATCCTCTGCTCGAGACATTTTCCTAAGGTTGCGGGCTAATTGATGAGGAAGGAACCGGGACAGCTGATATTTATCCGAGACGGAAATTAGTATCCAGCGTTTACGCTGAGCAAGTTCTTCTTTTTAAGTGTCAACGTCATTAAGGCCAATAGGGCACGTTATGAGCTTTACTGCTTCCCACAGAGAAATTAAATTCCGTCGGTCGGTGTCCGTATTAATCGTGCTACTGCTCTGGACCCGGCTCTTTGCGCACCGTCTATGCATTCGATGCTACGTACCCCTGAGGACGGGCACATTCGCGTCGTTATATAATATATTTGCGGTTACATGCGCTTATAGACCCGATATGTGCATTGGAAGACAAGTGTTCAATGTTCGTGGAACAAATGGGAGAGGCCTCGCCTCTCAAGGCACAATGTCGTTTAATGAAGTGCAACGAAGACCAGGCTGCAATTGAATATTACTGATGAATTTTCACGGCACGCTTTAAGCTTTCCTCTGCAATACCATGCGCATAAATGTAGCATCGAGTCGTTCGTCATCGTTTCACATTTTTGTTCGTGCACACGTACAAAGGTAGTCCAGAAACTTTATTCCTGTTTAAGGGGTCTCCCTGCTTTGACGGCCTGAAAAGGAGCGCGATTTTTGGGTTTTTTTTTAAGAGAATCCTCAAATTAACGTGAATGTCCCAATTTCTGCTCGTTTCGTTTTTTTTTATTATTATATTCGTTACGTTTGTACTATAGTTGCGACAAAATAATTATAAATTATTTAAACATTTACGCGAGTGTTGCACGAGCTTGGGGCAATACATACATCGCTATTTTTCATGAGCATAAATACGGACATTTAGAGCATTATATATTTAATTACAATAGTTAAACATCTTGGAATATCTTTCTTAAATAGTCTTTGAATTGGTTGGTTTATTATTAAAGAATTAATCAATTACTCTGCAAATTTTCATCACAAATTTTCTACACCTTTTTTATGACGAGTAACCTCTTAAATGAGCAGAATTTGGGACATTCACCTTGTATTAATTCAGAACTTTTAATTTGATCATTTGAAAGGGATAGTAATAAGACAGTAATAATTATTTTCAATGTGTAGTGTTGCCTTATATAATGGATCTATTGTCCCACGTTTCGAGGCCATTCTATTCGCCTGGCCTTTAAATCCCTTGAATTTAAAATAAATGAACTCAAAATCTAGCAGTGTAGAAATTTACCGTGTGTAATTAAAAGTTTGCCCCGTGTCATTAACGTAGCACCAGTTCCAGCGACTACGCCATGTGCCAAGCATTTTAATATTTTGCCAAAATAATCATTCATAAATAGGGGACGTAAATTTAATTGAGATTCATGCTTTTGTTTTGAATTTACTAATGAAATTGTGATGAACAGGTGGATACCGATTTCTTCCTATCAAGCATTTGCGTTATTCTAATCTAACGCCCCATTATCACAGAATTATCGCCGATGTCAGAGCATACAGGTGCGCAAGTAGTGACACTGTACTTGAGAGCATTAAATTTATAACATTGTCTGCTGTTTTCTATACATAGATGTCTCCTTTTATATTTAATAGGCAGTTCGCGGTGCGGTCATTCCAACGAGTGAATGACCAGAGGAAGGCGCACAGTGGCTTCGGATTTGTGGCAAGTTTCGAAACGGAGTTATTATTGCACACGCTACTTACATAATTTTCGAAACTCGGAGCCGTGCACCATATCGATTCTATCGTTTCGCCGAACAAGGCACAAGACCTACACGTTTCTATTCCTGAAAGTATTCAGAAAAATGTTTCATGGTATCAAGTTTTTCTATTTTAATTCCTGTCGTTGCCAAAGTAAGCAGTGCTTTTTTTCCTGTTCCGATCTTTTCCAATACGGTTATTATTCAGGCGGAATGTATTTCCTGCGCAACGTTTTAGCGGCTGGAGAGCTTTCGACATTCTGGAAAGCTTTCAAGCTCCCTGGAAAAAGTCGAAAGATGAAATATGTTCGCGCGCGAAGCGCTGGAAATTAAAATAACAGGGTGATTCAATTTCCGTGGCATATGGTGCGTGGTAATATTGTTTCCTTGAAACATGCTCGCTTCGGGTGATGCAGGTGTGAAGAAATAGGAAATTAAATTAAAAGGAAAATCTCGAGCTTCTGCCACGAAATCACTAAAAATTATTTACATCTCGAATAATCGGAGGAACCATCAGCATCGGACCCACTCCACACCGTCATCGCCCATGTTTACTCGAACGCAGCAAGAGCTGTTCATTTATCCCTGTTGGCGGCTTCCGCCATTTTTCCTGCTAAAAAAAATGGGGCGCGCTATCAGAAGGGATGCACGAGGCTCCGGAAAAAAGGTGCAAAAAGGGAAAACACCGCTCGATATCGAGCATTCAGCGCGGTGTAAAGGGCACGATACGCTGGACACCACTCGTTTCGCGTCCAAACCCATTCCTGATTCCAACCCCTTTGTCTTCCGTCGCCGTGTCGCGTTTGCAGGGCGCCATCTTTACTTTCAGATTCAGCTACGGAAATCCTATCCAGGCTCTCGCTCGAGAGAACGAACCCCTCGCCTCTCAGCTCGAGGGTGCAACGGGAAACGCCGTTCGCTCCTCGAGGTGCGAAACCTCGCCGCCATCCTAATTATTAATTTACATATCTCCCGTTTCCACCCCTCGTTACGACACGGTGACGTCGTCCGTTTAACGGGTTATCGGCACGGGGAAGACGGCGCACTGTTTTGCAGCAAGTCGAGCGCGCGGAACCTTCGCCTGTACAAAAGGGGCGCACTTGAAAAACAAGATGCAATTAAGCAGTCCACGAGTACCGGTAGAGGGTGGCTAGGATAGTCGAGGATGGTGTTGCCCACGTGGACGAGCGATGTGTAGGAAACACCGTAATGAAATCGATACTGTACCAGGATTGGGTAAATAACGGGGATCTTTCTCTCGTTGGCTGGGGAATGGGGTGTTCGAGATTTATAGGAAAGCTGATTACAGTGATTACTGTTGGAGGAATGGCGAGGGTGCTGGACAGGGCAACTATATTCTGCAGGTGTATTGCGATTGAAGGATTGTTTTATAGGTACTTTCTGTAAAAGTAATTGCAAGTAATGCTGTTTCAATAATTATAATTATTATGATTGTTGGGTATTTCTTATATTATGTTGTACAATCAGGTTTAATTGGGGATCTTGCAGCAAGAGGGGTGCAACTCCACTTTTGACAGTTATGGCGTGTAATATATGTAAAAAAAAAAATTCTACATCGTCGGTGCACGTTTGGGGTAAATGCGATAATAAATTATTATTATTATTATTATTATTATTATTATTATTATTATTATTATTATTGAAAATTAAACGGGCATTGCCCAATACAAAGCACAGTTACAACGACGTGATAGGATTTTCCTGACACAATTGTCTGAAGAGCTTCCAACTGAAAGAGGAACTACTACCGGAAAAGAAGTCGACATAGTCTACATAGGAGCTAGCACTGAACATTAAGCGATTCTTTGGATCAAGTGACCCATATTTACATATGAATTTGCGGTATACGAAAGCTGGCCTTTTTCTGACACATCTGGTAGGAGCATATAGATCAACGAGTTTCAGTAGTGCAGACCAATTAACTTCACTCTTTATGATCTTAAAAAGAAAGATCATGTCCGTTACAGTTCTGCGCGCAGAAAGCGTTGTCATATTAAGCTTAACAAGTATCGATGCAAAATCATGATCCCAGACAGGCCTGTGAATGTGTAATTTATATTCTGCAAACCGCAGAAACCTATGTTGCACCCTTTCCAGTTGAGTATTGTATTTAATTGTATTTGGAGACCATTTAATGGATGCATACTCGAAATGAGGCCTGTGTACAATAACTTTAAAGTACTTACATTTACAAAATCAGCAGAGAAACTAAATAAATGAGCGATTTGTAGCAAAATGTGAAGCTGCGCCCATCACTGCTTTGTGCAATACTGCCGCTTTAATTTGAAAGGGCGTATCTGGTCAAAAGGTGGTTCTGAGATAAACATCTTTTAGTATTTTGTGTTACGCCATCGGTATTTTAAATAAATTGGATTAGGTTGAATATTAAATCTGCATAAAAAGGTATATAAATATTTGTGACAAACCGTAAAATATTTCATAAACTCCAAAGGAAATTTTGGTAGATACATCCAAAATCAGGTGTCGATTTATGTGAATGATATTTATGTAGATATAAATGATATTTATATAGATATTTATATAGATTTATATAGATATGATATTAGATAGATATATAAGATATTTGTGCTACCTAACAGCAATCACTCAATTTAAGCGAAAGTTGCAGCTACGTCCTTTCGGATTAACACGACCGAACACGAATGCACAGCTACGTCCCGCTTTATAAATAGCATTTTTATTAGGCTCTCAAATGTGTGTTGGGGATCAGGATATTTCCACGGACAATGATGAGCAGGCTCAAGAATAATACCATTTTTTTATGTCTACAAAAAATGTTAACATATTTTGTTGCATATTTTATTAATAAGGCCACCATAAATCAATAACTTGTGTTCTTTATTGTGCACATTTAACAAAAAGCAACAGTTTTTTGTAAGAGCACTTTGGTGCGAGTCAGGGGCAGTTCCAGATTTGATAAATCTGGCAAAAGTGGAAACACGACTTATTAATTCAATAACTACTACTTAGTCTGTGAAAATAGATATTTCTCAATTAGTGTTCCCCTTTTAATGTTAAGTCGAAGCAATAATTTTATAAACAGTCTTTCCTAACTTACTCGAAGTTGGTAAAGATGGAGTTGCACCCACCCCTCTTGCTGCAAGGTTATCAATTATAATTTTTTGGCATTTCTTATGTGTCGTACAATCAGGTTTAATTGTAGTTTCGCCGATACTGCAACGATCTCCAGGATGTTTAGGGTCTAACTGGAGACGAATCGAAATTAATTAAACTGTAAGAGAGTAACTTGAAGGCTTGACGAAATCGATGCACGTGGAATGATATTCAATTCTTCACGATGCTTCAAAGCGTAATAGTTCGTAAATGGAGGTTATCACGTTCGGCATCAGAAACAGCGACACTTTTAGCAAAACTAATTTCACAAGCTCCAATTACAAGAGACACGCTCCATCAGAGCCTGTGATCCTTTTCACCGAACGCTACCAAAAGCGAGTTTAATTACGTTAAAAAGGCTGCCTTGTCCGCATATAATTTAGTTACCATTCCTGCTAATATAAATAAAGCGCGTATACCTAATACCTAACAAGCTCGCCACGCATCAAAGGATGAAACTGCCGTCATATTTCAGTCGCTCATCGATCATTTCTCGGTTGAAAAATCCGGTGCAACGAGCGTGCTTTGACCGGCGTTCAGGTTGCAAAACTGAAAAAAAAAGACAACATAAAAAAGGTCTGCTTCAGAGATAAAAAAAAAAGATACTCAAATATCCGTGAACGTGTGCCCTTGTGAAAAGTAAATCCTCGCGAAAAGGACCGGGGTGTCGTTCTCGCGACGGACCTCGAGCGCGAAGAAGCCGCTTTGCGGTACGCGTTGTGCCGCGTGAGAGCGCTTAGAGCATTACAGCAATTTGGCAGGCGTCGCACACTTTTATTAATAGACGCCGCCTCGACTATTCGATGGCCAAATCCGTGCACCTGTACAGTGTTTATGGAGCCGGCCTTTTCCACGTGCGAATTCGATCGCGTGGCTCGATTAGATTCCCAGGGAAACTCGTTTCCTGATGAAAACCAATCTAGCGTGACCTGGTTCCCGGCAATTCATCGAAAAAGTATTTTCTTTCCCCTACCGGTCTTTTCCCCCCGTTTGTTTAAATAAAGTTGCGAAGCGTATAGCAGCGTTATCGGTTTCTAACACCGCGGGCGAAACTTTTTGATGCCGTGCACGTTATTTACCTCGAACATCAATCAAGCGCTGGCCACTAGCTGTTCGGCTGGAGTCTGTGAATTTTCGCAATTAAAGTGGACCAATTAGTGGCAGTTGGTTGTCGGTGGAAATTTGCGACATGGAAACTTCAGTTTAACGTAGCGAGAGACCCGGGCGATATTTGTCCGCGTTTTAGCCGCGTAAAGGACTTTTGTTTTTGTTTTTCCCGCGTCGGGGGATCGAGGGACGTTGGAGCGACGATCGTCGAACGGGAAAACGGAACCCCGTGGAAATGACGGTCCCTTTTGTTTTACACTTTTTTTCTTGTTCTCAATTAAAAGTTCCCCGGCAGCGCTGGGGTTGTAAAAAGTGTGCTCCCTTTAGCGGTCTTATTTCAGAGTAGATCGGAGACTAGGGGAGGGGAAATTAATTGCGGCTATAAATAAGGAAATTGGTGCTTAGATTATTCGTGCTTCTTTCACGCGTTTTGAAGTAGCTATTTTCTTCGATCCCTCAGATTTTCTATAAATTAGGGAAACCTAATTTTACCCCTTCTTTAGTCAATGGAGCAGTTCATTTCTGTGCGACCGCAAGCGCAACCAGAATTGAGGACCTTGCAGCAAGAAGGGTACAACTTCATCTTTATCAACTTCGAGTAATTTAGGATAAACAGTTTAGAAAATTATTGCTTTGACTTAATGTTAAAAAGAGAACACTAAGTAGTAGTTATTCCGGTCTAGAGCCCATCAAAATAGGTGATCTTTAGGAATTAATTACAGGGAAACTACTGTATATAATTTAATGGAACTTTTTGCATTCTATTAAGGATATTTTAGATTATAGAAATATATTTTTTGTTTTATCATTAATTATTGCAGACCGCACTGGGGAGTCATTAAAGTCGAGGCGTCAAAAAATTCATCCAAATCGGTGGGACCTGTATCTTCGAAAGTTATTATCCGATTCGACTGAAACTTTTTTTATTTTGAAGAATCTACTTCTGGCTAAGGGGGGGGGCAGAAAAAAATACAAAATTACATTTCTTAGAAAATAACGACACTTGAAGTTTGAAATCACTTTTTCCCTATATTTTTCGTCCTTTCAACGCCTTTAAAAATTATAAACTTTCAAGTTTTGTAATTTTTGCTGGTTTCTCCCCTAGCCAGAAGTATATTCTTCAAAATAAAAAAGGTTTCAGTTGAATCGGATAATAACTTTTGGAGATACAGTTCCCACCGATTTTGAGAACACTGTTTCGAGAAAAACGCGTTTAAAGTTTTACGTCAGCGCCAAGTGGCCGGTTGTTACCCATGCATTTGCCGCTACTTAAATTCCTATAACTTTGGAAATTTTACGAATTTCAAAATATCCATTTAAACATATATTCCTAAAAGGTTGAACATTCGAAAAATGAAATAAAATAAATCGATTTTTAGACCGGAACCTCCCCTTAAAGCGTTGACATTCACTTGTGATTGCGGAGGAATATCAACACCAGATGATCAATTCAAGTGACGAATATGAGAAAAAGAAACCATTTACTGATCAGGGAAGCCGCGAAGTCATGTCGCTCAAGCGACGAAAGAAGTAATCGTCAGCTTGGGCTGGGAAATTCTGCGGCACACGGCATACCCACCAGCCTTACCTTCAAGTGATTACCACTTGTTTAACTCATTACAACATTATCTCCCCGATACGCTCCAACACAATCAACGATATCCGAAAAATATATCGATGATTTCATCGGTTCAGAGTCACCAAGCTTCTACCGCATTGGAATCCGCCAGCCGCCCAAAAGATGGAGGACAGTCATCGATACCAAAAGTTGAATATTTTAATGACTGAGCTCGTCTCCATATTTTATTTAAAATACCTAAACATCGAATTTTGCCGTAAAGATCACAGAACTGTCTCCTGCATCTAATGCCAGCCATTCTATCCATTTCCCACGCGAAAGCTCCGTCCCCTTGTAAAACCGTTCCATTTTACTTAACCCTTAACTGGTATACTGTTTTTTCAAACGTAACTGTTATCTTGGGGTCGTGGCAGACCCCAAATAAAAAAGGACACAGAAATTTGTAAAGTCGACATTAGATCAACCTCTATGAATACCTATTTTGTTCGTAGGTAATGTATAAAATAATAGATACGTAGAAAGTTAAACTATTATGATGAAATTAATTAGAAATTCAGTTTACAAACTTAGACAACCAAATATTTTGCAGCGAACCTTGCGTGCTTGGGGTCATGACTGACCCCAGGATACCAGTTAAGGGTTAATAAAATTGCATTTAGTGTGCAGTCGCTGAAACACTTACAATTAGACCAGCCCTTGGATACTTTCATAACAACGCTCAGTCGCGTTTCTTCCACCCGGCGCTACCAATGCAGCATCATCGCCGCCTGTCATCGGACTCTGGCGAAGACCAGGCCGGAAACTAGATTGTCCTGGAGTCGAGCAACGCTCTGCCGAGTTGTCTTCGTGGGATCGATCCAGCTGGACCGACAACTAGCGCAAGTAGCGCACGTCCGCTTGAGTTTTGCGCGAACGGAGCCAGCAGGACAAAGCCGACGAGCAGCTGGACAGACGGACGGATATCGGTGTTTTCAGCCGTTAAACAGACGGCTCGTTGTCGGAAACCGTGTCGTGGACACCAATACCGCCAGTGCCACGCTAAATATGTACACCAACCACATCATTCTCGCATTAACGAGGCACAACACGCTCGCGCCTTCAAACTCGTCCTATAAGTGGTTACCCTCAAGAGCGACTCAAGACAAACCCGGCGCTAGTAAGAACTTGCTCCTGGCTTGCACAAAAGTTTCGTTATTGATTACAGTGTACGCAACTCCGTTAACACGCAAGCTTTGCTAGTCGTTATGGAAGTGAGAGGCGCGACCAGTCGCGCAGAGGTTGTCTGGATGGCCGAAGCACGTCTCGTTTACTCGAACTTTAAAGTGCAACTCACTTGAGTGTACGTTGAAGTGCGAGCGACTGTGAAATGTGTGAAAATGGATCTCCGACGACTGATTATTTTGCAGACCTTTCCGATTTCGGGAGGATCGGGGTTGTCGGATATGATTTGTTAAGAATGTTTCGTCCAAGTGGGGCGGGGCATCGCAAGTGCGAAGGACAGGTACTTCAGAAGGGTGCCATTACGCGAGCAGTAGATGTTATTTGCAAGGGCAACTATGAAATACACGGAAATTTTAATAAATGAATTTAACACGCGCTGAACAGTGATATTTGAAATGGCATTTTCAAGCATCGACTACTTCGCTTCGATAATTGGTTTTTACTCTTGGCAGGCACTTGGATTCAAAAGCAATTAACAGAGAATTCAACACGACCGCGCAGAAGCATGCACAGGGTAATGCAAGTTCCTTTAACTTATGAAACTTGCATCGGAATACTATTTCCGTCTACCTGCAACTGCTTGCATCAGGGGATGGTTATTTTCAAAGGCAAAGTGAGATTCGTTCCGATCGGAAGTCGCGATTGCAACGGAAGTATGTTAGCCTGCTTTCCATGTTAAGCTTAAACAGAAGTAAAAAAAGGACCACGCGGAGAACTTTATTACGTATGATGTTTCATTTAGTTTATCGATAGATATCTTACGAGACTCGTGTCGTGTTTCTCATTTGATATTCACCGAACGAATAACTTTGCGCGTGCATTCTTTCAGCAAGCTGTATCTGAAATAGCATGCAATCAACCATTAGCAGCTGGATAAAATTCGAGTACCTCATAAATTGGAATCAGCATTTTAATTGGCGTTCTACATGTCCCATGTAAATTGTAAAACGAGAGTACAGTGCTATACGCGGCGACCTTCAGACCAGCATCCCCAGGCAATGGCCCAATTAATTTATCTGGAATTCATCTCCGACAATGAAAATTCGTCCGCACTGCTTCCTGGTATAATTAAAATACTAATTCCCGCAATATGTATTTCTCTGCTGCGCAGAGTGATTCTGCTTCAAATTCCGCTCCATTTCACGTCGAATCTGTTTCCGTGGCGTGGGGTCCAAAAGAAGTGACACGAATAATACTCTCAACACTGATTCGCATTAAAAATCAGAAGAACAGATTCTTACACCTACAAATTGCGCTCCGAAAATTATTCGACCAAAGGATTACTGAAAGAAGTATATAATAAATAGATTACTACAAACAGTAATTAATTAAAATCATATGCACCAACCCAATGCAGCCATTACACTCGATTCTCGTCACGTTTCGATCACAGACGCTTCAGATTTCCAAGCAGAATTTCCCTCGTCTCAAGAAGCTCGCGGAGTTTAAAAGGAAGGTTACGACCGTTCCCCTTAGTTCTCCGCGCGCACGCTTCCAAGCGAGTTCGTAGGAAAGCGCAGCAATTCCAAATGCAATGTAAACGCATTAGCGGGAGTCAACTAGCGATCGACGCGTTTACTTCCTGGCTTTTCTGGCCCAGTTATTTCCGCCGTCGATTTCGTGCCCCTCCCCTTGGATTCGCCACGCGGATTGCACACCGATGCCGCCGGCATCGGTTTCGAGAATCCATTAACGCTTCGCCCGGCTGCCATTTAGAAGATGATTCCTTCGCAAACATTCCTCGAAGTGTCCAGTGTCTTTGTGCACGGGAAACGCGAAGAGGCTGCGTTAAGGTTGCCCGCGTTTAAGTGGAGCGCAAGTCGAGCTCGTTAGTCGGGGATCAGCTGGTAGCACGGCTGGCTTCGAGTCGAAATTTAATCCTGCATTGATATCAAAAGTCTAAATAGGCGACGGGCCAACGCTTCATCTGGCATGACATTACGCAACGTGCCTCTGCTGAAGTTGTTCGTGGCGTAGCTGCTTCTGTGCGGGAGTTTTGGGGATTGAATCTGGCTTGCAGCGAAGGGGAGTAGGATTTTGATAGAAGTAGAAATTTGGTGCTAGGGGCTAGTCAGTTAAATCGCTCGAAAATCAAGTATTTTGGGGGAATTAATTACAAGGAGACGAAGGCAAGCACGGACTTTTCCTTTCACACAGTTCTTATTACTATCACGTAGAGTACACAAATATTTTTCTTATCTACATATCTATTTTACGAATGGCGCCGCGTGAGGTTAATTAGACAGTGTTTTAGAAAAGGAGTCTTTGGTTTTGCATCGATATTCAGCTTCAAAATAAAGATACAACGGTTTCCTTAGAATATGTTTCTCCTAGAACTTGTAATTTTTTTTGGGGGGGGGGGCTTTGAAAGAAGAATTTAACCAAAATTATTAAAATAGCGACTAGGAGAAAGCGATTTGTTCGATAAATGTCGATTTTCGGGGTGCACAGATGACTGTTTTTTCTTTTGGAAGACTAGAACTTTGACACTTTATGCCGAGGTACACGACAGAATGGAATATATTTTGAACACGGTGTAAAAAATTATTCGGACACTTTTTAAAATCGCATAACTTTTTTAGAATTGGTCCAAACAACTTGAGCTTTTCTGAGAAGCTAGAAGGATTAATTTGCTAATTGACGCGTTTCGTGGTATTGAAAAAAATGTATTTGGTTGGAATAGCGAAAAGAATAGTAAAGGTCGATTTTTAAATTTTTTTTGTGAGCTTGTAATGAAAATTAAAAAAAAAGTTTGTAGATTGCAGTAAGTAAAATCGCTGATTTCGGGAATTTTCGCGATTCTCGACCTTATTCTGCGATCTTTAAACGTTTGTAGCTCGGAGCAACGTTAACCGATTTTGATGAAATTTTAGGCACGGATACAACATACTGCATTCTACAAACGGTTCTTTTTTAATTTTCATTACAAGCTCACAAAAAAAAAGTTTAAAAATCGACCTTTACTATTTTTTTCGCTATTCCGACCAAATACATTTTTTTTTCAAAACGACCAAATACGTCATTTAGCAAACTAATCTTTCTAGCTTCTAAAAAAAAACCCAAGTCGTTTGGACCAATTCTAAAAAAGTTATGCGATTTTAAAAAGTGTCTGAATATTAATGCGAGTCACTGTAATACTTCTGCTGAAGCAGTAGTTGTATAATACTACTATAAAACCAATTCAAATCCAAAAATAATAAGGACTATAGCAAACGCGTATCAGCAATATGCTACGATTAGGGTAATACGTCCACTGAGGATATTGCATTCCAATAACTAAAATTAATTTTACCTTGATGATTGTAAATTAACCAGCAGTATTGTTTAAGCTCACGAGTACGGTTATTGTTCGCCGAATGTCGAAAATTACTAGCTGCTTCTCATTAACAAGCAAACGGGGGCACTATGGCCACTATGGACGGTATTACGGATCAGCCTCATCGAATGAAGTGGATCTAAACTCTGTGCTTGCGATTGTTTGCAAGTATTTGATTAATGACTGCCATAAATCCTAGTTTCGAGGACTTTGAGAAACTAATACAAAATTCTAATTCTGATGACCCTTCAAAATTTGAATATAGAGCAGATTTAATAAATATTTAAAGATACACCGATATTTCTAACGTGCTTTTATTGAGATTTTCTGAAAGGTTTTTTAAGAAGCCTGCGAAAGACGTTAATATTATAATAACTTAATATTTAATAATATATTATTCATTAAGTTAATATTCTGCTAATATTATATTTGCATTCATGACGAATATTATGAATAGAAAGCAGTGGAGCAGTATTGACATCAACCACTAACAACCACTAACAAATCACTGTTATATAAACTGGTACACCCGTTTTGGCTCGCTGTTCATATTCAGATTTTCGTTGGAAACAAGCCACTGTAACCGCAGCTCTTTTTCAAAACCACAGCCAAACAACTACAATTTTACCATCCATATGTGCACATACGTCAGAAACTTGTTCCAAACAGTATCGTCCTTGAAAACTTAGCCCACTTAAGTCAACTTCGAAAGGATATTAAGAAATAATCCCAAGTAACATTAGCAATGAAGATTCGAATCATATGTATTTAGGTGTGTGGCAAAATATTTAGAAATAATTCTCAACATATCAGCAACAGCAGTACAATAATTAAACCTTCAAGAGGATCCACCAAACTCGCAATTCTATCAAATGTTTTCTTCTTCAGAAATAATAGCTGGTCCTCTACGTCCACAATAACATCACTGTATTATTAGACTCTCCATAAACCTTCTGTAAGCTTCAAAAGGAACCACTAAACGTCTAAAATAAAATATCCCCAATATAGGGGAATTCAAAGTATACCTCTGCGCACATATAGATCATCAGAATTATTGTTTCTATGCTCTGTGCATCATAGAAGGAATCCTTTTTTAGCCATACATAGCTCACACATGCCTACCTGCTGAAAAAAGAAGTTCAGCCAATGTGTAACAGATGCAACGCAATTAATTCAATTGAAGACACTATCTGATCTTGCCCGAAACATCAACGTGAAAGAAGGTTATACCTACTCAACGTAAATCCTACAGACGCGACTCGAACTGCAAATTCATGCTGAAGTGTGCTGATATTCTTGAAGCATGTAAAAAAATTAATTTAATTTAAATTTAATATCTATATCTATTTTCATTTGTATGTAAATTAACGTGGTTGCTAATGACTCAAATGGGTTGATGTAGCTTGAAAAATAAACTAAAAGAAGAGGAATCCTTTTTCTCCCCATTTACTCACCCCGTCGCAGCTACTGACAGAATTACGAGGACGAGCAAGTCTTACCTCGTTAGCCAATATTATACGACTGTTAGTTATACAAATAACACTGCTCCTGTTCGCCACGTGACCATTTCGTCCCTAATTCAATTATCAACAGAAGTAATTCCCCTGGCTCTATTCGCCTGGTCAATTTCCTCGGCAATCTCAGACGCGTGCTAACGCCGCGCGAACTATTCAATGGGATTGCAATATTACTAGGCGAGCACGCGAATTCCTGGCGTGTCGATCGATCGTTTCCTCGAACACAAGATGTCGACGTAGTTTAACACTGTTGGCCACTTGTACCCGATGAACAGTGTGCGGTGACAGGGCAGCATCGCCGCAGGGCCTGGCGGCGTGACATGAAAGGATGTGGCTTGTTTCCCGTTTCGGATGGGAATGAGTCGCTGAAAAACGATTTGTAAAAGATCCTTTGGTGCAAGGCGCGAGTCCGCGGCAAAACGGACGTTTGCTTGTGGGTTCCCCGGGGGTGTCACCGATCCAACGATCGTTGACTGTACCTCAAGGGGGGGTATACATTTAGAGAGACCTAGAAACTGACGTTCTTTTAGAATTTTTTTTTTAAGAAAGTATTAACATCAACGCATCCGTATTTTTTTTAATATTTATGTTACATACTTGGCTATACTATTTAATTTTTATATCGAAAAATATTAGTCGTATAATACAGTTATGGGGGCTAGTTCCAAATGTGTCATTCGCTGCAGTGGTTTGCGGTACCCACTTCTAATTAAATAGGTTTTACAGGAAAGCAAAAAGCAAATTAGTTTCTTAAAATATATTAACAAATGCTGTTCCTGACGTGGCAGATTTAATAAAAGCTAATTTTTAAAGAAATGCCAGCATATTGAATGAAACGTTCAATTTTTGAACATGAAATCTTGCCTTTTTATGCACTAACAATAGAGAATACACTGTGAAACAAATACAAAATCCGCTCGTCAAAAACTGCGTAGGGTAATCCAACCAGTGAATGACCGAATTGTTGAATCTATGGACCCTTTGAGATTAATACTTGAATATATTTATGTATAACAACAAAACAACTGTTGAAATTGCATTTAAATTTATTTTTCTTGAAATTTCTATAAAAATAATTGCCTATTCTTATCGTAATTTAAAAAAAAGCAATTATAAAATGCAAGACGTGTAGAAGCCCAGTAAATGAACGGATACTTTTAATAAGAATTGTACTTATTAATGTTTGCTTAAAACGCGTAACTAAAAATATAGGATATTAAAAGTGCAACTGCGCTCCATTTATAAACATATAATAATGTTTAAATTTATAATTGACATTTCTTTTCTAATGGTCATTCACTGGTATGCGGTCAATTACTGGTTGGTTTACCCTAATAGTATATCGCAGAGCCACGAAAAATTGGAAGTCAATCGGTTGAATAGTTATTGAGTAATCGTGGGTAGGTGCAGTGTTTGAAAAGCTGGTTTCGAGAAAAATGCATTTGAAGTTCTTATCATCGTATGGCAACACGCCAACGTAAGTACTTCACTTCTATATCTTCGATATGTCTGCGAATTTCGGTCCCAAATTTGGGGAAAACATTCTTGACATGTCAAACACTGAAAATATGTAAGAAGAATCGATCGTTTCGGCATATCTAGGTGGGTGAATGACCCCCTTTAACACTCGACAGGGAAATAACTATCGACTTTTACCAGGGATCCTCTTTCGCGACGAGAGCCTTCATTGAATTACTAGGAAGTCATTCCCTTTGTCGTTCGGCTGTCAGTCTCTGCTTTCAACAGGTACCACTCGTAATCCTCGAGCAATTTGGTAAATGGGATTCGTGACTGCGGCGTTTCTTGGGCTTCGTTCAAGTCTGTCGAACGTCGAGCTTTCGCGCTTCACGGCGTGATTGACGTGCAATTTTTCGCTTGGCTGAGACTACTAATAACGTTACGATCCGGTGATTTCGTTTTAAACACTTTTTCCATTGAAATGGGGAACTGGGAAATATGTGATGGGAACTGATAAATAATTAAGTAGAGTATACTCCAGTGTCTGTGTTAGAGGGGAGATATAAGATATAACCGCTCGGTTCAGACCTAAGGGAATTCATGAATAATGGAACGCTCGCTTTCATAATGGCGATTATTCTATGGTTGAGAAAGGATACTAAATCATTCAAATCTTTGAACAGGCTGAGCTGTGTTGAATTTTATTCTGTTCTCTCTTTCCTAGTGTCATGTGTACTATGGAGTGAGAAAGTATACCTTCCGCTGTCACATTCGTCGCATTCTTCTGCAATCTCTCCATACGTATTTAAAATATTGTTAAGGAGCAACATACAATAAACACTAGGTGGCGAAAAAGTAGAATGGGTTTGAAGAATTTTTTTTTCAATGGAGAAATGTTTTTATCAATAAAACATTATATAGATTAGAAAGGTTATACTTTTATCTTAAAATGTGAAATTTAAAAAAAAACGGAGCAGAAGTTGCGTGCTGTTTCCGTACAATGTTTTTTTTCAGAAAAGGCGCCTGTGATAACCTCGTTGCTTTTCATCTGAAACAAAAAAAAAGAAGAATTATTCTTGAAGTAAACAAAAAAGCTAATACTTGCTGCAGCCAATTTTGTTTATCTCGATTTTTCTCTAAAGGATGGGCATTTAAACATAGAAGTCGACTTTATGACTGAAAATGGGAAAAATTATAAAATCGAGTTCTATGTTCAAATGCCCGGCCTTTTGCGAAAAATAAAAAAAACAAAATCGGCTACGACAAGCACTAGCTTTTTTGTTTACTTTAAGAATAATTTTTCCTTTTTTGCTTCGGATGAAAAGTAGCGAGTATTATCTGATGGTTACCGCAAGCGCCTTTTCTAAAAAAAAAAACTGTTAAGCGGGAACAGCTACCACGCAGCATAAAAAATTCACATTTTATAGACAAAAGTATGACCTTTCTAATGTATATAATGTTTCTTTGGTAAAAGCATTTCTCCTTCGAAAAAAAATCTTTAAATCCATCCTACCTTTTCGCCTCCTAAGTACATAGGTGTATGTTGCCCCTTAATAACGTTTGTGTCGTTTAAAGTTGAAGCGTTTTCGACGAATTAAATCTACTTTATTACACCCTATTAGGCTCCAATATGACATGTATTTCGTTGAATAATCAAGAGATCCGATATCTCGAGACTTGCGACGGGTACTTCTTTCTCCTCGCTAAAAGCTGTCCGCAGATTTGTTGGAACTGGGTTCGCAGCATCGTGCAGTTCGAGCGTCCGTGACCCAAAATTCTGCGCCTGAAGCTATGTATTTTTATCATTTTATTTATTTACGATTAAACGGAAGACCGAACTCCCTTTTGCTCCGCGAACCAGCAACTCCATATATAATTAATGGCATTTCCCATTCTAAATGTAAACGAGAAGCTTACCATTTATTTCGCCCGGACATGTATACACATACCTATGCGTACCATTTTCTTTCTCCATTGCACAGCTATGAAACCACTCGCGCTCCACCTTCGATAGCGCAGTCGCAATGGATAATATTATTAATAATTCTCGTTCACCACCACCTGTTCGCTTTCGCTTTACTGTTGGTGGATAAAAAACTCGAACGTGGAGTGTTCCATCGCGTTCGCGAAACTGTCGAGCGTCACTCCCTATTCAAAGATTACACACAGAAAGCCGGAATACAGAAGCGAGCGATATTTATATTTGCTCCGCGCGACACTGAATTTCTTATTTGCGTAAAAGCGCGCAGGGATTCCACAAGCTGGTACACCTTCGATTTGAAATGCAAACAATATTTGGGCGAACCGAAGACGCCACTCAATGAATAATACATCCTTTCTTGTGTTCATAAGGAATGCCGATGCATATTTAGCGTTTCATCAACGAAAGCAAGGGAACGAATCATGCTCACAAGAGAAGGACACCATGTGGTAGACACCGATTTTGATGAAGCCTTGGCAGGATGGATCCGTGTCGGAAATAAGAAAATAGGTGTCCGAGCGTTTCTGCCAATAGGCCTTAATAATAGAGATATTTACATGGAAATTATTTAAAATTTCATAGTGGCCGTGGGGTTTTAATGGGTAAAAATACCACACTATCCTGGCGCCACCGGGGGATTCCCCTCTGAAGGAGTCGGGGTGCCTTTTGTAGATTTCCCCAAGTTGAAAAAAAATTTATAAAAAAATGAGGTATAAAAAAAATTTATAAATTTTTAAAATTTTTTTTAACGTGGTTACATCTTCAAAAGGCACCCCGACGCCTCCAGAAGGGAATCTCCCGCGGGCGCCAGGGTAGTGTGGGATTTCTACCCACTAAAACCCCACGGCCACTATGAAATTTTTAATAATTTCCATATAAATTTCTCTATTATTAAGGTTCATTGGCAGAATCGCTCGGACACCTATTTACTTATTTTCAACATACATCCATCGTGCCAAGGGTCATAAAAATCGGTGTCTACCACATGGTGTCTTCCCCTTGTTAGCTGTTCGGACAATTTTAATTTGCGAATGCGCTAAAAAATTCTGTGTTACTTTTCATTCCAGGCAATTTCTCTCCCCCTTGTCGTTAGGAAACGCGCTGCTTGGACAATGAAGAACCCGTTAGCCGAACCTACCCTGTTTTATACGCCCCCCTCCCTCGAAATGTGAGGAGAGGGATGGAGTAGTACTCCAAGGCTGTTCGCACTTTCCCGATTCACGGCAGTCCTCGTTAATTCATTTTACATTTTTATCTATTTTGTGGAATCTAATTTTCGCTTCGCAGAGAGAATCCTCTCCTCGAATTCTAGAGAATCTCTGCTCGTAGGAACCTTTTCAGTCTTTGAATGGTCGACTATCTTTTCATTTTTCTGGGTAGAAAATGTTTGGATTTCATTAAAAAGATGTATGTACAAGTGAGGAGTGATTTTTCAGTGGGACACATTTCCACGCAGAAAAAAAATTCAATAACCGCAAAAAGCTGTGGTATATAAGTACCTAAGTTTATTTTTAAAAAATCTCTTTTCTAGTGGTACACGTACATTTTATTCTTCCATATCTGGTAGCGGCAATGTTTTAAATTTTATTTAGTTTTAATAGTTATTTAAGAATAACGTTTGGGAATAAACCCTTTGGTGGAAACTATAAAAAATAAGCCATTTTCGAAATGTAATATAATGTTTAAGGTTATTTTGTTTTGCCACAGTTAGTGCCCAGCGCGATTCGTGCAACTTTTCGTTGCAGATAAGTGGGTAAATATTAATCAAGCTTATTAATTTCTAAATTTCAAAGGCTTTGCTGTTCTGTTACAGGTATCATCAATAGAGGCGACTCGTTCAGAAGAAGAAGATCAAGGTCGAACTCCTTGGCACCTGCCGATTCGGAAACCGAGGAGAAGAATCCTCCACCGGCGAAAGAAGTTGCCTCGTACACGGTCGCAATGTTGGGTGCAAGAGGCGTTGGAAAGACTGCCCTGATCAGCCAGTTCATGACCAGCGAGTGCATAAATGCGTACGACAGACAGAGAGGTGAGTAAACGTCCACTTTGATGAACCGCAAATTCAACAGTGAGAAGTGCGTTCGACATGTGAAAATGAATGCAGTGAAAAATGTAACGAAAACCTTGCTGCCGAGGGCCTGCTACACTGGCCAAAGGCTATCACTACAAAATATTATAAATTCACAGATATCACAACTGTTATACGAATTTATACAAATTTTCAAAGTTATGGTATAAGAGTTAATTTCTTTAATTAAATCACTTTGGTTACAAATAACCAGTAGGTATATGTAAAGATTAAAATTGTTTTGAATTTTATTTTGGTTACGAACAACCATTATCGATGACGGAAATTTAATTTAAGTAGACGGGAAGTAAATTTAATTTAATTTAATTTTTTTAAAAATTCCGGCCGTTTGTGTTGGTAAACAAAATTAAATTTCCGTCATTGATAATGATTACTGGTAGCTAAGCAAATTTTTAATCGTGTCATTTATTGAGAAATTTCTTAGGGATTTAGTGATAACTGGCTTCCATTTAAATAAAAATCAAATTTTACTTAATGACAGTGTTCCATTTTTTTTTTAAATAATTGTTATTTTGGATCTCCGTAAATTCATGCTTAAGGGGTTATGCCCAGTCAGCTTTCGAAAAAGAACGCGATTTTCGGGAATTTTTTGTGGATTCTCTACTGTATATTTTTTTACAACTATTCGCTTATTTTAAAAGTACATATATGTAGCAACTCTCAGTAATTTTGTTGTAGAAAAACATTAAGAAATTAACGAATAACAGCCATTCTCGCGGAAGCTAAAATTAAAAATTCAAAAACTTTCTGTTAATATATGGTTGAATTCCGTAGACGAACAAAGGTTTTTTTCAAAAAGTTGGTTTTTGATAAACTGGCGGCCGTTTGACGCAAAACCACGCTTTTCCGATGTCCGAATTGTTCGTTTTTCGTTAATTAAAAATACAGTTTTTGTTAAAATAAAAAATCCTCCGTTCATCTGCTAGGCTTTGGTATATAAATGAAGTCTGTCAAAGTTTAGGCCAATCGATACAGTGTTTTCCGAAATATCTTGCTCACCGATATCAACACAGCTTTCGCGAGAATGGCTGTGTTATTCGTTCATTTTTTAATTTTTTCCTATAACAAAATTACTGAGACTTGCTGCATATATGTACTTCCAAAATAAGCGAATAGTAGTAATAAAATATACACTAGATATTCCACAAAAAATTCTTGAAAATCGCGTTCCTATTCAAAAGCTGACTAGGCATAACCCCTTAAGAAAACAGATCAGTAGTCTACAACACTTGGTGTCTGCAACCTCGAAGGAAAATAAACTTTCTTAGGTCGATAGCCTGCCTTACTTTCTACTTCAAATTTTCTACCACTAGAAAGCAACGAAAGACATTTAAAAATCCTTCCCACAGCTGCGCTCTCGATTCATACACTTCCTCTACTTTATTCGTCGTTCGTCGGGCCATTAATGACCGCAACTGCCGCTCGGTCCCCTGCTTCATCATAAACAGAGTATCGCGAAGCCTTTAAATGCCTCCGATTTCTCAAGGTGCCTCGACTTTTCTTTCCCCGGGGCTATTACCATCGAGCTTTCATTCTCCGATTACTGGTACGCTCTAATTGCTTGCTCGTCGGTAACCAGGGGCTGGTAAATGGGCCAGGAACGCTTGTCTCCCCCGCGAGGACGATTTTGTTGCAGAGTAACGAAGGGACGATAATCGAGAAGTGGGGGATACCGGTCGGATCTTCGTTAATAATCCTCGCGGGACAAAACGCCGGTTGGACGGAGAGGGGACATTTTATTGGAGACAGATTACCCGTTTGGAAATGGCGACGTGTCGAGGCAGCGGCAGCCTAGATTTCCGAGTAGCGCGTCGGGAATGAAATACGTCGGTTAATAAAGTTAAAGGTCGCGCATAAATCGCCTACACCTCGACCCGAGAACTCAATCTTGCGGGAATTAAAGGGGCAAAACCGCGCGAGCTTGCTGCCCCCCCGAGCGAATTGTGTCTCGTTCTTGGCGAGCAGCACGACCTTTTTCCCCAGTTTCTCTGAATGCTGCAGCAAGAAACGTGGGGGCAGGGGACACGGCATGGAATGGTTGTTGGCTTTTAGAGAGGTCGGCTTGTGGTTTCATTTCGGCGCTGAAACGGCGTGGGGGATGAAATGAACGAGGAATTGAAAAGCTCCAGCAATTGGTAGAACCTGGCTCTTTCGTTAATGTAAATCCTTGAAGCTTGAATGCACTCAGCCGGGTGGCTCCGTAACCGTCGTTGTTATCAGCCATGTGGGATCTTATTGAAGATATATTTTTGGGGGGTGGGGGGGAGGTGTGCGTGGGAAGAATGAATCGCAGAAATATTTTGGCCTTACTTATTACGAGATCAGGAACAATAGCTTCTACGCTTCTTCTTCTGGCTGGTCGCCAACGGAAAATTATGAATATTTGAAAGGTACAGCGGTCAGAGCTATGATACGCTTGGCTTCTTCTTTGTTTTCGAATAGTACACGCGAATTTTGCTGGATGTTTCATGCACCGGAATTGCTATGTGCACAGCTGCCTTTTATTTAGTCATGGGGGTGTTTGAAGGTTTTCTGAAACGATAATTTGAGCAGGTTGTCGGGGCGAACGGAATGCGCACAGTGCAGTGATAAATATTACATTGTTGCGCAAAATTATTGTTTAGTGCCGAGAATACCTTTTCAGACAGTTTCGCATGTATACGACGGCATAAGAGACGCGAGAAAAGCTGCTGCGAATGTAGATCCAATTTTGAAGCAAAGAGATACATACGAACCAGTATCCTGCGTGTAGTATTCAGAGAGTGTTTAGACTCCTCTTAGGAATTTATCTTTGTTTAGACCCCCAGTCGTAGCAGAACCTTGTACAAATCACTTTTTGTCACACAATTCCGATACATATTTTACCTTATGTGAGCGAAACATCGTTAATACTAGCAGTACGTGTTATTCGAATCAGTTCCTTTGTCACTTGCATCATTATACATTGGTAACAACCACATTTAAATATTTAAGGGGTAACGCCACGATGATAGGCTGAGTATGGTAGGATAACTTTGGAGGAGATTTTAAAGAAATTCACGATCTTTATTAAAAATGTTACACAAGGTTCTTATGATATATATTAAGTAGAACAAAAAACAATTTTAAACATTTTTTTTTAACAGAAAAATGGTGGCATAACAGCCGATACGTATTTTCCATTTGAGTCCGCGGTGGAATTTTTCTCGTCCACACCGTTGGACGTAGAACAAAAAGTCCAAAACTTTTGTGATCTACATACTCAATACTAGAGAAGTACAGAAGATTTCGCAAAAATATTGATTTTTAAAGAAATGCCCTTAACTCTAACGTGGTCGAACTTCACACGCAAATCTAAATAACAATTCAATTCATCTATTTACATTACACTGTATCATAAGATATTCGCCAGACCCCTATCATAATATATTCGAATGTAAACGTAGCAACAGATCAGAAGAAGCAGCTCTCCATCTGCTTCCCGGACTCTTAAACTACCCCTGCGAGCTACCCTTCCAGTACATTAACGCCCCGCCATTTCGCAGGAGTTTCTCTTTGAATGTCATCGTTCGTTACGAAAATAAAGTACTGCTCTCGAACAAGTTTAAATATCGCTAGCTCCAAGCTCGTTATCGAATGCAGATGAAGCATAAACGCGGGGAAGGGGTGGGAAACCCGGAAGGGAATACATCGACGCTGTCCCATGGCAGCTGTGCCCCGTCACGGCCAATCACGCCTTGTTTTTCGAAAGCTGCGCGTGGCCAGTCGAAAAACGCGTCATCGAGCCGACGAGCGTCGGATATTCGGTGAATCATCGAATTTATTTTGCGCGTGAGTGTTGTTGGCAACGATGTCGATGGGTCTGACCGGCGCGTCACGATGGACACTCTCCCCTGCTCTATTTCACAGCCGTGCAGCAGCCCGCCACTCCACGCGAATAATTCTTACCACGGAAATATCCGCGTGTCGCAACGGAAGCTCTGCGATCGCACCCCCGCGTCGAAAATAGGGATCAGGAATTCTCAGGCCGATCGCCGTGCGATCGTCGATTTCCATCTATCGCGCTACTTAGGAACGTGGATGGTGCCCCAGCAGGGATAAACTGCTTAAATATATAAGATGGATAAACTTCTTAACTCGGTTCCTGAAACGCGATTGGTTATTTAAAAGAGGAAATCTGGATAGAAATAAATTGAAGCGGGAGTAAGAAATTCAGCGATTTATAACTTCGTCTTCCCGAGTGCGATTTCCAATTCGAGAGGGAACGTTTATATTCTCTAAGAGTGCTACTAGGAGGAACGTAGCAGAAGCCTTTAACTGAATTAAAGTAGAAGCAGAAGAGGATATTAATTAAGAAAATTCGTCACCTTTTTGCCCAACAAAGATTTCCAAATTGCGATAAAGAAAATGCAACTCGCAACGTTTCGTAGGGGCACGCATCGGGTGTTGAATTAGAATTGCACTAGCTTGGTGCGAGACTGATAACGATAGAGATTAGAAGAATTGGCGAGGCTGCTTTCGCAGCAGTCTCGGCGGAAATAGGCGAGACGGTTTATGGATTTTGGCAGTTGTTTGATCCGCGCCTGATAAAGAGCCATCGGCCAACGCGCAGATTGTCTTCGTGCCGTGAGAAAAGCTACGTGACTGCGAAAACGTGCGCGGGTTCGAGCCGAGCGTAGGGTGGAGATCGGCCGGACAGGCTGATCGATTCTTTTACAAATAATCTGAGAACGCTTGGGACGGTTTACGCGTCACGGGTTACGGGCCGTTAAATCTCTAGTTTACGCGAGCTTTTAGCGTGTATTTCGTTTCCTCGGCTAGGAGAGACGTGGGTTTCTCTGGTCTAGAAACACTCGCCACCCCGATATCCAGCAACGATAATAGAATCGTGCACGTGACTGTACAATAATACAGGCACGATCGCAATACAGTCACAAATTATATACGGGATCCAAGTCCGTTTCCGAAGGTTCTAAAGTTCCCATCTGATTTCGAGGATAAAACTAGCACCGGTCGATTTATCTTGAGAAGGGATTTGTAACGTTGAATTACCGTGTAGACTCAACGCTGTTTCGTACAGAGATCAAGTTACCGCTGTGCCAGTGTATCGTTAACAGTCGCCGCGTTAGATATCGTATTTTTGTCCGCTTCTCAGGGAAGAACGAAGAATTTCGTCCTTGTTCTTTTGAGAGTGTCCATATGCCGAAAATGTTGCCGACGCGTTGCTTCGAGTAACGTAGGGCCTGCAGGGGTATCTGGGTCGAGGATCCCTTTCTGTCCGGACGTAAAATATCGTCGGAGCACTGTCAATCGGCCTGCTTCGGTGCTTCCCACATGCTGGAACAGGCTTAGGCTTCCGTTACAATCGCGCGAGGAGCCTCAGAACTATTTAACCGGAACGACGTTATCGCTAAATTGCCTCGCATTCTCTACGTATTCACGCTGGAAATTTATAGCAGACCAACGATTCCTGGGGGCTCTTCAAAGGATGTAGGTCGGGAACTGTTCTGAATCGCGCGCATGCAGTGAGCCAGTTCTTTATTCCGACCACGTGCTATCCCCTTAATTGTTTTCCTTGCACAGTTTGGAATGCCAGAGACTCCGATGGAGGGATTCGCAGGACGAGCATTTTATGTATTCGATTCGTGGCTGTATTTTTCCAATTTCAGAAAAATATCTGAAGATACATATGTAAGTGCTCCGGGTGCGTTTTAGTATTAGTATGCCTTTTAAAGGACTTATCATCAATCGTTCTTATTCTGTAATTTACCGTAAGAGCACTTCTTTCTCGCGAAGCGTGCAATTTTAAGCTCGGGCAACTCGAGGGCTCGACTCTAGATTGCCGCTAAAAATTGCATCTGCTTTTGCGCGTTCTCCTTTTACCTTCGTTTCTATTTAGTTTCCAAACACGGGGACGTAATATTTGTTGAACGAAATGCACGCGGACTTGGTTCGTTTACTCGTGCCCACGACGATTTATCTCTTTGGGAAGTTTATCTTGCAAGAATTTCCAAAGTCCCAAACTTTCGAGGATCACCTTTCATTTATCTTTGATTTCTTTTATGAAATCGCACTGTATTTGCTTCCGATGTCGGAAGGCACTGCGGACGCTATTTATTTAATGAAAAACCATAACTTCGCCGCATACATACGTGTGTGTACACTAATCCACGCGTTTCGCATCGACGACGCTGCCGAATTACGGTTTAAATCTAATCGACTAATGCAACGCTTTGCCCGACTTAGAAGCCACGAATTTCTGCCAGCAAACACCATTAGCATAACGACTCCTTTCCGTTTATGCAACGGTACGTTCAACTAGCACCGGCCCGTGCGAGACATCTATGAATATTTCGTACATTCATGTACCGAAACATACAGAGATCTGCCAAGTTTCGTGACAGCGAGTTATCATTTCATTCCATCGAATCTCTAATTACTGTAATCAGAAAGAAAAACAAATATCTGACTCGTCTTCATCCATCCACAGGTGGATATGTTTCTGATACAGGGACGATGGAGACTTATTTTTTGGAATATTCAGAGGTTCTTTCATTAATTTAAATCACGGGGCACAGCTGGTTTTCGGGGAACTATGGAGTCGTCAGACTGAGTAACCAGAAGTCGATGTTAGTTTCGTGTAACAGCCCTCAAAATAACTGATATTTATCATTTTCGGGGGGAAAAACAGTTGTTAAAATTGGATTAAATTCATTTGGGGTATAAGGAAGCATTTTCGAACTCGCAGAATTTTTTTTTACGTGGAGCCTTCTTATTATTAATTATTGTAGAATCGCGGAATTGTGGAAAAGAAGAAAACTTTCTTAAACCTTCGTTACATAACTTCTCCGATTTTGAAAAAGATACATTTTTGTACTAGTAAAGTGATAATAACAAGGGAAGAGAATAGAAATAATTTGTTTTCCGAATTATTTTTCCAATTTTTCCGCCATTACGATTATGATTACTTAAAAACCGCGGGATTACAACGGTTAGCACGATCTATGTAAATGTTTAGAAACTAGAATATGTATACTTTTTGATAAGAGACATAATAACATCACACTAGATGCTAGTTAGAAGAAGAAAATTATAAATAAACATATGTTGCATATGTGCAACGGAATGCAACGAAGGGTTAAAGTTCGATAGTTTACGCTGGGACCGAACATAACATTTTAATTTTAGTTTTTGTTTATAATACTTTTTTCATCGATACAAAGTATCCAAATGTATCTAAGGAAAAAAGATACGTTTTCTTTCAAACCCTATCTATATTTTTCAATTTCTCATTTATTTCTTTACATTAAAAGACACGTCCAGTAATTTAGTCGAGTAGCGAGTAATTTAATAATTTACCATCGTTTTACTAAACTACTGGACTAAATTCTAGTGTCCACACACGAAAAATTACTCGCTACTCGACTAAATTACTCGATGTGTCTGTATCAGCCTTTAGGGCCAATGTAAATCCCAGCGTAAACTTTTAATTTTAAGAAATTTTTCTTCTGTTTGCTGTCAGATGACTGTGACAGGTGCTACACGTCACGCCAACCTCGTTGAAGAGGTTAATACGTTTCCACAATAATTAATAATAAGATGGATGCATATAAAAAAAAATCTGCGAGTTTAAAGATGCCTCCTTATATCCCGAAAGAGTTTAATCCAATATTAACAGTAGTTTTATTCAACAAAAATTCATAAATATCACTTACTTTTGGAGCTGTTACACGAGAATCCCCCGTTAAAGGATCGAGCCAGGATGCGCATCGAAAGCGGAGGGTAGCTTCTTTGCCAAGTAACAAAGACATGTGGAATGGATCTAGGTTGCGTGAGCGTCCCAGATATGGGAAACAGCAATGATTTTGGCTACTTGCTTCTGGAATCCTGGCGTCTGCTTGTCGGAGGAACATCCTGAATGGTGATGCAGTCGGAAGAACAGTTAATACGGAAATAAATCGCGCCAATACATATGCTATAAAATTTTTTTTTATAAGAAAATTTTCATGGCGGAATAGAGTTAACACGCGTCGAGTTGACTTCCTTTAATCATAGCTTCGGAACGTTTGTGTTCCATTCGTGTTCAGCAAACATATTTAGTTTTATCGGGAGAAATGAGAATACCTTAGAGTACTATTTAAGGAAAAGGTAAAAAATTTCTTATTTACTCAAAGAAAAATTAGAACGAAACAATCCTGTGCATACGTAAGTATTTTTGTTGAATGGAAATGAAATATTTCCTTTGTCCGTCCACGTAATCGAGCTTCGTCATTTCTGCACTAATTAAAACGAAAAACTGAATGCAATCGACAGGAATAATTGGCTTGATTCGATGGCACTAGTGTATTAGGGCGATTTCGATTCGATTCAATTGTCCGAATCATAGTCAATAGTTTAGTGTTTAGTTTAATGGCAGATTATTGTATTATCAGGATATCGGGGCGGTATTTGCTGGCACAGGTGGATCAGAGTTCTGCCCACGGCACTGTTCGTAAAAACTTAACTGGGAGTACGTAAATTGGATCCTCTCATGTTCCGAGATAGGTTGCGGGGTCATCGCGCTATTATGTGTCCATTATCCACCTGGACTTTAGCGTAATCCGCGATCACGCACGATTTGTTGCGCCAGCCACGAGATTAAAGCGAAACCGCGAGCCTCGTTGTCGCTGCCAGAATCCGTATCCACGATTAATTTGTTTGGAAACATGTGTGGTGGCCGTTTCGAGATTACGCGGGGTGTAAAATAAAGAATGCTAACAGCTGGTATCACTAAATTAAGAGAGATGGTGTCTCACTTGTGATAGTTTGGTCTGCACTTCAATTGTTCCTTAGTAGATGCATAGAAATCGTGCTAAGGATTTTCTCGAATTTCTAAAAGGCAATATTTGTTTTTAAGTACCCACCTATCTACGTTTCTAGCCCTTTAGTTGACGAATAAACTGAGCATACATGATCGAAGTTATATCAGAAATATAAGGGCGGAATAGTAGGTAATCAGCGAAAAAATCTTTTTTCCTGTTTGCGAACAGGAACAGGACTCTATTTATTGTTCGTAGAGAAGAAGAAGCAGAAGTAGAATTGTCCAGTAATTGGTCAGACATGCATATATGAATAGTTCTCGCTACGGAGGTGAGTTATGCACTTCAAATTCGGCTATAAGTATATATTATAATCTTAAGCGCAGTGTTATTAATTATTACAAAAGTTCTTTTAGAACAAGAATTGAATGTATAATGCTTTTCGCACACCGATTCGTTATAACTGAATTCTATATGGCGATTTAGTAGGTTCATCATTAACAAAGGTCAAAACATCTTTGCTGTGGTCTACGTGTCTCCAAAAAACACGTCACGTTTCGTTTCCAAGTTACCTGCTTGCAACACTTTTAATTTCACGCTTTGAGTACGACAATATTTTATTGGTCCGTTTGCATCTCGCATGTATAAATCACAGTAATAAACATTATTAAGATACGCCTAGTTTTCTGCTATTACATTAACGAAGTATTGTGGGGTACTAAAATTGCTTTTTAACGAGGCTAGGCATGGTCGGGGGTGGTTCTAAGATAAATGGTCGAGCTTGATGGCTGACTTGATTTGCTCCAGAATAAGGTCGTTTATGTCACTATAAAAACATACGTTTACACGCGTATCCACCAGGGAACTTAAAATTTCCACTCGAATCGACACGAAATTACCTACAGTATGTTGTCCTCCAATTATCACTAAACAAATATTCAACGAATATTCTACGTGAAGTGCAAGGGGAAAAATAAGAAATGTCACAAAACAGCTTTATTGAGAGTATCAACTTTTCATACTTCAGACCATCAGTAAAGGAACAAGGTTTAATGGACTTAACTGTATTCTTCATGAAATGAAAAATTTATACTCTAATTAGGCATCAGAATAGAATTGAACAAAAATATAATTGTTCTACATTGTTTTAATATCTTTCAAGTGGAACACTGCGGAATACTGTAACAAAATAAATGTCCACTTCTATTATTATCAAAATAAGGATGTGTACACAGTGACGTTCGAGGGCTCCTGCCGTAGTGCAAGCTTACGCTAATTAGAAATACCTAGTACAAGTAGGAAGACTGGGGACATTTCTTGTTTTGTTCCAGTGGAGGGTGGACATTCCCTGTTTTTAACCAGTACACCAAATCTTTAAGGGGGAGTTTCCGGTCTAAAAATCGATTTTATTTTATTTCATTTTTCGAATATTCAACCTTTTAGGAATACGTGTTAACAAGGATTTGTTGAAATTCGTAAAACTCCCGAAGTTATCGGCATTTGAATAGCAGCAAATGCATGGGCAACAACCGGGCACACGGCGCTCACGCAAAACATTAACCGCGTTTTTCTCGAAACAATGTTCTCAAAAAATCGATGGGACCTGTATCTCCCAAAGTTATTATCCGATTCGACTAAAACGTTTTTTATTTTGAAGAATATACTTCTGGCTGGGGGAGAAACCAGCAAAAATTACAAAAATTGAAAGTTTATAATTTTTAAAGGCGTTGAAAGGACGAAAAATATAGAAAAAGGTGATTTCAAACTTCAATCGTCGTTATTTTCTAAAAAAATGTAATTTTTGCAATCTTTTCTGGTTTCCCTTCTAGCCAGAAGTATATTCTTCGAAGTAAAAAAGTTTCAGTCGAATCGGATAATAATTTTTGAACATGTCGACTCTAACGACTCGCCAGTGCCGTCTGGAATGATGAATTATAAAATAAAAAAATATATTTCTATAATTTAAGACATCCTTAATGCAATGCAAAAAGTTCCATTAAATTCTATACAGTAGTTTTCCTTTAATTAATTCCTAAATATCACCTATTTTTATGGGCTCTAGACCGGAACCTCCTCTTAACGTCGACGAATGTGGAAATTTCACCCCTTTGTGATTCGACAGATCTGTGACCCCATTTACCACCACCAATATACGTTATACGTCGTGAAATCACTGAAAATTGGCATTCACTGTTTTCCCCTTACCCTTCAAATACCCTTTCGCCCATTCCATTGATTTTCATAATTCATTACTCGTCACAAATCCTACCCCAACCAAAATCGAAGTCGACGTCACAAACGGAGACCCTCGAACAATTCCGCTTCCAATAAAGTTTCATTTTTCTTAGAAGAGGTGTAAGCATTAAGTCGCTTCGATTCTCGTTTGAGGTCCTCATTCCACACCCGTTAGGCTTAATTAAAGCACCAATCAAACTCACCATGGATAGACAACTTATCGAATACTGGGTCAACTTCGAGGTCCGCGGTGTCCCGTCGACTTTCGTTAAAATTTTGTGCAATCGCCGTGTCTCGATAGGTTTCAAAGTACGGAAAGCGCTGTTTGCTATCGACTGGAACGTAAATACGTTCGTTCACAGGAAATAGCTAAGTTTCCGGTTGCTTAACAAAGTTCCATCAAGTTTTCGAGCGAACTTGCCACTCGTCCGTGTTGTCGGTTACGTGGCTGGCTCTGTTTCCCGCTGAAAAGCTAGTCTCGTCGAGGATGTTCGACGGATCTGTTGCCGGAGACGTTTCTGTAATTACTCCCGATAGAAACGTCGCGGCCACTCCTCGCCCCATGGACCTCGCAGAAAAGTTACCGAGAGACGACGTTTCCGTGTCCCAGCGACTCCAATCTCCAAGAAAATTGAACGGTTAGCCTCGAACTGGAATGCAAATCGTTTCGGCGAACCGCAGCAGGGGGGGATGTAATGAAAGTGTGAAGATGTAATTGGTTTTGGATAATTAAAATTTCTTATTTCACGGAAACTGAAACTCCTTGCAGCTGCAGATTTAATTGTCTTTAATGCACTGTATTAGGGTACGTTTCTGTTGGACCTGCGATAATAGCGAAGGAAAAGAAATATTTCTCTCTCGACGCTTTTATTGTTGGTCATCTACAGTGACTCGCATTAATATTCGGACACTCTTTAAAATAACATAACTTTTTTAGAATTGGTTCAAACGACTTGAGTTTTTTTGAGAAGCTAGAAGAATTAGTTTGCTAAATAACGTATTTGGTCGTTTTGAAAAAAATGTATTTGGTCGGAATAGCGAAAAGAATAGTAAAGGTCGATTTTTAAACTTTTTTTGTGAGCTTGTAATGAAAATTTTAAAAAAATCATTTGTGGATTGCAGCAACTCACAAAAAAAAGTTTAAAAATCGACCTTTACTATTCTTTTCGCTATTCCAACCAAATACATTTTTTTTCAAAACGACGAAACGCCTCAGTTAGCAAACTAATCCATCTAGCTTCTCAAAAAAACTCAAGTTGTTTGGACCAATTCTAAAAAAGTTATGCGATTTTAAAAAGTGTCCGAATATTAATGCGAGTCACTGTATGTAGTAAGCGTTGTTCTACTCGCTGCTCCAACGTAAACAGTTCCATTACAAAACAATATAATGTATTTCGACGCATCGCTCTTATTGTCGCTGTGACCGTTTATCGCAGTTCCAACATAAACGTACCCTTACTTGCCAGTACCTACCTTTTCAGTATCTTCTGAAATGAGTATCTAATTTTGGTAAAGTAGCATAGGGCGAATATAAAAGTACCGATAGGAAGTAAAGAACACTTAATCCTTACACTGGCGGTCACGGTAAACATATCTAAGAAATATGTGATTCGCGGTTTCGATATGCTGTAAATTTGATTGTAAAAGTTCCTCCAATCGCTTTATTAATTTATTTGTAGCGGACTGTTGAACTGGGGAAAGTTTCAATTATTTCCCAGGGTTAAACTGTTCGTTACACGAGAGTGCCTCCTGCGTACGACCGAGCTTGGGGATGGGGCAATACAGATGACATTTGCCAGAGTTTTGGGTCGAACGCTAAGGACAGCGTGGGAGATACGCGTTTTACGGAAGGGATTTTCTCTAAGTCCTTGAAGCGCTTGGGAAATTATTTTCTCCCATCCTTTGGTTTTTCGAATGTTCGTCACGCCTCCACGAAGGGCGCAGAATACCTCGAATCATCGTACCGAACGCTTCGTTCTCCGCTGTTTGTCATTAAACAATTTTTATAACTGCTTGTTATACAAATTGTTGTTATTTGTTGTCTGCTGAATATATCTTAATATCGTCGAATTATTATAGTACACTAATTGATTAATCACTCATCAGTATCCAAATATTATTTTACGATTTATAACTAATCTCATAGGTACACAGTAGCTGCGGAATTTGTGTCATTTATAACTGACCACGTTTTGTAAACAAACGGATAAACAGCAGATCATTAATGCAGTACCGTGGTATCGGTGGTACAATCGATTACTCCTTGCAATTGTGTTATAACTGTTAGAGTATGACTAATAACTAATAATGATCTGCCAACCAAAATCTGATTGTCGATGTAAACGTGGGCATTTAGCAACATAAATAGATTTGCCTTGTCACAATAACAATGTCGATCCTCACTCGAATTATTATACATTTTGATCCGTTTTATACACTTTATTTTCAATTCTAAATTTTTATACATACAGGACCTTGTGAAATTCAGTAAAGGCTTATCAGAAGTTCGATATTATTGAAAGTCGATTTTCAAGATCCTTTATTGAACAAAATAAAAATTCATCTTTTTCCAATTCATCCTTTTCAATCATCGAAGTTTATTCACGCACCCTTGAAACTTTCATCGAAGTTCGATACTTTATTTCTATTATACCTGCATACTTCACTTTATCAGCGTTATTATTCGCGATAGGGAAGACCTGGGTTTAGCGGGGACGCTCCTCTTGGTAAACTCAATAATGATGTCCCAGAACATTCACCGATGTTAACTGGGAGGCGCTTCTTTTATTGAGAATCATCGGCCCTGTTACGTTCAATTTACGTTCCCCAGGAATTGATCTCTCCACAAACAACGGGCTATTCTTTTTTTTTTTTAACGATAACCAATATGACGTGCACGTCGATTTTTTCGTCCCCATTAAAGTGTCATAAATCATTTACGTTCCAATAAATATTTACGTGTACTCGTTCAGCTTTTAAAACCTTGCAGTCGTGTAGAATAATTTCAAGGAACTAGTTTAGTGGAATTAATAACATTGATTTGCAAAGAACTTACTATAGATATATCTAACGTTTAGACTACAATATTGGTAAAAAGTATCGTATAGAGGCGTATCAAATAGAAGATGGTATATTATTATCAGGAATAATAAATCAAACAGAAATCAAAGGATAGTTGTTTTATTTAAATAAAACACTTCCCTTGGAATACATTTTTCCGGATGTTTCACAGCACGTTGTTAGTTTTCATTACCCCCACGTAAAAGACCCACGTTTCGCAGTGGAAGAAGCTCCTCGTTTCCCGCGACAATAAAAGAAAATAAAATAAAATATACATCGAATGGGCATACAAACACATTCTGGCAGTGTTCACAAATTTCAAGATAATTTAGGCTTTTTCAAACCTCCTATAAACTCTAAAAAATGTAAAAAAATATAAACTGCTGTACAACTTACCGTGGGGCGTTCACAGAATAATTATTCCCGTCGTCCAATGTATGAAGATGTCATCGGTTTAATTTTTGATTCGCGCCACTCAACGTCGACATTCGTGTACGCACATGTAACGTTCACATGCCGGGCAGTGAGTAGCATGAAATCACGCACGAATCTCTGGAGAGGTTCTCGACGGAATCGTTAATACGGCGCTTTAAATACGCCGCTTTTAATAAGACCGGCTAGTGTCATTAACCTTCGCGATCCACTTAGCGGCTAAACCGTGCTCGACGCGTTCGCCGTGACGACTGGCCTGTTTTTGAAATTCCTTGGTGCTACCTAGCCGAGTTTATGCTTTCCAGGGTCCCGGCCTCGGCCATTGTACTCGCGGCTCGAGATTGTTTTTATTCGCGTGCCGTGCCTGTACAGATGCTACCAATATGGACGTGCTTCCTCGCAGGGGCGACAAGTACGAGTTCCGAAACAAAATTCGAGGTCATCCATAGATATTGCATTGCCCCAAGTGAACGTTGCATAGAAGTTTTCAGAGTTCATTGACCGAATTATTAATTGAATCTCTAGTGATGAAGAAATATAGTACAACGACTCTGTAAGCGTAAGGGAGACCGGGGCTAGTTGACTAATTCCCTTTAATTGTTGTATTATGTTATAAATTATGCTGCGATTCGCGATATTGGAGCATATGAATGACCAGCTTGCCATTTATTGTCATCGTGACAAAAACTTGCGTGTTCTATTGGTGAGAATGAAAAATCTAAAAAGGTCGGCGGGAAATAAATATTTCTGTTTCGACTATTTATGCATTTTTGTCCACTAAGTACTGCTTGATGTTTTTTGATGAATATTTTGTGGAAACGTGATACATTGACTATAATTTAGGGTATTTCATTTTAGCCGGTGCGTGGAGGTTTTGTACGTACGACCCTTAACATGTTCACAATGTCGGACGGGGTTACTTGACTAAGCATAGGAATACCAAAGGAGCCAAAGAGTTGAGCTGCTCAAATCCACTTCCCCCACCATAAATCCCTCCAAATTCACCCCTACCAATTTTACACACTATCCTCTCTTCAAACTCTCAGGCCTTCCAAATAAACCATAACAAACAAGTAGAAAATAATTACAGTATCTAACACCATGATACTTAATAAAAAAAAAATAACAGTGTGAAGGAATGAAAAAAAAATTTGTTGGTCGTAGGATATATATGTACCTACGCCTTTTGTATACTATATTGATGGAATTGGCTGCGTATATATACGCCTTTCGCAGGCAAAGGGTTAAAACTGAAAAGTAAATGCCAAGTCAACCAACCCCATCATACTTATCAACTAACTCCACAGCCGAGGTTTGTTGACTTATTCGTCTCGCTACTCTAAATATAATAAAAACTACGACCTAGACTCAATTAAAACAATTTTAAAAATTAAGCATGTATACCTAATGAAATTTGTAAACTTTTGGCATTCAAGTCAGCAAAATACCAATGGTCTATTTACAAAAATTAGAAATGTTAAAAATTAGTCAACTAGCCCCGGCCTCCCCTACCCATCCTTACTTTCTTACTAATATATAAAAGTGGAACGCTGTCTGTTTGTTTGTCCGTCTTTCATGCCTAAATGGTTCAACGGATTTCAATGAAATATTGATCCTAGATTAGATTATAAGCTATTTATAAATATGCTGTCTAAAATAATAAATAATAATAATAAAAATTCCGGGTGAAACCGGGTAACGGGTCAGCTAGTGGTTTATAAATGTGCTATTGGAACTCTATGTGAACTTGAAGCATCGGTGGTGATTAGGCGTTCGTGATATGAAAAAGTTATATACAAAATATCAGAGTGTCTGGCATATAAGTTGAAAGTTTAAAGGTACAAATCGACGATAAGGCAAAAATATCGTGTCTGCCATGAGGCTTTAATCTCACGCGACAAGTTTCCTGATATATTTTCAAACATCTGATATCTCGCGACTAGTCTCATTATTTACATTTAGTTCTTGGTCAGATTTTTGTCTCACGATACAAAAGTCTCGTGTAGAATCTCATCGTGTATTTGCAACTGTAGAATATAGTCTACCCTTTACTGCTGTTTATTTCTTTTGCAACAGATTCTGTGCACATGGTCGCACAATGTGCTTTTAAACTTGAAACTTTTTCCCTAAATTTTGCAGCTTAGATTTCCCTGCTCGCGTCCTCCGGTTTGCCCATACGCCGACCTACGCCACTTGCGGCGACTCCTCCGCGTCTCGCGCGAACACAACAGGGCAGTATCGTTGCGGGAAATATTATCATCCCGCTGCCAATACATGTTGCACAAGTTTGAATTCCATTTGCATACGGTTACGTGACTCGAGCCGCGCATATTGTACGGTATTGTGCAATACACGCCGCGTGTCGAGGACAAAATGTCGCAGATAGGCGCCATGTTCTCACCCAACGTTCTATCCTGCGCGATACAGCGTACCAGCAAACTCCATTATGGTTTTTGCATTCGCCCATGTGCCACCATAATCAACCCAGTCCCGTGGTAAATTTTTCACCATCCGCTACCCACCTTCGCTTCTTCTATTTTCCCTTCCAAAAAATAAACTCGCGCGAGGCATAATGGAGTAAAAGCAGCCTCGAGACGCTGATCTCGCTTAAAAGGTTCCCCTGCATCTTGCACCGAATTCCCACGCTTAAATTGCCTTCGCGTTGGCGTTTTATTGCAGCATAAGTACTGAAGCTTGCTCGCGATTAATTATAACAAGGCTTAGCGTTGTACCGCGGTTGCTCCGAACCCGAAATTCGATTCCTTCTGATTTCTGAGGCAACTCTGTCGTGAATATGCAAATCCGATGCTTGCAACCTGCTCCAATAACTTTGTGGATATTTTAGGCGACATTATTAGTAAATTCCGCCGTGTAAGCAGTGTTTTATAATTGGATCGTGATATTAAACCCTTCGCGGTCGCACGGGGTGCATCGCACCCCAGGCAATTTCTTTTTCTCTGCCAATATTTCTGTAAATTTTTAGGCCTCAATATTAGATTCTAAAAATTTGGTGGATTTAAAAAAAATATCGCTTTTGTCCACAACTATTTTTTCAAATACAAAAGTCTATTAGGGCATGGTTATATGAGTATTACGAATGTACAGTTATCACTGAAAAGTTAAAATATTCAAAAATACTAAAATGGTAACACAAACAAGACGGTGGGGTGCAGTGAATGAATGTGACCAATTTCTGATTATTAAAAGATGTGACCCCGAATTGTTAATCGATAGCCAAGAGAATCAGCAATTTCGTGAACTAAGTAACTAGAAGTATCGACTGGTTAGAAAGGATTGCAAGGAAAGAAGCATTTGCTTCAAGGGGATAAATAATGTTCCATGATTTCAGAGCTATTCGAGCTCTCCCAATTCGGACGCAGAGAATAATGAGACGTGACCTCCCATTTACATTCAAATTATCTTGAAACTTTCGATTACGGTATTTAAGAGCTCAAACTCGATTTACATATTAATCATTTGCGCATTAAAGTTAAGCAAGGAGGGCAGCCATTAAGCTCCTCTTTTGTTTAATACCTTTGGTAATTGCCCTGTGGTTATTATAACAGAAATGCTTTTTACAGAAAAATTTGATAATGCTGTTGCTCGCGACTATCGTAAAGTCCTGGAAGGAACACTTTTTTTTTTATCATTGCCCACTCGTGAGTAACGTGACCGTGCTAAGTAACTTTTAAATTGCATTACTTTGCAGGGAACTTGGGGGAGGTGCATTCGCCTCTACGCTCCACAGCTCTATTCGGAACTTTCAATTTTATTACGTTTCAGTCCCAAAAGTGAGACAAGAGATCGATGGTTCCCCGCGCATCGAGACCTCGAGCTTTAGGGTCGAACGTTTCCTCATTTTCAACTCTAGTGTAGAAACTCTTCACGTCGTCTTAAAGGCGTTATCGGTCTTCTTATCTATCATGCTTCTATTATCCACCAAAGAAAAGGATAGAATCTCGTCAGAAATTTAAGCACCTCCAAGAATAATGAGGAAATCTTTAAATACAGCACTGTCTATGTTTCGAATAACTGTGACCAACAAATGATTAATATAAATCTTATAGTTACATCTCATAAAATAGTTTCTAACACAATCTCTGATCGCGAGACATTATTTGCTTATAAATCAGAAGAATCTCTTCGAAGGGAAGAAAACTGTCTCAAGAATATTGATAACGATCTAAAGTTTATTAAGTGCACTTCAAATATACAATGCAAGGGTCTAACAATTTTTGCACTTCATTCTGCTACAAATGTAGAGTATAAAGATTCATCCAAAATCAAAAAACCAAAGAAATTCCTTAATTGCACACATGTTGTTATCACGCTACGCTTTCTCATTGTTAAGAAACAATTACACGATGATTGCTATATGTTTAAACGATAGGATCCCGAAAAGGTTTTTTTTGCAAACATAAGTATGCGTAAAATAATATTGAGCGTTTGAAAATTTACAATACAGGGTAACGCGGGAGCGAGTGTAATTGCGAATAGAATCCCGTTTGAATTTTTAGATTCTGTCACGAATTGCATTTTTTACAGTGGCGATAGTGTGCGAAAAATTATTTCGAGAAAAACGTACGCGGAGCGCTTTCGCCTAGTGATGGGCACTTGCCCGCGAGCGCCCTGTTTCCCCTGTTTTATTCGATTAAAACAAAAATCGATTCTTTTTTAGTTGAATAAATGTATTATTAATTAAAAGAAAAATCACATTTCTACCTATTATACCCGCGCCACAATCCATCTTCGAAAAACCCCTATTCTTAAGGCCGTCGCACTGTTGGTTCCCCTTAACTGCCTGTAAAATCTGCACCGTTAGAAATTTTGTTTTAAATTTCTCCCGATTACCCTTGAGATGTGGGATGAAAATATGCAAAAAGCTTTCTTTTTATATTTTGACCGCGAAGTGCCCTTAACTTTACACTGTATCGTCTCCAGAAAGAAGACAATGTTCTTAAATTCGAAGCAAATAATCCAATTTCAATCATTGTTCACGTTCAAATCTATCTACTCACAGTAAAAAAAAAAACAGAAACAGAAGATCCAGAATATCCGATTAAGCTCCGCACCATTGATTCGGATATCAAAGTGTCCGTCGATATTCCGATGATTTATTGGCCGCGAAAAGAAGGCGCCTCCCATTATCCAGCTGGACATAAAATCTCGTGAACGAAAGTCGGGGCCGACGTTCGCGTTTCGTCCCATAATTTCGCCGCGAAATCGGGATCGAGGCCAGGAATCGGCAGGGGGTGGGGGGCAACGGCTGGTACCGGGGCAAAGAGAAGAAAAGAAGGAGGGGGTTGGGTGTGGGGAGCAATTACGTTGCAGAAGCTTCCCAGACGCGAGCAGCGAAGGAGAATCGCGGGGTGAACGTATGGAGGCTGCGCGAGGAGCGAGCGAAACGAGCGCGCCGCTTTCCAGGAAGGTGTTAAAAAAGAAAAGTGCAGGAACAGCCGGGGCAGAAATAGCGCTGGTTAATTTTGCGTCGGTCCGCGCTATAAACGTACATCATACAGCCTCTGTGTCTGTTCATCGTCTGCCCTCCTCTTCTTTTTCGCGCCGCCTTCTTTCCCTCTCCCTTCTCCCCAAGCCTTCTGTTCCTCGCCCTTCTTCACCTGCCACCGTTCCTGTTAACGTTCCAGTGCCGGGAAATTTCGCTCCTCCTCCTCGTTTACCCCTTCTTGTGAAACGACTTCAAAAAGCTACCTTAATTATTACAGATTAGGAACCTGAAGTTTAAAGAGGAGAAGGTGGAAACTTGTAGGAAGAAGGAGATAGAGGAGTTAGGTGTGTAGGATTGTAAATGAACGTGGGAATTGGGGATGCAGAAGGGGGTGGATGCAAGTTCAATGTTTACTCGAAGTATTAGCCAATTTAATAGCATGGGATAATAAATTCGATACTGGGTGTGTGGGCTTGGAGACGTCACTGGATACAGGGTTGTATTTGGATTATCAAGGAGGAGGAACCTCTGGGTTGAGTGATTGAACTGGTTAGGGTGGCTCGATAATGAGTGAGGAATTTCGATGCCTTTTAGGGAAGATTCCAGCATTTGATTGCCGTGGTTAGTCGTTTTGGAGTTATACATTTCACGGAACGTTGGGGTGGATGTAAAAACAGTGTTGTGGAAATGTAAAAGCGTGGAACTCCTGTCGACACGTTTTTCTCCTTTCGAGAGTGGCGAATGAAGATGCATCGTCTCTGCATTGTATTTTTAAATGTATTATTCTGCACTCGGACTCGCTGGAAAAAATGAGTGGAGCAGGAGGAATAAAAATGGTGGAAATATAAGGGTAAAGTTAACTGTCTTCTTTGTATTAACCCTTTCGCTACTACGGGCGACTATAGTCGCCCTCCGCAAAACACCATGTACATACGACGGGCGACTATAGTCGCTCTCGACAAACCTCTTTTATTTTCTCAATCTCTTCAACACTCAATGACGTTCCGCGATTCATAGTAATACAATAGTAATAATAATACAAAATATAATGGTTATAAGACTCTCAGTTCGAACTGTAGAGCTATTGTTGGGCGATTGTAGCTTCGCTTACTGCGGATAATTGCTAACTGAGTCTCATTAAACAAGTGAAGATACGTTTGTGCAGAAAGTATAAATATCTTGTTTTAAAGAAAAGTCCCTGTTCTTCCAAAAGCATGTCAAGGTGGCGTTGGTCAGGCGTAAGACGCAAACCCGAACGCCGAAGACTGTCCACGCGCACTGTGTTCACTTTTGGCGCGAGGTCCCGTTCAGTGGGGGTGCTCCGGCGGAGCGAACTGCCGTAGCGAAAGGGTTAACTACGTAATCTCACATGGAAGGGTCCCATTTTCATTACTGAATACACTCATTACTACCTAGTGTAGTACCTTCGAACTCCTAATTGCAAATCCTGGGGTTAAGAATCCCTTTAATCATATGAGATCCTTAATTCTTTAGAATCTATTATACTTCTTCTCATTAATTTGAAGAAAAAGGATATTAACTGGTGCAGCTGTGAACAGTTATTTCCATTGTATGTTTACCTACTTCCTCTAAGACTGCATTTTTCGAACGTTTCACTTCGCGAATAAAAATGGAGTTGAAAATGACCACGAACACGCTAACGTATGAAGTACACGTATCCGGATGGACGTGGTACCGCAAAGTGTTAAAAAAGTTTCTGTGCGTACACAGTAAATGATGATTTTGAATTCTCTGTTCGTGTTACTTTAATGCTGTTTCGCGCTTGAAATTCTCTTATGTCAAGCTTTAATACTCTTTCCCTTTCGAAGCCCATTCTTCTTTTCGCATAGAAAGTTTCGATGCCAGAACACATGGACCGAACTCATTTCGACTTCGCATCTTTCTCGATTTGGATGTCGACCCTTCTGTTGCCACCATTAATCTTCCGTCCTTGGGGATCGCAATGGTCCTAGATTGGAAATAGAAAAAGTTTTTTATACGAAAAGAACGAGTTGGCGGTTCTTCTGCGTGACATTTTCGAGGAAATTAAATTTGATGCTCGGCGAGGTTGAGGTTTTTGCAATTTTCTAATCAGAATAGGTACTACATCGTTGCTGCTTTCTGGCAGGAATGAAGTAGTATTAAAATCTCTGCCAATATGAAATTTCGACAATTTACAGTTTACAACTGTGGGAGAGGACGAATGATTAAGACAGAAAATCGATTTGGAATTAACATGTTGATGGCGAATGCAAATGATCTAACTGGTAACCTAAATCGTCTAACCAAGATTGATTTTCTAATCAGTGATTGATGTTTGTTCATGTACATCCTGATCCACTTACCTAGCTAATGCATAGCAAATACTTTTTGCAGCAATATTACACCGCCTCTGTAACAGCTTATTTGAGGCTAGCAGTGTAATATTGGCCTAACCTCCAATTTTGGGTGGATTTCAGCTTAACTCGTCACTTATGCAACAAAATTTTAATTCTACACTGGCTTGCGTAACCTCTCAAAAACATCTACGAAATAGCGGGCACCAAAACGTATTTTTGCACTAATTTTGGTACTAATAATACGCACCTTAGCAATTGAGGCAATTGATGGAAAAAGGGCGCATATGCTTATGCGCAGCTTTTCCATCAAATGCCTCAATGATAGTTTTTAAAAAACCATACGTACCTACGTACCTAAAAATATCAATGAAAGCAACGACTTTAGAACGCTAATAATTTCATTAGCCGTAATCTCAGACTAAAAGTTTTGGGTTTACGTCACCATTGCGCTGCTAGTGAAATCCTCAAATAAAGTTGTAAACGTGCAGGTAGAATCTAGAGATAGAACTTTCCAGTCAACCTACTATCCCCGAATGCCAGAAACTAAGCCCGAGTTGCAATAACACAGTAGCCCTCGCAATTATGTAGAATCCAAGAGGCAAACCCACTGTTTACCGTTTGCAGTGGAGAAACCTTGCAGGGTATTGTATTACATCTAAGAAAAACAGCTAACACAGTATGTAACTTGACTCTAGATCCGTTTCCGTTCCATTCCACATTTCCCCACGATCAGTTACCCGCCTCAGTCTCTATGCCCACCCAGCAGTAACCAAAGATTCCCAAGGATCGACGCTGAAGAACGTCCCCCTCTCAACTTCCGCGTCGACTACCCGCTCCGAGTAATCCTGAGAGTTGCAAAAACTGGGATTTAGAAAGGTCGCGTATCTCGCAGGAGAGCCGGCGATAGCATCGAGCCTGACATCATCGAATTACGTATCGACATGGGCCGAGGAATCCCCGCTGACGTTTCAGGGTGGTCGCTGACGGGCGAACGTCGACGTGGACGCATTTAGACGCGCGCAGGATTACGCCGCTATCGACGGAGACGTGACGTTGGCCGTCGGTGTAACGGGGCAACGAATTCCTTTTCCGTTCGACCCTCTAGGATTTATTTGTAGCCCGCGCGATTTGATTATTTTCCTTTCAGCCGGGCTTCCTTCCTTCGACGTCCACGGCTGGTTGTCCTTCGATGGACGCGCCACCGCGAGGGGGGCTCGTGGAAAAATAAATGAGGCAGCAAATCAAAGGGGGCTCTTGCCACGTCCCCAGTGCCTGTTACTCATCCTCTGGCAACCCCACCCTCCCCGCACGCACTTTCAGCGCCACCGCGCTTTCAGCTGCTTTGTCAAGTGCCCCGACATCGCTCAACGTCTTCTTCCCTTGTTTGTTCCAGACGTGCCCAGCGAGCAATCTGTTTTCGTGATGCTGAACGGCGAGGAGAGCGAGCTGAGATTCCTCAACATCGTGAACCCGAAGGTGAGCAACCGTTGTCTGGTAGAGCCGTTGTCTTATTACTGTAGTGCCTCGCAGTTAACTGCTTGTATTATTTGCACAGCGCGGCATAAGCGGTTCTGTGTGTTTGTAATTATTCTTGGTATAAATTGCTAGCTAGTGTCGCCGAAGGAATTAGCTCAGGACCCTTGGTCCAGGACCGGCCTTCTCTATAAAAGGGCACGGATGCAAGAAATATTTTAGGGGCCCAAAGAATTTTTTAATGGTAAAAGAACATAAAGCCGGGAATCCACCTGGAAGCTAAGCTAAGCTGTCCTATGCGATGCTATGGTTTAAGCTTAGCTTTTGGTGGAAACGGTTTCATAAGAATGTATTGGAGCTAATTTTTTTAAAACGGATTCCCGGCTTAACGTCTTTTCGTGAAAAAAGGATATTGACAACGAGAAAGAAAATAAAAGAATTAAGTAAAATAAGCAGTGACATATTTAAATATGTGGCATTTTTATTGCCACATCATTGTAACATTAGATTATTATATTATTATATATTAGAAGTTGTATTCTAATTTCATTTTTGACAGTGCTCGCATACCATGATATGGTTACCGCAACCGCAATTGCGGTGTGTCCATAGTATTGCCACTTCTGTGTTTAAGGCCGTGAAATTCAAGTCGGTTTATAAAATTTAATTAGTTCTAATCACATCAAAATATTTCGTTTTAATTTTTTTCTTTTCGTCCTTTTTCTTTTTTTCTGTGGCTCCTGTACCGCTCGAGGCCCGGGTGCCTTGCACCCGTTGCACCCTCCCTGTGGCCGGCCCTGTCTTGGTTTTTCATAGCTTCTAGATGCCTGTCATTAGCTTTTAGTTGTACAATTTGTGGGCTAGTGGAATTCACTCGTTTCTGCGGGTGAGATGAAGTTGGCGATACAATTTTATTCAATCAGATAATTATTATAATTTAATGATAAGTTTATTGAACATGTCATTAAATCAGTATTTTGGACTATTTTGAATGTTAATATCGATTTAGAGATTTTCGTATTTGACTCAATACCTACTCCTTATATTTGTTTTTAAAAGACGGAATTGGAGAACATATACCCGGACGCCTTCGTTGTCATGTACTCTGTGATCGATAAGGCGTCCTTCCAAAGGGCCGAGGAGATTCTCGAACGTCTGCACGATCAGGACCTCCTGCGAGGGAAGCCAGCTATATTAGTTGGCAACAAAGTGGATCTGGTTCGATCCAGGGTGGTCTCTTCCCAAGGTTAGTGCATATAAAAAGAAACTCTGTTCTTATTCCTCAACCCTTTATCCTAGAGTCAACATTAATGAAATTAATTACCCGCGATCTATAAATACGCATCAACCCAAGAGGCGTAATAAATAAACTGCCACACAAAATATCGATATTCATTGATTTATAGATAAATCATTTTAACCTTCACTTGCTAGTATCTACCTACATTTATACACACTCTAAAAATTAAAAAAAAACAAATATATTCCAATCGACATGTACGCCTCTAGAACAGATATAAATTTAACACCAATTGCATTAAACGTTCCTCACCCACTTCAGCACAATTCTAATCAATTAAAGCCCTAAAAGTACTGGAAAACAAATTTACTTTTAACGCCAATTGCATTAAACATTCCTCACCTATTCCAATACAATTCTAATCAATCAAAACCCTAAAAGTACTAGAACCCCTAGAGAACAAATCTCTGGTGGGCGGACAAACGATTAGAATATTAACAAAGTGCTACTAACCCAGACCAGGTGTTAAATTTTGGACGCGAAACTGGCTAACATATCTGTAAAAGAATCCTCTATCTAGCACTGCGATTCACAAAAGAAAAAAGAACAAGAAAGAACCTGCGTAAGCTTCAGGCAAAATCTGAGCTATACTGGCTTGCCCGCCCACTAGAGAAATATTCACCCAACTCGAATTGCATCGAACATTCCTCGCCTATCTGAAACAACCGCCCTCCCGGGGTAAAGTTACCAATGGTCCCGTGCTATTTGCAAACACCTAGCGTATATGTCCTTGCCAACGACCGGGGTTAAATATACACCCGCCCCTTTTCTGATCCATGTCCACGTGGTCGACGCAGATGGCAAGTGCATGGCCTGCACCTATCGGGTGAAGTTCATCGAGGTCTCGGTCGGCATAAACCACAACGTGGACGATCTGCTGGTCGGGATTCTGAACCAGATTCGACTGAAGACCGTCCAGGGGAGCGCGGAGAATCGGGTGGCGAACGGCGGTACAGAGGGCGGAGGGCACTGGTACAAATCCAGGGGCGTGGTGCGTGCCAGCATGAAAGCCAGGCAAATGTTGACCTGGCTGTTCGGCAAGGAGGACAGCAAGTTCAAGAACTGCGAGAACCTTCACGTGCTTTAAACAAGGGGGTAGGGGGAGGGGGAGGGGGTTGGATCTCCCGGCCGTACCTGAGGCTGGATGACGGGGGAGTGTTGTTCTTTCCACGGAGCTCGCATGACTGGGTAGTCGTGGGATATTCTGGGCGAGAGTGCTCTGATGCAGAAAGCACTGGGATAATTAGTGTCTGCCAATATGCACGATGGTACACTGGACAGTGTACGGCTGACAGCTATATTGATACCTCCATTGCTCTTTAACTCGTGACAGTCGACTTAGGATATGATGATGGAAGGATGTGGTTGTCGACGTTGTTTTCGGGGTTTCAAGGTCGTCAGTGGCTTTGGAAATAGAGCCACTGGTTTCTTAATGACTCGTAAGGGAAGTTCGGCACATCGGAAATCCAAAAAGAATCTGAAACTTTGAGACATGCAGCTCAAGTGTTGAAGGAAATATCTACGAAACTGCAAAAGATATTAAAAAGAAGCTAAATTCGTAGTTCTATGGTTTTCTTTTTATAAAGCGGCGATGAAGGATGTGCGAAAAATATTATTCTTTTCAAAATTTGAACCACTCTTTTTTTGGATAATTCTTTGTCACCATATTGTAGGATATCAGAAGCTACAAAAATTTGAATTGAACTTTTTTCGATATCTTTTACAGTTATAATATGAAAACTCGCAATTTCTTTGAGGGGTTGTTTTCAGACTTAGGACCGTTTTATTGCCGAATAAAAAAATAGTTACGTTATTAGCACCACTTGAGCTGCATTTCTCCAAAGTATCAAATCTGTTTGAATTTTCCGAGTTGCCGAACTTCCCTTGTCAATTTAAGGGGGGTCGTTGGATACGAAATATTTCAAAGAGATAAATGTAGAACGTTTGGAAAATATATTGATGGGAGCAGCGGTCGTAGCCGCGATGGAGACACCGGTTCTCGTTAGATCACCGAAGTTAAGCATCACGGGGCGGGTACTGGGGAAAGATGGGTGAGAAAACCACCTTTCTCCCGGTGTACCGCTACTGCTGGGACCCGAAGGAGAGAGAGGAGGAAAAAAGATAAAAAGGACTATAGTTCGTTGGGCAATATAAAGCGATAGGCTTTGAAACGACATCCTGTTTAACAGGAAAAGAAAAATACAAAATACAAATACATTGATGCGAAGCAGAGGAAGGGAACACAAGAATAAAATATATACATTAGATGATTTCTCACATTAGATATCCCATAATGTGTGTAACAGCACAGGGATACATACCACAGAATTAGTGTTTAACTTACCTTTCATTTCAGCATACAGAAAATGTGTTCCCTTTTTAAAAAAAAGTATTGACGACTTCGAGGAAAATGGAAAAATCTTTTGATCGTTTATGACCTCTTCTTGAAACCGAGCAACTTCTACGTTTCTTTTTCTAACGTTTTTACGAGCAATGAAGGTTTACTTATACGTGTCCCACCTTGTATATTTGGTACACACTCTGGTGACAGTGTTTCGTTTAGGAGGGTGGCCAATTCGATTCAGTGAACTGTTCAACTTCGGTACACCTGTTTCTCTTATTTTTAAAAAAAAAATCCTCGCGCTTCCCATCTCTTTTTTCTCAATAATACAAGAACATTAACGGTGCAGATGAGTGTGGATGCTTGCAACAATCTCAGAGATCCTTCGCGTTTCCTTCAGCTCCGTAATACCGTACATCCCCTGCTGCGTTCACAATCCGCTTACCAATATACAGATCGCGGCTGTCGTGATTCCGAAATCCGTTGAATGCTCGGAGAATATAGCTCGGGAGATTGATAAGATTATTTCTCTGTTGCTAAAGGATTCGTGAATTGTACACAGCGTTCAAAGGCGAAGGTAGAACATTTATTACTTGGGAAGAACCTAGCAACTTCACAGACGCATGCAATCGTGAACGTGAAAATAATTCAGAGAATATATGAACTTTCGTTAAATCTTTTTTGTTTTATAAGTCACGAAACTTCTGCTTTCCAATGACGGTTCCAGTTTGAAACTTCGAACTTGGCGCCTGATGTAGCTAATGATCTTCAGGAAACTAATTGCGCGGATCGTGGAACGAAGTTGGCCACCCGCTTCGCGAGAATTGGAAAGAATGGGGATGCCGAGCATTGAGGTGCGATCAAAGTGCCAATTAATCGAACCGAACGTGACCCATTGTTTCTCCGCGAACGATTAACACTGAGTAGAACGTACCGACATTTATCGAGGATCTACTCGACGACTAACTTTAGTATTAATTCGCCAAGAGCATCGCCAATGTTAACTGACTCTGCGACCACTCGACATCACACGCGAGGGGTTCGGGACAGAATTTATACGCGAGGTTTGATTAATCCTTTGACCCTTCAGTTCTCTTCGATCGTTTTTAAAAAGAGGCAGGTACGTTCATCTACCTTAAAAAAATTCATTCTTCTATGCGGTAATTGGATTTCACTCCCTAACACCTCAAACCTTTCAAAACCCTCTATCAGAGACATTAAAAAGGGCGAAATGAAAGATACGTAAACGTAGTCTTCGTGCCCACGAAAATACGCGTGAGATTTCGTTACAAAGATATATTAACTTAATAAATATTCCGTTTAAAAATTGAATTCTAAACGACGCGGAAAACAACCGACCTCCGGTTTAAATTTTATTCTCCCTTTCCTTTTAAACTATTCGAATTTCATCGATAATGAATGCCCGCCGCTGCAACGATTGCTTGCAAATCTTCTGAAGGTATTGTTCGAAGGGAAGAGGTCAGGGCAGGTCAAAGGGTTAGTCGGTGAGGAGAAAGAAGCCCGATACCAGACAGTTCAAAAATCGACTCCAGGACGGGTACGAAGGAATTTAATCGGACCACGGCACGAACTAGTGGCCATTATACTTTACGACGTTACTTGTACAATAAGACCAATTTAATCTTTTTATCCGAGCTGTATATACTGGTAAGTTTAACGATACGGATCTGTGTACCTACTATGTCAAAAGCGAGATACGTGTGTTGTTATAAATTATAAATTACCCCCAGGCGAGTGTACATCGTCGTAGGTATATTCCGATGGTATACTATATCTGTGGATCAAAAGCAAGTCGTTAGTTTGTGTAGATGTATATTAAAACGATTGACGTGTTACTGTATTGCGTGTTTTCCTCAAGTGAACGGGTACTAAACGATATAGACGTCGATTGTAATGTTTACCGAGATACATATTCTTTTTGAAATTTTGAGAGCGAATTACGAAAGAAGAGAAAGAATATATATATATATATATATACATACACACACATAAACATATACTGTCCACTGTCTATTTTCTGCGATCTCTACGCCTGTATACCCGAATTATGTATACACATATAGTACACACATATGTATATGCGTATATTTAATCGAGCAGCCCTGTGGCGGGGGTGGTTTCCGCGGCGCGTCTGTTTCAGGGGCCAAATCGAAGGGGCGTCGAGTGAAAAGAGTTGTCGAGAGTTACGGTAGGATGCGAACGGTATTCGATCGAAGGGAATGCTATTTTGAAAGGAGAAATAATTAGGAACGGATGAGCGGAGTGAAAGCTGGAGGGGGCGTAACGAATTTAAATAGAACTCCAAGTTAAAACGAGGCATTAGATGGGCGAGAACAACAGTTCCCGGGGGTTGTAAATTTCTGACGGAGTGGACCGGGTAGAAGGTATGAAATGAATTAGAATGCTAAATTAAGACGGGTCGTTTGGTCGGGGAAGGCGCGATTCCAAAAGGATTGCGCGGGGATGGCAAAGCGAAAGGGGTGGAAGGTTTTTGAGCTCCTTTGTCTTTGGACAGTAGCGAGCTAAAATAAATTCCTACGCGAGGGCGTAGGGGCGTTAAGCTGGTAGGGATTTAAATTGCAGAGTGTGCTGCATCGTAGGAGGCATCGATTTTAAACAGTTTTCAATACGAAGATACTTTATGCACCGAGCAGGTACAAACTCCGCGAGTCTTGGACCAAGCTGATTGTGAGTAGCTTGTAGCGCAGAGAGTTACGTCGCAAAATATACTCTCGGGCCGAAAGAAATTGTGCGTTTAAATAAGTGCCCGAGATGATATTAAACTTAATTACAATTCAATCGAGCAACTGATCAGTGATCACAGTTTAACCCTTCGTGGTCACACTTCTGTGAAGTTCCGCGGTGGTCACGCAGGGTCCAATCAACCCGCTTGATTTTTAAACAGTTACCGTACGAACTGTATCGGTCCAATCAAGTCCCAGAAAATTATAGTACACAGTTTGAACATTGCAGAATATGGAGCAGTTACGTTTTAGTAAGAAATGAAATGACAAAATGCAAAAAAAAATCGGAAAGTTCCTGAATAATGAGTTTTTTTTTACTAAAACAATCATAACTCCTTTAATTTTCAATTAATTTTCGTACAGATCGTGGCTGATACTAATAAGATATAGTCCTTTTCGAAAATATATAGTTTCATAGTGTGTATTTAAAAGAAGGTATTTATTTTGTGATCCGAATGTTTCTGTAACGGCTGCGACTTACCAACGGACTTTCTGATTAAAAACGGTCTCTACCGGAAAAGGAAACCTCAAATTTCCGTAAAATGTCAGGGCAATGCCATTTCAAAGCCAGGAACTCACCGACAGCAAGCTACAAAGTTAAAGGCGGGAATATTGGGCCCACAGTGACCATGGAGGATTAAAACAGTAAACATATTGAACGAGGTGAGATAACAAACCGAACAAACTGTTGGACTATAAGTAGACACCAACGCGAAAGGAGAAAGTGATCTAAGGGGGCAGACTGTAAAGAATCAGGAAAATCGATTGTTTCTTTTTCACATTTTCTGAGAGACGCACGTTTCAAGAATGCTCTCTGCAAAGTTTATGAAGAAATTCGCGAAATTGGCGGAGACACAGTATTTCCCGTGAAGCGGTGTCAAGCGCGCGACTGAGCCGCGCGGAACTTTCAACGCGCTTCCCTCAGAATGACATTTTTCAACCGCGTTGACAGTCTACAGAGAAAACTATACGTCCAATTGACAAGGACATTTATTGCGCGAAAAACCCGTCGCTATTACGCGACGATCAGTTTTTTTCAATTAACTACCTGCTTCTATTCTTTTTACCAACATTCCCCAATTTTGTACCCCTAAAACATGATTTTTTCCAGTGGTCCGCCATTTTCTAATTTTTTGCGATTTTGACTTTTTTTGATCGTCGCGTAATAGACGCAGGCTTCTAGTTTCTAAATATTTCTGTCTCTTTGAATTCGGATTAACCGTATGGCCTGGGCACTGTCAACGCGACAAGCACGATTTTGTCGCAGCGCACATTTCGACGAAGAGTATACAGGAAACGTTTTTATGAATTTGATTGAAAAAAATATTTTCTTACCCTTCGATACGAACATTATTAACTACAGTGACTCGCATTAATATTCGGACACTTTTTAAAATCGCATAACTTTTTTAGAATTGGTCCAAACAACTTGAGTTTTTTTGAGAAGCTAGAAGGATTAGTTTGCTAACTGACGCGTTTCGTTGTTTTGAAAAAAATGTATTTGGTTGGAATAGCGAAAAAGAATAGTAAAGGTCGATTTTTAAACTTTTTTTTGCGAGCTTGTAATGAAAATTAAAAGAAAAGTTTGTAGATTGCAGCAAGTTGTATGCGTGTCTAATTTTTTTTTGAATTTTCATTACAAGCTAACAAAAAAAAGTTTAAAAATCGACCTTTACTATTCTTTTCGCTATTCCAACCGAATACATTTTTTTCAAAACAACGAAACGCCTCAGTTAGCAAACTAATCCTTCTAGCTTCTCAAAAAAAACTCAAGTTGTTTGGACCAATTTTAAAAAAGTTATGCGATTTTAAAAAGTGTGCGAATATTAATGCGAGCCACTGTATACTAAGCAATGCATTGATTTACTTGCGTTGTTTGGTTGAAATAAATTCCCGAGCGCACCCTTGTGCTTCGGACCGTTACAGTGGTCTGCCCCCTTGGTAGAGGCAGATTAATTTTCAATTTTTTATATCACCACCACCGCCTTCCTTCGATTGAACGCGAACCGTGGAACAACCTCGCCGCAGCGCTGCCACTCGAAACCAAGCATCCGAATAAAAATTCTAAGACGTAAGGTTTGAACCATCAATCCTGTGTACTTGAGTGGGAATGGTTCCCTCGACGGCAACCAGTTTTGCCCGCCGTACGCCGATTCACGACGATCGCCGTCGACCAAGTTCGTTCTACTTCGTATCAGTTGCGGATTACATACCAGAGTTAACCGTTTTTCGTGTGTTGTGTCGGTTTTTGCGTCGTCGTCGTTGTTGTTAATTGTTGCATTGAAAGGAATAATGGTGCGAGCAAGATTCTGTTAGAGCGGCGTCACTCCGACTCGAGGACCTTAAACGGAGATTCTTATCAAGTGCCTTTGTGTATTTTTGTAATTTACGCTAACTCGATGTAAGTCTTACAACAAAAGAAAAAAAGAGGAAGAAGAAGAAGAAGAAATACGATCAGTGTAAACATTCGAACGTATGCCGATGGACGAAGCAACGTAACGCTCTTCTTCATTTCCCGACGATTTCGTTTCGTACGCGATTCTCCGCGCGCTTTAACGACGCCTGTACTTTCTATCATTCTTTCCTTGGTTTCTTTCCATAGTTTCAGCACCGCCGGTTGCTTCCTTTACTTCGCGGCGAATGCCGCGAGAGGGGTGTTAGCGCGAGAGCTCGGGGGCTGCGGGGTTGTTAGAGGCCTGGCACCGAATTCGAAACGAGCGACAGAGACAACGCGACGCGTCGCTGTCCTGTGAACGTCTTAGCCCTTTGCGGTTGGATGTTGCACAGTGGCGAATTTGCCTAAAATCATGGCCAAAAGTAAATTTTTCTTTTCATTTCTAAAGTCTGTGTAGTGTACTTCATTTATGAAATAACAGACTATGCTTTTCGATTATAATCGATTTTTAATCCGCGATTCTCTGAGATGCAGTTTCAAACTTAACAGCGCTAGAAAAGGGATTTTTCAGGTGAAACTAGAAATTGTGTTACGATTTATTGTCGATGTAAGAAGATCTGTCAATGTTGGTATAATCAAATATGCTCGAACTTCGTATTTACATTGATTTTATTATTTTTTAAATATTTATACAGCTGTGGTAGATAAAAATACGAGACCTGTATATGTTTCTCTTTCTTCGAGCGAATAGTCGTGAATCAAGCGAGATTGAATTTAATCGATTTTATTTTAAATAAGGTTTTAAATGTCACTGAAGGAGTTCTGATTGAAATTACCTGGGACAGTGTTATTATCGTCATTTGGAAATAGCGTTAAAGGGAGTTAAAAAGGAGTTGGTATATTATTTACGATTAAATATCGCGCCGAATGCGTTCTACGTATATTACAAAACTGTACATGAATGCTTTAAACATATAACAGTAGAATTCAAAAATTTCATTAGAAAAAGTACCTGACTGTCTTCTGAAGTCACGTTATTGTAATTTCTTTCAACAATTTAACTTAGATTTGGCGATATTAATTCTGGCCACGATTTCGAGCAAACTCGCCACTGTGCGTTGCGCCAGGTGTGACGCGGGTTCGTTGGCGATGAAAATGTCGCGTCTGAAATGAGAGGAGATCGGGAAAGGAACACTTTAGGCCTATCCTAGACGAAGCGATCTCAGTTGCGCGGTGACAAATGTTATTTTATGCTGCTGAAAATATGGGGTACTTCGTCCCTTCGTATCAGTGAATGAATAAGTGAGGCGAGGTGCAGTCTAAATTACAGTCAGTAGAAGAGTTATAGCAAACTCGTACGATGAGACAGGCGCAAGGAGGCGTGGGGACAAGTAGTTCGAAATAAATATAGGGAGACAAGGACTGGAGCCTGGAAACAGTACGAGGTACTGTATAGTATGGAATATATCGGAACTATGATTCAATTCCCACTAATCCCATTGCAGGTCGCGCGAAACCCTAAAATCCTATAATGGGACACCTTATATGAGCTGGGTCTGTCTACCTAAATTGCTGCCGCCATTTAACTGCCCAACTTTCGACTTCGCTGTACCTCTGCTATTGACTGTACGATTTATACCACAAACACAGGACGAATCAGCTACTACCAGGCAATTGGTGGAGGTTCTCGTAAGATGTCCGACCAACAAAGGGTTGGGGAAAACGTTACGTCAGCAAATTGACCAGCTTCCCCGCGGTACGCCCAATCTATGTCCTCTTACGAATCTAGCTGTTAATCCGGATGATTATCGATGTATCCTCAGTGCTGTAACGTTCTCGTGTCTGTTCGTTGTAACGTGTGACGTGACAATACTGCCATCCCTTCGGTCGAAAGAGGTACGCGGAAGGATCCGATCGGGGAGCGACTGTGCTCGTGTCGCGACGGTTTTGACGGGGGCGATAGAAGAACGATGATTAGCGCGGACGTGCGTCCTTTAACGGAATATTTTCGATGTAAGATAACCTGTCATCCAAGGAAGTCTGACGAATGGCTCTAATCCCGAGGGATTATTGTACATCGGTAATAATAAAGAAGTGACATCCCAAATGATTCCTCGCCGTCTTTCTCCGTGCACCTTCTAGTATTCTCATCGTTTGGCCCGTAAATTTTCTTTAAGAGCAGCTTCCGATGTGAATAATACAATAATTAATTGGAACTTAGAAAAAAATTAGATATCTACTTAAGGGGGTGTAGGACGATCGAAATTTTGAGAGATCGATTTTTTTTATTATTATTAATTCTGAAAGTGCCATGCTGCCGTCTTTAGTTAAAATGTCCTATCTAACATTTTGAAACAACCGAGAAAAATGAAGTTTTATCATTTACTTTGTACCGTCCTTATTTTTCTTCATTCAAATTAAAACATGTCATTATTTCGTAACAGCCTAATATAATTTTTTGTAATAGGTGTACCGGTAGGTGATGTATTATTACCGTACCAACTGATTAATTGTTTTAGATAGGATATTATAACCATTTGGAAAAAAGTTAGATTAAATACATTATACTATTTATAAATCTTTACGAAGCACGTAGAGTTTTCTAACTTTAATTAAAAGGTAAAAGGCGTGTGGAACTTCAAGTATTTCAACATATCTCGAAAAATGAAAAAATGCTAGATAGTACAGTTTAACTAAGGAGGGCAGCATGCTTCGCGAACATTTCCAATGATAACGGCCTCGTAGAGCGGTATTGGCGTAGGGGACTACACTTTGAAGCCGTCTATCTCGAAACTACATTTTCCAACACGGTGTACATAATGAGTCTTGAACGAATGAATATTTTCACTGAAAATTTTAACTGAACCCGTAGAAATTCCTTTCTCTGTCGCGTGGAATTTCCGCGCCAACATTGGATGTTTGTGAAACATTTTATAACTGATTAAAGGCGATTTGTTTTCGCGCGAAAATGCGGGGTAAACAAATTTATTCGTGCGTGACTTTTACAATTTTTATTTAAATTCGCCCAGCAAAATTTCCCGGGATAATTATCAGTGCAGAAATTACTCACCCCAAAGCATTTTGCTTTTAGAGATTGGTTCACCTGGTACTATGTACACCGAATACAGCTGCGCGCTACGCGGGATCATTTTTAGCTTTAAATAACTTGAATAATTTTCAATATTCTGACAATTTATTTTATTTACATTACTTGTAAAAGCGTACATAAAAAAACTGTGAAAAATACCGGTGTGGTGATTATTTGATATCCGAGTAATCCAACCGGGAAGAAACCGTCGATTTCAATCGTGCAGCAGTCCTTGAACCTAACCCAGACCTAACCCAGATCTTTTTTTTTTAGAGGGGGAAAATACATTTACGCAGACCCCAATATTTGATGTCGGGGTTATGTGGGACTACCCGCAGAAATTGCGGACTACCCACTAAAAACTGCTCTGACGCCCTCGAAGGGTAGGCCCCAGGGCGGTACCCGGAACTTCTGACGTAGTACGTCGGGTACCGCTAAGAATCTAACCCAGACCTAATCCAGACCTCCTTAAATGTCTGTTCTGAGAAATTTAAAACTTTTAACCCTTTGTGGTTACACGGGGTGTACCACGACCCAGGCATTTTCTTCTTTCTTTGCAAGTATTTCGGTAAATTTTTAGACCTTAATATTAAAATTTAGAAATTTAGCGATATTTAATAAAAAACATCGCAGTTTTCCAAAACTAGTTTCTCAACCACAAATTTCATCACATCAGAATATAGATTTCTAGAAAAAGACTGTTACGAATGAGAATTACGAATGTACAACTACCACTGAAAAGTTAAAAGATTAAAAACTACGAAAATGCAACTAAAAAAATGACGCTGAGGTGCAGTGAACCCCGCGTGACCAATTTATGATTACAAGAAGGTCTGACCACGAAGTGTTAATGCAACGTTTAATTTAAATTTAATTAATACAGCGTCCAGTCAGATATTCTTACGTTTCATTTTAGGAAGCAGAAACTTGCGAAATGCTTCTGAAGAACAGAGAACTCTTTAAATTATTCCTTGTAATCGCAATTTGTCCAATTCGAAGTTGCATGTTATATCCAACCTTTCATCGCGTTCATCGCAAGTTGGAAATTGGAAATCGACTCTGAAACTATCCGCGATTACAGAAACCAGGCTTCCGATCGCCAATGCCAGGCGGATGGTGAACTTTTGGACCCCAACATGATGCACACGGTCCCACCATCGAAAATCTGTACTTTTTCAATGTTAATATCGTATCGTAAATCTTATCGCGACGCTTAGTTGATAAATAACACCGCGCCAGACGCATGCGTCCTGTGCATCGATTATTTTGATTGGTGCCAGATATTACCAGCCTCCAGTCGTGGCAGCTTGCCACGGTCGGAAAACGAATGTCGATTTCTTGTAACCTCGAGCCGGTACGGTAAACGATAATAAACAACACTGCAATAAATAAAAAAAAGGAATGATACCGTAAATGAAGGAAACCGCGGGGAAATGCGACGGAGGGACGGCTGGATGAGGGATCAACGGAATTCCTTATCGAGAAAGGTAAATGAATTGGAATTAAATATTCCTTAAATTGTTACAAGTGTAGTGGCATTTAAGGGGAGGTTCTGGTCTAGAGCCCAAAAAATAGGTGATATTTAGGAATTAATTAAAGGAAAACTACTACATATAATTTAATGGGGCTTGTTGCATTGTATTAAGGATGTCTTACATTATAGAAATATATTTTTTGTTTTATAATTAATCATTGCAGACAGCCTTGGGGAGTCGTTAAAGTTAAGGCGTCAAAAAATTGATCCAAATCGGGGGGATCTCTATCTCCAAAAGTTATTATCCGATTTGACTGAAACCTTGTTTATTTTGAAGATTATTCTTTTGGCTAGGGGGGGGGGGACAAGAAAAATTACAAAAAGTTGAAAATTTATAATTTTCAAAGGCGATGAAAGGACGAAAAATACAGGGGAAAGTGATTTCAAACTTGAAGTGTCGTTATTTTCTAAAAAAATGTAATTTTTGCAATCTTTTCTGGTTTCCCTTCTAGCCAGAAGTATATTCTTCGAAATAAAAAAAGTTTCAGTCGAATCGGATAATAACTTTCGAAGATACAGGTCCCACCATTTTGAGAACACTGTTTCGAGAAAAACGCATTTGAAGTTTTACGCGAGCGCCGGAGTGGACGGTTGTTGCCCATGCCTTTGCCGCTACTCAAATGCCTATAACTTGGGGAATTTTACGAATTTCAACAAATCCTTTTAAACACGTATTCCTAAAAGATTGAACATTCGAAAAACGAAATAAAAAAAAATCGACATTTAGACCAGAACCTCCCCTTAATCAGCCTTCGATATCAATTACACGTTGCTTATTCTTTTCATTTTACCAATGCGTCGATGCTTTTAAATGTTTCAGCTGAGTTTAGTACTCGATTTCGTGCAAAAACCCCTTTGGCGCCAGAGAATTTTAATCTCTGAAGGGTTTCGAGGGATTTGATAATGGTTGATAAACAGCATGGCCACTGCCAAGCCAACCACCTGCAAAGAGGCGATCCGTCGATGGGAAGAGGAGAACGAGCAGGAGGCTTCCACCGCGAAAGAAGTTCTGCTGAACTTTCAATGGCCCCCTGTAGAGAAGATGGACAATGCCTTGGCGACTTTGGTCAAGTGCGAGAAACTTTCCTTGTCGACGAACATGATCGAGAAAATCGCAGGTGGATACCACAGACAGCCTTCTTTCTCTATTGCCACTGTTTCCACGATGTCTCTTCCCACCTTCCTAAAATTTCTTCGTCTCTTCATTTCGAAGCCTCGCTTCCTTTGGCTAGAATATAAATCCGCGAGCCACGCGAACGTGTGGCAATTCGCGCGCAATCAAGCGAAACAGACAAGAATAATGAACGGGGAATGTTCGACAGGGCGAATAATTCGATGTGAACGGAATTGAATTAGAGGTGACGAGGAACGGACCGCAGCTGCCAGTCTCGGCCTCCTTAATTGACGCGTAATTTCGCCGCCATTAATGCAATCTAATGAAAAACCGATTATTCTGTGGAATATCCACCTCCTTCCACAGAATTCCCCAACTCTCAAAATAAGTTATCAGCTATTCAAAATGATTAAATAATCAATCCGAACTGGTACTTCGACGTTTTCAAAATTTCACATATTACTTCCGTGAGAAAGCCCAAGGATTCGAGGGAAAAGAACTGAACTGTCTCACTTAAGCACCTTCTATTCTCATCCAATCACTTTCGCCCACATTCACTCAACTTTCGCCCACATTCTTGACGCGAGCAAGGATTTGCGAAGCAGAGATGACTAATCCACTCAAGTCGCTTGTCACAAAGTGAATTGCCATTAAATGGAGCATGAAACTGGAGACCCGCTAAAGGTGCTCTCGTCTGGCGCAGGGATCGGGACGTTGAAGAACCTGAAGATCCTCGCGTTAGGTCGCAACTTAATTAAAGGATTCTCTGGGCTCGAGGCATTGGGGGACACGCTCCAGGAGCTGTGGATTTCGTACAACCTTATCGAGAAGATGAAGGGGATCAACGCGCTGAGGAACCTCCGCGTACTGTACATGTCGAACAATTTGGTGAGGGAGTGGAACGAATTCAACAGGCTCCAGGAACTCGCCATGCTTCAGGATCTCGTTTTTGTAGGGAATCCAATTTACGAGAGCCTCGAGGTACTCTTAATTCTTCCTTAATCTCAGTTCAAGCTCTACAGCCAATCCACGTAGCCATTTATATTTTACTATTAGATTCCTCGATACGAAGATACTTATATGTTGCATTATCTAATCAGTGTGTAATTAAAGGGTTACGCTACCCTGAAAGTTTTGAAAAAATGTGTGTCTTTTCTTTGCATTTTCCTACTTCGTAAAGTTTTAAGAATAATTTAAGTCATGGTAGACGCAAAAATTACCCAAAGTAGCCGAGTTGTGGACTCTAAACGAGGCGCGGATGACGATATTCCGCAGCAGGTAGCGACCATTCTACTTTTCTTCTTTTGCGTTTTTCTCGAAACTACACTTTCCAAGGTGATATATCAAATATCTCCAAAACTATTTGCCCGATTGGTTTCAAACTTGGTACGCATATTCTTAATGGTATTGTCTACAACATAGCATATCATTTTTTTCATGCGATAACCCATTCGTATATAATAAATGTTTTAAGTTCATTTTGTCAGGTGAAAACGAATAATTTTCTTCACCTTGCTCTCATTTGTGCAATAATTTTCGTTTTCTCAAATCCGTACGCTACGTTGCAGGTATTTTATTAAGGAACACGAAAATCATCGTCTTTTTCATTTCAGATGAGCCTGGGCGTTACAATTTGTTGTATCAGCCATGCGTGTAACGGCGGACGAGCTCCGCGGGACAGCAAATAACTCGGTCATTTTTTAATATTTTTGTACAGTATTTATACAATATACGCACTAATACATGTTCTACGCATAAGAAGAAAAGACATGATTTTCAAGCTCATAGTATCGGTAAAAGAAATTCGTCTAGCTTAGTGCTGTTTCGAGCGCCTCAGGGTGGCGTAGCCCCTTAAGGGACGTGTAGCTTTAGATCTAGAGTCTTCATAGCCTTTAGTAAGTTAAATGGAAGAAATTGAGCTAAGAGAGCGACAGGCTAGAAGAAATGCTGTGAAAGTTAACAACCTACTGTGCTTTACACTTGCAATTAACCAGGTTTCCAAGTAGCAATAACACAGTTTATTTGAACTCTCTTGATGCTTCAGTGTACATGTTGACTTCAAGATCCCCTTATGATGCTGCACACAGATTTTTAGCGCTCAATGTAACAATGACGGTATATGTAATTTTTTAGGGGGATCAGTGGAGGTCAGAGGTCGCCAGACGCCTGCCAATATTGGAAAAACTGGACGGTGAACCGATTATTCGATCAGAGGAATGTTCGTGTGTAAACCAACCGCAGACACTCGACAGTCCTTTGCAGTCCCAGAAATCGGTCGAGCAAACTGCTGGACAATAATGTTGCAGCATATTTCTACGCACCTTTTTCTTATTCTACATATTCAGCCATTGCTTCCTCCTTTTTAGCAAACATTTTTATAACAAGCCCTTTACGTCATTGCTACTTCTTGAAGTTATTCCACGCTTTATATAAAGTCTAAGAAAAGCTGAACATTGTATAATTTTATGCTAGTGAGCAATATTTACAGAAAATAGCAAAACATATACATTTTGAAATATTAAATCACCTGCAAACTGAGTTTCCCTGTTTCTTTTCACGCGGACTCAAACTTCCCTCTTTATCTACAACTTCTTTTCAAAATCCCTTTCTACCGAAGGTAGCGCCTCTATTATTAATTAGTGGGTGAAATAAATACACAGAACTTGATCCTGCTCTCCAAACGCAGAGCTTCGTTCCCCAACAAACACCGGTCCATGGAAATCGAAAAGAAAAATGTGGAAAGTGGCGCCCGGGAAGCAAACGACAACGGTCCCGTACATTTATATTAATTTATTCGTCTCACGATACAAGACAGATCGTACATACGTTTCTGGTGATTGTAAAAGGTTGAAAAAAGCAAATAGAGTTCGATCGGATTCGATGCACGAGAATATATCGAGGATCGGGCAGGCGACGTTTCGAGAGATCATCGTTTCTTCTCCTCTTCTTCTTCTCCTTCTTCTCTTGTTCCTCATTGTTTTTTTTTTTTATTTCTTCTGTTGGTTCGTTTTCGCGTGTCTACTTTTGCTTTCATTTTTCGTCGGCGCCGCGCGAGATACAAATACGTGTTCTCGAATGCTCGTTAACTTCCTCAGTGAACGTGTGTGTACGTATAATAATATGCAGACGCAAATAAGACGCGCGCGTGCGATAGAAAAATTGACGAGTGTGCGTTTTGTCATCCGTTCCCGTTTCTATTATCCGCTCTAATACGTTTTAGTTCAGGTATTAATTGGTCGCCAATTTCGATCCCGTCGTTTCCATATGGCTCGTGCCGTGTCGATCGAGCGACAGCCCTTCGAGATACGAGCGCCGAACGTCCGCAGAAGCAATAGGATTCACTGCCGCTCGGTTCTCCAAACGATCTCCCTCGGCGATCCTTCGTCCTGGTACTCGTCCAACTACGTCGAACCGATTGGCCGCGCGACTCGCCGGCGAGACTCCCGAGCGAAGAAGCCTCGACGCCACGCCGATAGATCGGGAGAAGCTCTAGAAAGATTCAGATTGTACGAGCAAATCAAACACGAATCCCTGCAGTAGAGACACAAGGGGACACCTTCGCTGATATTTATTATAACTCTTTTTTTTTCCATTTTTTTTCTCCTTTTTACTCTTTTACTCTCACGCTGTTCGGCGTGTCGTTGCGCACACATACAACTGGGCAGAAATCATCGTTCGCCTCTTTCCCTCTTTAGCCCATCTTTTCGCGTGGTTCCGGCTCTTGAACGTCGATTGAAATCCGTCGTGCAGATTGCGATAGGGTCGCGTGCGCGCGATTAGGAGAAGACCGGTCGAAGAAGTGGGGCAAACGGCGGTGGAAAGATAGAAAGAGACATTAGCCAATGACGAGTAAGAAAAATATCGTTATATCGACTCTCTGGGACTGATCTGTATCGTCGAAGCGATGCGAAGCGGCGATGAACGCCTTTCCTTATCCCCTCCATTCTTCGTCCCTTCGGGACGCAGTCGATGGGCCTGTGCCGCAGCATCGAGATTGGGAGCTCACTCTGGGAAGGTATCCTCGGCGAGCATCCGTGCTCACGGCCGTTTGGCATTGCTTCGAAGTTCCGACGGTCTCGACGAATAGCTTTTGTTAGACATTTATCCTTAGACACATCACACAAGACAGGTTTAAGCATTTCTTTTCTCCGTTAATCTCTTCTCTTCGTTTCTTTATTCCTGGCTGGCTTTGTTCCCGACACAAAAATAGTTCTGAATATATGCTTTCCTCTACCACCTTTCATTTCGTTACTCTTACTGTTCCCCGTTAAATAATACTCCCTCAGCTTCTCTTCCTGTTAATAGTTTCGTTAGTTTACCAACACCGATTATATTCAACACGATTTACACCGAGAAAGGTCTGGCGGATATCAGGACGAACGGGGAAGAGAGTCGACGAGCCGTCCGCGGGGATGGCTCTCCGTTTTCTGCTCCTTTATGCCTCTGTCTCTCCCCGCTTGGAGACGGGGACGCTAGATGGCTCTCGCGTCATCGCGACGGAAGCGGCCCACCGTAGACGGGGCCCGTTTTACGACACGGCGAATCGTTGTTTCTGTTTCTTCACGAAGTCCAGCGCCACTTTGTCGCCGACTCTTGTCTCCAGGATCTGGAGGATCGGGTGATCTGGGAACAGAAATGCGAGCGGTGTTGCTTGAAGGCGACAGGGAGACACTGGTTACTTCCGTAGGGGAGGATGGTCATTCTCCAATTATTATTGCGATACCCTTTCAATTTATATTCATCAAGCACTTTTCACTTACGAAGTTCAACGAGTACAGTATTTAATCGCTACAAGCTCATAAGCTTGCACTGAAAGCAAATCGAGCCTACGACGAGAGAATATTGTACCATCCACCAGAGATGGGCAAAATGTTTATTTAAATGAAAATTTCGAATGACGAATAAAGTTAAATCGCGTCAACTTTATTAAGTTTGGAATAAAATTACGGCGAAATTTGTCTACTTTAATTTTAAGGGGTCATTCTACTTTGTTCGACCGAAAAATGAAGCGATATTTAAAGATTTCTTTTCTCAATACAGTAAATACTCGTTATGAGCCCGACAAACGGGACTGGCGGCGGGCTCGTAGCGCGTTGTGAACACTATTCCGCGCGGCCAATGGCGTGAGTGAGAAAACACAAGAACGAGCGACAGGGAACGAAAGAGCCTCTCTCTCGTTCCCGGGTTTCCCCACTCTCGTCCGAAGGATTCCAAGGCATGGTGGGGATAGTCGCCGGGCTTTAAACGCGTGGTGGAAACGAGCTCATAACGAGGATGTACTGTAAATGCAACATATAATGAAATAAATCTTTTTGAAATTTATTAAGCTACTCTTATGTTTGGCTTAATTGTTAATTGAGCTGCGGGTGATAGCGACACTCATACAGATTAAGAATCTTTTTAAATATTTTGTTTCAGATAAGCCTGAGCCGAGAAATCACCTACGCCACGAATATACCTCTTTTTGTAGGTGTCGTACTGACGCTATAAAAAAACACATGAAACAAATTAAAAAAAATCTTCTCAAACTTGTTTTGTATAATATAAGAGTAGCTTAATAAATTCCAAAAAGATTTATTTCATTATATGTTGTATTTATTCAGAAATAAATCTTTAAATATAGCTTCATTTTTCGGCCGATCAAAGTAGAATGATCCCTTAAGTGTAATTTTACCTTTAACTTTATTTAGCGTCGAATAAATTCAGGGCGAATAAAAGAATTAACTTTATTCGTGGATTAATTTAAAGTTAAAGTAACATTTATTCGATTCTTTATTTAGATAATTTTTCATTCAGTTAATGCCCAACTCTGCCAGCTACCCCACGAGTGCTGAACCCCTCTTTCTGCCAATTTGCATTCCCTACAGCACACTTTAAGATGATGCTATATGTATTTCAGTAAAGTCGCTTTATACCCGGGTGCAGACGAGTTCCCTGGGGAATGAAGCGGAAGTATATTTTATGGACTCACTTCGATTCTTCTGATGCATCAGGGGTAGCTCAGTATGCTTGAGGCCGTGAAAATTGTCTATGCTGGCGTTCGTGTCAGCTACACCTGGTATCGTGCTCAGCCCCAAGAATGCTTCGCCCGCGAAGTCATTCGCCGTGAGGACGTCGTGGTCCATCACCGTGAAGAGCACCATGGCGTCTGGACTTCGACATTGTTCCACGCTCACGGAGCTACGGAAAGGAGCATCGTGTCGGTCATTTTATTCTACTCGCAGAGGGTGTATACTGTACACTGCGGTAATCATACCAGCTTCTTTAATCTCAGATCACTGTATACATGTAGAATAGAACTATTGTTACTATTATGGCTGGGACTATTCGAATAATTTAATATTCGAATATTTTACAAGTATTCGAATGCTACGAATAAACTTCGAATATTTGATTATTCGAATGTTATTATTCGAATAATATGCTGTGAAGTGGGTCAAAATTAGCTTACAAGATTTCACCCTGACAAATGAATCTAAAGAACTTGATTTATAATTCACACCATACTATTCGAATACATTAGTATTCGAATACTTAAATATTCGAATAGTATTCGAATACTTGTATATTCGAATTATATTCGCCAAATAATTGAGCAACTGCAGAATTCGAATATTTGAATACCGAAAAATTCGACAAAGGGTCCCAGCCCTAGTTACTATACTCCGGTCCACGTGAAAAATTCTATGCAAATTGGGTAGCAAACATTTTCACGAAACACTCTATACAGAAGAAATATTTCAGGTGATAGAGTTAAGTGACAAATATACTCATTAAGAATCAACTTGATTTTTTTAGTCTTGCCCACCCTGAGGGCTCCAATCTACAGTAGAGGGCAAAAAATGACCACTCTTTCGATCCACTCTACCTCTATTACTTTTCACCATCAACTCAAAACTGCCACATGCGCCCAATATAGGTAAACATTCCGATAGAGAATGAAACGCTATATAAAACCCAGTTAAAGTTGAATTTATTTAACTATCAAACAAAAATCCTACATAATATGAAATAAGTTTTACACACTTTTAAAGCTGCAAAAAGTGAGTTTTGAAAAGTAATAAAAATCCAATATTTTGAAGAATATTTTGGCGTTTAGGACGGCCTAAAAAGTCACCAAAAGTGGTAACTCCTTTCTTACCCAAAAATGTGTTGTCCAATTCAATGCCATATAAAACATGTTTGTTAGTTAAATGAATTCAACTTTAACTGTGCTTTATACAGCTTTCAATTCTCCACCAAAATATGCATATTAAACACATACCACAGTTCCAAGTAGATGCTAAAAAACAACAAAAATAAAGCAAATTGAAAAAGTGGTAACTATTTGTCCGCTACTGTACTTCAACGAAACATGATTGTTAAACATACGTTTATTGCGAGCGAAATAAACACAACAAACAATTAATTTAAAACTGAATAAAAAATATGTACGTATGACGAAAGAGTAGCTAAATAAACTGCAAAAAGAATCATAACGATAGACGTACGTATCGCTTCGAAAAAAAATCACGAAAATTGATCAATTTCGCAGCGTTCACAGAGGAATGGCCTCTTAAAGCTGTGGTTAGAAACGAGTGGATCTTCCGTACGTACATCGCGTCGACTACTCACAATTCGAAACACTCGTCGAACATGGGATTCAGTGTTTTCTTCTTGACGTTGGTGTGCTGCTCGGCGCAATGCTCGAAGGCTCTTCGCGGCAGCAATTCGATGATGACAAAGGGGTCGCTGTAACCGTTCGGATCTAGGGGTATCACATCCCTGGCGTTCAAGACTTCGACGCACAGAGAGTCGTGGTTCAAGTACGCCCTCACTGTTAGAACACCGTATTCCGAGGAGACGGTGTTCAATTGGTCCTGGAAAGTTGTCGTATCAGTTTCCGATAGACTTCAACTAGCACGAACGAAAGGGGGCTATGCAAAGGATTTCGCGACGAGAGAAACAGAAACTGTTGTATCTAATAACAGTTTAGGTATGGAACTTTTGGAGACAATTGGAAATTATATCCTGCACCTAGAGCGTGCAAAGAAGGAAAGTGAAATTTTAAAGAAGTGGAATGTAATTATAACATAGGAGCGAGATTCGATAAGTACCTGAAGTCGTTGTCTATAATATCGGTCGATCAAGAAAGTTGTGTCCATTTTGTGGTACTGCAGCCGTTCTTCCACGTTCAAGAAACTCTGACAGTGAAGCATTTCGTACGGCAATCCTTTCTCATCCGCGTGGAAGAACTTCACCAGCAAGTCGAGGGCCTCGTGGAGCCTTTCGTAAAACATCGCGGGCTTGTCCTGCGAAATAACAGTATGTAATAAAGTGAAACAATTTAGCTTATTCTTCCTTATACTGTAGGGTACAATAAGTTTAGCGGGCACCGTTCAATTCCTACTTACACTTGCATTCCCGTCCATCTGATTACTCAGTTCCCCCAACACCACCTCCCATATGTCCTGGAGGACCCGATTAAAGTTCACGGTGAGCAAAGCCGCGTTGAGTGCCACCAGATGGACGTCCAAATACTCCAGTAACGGCGCAATGGCTTCTGAAGTGGGCAGACTGTCCGGCGACCAGGCCAGATGGAACATCGCCTTCTTCAGGGGTGGTCTCATCTGCGATTCGAACAAACAACGCCTCAGAGCCTTCATTCTCGGACCAGTTGGATTAAAGCGTGCCAGTTATCCATCATTCCGAAACTCCAAGGAGGAACGATATCACTCGTGATGGTCACTCTGTGAGTCACGAGAACATGAGAACGTTGCAAAATAAAGGGGGCTAATTCGCAGAATGTTGTGATTCAGTGACGCGAGCGATATTTTTAGTAATCTCTGACAAATATACAGATAAACTATACGAACCTAAATGTTCACCCCTAAATTCTCTGAGAGGTCGAAGAATCTTATCAAAACTTTTAGTTGTAGAGGAATTTAAGAGGAGAAAATGGGATGTAATAGAGTTTGTAAAAGATTCATCAGTATCCTCGCAGAATTCCAACTGCGGACCACTTTCCTCTGTGGGCATGCGCATTGGAGACCTCGCTACTGTTCACTGTGCATACATAATTGTACCTACTCGTTGAAAATCTCCTCTCAGCTATTTTAACGCAAATAAATATCACCTGAAAGCTTCTTTTCTGAATGATTAATGGGTTACATACCTTTGGCAGGTCGGAAAATAGGGTCGTTTTTAAGATTTTTTTTTCATATAAGGGAACGTTACATTTAAAAATCAAGATATACACCTTGTTGTGTATAAATTAAGCTGTATTCTGTTGAAAAAGAAATTTGATATCTCAAGAAATGGTGCGATTGCAGCCCCTTCTGCCAAGGCCTCTTCATAGTTACAGCATTTGCGGTAGCGAAAATAAATTTTGCACGAATATTTATAAAACTATAATCTAGTAATTGTCGAGACGAGTTTTTGATTAGTGTCCTGTTTTGTTTTATTTTTTTTTAACAAAGGAAGATGGGGACCTTAGGTCGAAAATCACATGCTTGACTTTGAGTACCTGCCATTTTTAAAAATATATATTTTTCACACTCGGCGACCGAAAATACTAAATTATAGTCTGAAGAATATTCCTGCAAAATTTTATTCAGATCGGTCCAAATGCTGTAACTATGAAGCTGTTATTGTACCATTTCTTAAGTCCCATCCGCTGTTAAGGGTTCTAGGCAGTCGTTGCTGTCTAAAATGAAGCATTTCTGTTTCAATTAATTACAAAGAAACAAATTGAAATTGAGACTTGTTCTTTGGCACGAAGTTTATTAACATCATAAGCTTTAAAAAACTTGCTTGTTTAGTAAAAAATATTATATATAACGCTACAGATAAATCATTAAAGAGGCTTTTTAAAAAAACTTTCTTTTCCTTTGCCACTTCAAAATAAATTCGAGCATTTTCACGAAATGCGTAGTTTCGGACAAGACCTAAATTAAAGTTAATGAAAACTCTTATTCTCTGTGAAAAGAAACTAAAACCCCCGTTGAGACCCCATTGATGAGGTTTTACCATCCCCTAAGCCCCCACAGATAATATCTTAGTATCTTTTCATAAAAATTAAGAGTTTTAATTAACTTTAATTTAGGTCTGGTCCGAAACTACACATTTTGTGAAGATGCTCGAATTTGTTTTGAATCGATTGGAACCTCCTCCATTTTTCAGTTATCACTGCAAAAGAAAAGAAATTTTTCTCAAAAGGCCTCTTTAATGATCCATCTGTAGCGTCATATATAATGCATATTTTTTTACTAAACAAACACGTTTTATAAAGCTTATGATGTTAATAAATTGCATGCCACAGAACAAGTCTTAGTTTCAATTGGTTACTTTGTAATTAATTGAAACTAGTACCCTTAAAGAACTCACGTTTAACCCACCTCCCACCTTCCGGCCACGTTAATTCATCTCTTTGCATTTTCGTTGAGGGTGCTCACCTTCGTGCCGATCCTTGAGACGATCTGATTTATGAAGAGCAACATTTGCCCCGGTGTCTGTTCCAGTGGTGACGTCAAAGCGTGCCTCCACTGCACCCGAGCGGAATCGCCCGCCTGACACTCCAGAGCAGTCAGAACCTTCTCGACGTGGAGCTCCTCGCCTAAATCCAGAAGCCATCTTCGAACGTACTCGAGGCCATTGATGGCCACGCACATCTGCAGAACGGAATTACGATATCATCCGACGGAACGAGACGACGCAGCTTCACGTGCATTCCAAGTGTTCATAAAAAAACAACTCCTTCGCGATCGTTACGATATCATCCCGTTCGCTGGGTTTCAGTGATCGTCGATATTTTTCTAGAAAAAAAAGAAACTAAGGTATTCGACGAGATCCTTCAAACAGGTCACTTCCCTTAGAAATATCTTGCTTCGAAAATCGAGGGGTAGTCGCATCATAGATATTAAGGGGCTACGCCACCCCGAGACGCTCGAAACTAGACGAATTTATTTTACAGATGCTATGAGTTTGAAAATTATTTATTTACTTCTTATATGTAGAGCATGTATTAGTGCACATATTTTATAAAAATATTAATAAATGGCCGAGTTATTTATTGCCCCGCGAAGCTCCTCTGCGTGAGCGGTGTATCAAATTATAACGCCCAGGTTCATCTGACCTGAGAAACACCATGATTCTAGTGTTCATTAATAATATATCTATAATGTAGCGCACGGTTTTGAGAAGAAACAATTTATTGTACAAATGAGAGCAAGGTGAATATTCGCTATTCATTTTTTACCCGACACGGCAAACTTACAACATTTATTATATACAAATGGGTTATCGCATAAAAAAAATGATATGCTACATTTTACGTAATACCATTAAGAATGTATATACCAAGTTTGAAGTAAATCGGACAAATAGTTTTGGAGATATTTGATGCACCGCTCACGCGGAGGAGCCTCGCGGGGCGACAAATAACTCGGCCATTTTTTAATATTTTTGTACAGTATTTATACGATATATGCACTAATGCATACTCTACACATAAGAAGCAAAGAAATAATTCTCAACCTCATAGTATCTGCAAAATAAATTCATCTAGTTTCGTGCGTCTCAGGGTGGCGTAACCCCTTAATACTTAACAACCTTGCTCCTTCAGTTTAGAAAGATGCACAGGTAGTTGAGGTATGTTTGACGGGGATAGACGGGTCGAAGGTAAGAGAATTGGTTTCATTATTTTTGTATGCGCACCACTGGAGTCTAAAGCCTTCCCTGGTGCCGTTTCACGACCGCGGAAACGCAGATCATTCGTTTGCGTCATTCCAATCTTAGGCTCATCTACGCTCTACGTTTTGCCAGGCACAGTGCAAGTGTACTCGAGGAAGAACGTCACCCGTTCCCGTTGCAAAGTGTTCTCGACGCACCTACAGCTATTTCGCGAAGCAGTGTCGTGTCATACTAATGCGAAGCGGTCTCTACCTGAGCGATTACCTCGTCTGTAGTCTTGTAGGGAGTCGACTCCTCGTAATAACCGCTGTCGGCCAACTTCTGGTGAGTGAGCTCCGCGTAGTACGCCGCTGAACTGCATATCGCCTGTGGTATAAGTAAACAGCTCGGAGAAATTGCGAACGCTACATTAGAAATGAGTCTGGGGGGCACGTCCAGGGAAAGAACATCAGTCGACAGATAGCACTGAGAACGTTCGGGAAGTTATGCGGGGTAACTTGAGTTACTACATCTTTCACTTTTCATCAGGTCAAGAAATACCGCATCTTTGGCAATTTATTTCTAAGTAACAAAAACACTTTTGTGGATTAAAATCTTTGAATAAAGACAGAGACATCTTTGAATGATATATACAATTTTTTTTTTTAATTTTTCTTTAAAGACAAATATGGCAGTCGAGAGCTTGCCATGTCGTATACAGTTGGACGGTGTACGTTATTTCTGATTAACAGCAGAATGTTAAATAAAACTAAGTTGTCTATCGGCCGATGTTGAATTTTTTCGACATTTTAATTTTTACCTAATTTACGCGTAAATAAATAAAGGTGCATTTTCTTACACACGAAGCTAAGCTTTTTGCTAGAAAGTGTACTATTTCGTTGTTTTTCAAAAAATCGAAAAGATTGACAGGCAACTTAGTTTCATTCAATATTCCTATGTTAATATTCTGTTTCAGAAGACTTTTCATAAAAAATAACGTACACCGTCCAACCTCAGACGTGGTATACTCTCGACTGCCATATTTGCTTTTAAAGGAAACATGAAAAAAAAACTGTGTATATTATTCGAAGCTGTCTCTATCCTTGTCGAAAAATTTTAATAGACAACAGTGTTTTTGTTCCGTAGAAATAAATTCCCAGAGATGCGGTATTTCTTGACCTGGCCAAGGTGGTTTAATCTCTTAATATTCACGAGAATTCATTTCTCAATGATTTTGAAGATGTACGAGAATTTTTGTCAATATTACAGTCGGACAAATTTAGAAACCTGCGTTTATCGAGCTGATGTAATATTAAATAATTATGCAATGGGGAGAAAGTGTTTATCGATCACTCACGTCGACAACTTTCAGGACCAAGTTGTAAGATCCGGGCAGGTCCGGCCACGTCAACTTTTTCCAAAACTCTTTGATCTGCGAACATTTATTACAGCCCCCCCCCAATACGTGATATATTCGTGGACTATATTGTGCGAACTTACAGTGCCCCTTTTGCGCGACGTACCTGATAGAAGCACGCGGTAACATCTATGGCAGACGTGCAGTGCTTCACTATGTATTCACCGGTGCAGATACGATCGAGCTCGGCCGATTTCCTTACACGCTGGATCGCTTTCAATTTAGCCAGATCCAGCCATTTGTCGACAGCTGGTCTGAACCACTCGTAATACTTGCAAATTGCCAAAGTTTTATGGTCGGACTGCGGCAGGTTCTCCTTCATGCTGAAAGTAATGCTTTCACCTCAGTCGTGATTACTTTCGACAAGGGGAACAAGTGAACGTAAGGAAGTGAAATTGAAAGGGAAAGTAAAATGAGAAAAATTGTAGTGATTTTTATCGGAATGCTGAAGGGATGCTCAGAGTTGAAGATATAATAGCGTGTTTAATTCGCAATCTCTTGGAGCCATAAAATATTTAACTTCTCAAGTCATTTTACGAGATACATATTGAATTCTTCAGATCCCCCGAGGTACCTACTTATTTCCTCGGTTATATTGAAACATGAATACTGTGGAATCTAGAATGTTTCGCGATGCCTGAAGAATGGCAACCAGAATGCCTCGGCGTAGCATTCCCACCGGTAATAAATGCCGGCGCAACGCCTGTCGATACTCTTCCCAATCTACACCGCGCGACGTTAAGATCATCTTACAGGCGTTCCTTGTCGCGGCCGTGAGAATACCAAATGCAATAAGAACTCGAAGTATCAGAAGCCAGTGTAAGTTAGTCTATGGTATTTAATATAGGATAAATAATGCAGTAATTAATGTAAGATAAATTAATATAATAATGAGTTAGAGCGTTAATGGTACTAGGCAGTCGTTTTAGTCGAAATTGAAGCCAAACCTTGTTCTTTAACACAAAGTTTATTAAAATAAAAAGAACACGTTGGTTTAGTCAAATATATGTATTGTTTTGAATTGTTTTGCAGTGATAACTGAAAAACGGAGGTTCCGATTGATTCAAATCAAATCCGAGCATGTTAACAAAATATGTAGTTTCGGCCTGAACCTAAACTGAAGTTAATAAAAACTCTTATTCTTTATGAAAAAAAATTAGCTGTCTTTAAAAATCACCATTTCGAAGCTACCATTTTCATTTTTACCATTTCGAAGCTACCATTTCAATTTTACCAGGGTTATTCTGAAGAAAAAATTACGAGCAGGTCGCTGACTTGCGTTTGGTTTCGTAAAAATCGCTGCAAAACAAAAGAATTTTTTTTTTAATAAGCTTCTTTAATGGTCCACCTGTAGCGTCATCTATGTATACTTAATGCAATATTTTGGGCGAAACAAAGATGTATGTTGAAAATTAATAATGTGAATAAACATTGTGCCAAAGAACAAGCCTCAACTTCAAATTATTTCTTTGTAATTGATTGAAAAACAAATGCTCCATTTTCGACAAAAACGACTGCCTAGTACCCTTGAGAGAAATGACTACTATGGGAAAAGTTATTTATCAAAGACCCTCTCCTTACAATACTCTATGCGAAGAGTGATAATTTAAGTGATATGTACGTTATAAAATCCTGCAAAGCGAGGTACAACTCGAACATCGGCGTCCCTATTTCCGCCCCCGGTGGCAGCACGTACTCTTCATCCGCGTTCTGGCCAGGAAGCTGGAGACAGGCGATGGTGACCCTTGCTCCCAGCTCGTTTTGCATCTATGGAACGTATTTCTCGCGATTAGATCCAAGGAAGAAATTCTCCATCGAATCATTCTACCAATGCTCCATCATTTACATTACCGCCACTTTCTCACTTCCCGCAAGTTTTTTTACTACGCCAATTCTGAGTGTCGACACCCCCGCAGGTGCTACAAATATCGATACCGTGTAGTTTCTCAATTTGTACCAAGGGTCTGTAGAATTAAAGTTTCAGATGGAAGTGAAACTTTATCGATATTATTACGGAGCGTTTTGAAATAATTGCCAACGCCCTGTGCATTTCTCCGTTCAAATCTTGGTTCTTTGAATGTACGAACGTTGGCCATTTCCTGACGAATAAAATGGCCCCGCTTAATCAACTTCATATGAAAAACTAGTGGTTAAAAGCCGGAAGGGAAACTTTCTCTTTTAAGCTATGAAGTTTAAACGCGCCAACTGTTTCCTCACCGCGTGAGGTGCACAAGTAGAATCGCTCTGTCACTGGTCAGACACGCAGGACTAGCTGTGTACGCTTGTTACACTTGAAATTCGGTTACAAATCTACTACCAGTAAATAAAGTACTCTAATCCTAACACTAATAAAGCACATTGGTACATTCACACCCTTTTTCTTAACCAGCTTCGTCTCTCGCAGAGTTGGGTATTAACTGATTAAACAATTACTTATATAACGGATCAAATAAAACTTACTTTAGCCTCAGATTATTTAACGATTAAAGTTAATTTCTTTAATTTCGAGTAACGAATAAACGTTAAAAATGTTTGCGTCGAATAAAGTTAACGCGTGTTTTTAAATAAAGTTAACACATCTTGAAATATGTATCGTAAATAATTACTAAATTTATATTTAGATAAAACTTTCGCCCATTTCTGGTCTCTGGCAATCGAACCCAAGATAATTTGTGACTCACAAAAGTGTCTCGTGGGAAGAGCCCCACCAAAGCTCCAACCTTAAAGAGAAACAAATTCCTCGGCAAGGCAAACGCGAGTTCGCGACGAAACTTCGTGTGCGCGTCTCGCGGATGATGGAAGAACGTTGGGAGCAGGTGCACGGGGCCAGGAAACTTGTCGAATCGGGGGCTTCGTCGCGCATCGGCCGAGAAAATTACCAGGTCGGAAAGGTAAAGCGTTGAACGAGGAATACACTGGACGGCTGGCAACTTTCGAAACTCGGCTCGTTTCCGCGGTAACTCGTTTACGAAGCGATACTCTAGCGTCCTGCCGCGTCGTTGCCGACGGGTGTGCGAGGAAATATGTTGCTTTTACTCGCAGCGATCGGGCGAGATTAAGGCTACCAAGTGGACGGGGGTCGCGAGGGTCAGGGCCTCCGCGATTGTTTCGAGGGTGGCTCGGGGGGCTGGTCGAGAAACTTGCGCGAAAGTGGTGGACTACAGCCTATAGAGAAAAAGTTAATTGGAGGTCGAGGGGAACAGTTTCACCTGCTAACTGGGCAACACTGGTCGACTCGTCCTTTGAAAACCGGCATTCAAAAGTATCTGGAAAGAGGGGTTGGCTTGCGCGGTGTTTGAAGTACATGGAATGGCGAAGCGTTCTTAAGGGGTCATTCCGGTTAGCGCGCCGATAAATTCAGCGATTTTATTGCGACGAAAATAATTATAGTAAATGGAAGAAAACTTGTTTATATTATTAAACTACATTTTTGCGGTAAGTAAAAAATGTAAAAGTAATAAAATTATTTCTTCTAAAATGCTTTTGAAAGCGGTCTTGATGATATGTGTGTTTAAAAAATTATGCCTCGCTCGTGAAGGCGATTTCAGCTGTTAGACTTACCCGAACACAAAAATACAAACAGATTCTTGATCAGTATGACTGTCGCTATCCCTCGGATTATAATTAGTGATTTATCTTCGAAACTACCAAACGGCGGGCCAAATTGAAAGAAAAATGTTTCTCGGCTTTTTTTTGCTATTTTCGATTTTAAAAGTAGGCTAGACTCAATGAAATTAATTGGTCGCAGCCCCCAGAATAAGCAGTAAAATTTATAAAGCAATCGGTTCGATAGATTTTGAGATTTTATTTCCACGATGTAAGAAATGACGTTTTGAGAAAAACCCGTTCAAAATTTTCATCTATAGAGCCCGAGCCTCTGCGCTCCCTACAAAATGCCTCCGTAGAAGCTAAAATAATCTGAATTTTCCCACGAAAATTTAACAGTACATTCTCGGGGATATGTACTTTCGAAAAATGTTTTAAAAAAAATCGATTCTTTCAACCCGTCTAACCGGAGTGACCACTTAAATGACACTTCTTGAGACTCGGGGGCTGTTTTTGGTTTATAAGTGATCCAGTTAACAGGTTGTGCGGGAAGTACACTGCCGGAAGTGCGAGAAATCTACTCGGGGTGCTTGATATCCACTGACGGCTTCGCTTCATATTCTCAGGAACAAGGAAACCGAATTTCTCCTTTTGTCTTTACGCTTTTCTGTGGATTCTAATTAAAATAATTGATATTTTACATAGAATAAGCTTTGTTAAGGATTCAGAGTCCCTGGGATATTTAATTAATAATACCTAAATAGTAGTATTTAACTCTTCTTATGAACAAGAACCCTGAAACAAGAAGTGAAATCTTCTTGGAAATCCGATTCACGTTGCTTCCCCTTACTCGAATTTTAAAAACTAAAATCGGGTAGCTAATCTCGCCAGGGTCGAAGAGATCAAGCACGACGAGATTGCTTAGAATTCCTGTGTCTCAAGGTGGCCCGACAATTTTTAAGAAACGATGCACAGCAAACAGCGACTGATGCGTTACTTTGCTGAACTGCCGAGCGCATGCATGGGTTTCGATGTACACATATTCGGTGCAGCATTCGCCAAATTACGTGGAAGATCCATGCAGTGTGTGTGTGTGTGTGTGTGTGATATGTCGCGGGATACACGTCGCCCTATGAGAAACGTGCACCAGCTGGAAATAAGGGGCTGTCAATAAATGGCAACGTCATGCTCCCGCCTGGCCCTTAACGTGTCCAGCGTCCCGTGAAAGATTCGGTGAAGAATTACGTGTTTCGCGTCAGCACGTTTACGTGGGAAGTAGGATCGATTCTGGGGGACATCTTCATTCGAAAGCCACGGATCAAGTTTCCTTTGGGATATTTTAGAGAATCACAGCGCGACGCTGTACAAATGGGGACGAGCTGGAACTATAAATACACAAGTTTTACTTTTACTTCTATTCTGCGAAATTGGGACACCCTTATAGCGAAGAGTTTGGGTGCGCACGTTATAAGAAAGAAATTCGCGAATGTCGTTATGGGATGAAAGAGGGTAAAGCAGGAAGATTAGTAGAAAATCTATTAGAAATTGACCTGTTAGTGTTCATTCTTCTTCTCATAATACTACCTCAAATTCGTCGAATTAAACATCCAACTTAAGGGGTAATGGGTGTCTGATTTTGAGAATTTTTTAAGCGAGTATATAGTGAATGGAATACAAAATCTGTTTGAAGGCCTTTTGTAAATACCTTCAAGTATGATCACAATTTTTTGTTTCACTTTTTTAATACAAAATGACGGTGCCACAGCTCAACGAACAAAGCTTTTTCTAAAAAAAAGTGTTTCGCGACAGGAAAGATTTCTCCTTCAATTTTTTGTCTACAACAAAATATAAAAAATTGTTGAGTTCTATATAAAATCATCTCGGAAAGTACACGAGGAAATTAAAAAATACTGTTCTTTGTTAGAATAGTACGCGGTTGAACCAAACGTCTCAACAATTTCGAGGTTGTGACAGTTCCGTGTTTTGTTCAATCGCGCGCCATTCTTACAAAAATCAGTATTTTTTAATTTCTTCATGCACTTCCCGAGATAATCTTATACAGGACTCAACAATTTTCGGTTTTTTGTTCTAGGTAAAAAATTGAGGGAGAAATCTTTCCGGCCGCGGAACACTGTTTTATTTCAGAAAAAGCTGCTTTTGCTGAGCTGTGGCTTTTGTATTAAAAAAAAAATTAATTGTGATCATACTTCAAGGTATGCACAATAAAGGCCTTTAAACAAATTTTGTATTCCATTCACTGTACTCGCATAAAAAAATTCTTAAAATCAGGCTGCCTTTCCTGGCTCTACAGTGGCATTACCCCTTAAAGCAAAGTCTTCATCCATTAAATAATCTTTCAGCGTGTTCCTTTCACTTCATGCAACGAAATTGACACAGCGAGGATATGCAAATGCCTACTTACACTGTTGCCCAATCTCTAATGAATGTAATCGTAAAAAGCTACACGACAATCCCCTAAAAATCAAGCATTACCGACACACAAAGCTAAAACATTCTACCATGTGGAAGCAGTTGTGTGCTGTCGAGATAAAGTTTCGCCTGTTTCGTTGAGATTACCCCTCAAACCTCTACAATGTCAGAAACTTCTAAACTTCAGTAATCCAAAGCTCTAGAGGAGCTGATAGTGTGGAACACTTTCAAGAAGCTACCAGCTAAAGTAATCGCCCTCCGTTTTATTCGCGTACCCATGGAGAATGCAACTCCGAATCTGATCTTCAATTATGTTAGCCGTTCTCACCGATACCCCTCGGTTCTGGTTCCTCGGAATTCTTTATCCACCCCTTCGAGCGTACGCAAATAAAAGCAGGGCGTCTCGATGCGAAAAATTCAATTATCACATATACATGGAGATCGAAGAAGAAAGATAGAGAGAAAAAGGGGATGGGGTCTTAACATTTCGTGGTGCTGCTGAAAAAGTACCTCGGAAGTGTTCTCCATGTGTGTCGCCACGTGTTCCGCCAGCTATGGACAAACATCTCGTGTACAGTAAGATCGCGATGACCTGACGGACATTAGAAACACGTCGTCCAATCTTCATTCGGAACCTGGCCTTCAGGTCACTGCGATTTGTTTATTTATAGGGTGTCCCCGCTGCCAATCGTTCGATTAACATTCCACATGCCGGTATACATACGCGCGTTTAATTGCAGTCACTGATATCCTTGAAACATTCAGCTTAATGGCACGTCCTCTGTATTTTATTAGAAGCCCTTAAGCAACGACTTTTATTTCAAATTAATATTTCTCTTCGAAATTTATGTTCACTTGGAACACCCTATATATAAAGAGTATCATGTTCTGTAGTCATTTCGGTGCAAGGACGTCGACCGAATTCGCAAATGATGAGAGGAGTTAATTATTAGAGTATGCGGCGGGATAATTGATTGTAATTTTGCTATGTCGTTATCAGATCTGATTTTCATGGATTTGCTAATTTATCTTCTATGAATTCCAACGACGAATGAGTTGTTTGTTTGTCAGAGATCGGAAGGATCGTAGAATTTTTGTTTTAACGAATTTGCTCTTCGGATTTGTCAGAGTGGAACGTTTCGAAAAAAAAAAACACGATCGACGTCTTCCATAAAGCATACAAGCCAAACATAGCACATACAGCTTCGCGAAACAGTGAATAAAATATATAGTCATGTGTTATATGAGATTGTGTGCTTTGATTCTGCATCATCGCGAACTGTCAAGTGAATATTTTATATCTCCCGTTTATCCTTCGCTCGTCTGAAGGGATTACTTTTACCACTCGGTTTGCTTACCAGCTTGTCCAATTGTTTATACACCGCTGAGAAATACGGCACGCCGTTCGTGCTGGAACACAACATTTCATCTATCGTTTGTAAACAGACGCAACATGTTCTTTTTTTTGGAGGGGGTCGTGCAAAAGCAAACAGCACTCGCGCAAATAGAGTAGACCATTTTTTCAAATATACAACCGTTAGTTTCAACCGTAAATAATTGCTTCACTTTTGGAAGAGGAATTAATAGAGTTCTTCAATAAAAACTATAAAAAAAGAAGAACCATTCGTTTTTTTCGCACTTGTCGAAAAAGAATTTCTGCTCTAACTTCTCATTTCCATTTTTCGTTTCAAGAGTTATATGATTTAAGAAAAGAGAACATATAGGAATTCTTGAATACACATCTGCGGATTTAGTGCTCCACATTTTAACGGCTAAGTAACGAAATGAAATTGTGGAAAGTCTATTATCACGTGCTATTATACGCTTAGAACTGCAGCTTTTCAAGCTTAAAGGCACCTACTTTTCAAACAGACTGTTATAATACGTCAGCCCCTGCTCCAAGTCTACCAGTAATGCAGTTACCAAGTTTGTAAAGTCCTGCAGTACTTTATCTGCATCCTGATCGGGCTCCTTATCGTAACACATTGTATGCTGCCTCGTGTCTTCGTACCTACGGGGAACAGGAATATTTGATTAAAAGATTAGATCTCCCTCTATCATCTTTGATAGAGATTTGACAACGAACAACCCTCCGTCTCTCGTACTTTTCAGACGAGAAGGCGAGAATGAAAAGAAGATGGTGAACTGAATGTCGCACTAACCAATCAAGTGTTCCCTTTCTTAAGGCAGTTATAATTTCCCCTCGAATTTCCTTGTTGAAAGGACAACACGTACGGAAGGCTCTCATGTTCGACAGAAGTCCCAAACATCTGCAAAAGACAGCCAAAAAAATACACATGCAAAATTCATTTCAGATTGACCTAATGTAATTGCAAATTAAAATCTCCTGCATGTGTATTTCATAAGTTGCATAACTCTAAGTAACAACACCACGAAACACAACTCTCGCTTCTTAAAATTTGTATTCAGAGAATGTGCCGCGAAGCCAGTGTTAATGAGAATCGTTTAGACATCTTTGACAACATACCGTCAGTTTTAAAGCATTCTTTAAGGGGGAGAACACTAAGAAATCAGAAAAATCGATTGTTTTGTTTTTTCATTTTCTGAAAGATACGCGTTTCAAGAATGCTCTCTCCGAATTTTATGAAGGAATTCGTAAAATTGACAGAGATATAGTATTTTCCGTAAAGGGGACGTAGGCTTCTAGTTCCTAAATATTTTTGTGTCTTTGAATTTAGATTAACCGTATGGATAAAGCATTGTCAACGCCAGAGGAACGATTTTGCCGCAGCGCACATTTTGACGAACACTATACCGGGAACGGATTCATGAATTTGCCTGAAAAAAATTCTTTTTACCTTTCAGTATGTACATATTAAATACACTAAGCAATGCATTGATTTACTTGCATCGTTTGTTTGAAAAAATTCCTGGAAATACCCTTACTTATCAGACAGTTACAGTGCTCCCACTTAAATCTGCAATGCGTAGTGTTTCAGCGACTGGGCGTGTTCTTTTATTTCGAGTGCTTATATTGGTCTTTATTTTACTACCTATACGCTATTGCAAACCAGAGAGTGTATCAACCAATTAATAAATGGATCGTTTAAGGGGTCTCCCTACTTTGACGGCCTGAAAAGGAGCGCGATATTTGGGATTTTTTTTAAGAGAAACCCCCAAATTATATTAATTGAAAACTTTATGCCTATATTTGTACATATTTAGGCAACATTTAAAAAAAATGTAATTAAAATAGACGGTACCTAAAACTTTAAACGTGTTTTTCTCAAAACGATGTTTTTCAAATTGGTTAGCATGATGTCTCAAAAACCAATCACCGGATTTACTTCAAACTTGGTATATATCTTCAATAGATGTCCTATTCCCGTTGTTATTAAAACTAAGTCGGTTTTTGCAAAATTAGACTTTTGCGACTTAAGGAAACAGCGAATTTTTTTGCAGAAATCGATGTCTGTTTTAGACATTGATATATTTTTTTTACTTTTCAGTATTTCTTATTTAATATAGTTCAGGCGATAGCCTCATTCGTACACATTATAAAATTTTTTAAATTTTCTGTTTCAGACAACTACAACGGCTGATTTTAAACTAAACATGCGCATATGATTTTGGTAAGGTGCTCTATTTGAAGCGCTATAACTCCGGGTATAACCACTATTTTTGCATACAATTTTTTTTTTCCCAATCTCTAAAGATTGACAAATAAAACCACAAAGCTGGAAGCAAACATATTTAATGGTTTTGTTTTAAAAAATTCCCAAAATTCGCATCATTTTTCGTCCATCAAGGTAGGGAGACCCCATAATAGAAAACATGCTACTTGCGATCCACACAATTATTCTACCTCCACGACACATTAAGAGGATTAAAATGTTTCCTCTGAAGTATGGCCGACAGAGAATACCTATCTTTATACTAAATGAACTAAACTGGGACAATTTAATTCTTAAACCCACTGCTGTATAATTCGTAATGAGAAAATCAATTGAACTTCTAGAATCAGCCATCCAAATATATCACACGAATCCACCTGAAATTTTTTCCAAACCACTGTCTCGAATAAGCTCCAATGCAATTTCTAGTGTGACGTAATTTTTCTTGCCCGGTCAACTAAGTTCCCGGACGATTCTCGATGAGAAATCTAAGAAATATGAGAAAATACGCACCGAAGGTAGTAATCGAGCTTCGTGATCGACGGCCGATGCAACGGGGAGAAGAGCACTCGGTGTTGTCGGACTCTCTTCAACGTGACTTCAAGGAACTCGTTGAAGGAGTCGGCGAGACATTGCTCCTCGTCTCGGGACAGCGTGTCCGTGTGCCATAAATTGTCCAGCTCCTGCAAAGCCAGCCACGATCGAAACGCCTCAAGAAAATTGCGCGATACCGACGCGTAGGGTGTGGAAAGGGACGAGGGGTATGCGCTCTTTCGATGGCTAGTGAAATATTCGTTAAAAACCTGAAGTAGACGATGAAGGATCCTCGGATCGCAGGTTGGCTGCCGGGCCGTTGCCACCCATTTCACTAATGCTTGCTGCAGCTGCGTGACATCACCTTGGACGGCGTGCTGATGAAGAATGGTTAGTGCCGTTTGTGGCAACTCGCCCGTGAAATCTTCCTAAACAGAGTAAAATGAACCAGGCACGTCAGACGGAAATTAAATACGTGTGAAATTTCCCTTCTGATTAATACATTTTTGTCTCTTGCGATGTGTTTGTCCTTTTCTCAAAAAAATTTAGATTGTACCGCGTTTATAAGAGTTTAATAGAATTTCTAGTTTGGATGCGATTGAAGTGGGGTTTCCTTGCCGTAGGTATTCTTATACTTTCGAAACAAGTGGTTCGTTATCAGAGTTGGGCGTTCACTAAATAAAAAATTATTTAAATAAGGATCAAATGAAAGTTACTTTAACTTTAGATTATTCCACGAATAAAGTTAATTTTTTTATTCGATGAGAATTTATTCGACGAACAAATCGATTTTTTTTATCTTCGTCGAGAGTTTTAACTTCAGCGTCGAATAAATTCGTTAACTTTTATTCGTTATTCGAAATTTTATTTAAATAAAAATTTTGCCCATCTCTGTTCGTTGTGCTCGAGTGAGGGTTGATACGATTCACTGAGGAATGAAAATTTGTTGTTTGCCAGGAGCAACACATACCCCTTGTTTATTCATCTCATGGTTCAGAAAGACCGTGTAAAGCCTCTCCTGTTGCCTCAGTTCCCCCCAGTTGTCCTCCTCGGACGTCCCCCTGTCTGCCCTCGTCGATAGCCACAGCTTTAATCTAATTCTACCCTGAATAGTGCTTCGTTGCGTTCTGGCCTCTAGTTTGTACCATCGAAGCAGCCCGGTGCTCGGAATGTCCTGGTAACAAACGACCGATTCTTTGCTCCATGATGCTCCAGATAGCAAAATGTCAGTTCGGAATTATTGATTCCGAACTGACATGTTTAATAATAACATCTCATTGGGTCATTGAAATAATCTGTCTCCAAGTTTGATGATTAAAAACAAACCACTTATTAAATGAAAATTATTCATGAAGCTCTAAACCCAAGGAATTTTCAAAGAATAATCCCTGAAGTGACTGACTTCAGTAAATTAAAATAATTATTATGAGAAACATTTACAGTAAGATTTCCTCGATGTTGTTAAATACGGTCCACAATTAATGATGATGAAGCGTTAAAAAAGAAAAAGTGATAGGTATGAGGAAAATGATTTGTTCTGGTTACAATTTAAATAGACTTGCGGGGAAGGAAACAAGCAAACGAAACGTAAGAAATCGTGTACCTGAAGAGGGATATTCACGCAGCCCAGAAAGTCATCCTGACCGCCGGATCTCGCGCTCTGCGCGATCTGCTTGAAGAATCGTCCTAGACCCTTCACGCCGCGCACCTCGTTCAGCTTGCTAACTGCGTCGAGTACCGAGGATTCGTCGTCGTGGTCCCTGAAACTATGTCTGTCAGAGCAACGCAAACATGTTCCGAGTGGAAAATACACGTACATACATTGAAAGCAGAATTAAAGCTTTCAAGCAGAAGCATTGCAGATTCGAGCTATCATAGGCATATACGAAGCAGCCAGAAGCTACGAATGCCCATGGCGCGAGCAAATAAGTGCGTAGCTAAGGGGGAAGTGGTGCTGCACAATAGAAAAGAAACGAGTAATAGAAAAGTGACCATAGCTGCAAAGTGTATCGGTCAACGACAGAGGCGACATATTCTCCTCGCAAATTACCTATTTTACACATTATCCATTCTGCATCAATGATCATCTAGCTATACAATTTACACTATCTCAATCCAGAAAATAAATATCGATTCGATCTCCGAATCCTCCCCTATAAAGTCTCGATAATACACAAAGCACAATTGACGACCGCCCTCTCAAACGATTACTTATTTCCTGGATTCACCAAGTAGCTCGCCCCCAATGCGAAATATTCTCAACTGCACGACTCACCATATATCCAGGTGCAGGATGTCCGCGTTGATGTCGTCGATGTCACTGCAAAGGAGAAGACGGAATCGTTAGCTGTCGCCGCCTATCCGTTTTAATTCCACGTAAAGCGTGACGCATAATGAGTTTCCGATTGCACATCGATTAGAAGGCAGACAAGCCCCATCCCCCCCTTGGAGCAGTTGGAACACTTTGGTGGTGCTTACAAACGAAACTTCTCGTTCCATCGTGGGCTCAGGGTGTGCGGCTTCACCGTGGTCGCGCGTATAAACTTCGCTGGAACCGCGCCGCTTAAGGACTCTCGGTGCTCGCGTCTGCTCGTGTGATCCTTGCGCTTGAACGACAACCTGAAACTGATTTCGAACGGGTCCAATAACTTCTCCCTGTCATTTATCGTTGTGCCCTCTTCCTTCGAAACGTGAGAGACTCAAATTCAACGGTACTTTCAACAACCTCCGGGGAAACACTTTAGCTGAATCTTTATACGAGCATCGTTGCAGTGTATTACTGTCTGAGAACAATGAGCAAGCGTTTTCAATTCTCAGTTAACAGATTCTGTACTCGCAGTGGCTAATTTTAATAATAACATGGCGAAGGATATTGTAGGAATTGGTTTTGTAGTTTCTGTGAGTTCGGGAGCCGCGGAAAAAGGGCCTCGGGTCGATGGGACTCGAACCCACGGTCTTTGGGTGCTCTGAGTACTGGTCAGTCGCCTAACCAACTCCGCTAAAGTCGACCCTCCGAGATCTCTTACTTCGGACTCTCTCTTATGAGACTTGCCGATCCCACAATATTTTCAAGTATCCGCATACAGTCTACCTACTGGAAAAATTTCGGAATATAAACTACTTTATCAAAAAAAATTACAGGTGCGCTCTCCACGGATATCCGAATTAACTATCTCCACATGACGAATCCGCCTCTGGTCACTCCATATTCACCAAACAACGGTTCCAACTCCACCGAATACTAAATCCAATTTATCATCGCACGGAACATTTATCAACCCCTCTAACCCGCTACAATTTCACCCGTCACTCGATCCAACTTATCAGAGACACCCTGGGAGACCTGTGTACCGCGAGCCGAATTATTAATCATGATCTACTCCTAATGCGACGCCGTCTCCATGGGAATCGTTCTCACAGGGTCTCCAGGTGCTTGAGGGCCAGCTTCTCCACGTTCGGCATGGTTGTCTCGCTGCAATCGGGGTGGAACGACGATAACGTGGCGCTGTCAGATGGCACCCGGTCAAACGCGAAACGCCTGGCGGTTTCGTTTGGCGCGTCGTCGCGGCGCGACTGAGTTAACCGCTGCGGCCAGCTTCGATGCCTACGAAAAGACAATGGCCGCGAGATAGAACCGCGGGACGCGCGGTTCTGAATGCACCACGGCCTTATTCTGCCTGGGACCGTTGCAAACGGAACTGGCCGCATCCGGCAAGCGCTCATTGTTATCGCGGCGCATTGTGAAAGTGTCAGTGGAGTAGGCATCTGGAGAACGGGCCACCCCCCTGTTCCGCGCGGCGTGCAGTTCCTTCGGGTGATCGATCAAGCACCTCGTAATGGGATTAATCGATCACGCATCGTGCCTTTCCTTCGGTGATAATTACCGCGGCTGGAGGTAACTTGCTCGAATTCAGGCGGTTAAACGAACTTACAGGTGGGACACTGATGGATTCCTTCGTACCGAGAATTGTTTCGGTGTGAATATGGGATTAATTGGGGGACGAACGCTGTTCCCAGCCCTAATGGAGTGTAATTCGTTTAAGATGTTCGTGAAGATGGTATACTCCGATAGCTTGACGGTAACTTTATCATTTCGGCTACAGAGTGGAGCTGTTAGGGGTTGGTGAACGTGTAATTGTCGCGATGTCAGTGATTTATGGTCCAGACAGCAATTCTTTTTAGACAGCAATGAAAGTTTGGCTAGTTAGAATTTAATGCTGGAATTTGTTATTAGTCTTTTGGCCACGCTGATCTCGTTTTCTATTGTAATCTGGAGTTCGTAATAGTCTTTCTGTATACCTGACTCTTATTTGTTATATTAAGAGGACTCTCCGGTCAAAACACTCGAAAAACAGGTGAATTTTATGAATTTTTTACAAGATGTTATAACATATCGTAAAAAATGTTTTTGGCTATTATTAATACACTCGTTACGGTCTAAACCAAATTTTGTTTCACGTATTTGGTCTTGATGCATTTTGTAGGTGGCGCTTAGTGCAGCGCTGCCAAAAGAGATGCCTAAACGGTAACCATGAAATTCACTCACTAGATCGTCTACAATGAAAAATCGAGAAAATTTCGTAAAATGTATATCGATGGCTATCGCATTATCCTTTGTCGCTGTAAAAAAAACACCAAAACTACGATGATTGCTGCACAGTTGAAAGAAATAGTGCAAAAACAGGTAATTTTACGCATAAATGTGCAGATAAAAAAGAATCCCGTGTTTCAAAAAAATATGTTACAGGTTCATGCGACAGCGAGTCCAATTGCGAATCAAATGCGTCAAGGTTTTTTTTAATCGGTTCCTTAGATCTTCTGCAATCGCGGTTACCGTTTAGCCATCTCCTTTTGGCAACGCTGCATTTAACAATAAGCGCTACCTGGAAAATGCATCAAGACCAAAAACATGAAACAAAATTTTTTTGTACCATAACGGATGTATTAATAAAAAACAAAAACATTTTTTAGGATATGTTATAACCTCTTCCTATAAAAAATTCATAAAAATCACCTATTTTTCTACCGTTCTGACCGGAGTGTCCCGTGGTGTGAGTTAACATCCTGAAAAGTATATTTACGTGAATGGTTTATGACTTAATATTTCTTATGTATAGATACTTTATTTGTAACGATCTCTACAGCAGCCTAGAGAAAGATGAACATTCGAACTTCTCATGGGGAGCAGGTTTTTATTCAATTACATATCACGGTATACAGCTAAAGCAGAGTCACAGGGATTAAGTTCTACTCAATTGCCGTCCAATTTAGTTGTGCAACAAGTATATGTATATATTTGAACGCTTAAAGGCAACTGCTTTTAATCTAATATTATCAGTCTTAAATAGCTACACGAATTAAATTCCATAAAATTCTAATTGCAAACCACGCGTGGTCTTGATCCAAGTACCAACGAAGTTCTACTTCCAGAACTAAGCGTTGCAGAATAAACTTTCATTTTAAATCCACATTTGTTCTACGTGAAAGTTTGAAGATTAGAAACATTTATTAGAGCACGCGCAATCGATCACCGAATTGTCCAAACGGGAGCCCCGTTTCCTCGACTTACCTATGGTGCTTCCGCAGTTTCTCGTGGTGGGAATTCTCGGTTTCAGCCCCGTCGGAAAGGGCCCGTGTTGCTTGTCGCGGCCACGCTGGGGGTGAATGGGGCGAGTGCGCCGTTAAATTCGTCTGCGGACTCAGCGGCGCACCTGTATTACCCGGCTGGATTCCCAGCATGCAATAGGGATCGCTGAATCCTGCGGAAAATAGAAGACACTCACATTTGGGACAATTCCAGCTGGAGATACGCTATTACTGCACCGCGTGGTACAACAATATTATCACAGGTACGAGAAATAACAAGTGCAGTGTATTTAATGTCATCTGAGGGTGGAACTTTAATAAGATTTCATGGAATAAAGAATTCTCTCAACAAATCAAGTATCAAGGTTGTATTTAATCTTAATTAAATACACTTGTTTGGCATTAATATCTATGTGGCAGAGACCGTTGCCAGAATTGTTAAGATTCGCCATCACTGGGTTTGCATAAGACCTCAAGACTGAAAGTATTGAAAAGATGCACGCAAGTTGGAAGATACGCTCCTTCATCGGTGCTCGCGTCGAAGTTTCTGACATCGGTGACTCTGACGGGATTACACTTGCGATTGTTGTAGGAAATTCATATATGCCTTTGTCAGCTCGATAAACCTGTATCGACGGTTCGTGGGAACGTGCATGGCTCTGGGAGAAGTGTGTTCAACAAATTCTCACCGTTCGCGTCTTTGGCTTCCAGTCCCTCCGCCTCGACCACCTCCACGCTCAGGACAACAATGGGAGGCTGCAGTAGTTATGTAAAAAAGAGCCATATTAATATAGCTATGTTTACAGAGATGAGTACAATTTTTAGAGAAACCTCCACCTGCATATTGCTTTCCATAAGTACTTAAGAAGAAAAGAATACAGAAAGGACATTGTTTGAGGTCATATTTTATTAAACGAGTTGGATTAAATTGAAATTCAGTTTTACAGTAAAGTCTCGCTATGGGCTCGCCTCAACTATGCGTTAAGGGCTCGCCTCAACTATGCGTTAAGCGCTCGCCGCTATTCCCCATTGCCGTCTGCTAGAGTTGGGCATTAACTAAATAAATAATTATTTAAATAACAGGCCGAATAAAAGTTACTTATACTTTAAATTATTCGACAAATAAAGGTAATTTTTATTCGACCAGAATGTATTCGACACCATATAAAGTTAGAGTTAAAGTTGAAAAATTTATTCGACGCTAAAGTTGAAACGCTCGACGAATAAGGAAATTAACTTTATTCGTCAAATAAAGCAATTTACTTGATTCGTCGAAAGTTGACGTTATTCGACATAGGACGCATAATTTTTTTAGCTTTTATTCGTTATTCGAAATTTTTATTTAAATAAAAAAATGCGCTCTTTCGGCGGCACGGAATCGTCGACGAAATTCTTTAAGCGCTCGCAGCCAGCCCAGAGCGCGAGCCCATAGCGAGAGTTCACTGTACACCTTTCGAAGTCACTAGCAAGTGAAAATACATTTGAACGTGCTATTCGTAATTCCGTAAAAATATTTGTAATTTCCAGGCCTGCGGACACACGGGAACTGAAGGACACGGAAGCATTGTCCTTTCTCAGCGTCGCTGGTAATAGGAACGTTTAGAGGCAAGTACCTTTTCCTCGGAAGCGATATTCAGATAACGGCGATGTTGATCCTGCGGAACGCCGAATGCCTCTTGCGCGTACCTATAAAGATCCTCTTTGTAGTGCGCGTATTGTCCTGTGCTGGCGCCCACCGTGTTGGCGATCGTGTAAAGGACTTCTATGTACAACTGCTCCAGCTGAAACAATGTTTCAAACCGTACATCGTACCAGGCTGGTTTCCAAATGATCTGATGTCGCGCTGCAAGTTCTGCAACATTCCGGTTATCAATTTAACGTCGCAGTACGCGCAGGGGCTTGATTTTACGCCCGTGTCCCGTAAACGGGGGTTAAAAACGGATTCTCTCCGCGCTTGAAATGTCGAGGGAAATTCAGAAACACGAGGATTCTCTCGGCAAACGCTGGGAATATAAACGCACAAGCGGAATTATGATTTTTGGTTTCGCTTTTAGCACAGTGCTTCCGTCCTGTTTCGTTCTGTTTACGAGTTTTTTCCTTTCGACATTTCTGTTTATTTGCAGAACTATAGCCGCGTATTATTTAAAGGAAAAGGGAGGACGGGTAAAACGGATGGGTAATGGTGGGAGTTGAGGAATGAGAATTTGACATGCCTCTCGCGGATTGTACAAGTTTGAACTCTATATTCCAGGGTAAAGTACGGTACTGGAAATATAATCCTACCGTGGAAATTAATGTTCTCATTACTGTCATCATAGCTGCGTTTGATGTATTAAAATATCAGAAATAATAACGCGAAGCCTCGTAATAGGATAACACAGAGAAATATAATTATATCTCCCTTTCGTTGATAACAAAGGTGTCTTAACAAATTTATCATTTTTATCGCAGCCATTGTCGATCGTCACGAGTTCCCCCCACAAAGATAGATCAAATAATCGTGATAAATTCAATAAATTCGAATAAATCTGATATCCTCAGTACCCACTTAATTTTCTTTGATTAATAAAGATTGTTTGATGTATATAAACCCACAATTTTCTATTTATTTTCTTTAATTGGCTGACGAGAAACGCTTCGCTAGATTCTAAAATCCGGCTCGTATGCATAAATTGCTGGCAAGCCGTGTCCTTTATTCCTCAGTGATTTCCTTCATCCCCGCGTTGAATTGTTCGTGTCCGGGATTAATGGAAACGTTAGCGATGAAAGTTTGGGAAAGAGAAAAAGGGGAAGGCGGCGAGATTAACAGTTACAGTTGAAACGAATGTGCCAGTGGCCGAGCGATAAAGACGAGAAAAATATCTGAACGCGTAACGAAGTAGAATTGCTCGTAACCGCTCAGACCGCCCGACTATGCGCGGAGGATTCCACTGAAATCTGACCTTTCACAGATTTCCAGCTACACGGACCCTGTAATGTTAAACCGTGCAAATGCCAGATTCGAGTTGATGAATTTTACATGTAACGAACTCATACGATTTTACTAATTTCATGTTATACTATCCTTCCGAAGGAAAAGCGTAATATTTTCTTGAGGACGAGCTTCGAAATTACGGTAAACATTATACGCTTATATCGCAGAGTATTACATTCCCCCTTCTGTTTGTGACGATAGTCGCGGAAAAACCTTCTGTTTATCGGTAAAGATAATCAGCACGCGTTAAAGAAGCACATTGAAAAACACCGCGGGCGAACTAAAAGATTCAACGATGAAAGGCCGCTATCTTCAATCATCTTCTCGAATAACAGCCTCGACGCAAGAAAACAATGTGGAAGATATAAATCAAATGGTTATAAAGTTGTCCAGCAAGGGACGATGTGACGCGCGCGCACACAGAGACGCAAATACACGGAGCAGAAATCAAACACGAGCCGACATTAATGGTATCAGCTAGCCTGTACCGTCATTGGTGGTCGCAAAATATTTATCCTCTGCAGGCATACATCTCCATCGCGTTTTATTTCTCTTTTGCGAAACGTTCGCCATTCGTGGACGTTGAAAACTATTGTCTAATAGACGCGTCTTCTGAATTTCGAAAAAATCTCACCTGGCTCTCAAAGGAAGTATAAAACACAAATGTTGTAAGCGGGAAGCGAAGTAGAGGGCGCAAGTTGAATGGGACATAACGAAGTCGTTGATTTTCTAAAAATACACGGCTTCCTTTAACGAACGACGTATCAAAGATCATTCCTCGCGTATCAAAGGCACGGGGACCACGGCGATAGGACAAGTAGGGATAATTGGACTGTTCGCTTCGTACGAACTTTTCGTTTCCCCCACTCCTAGCATAATTTCCCACGTCTCTCCGGTTCAACAAGGCGCGGAAGAGAAGCCGTAACAAGTTTCAGTTGGAACAATGAGCGGAAAACGATCGCGTTTCCGTTCCCTAACGAAGTGGAAGAAGAAGAATCCGCTTCGTGTCTCCTTGGGGAAAAGAAGCTGGGACGAGTGCTGCGCGATTTTCTTAACGATTCGACGGGATGCCTCTGCATCGCGCGGCGAAACGGGACCACTATTATTCCTGCCTCGCCATGGGACGCTTTTTGCGCCACGTTTTCTTAGAGACAATACGGCGATCGGTTACATTACGGAACACCAGCTTACGATCATGGAAACCTGCAGGATGAAGACCAATGGGGACATAGCTACTGTAGGTAAAATTCTGTTAGAGTATTCGTTTAGAGTAAGTAGAGATTTAGACAACTTACAAGGGATGATCCCGAACTCGAAATTTTAAAACATTCTGAAACTTTGTAAATATGTAAGGGATTTCCATTGTGATTACAACGCAATTTTTTTGCTGCCTAAATACACTAGAAGGGGGTGAAATTAACCCCTGGAAATTCTGCTATTTTCTGATTTTGGGTTATAACTCGCGAACTTGAAGAGATAGAGAAAAAGCTTCGCGACAAAAATTACTTCTTTTAATTAGATCTATCATTTGGTAAAAATATTTTACAGTTCACGAGTTATAACACAAACTTGGAAAATAACCGGGTTTTTAAGGGTTAATTACACCCCCGTAGAGTGAATTTGGGCAGCAAACAAAAATTGCGTTGTAATCAGGAGGAAATTCTCTACATATTCACAAAGTTTCAGATTTTTCTAAATTTACGGGTTCGGGATCTTCCCTTGTTAGAGTAAATTGTGGAATTTGGATTGGTCGACAATTAGTTGCTACATTCAGCGACAGAATTCAAGAACGTTCAGGAGTGTGAGATCAGGAACCCCCATAAGAGGGAACCCGGAATAGGAGACCGCGGAAGGTCGGCTTTGGCGACATTGGTAAGGCGGCTGATTAGTAGCGCGGAGGACCCGAAGATCGTGGGTTCGAGTCCCATCGCGAGGCCCCCCCCTTTTTTTCGAGGCTACCGAACATATAGGAATTACGATGCCTATTCCTACAAAAGCTTTTAATGATAATTTAATTTGAACTCAAAATTCACTGATGGAAGATATTAATTGTAAATCGCTGCAATGTCGAAAGCTCAAGGACTAAATGCTCTTAATCAAGGAAACTCAGTGTGAAAAGATCCTGACCCCGAAAGCTGGATGGAGGGAGGAATGCTCGAACGTTGCGAGAGGGCAAACAGCTGTAATATCGAAAGGTCATGCAAAAAAAAAAAAGGACTACGATCCCGGGGAAAAAGTCTGACCCCGATAGCTTTATAAGAGAAAAAAGCTTTGATCTCGAAATTGCAGAGACCGAAAAGTTGTAACTGCGAAAGCTAAATGAGCAGGAACCTCTGACCTTAAAAGCTTGAAGTGCTCGAATGTGCAACACATGCCAGGTTTGTTTAAGAGTGGAAACTTCTTCCAATTAGGTATCCTCCGGCAGCTTTACGAACGTTACGAGTTTCGTGTGATGCGTTTATCAACTGTTGTGTAGCTCTATCAAAGCACTCTATCATCGTCCAGTTTTACGTTATCGCGTGAACCCGGGTTCCAGGTTGACTTTGATGCACTAGGTAATCCAGGGGATGTCGACTTAGAATCCAATAATCTACTTATACACCAGGGATGGCCAGCGAAAGGTAGGATTATCCTGGCTGTCACAATATGCGATCCAAGCGTTGGGTAGAAAAGAGGTTTTTGAAGCAGAATATACCAGCCGTTCCACGATTTTACTAAAAACTAATATCGTACAGTAATTGTGTGTCTATAGTTCAAGAGTTCTAGAGAAAATACTAAAGATAATTATGTGAAAATAGTTTGGGCAGAACGTAAAATAAATATAAGTAAAATTGTCACCTCCATAGTTGCTGAACCAATTTCTATACCTAAGTTTTCTTCAAGTTATGTAAATTTTATAATCATTACTGATTAATTTATTGTCCGTGTCTGTATTATATATTCTTATTAAATATATACATGGTTTATTATTATTATTATTATTATTATTATTATTATTATTATTATTATTATTATTATTATTATTATTATTAACGGGTACAACCATTTAAATAAATTACTGCAAAACATAAGAAGAAATAAGAAAAACATACTACTAGGTTACAAATCGTTGCACTTAACGTTGATTACGCTTACAAATATATACACATATACAAAACGTACAAAGTAGTGTCACCCCTGACCGCTTTCAAGGCACCTAAACACTGATGTTCCGGAGGATGTCAGTTTATGTATGTATTTTTAAATATATTATTAAATGCTATATGTTAAACATATTATTACAATGCTACGGCACAAAGAAACCAGTGAAAAAAAGCAACGACGTGATGTTAACTTAGAATTTGATGCTTTCGATATTTTAGAGAGCGTGAAACTTCCTTCCAAGCGTAATCGGGAAACCACGTGTCGCCAGTGTTAGCCGATTGACGAACGTTGAACTGGCAGTATCATTAGAACGGCTGTCTTTCGTTTTGATCGAAGCATGCGCCAGTTAAACTGGCCAAGCGTGCATAATATTTCAAGCAGATTGCAACTACTAGGCCGCGTGCAATCCACGTTACTGGTATGCCGTACGTGTTATGATAGATGACAAAGTGTGGTGTTGCATGGACAAAGGGATGTACTCGCAAACAATTTTGACGTTGATATTAACGAACGTTCTCGCCCAACGTAAAATGAAGAGACCGATGTTTCCTTCCCTGGCGATGCAAGGGAAGTTAACCAGAAAGCTCTTCAAAGAAGACACTTTAAGCTGTACGAGATGCAAGAAGCAGTTTTTGGCATACAAACTGGTGGCATTTCACACAAAACCATAGAGTGTAAAATAAGTTAGTAGAAGCAGCCAACAAGTAACTCAGAAAATCACCTTCGACGAAATTGAATTATAAAATTCTTGAAACATAATTACGTGACCAGTCAACTTTGCCAAATAGCTACTATGAAAATCGGTTAATGTTTTATTCGCGGAACGTGTAACTTTCTATAGGATAATTAGTTTTTCCTGGCAGAAATAACACCCTGGCAGGGAAGTGAATTGTTCAAAGTGCCCGTGCAATTAAATTCGATGAGCCGCGAGGTTTGCTACGCCAACTGGAAGTGTTTAACAACTGCACCGCGTTTTAAATGATAGTAGATGGGTACAAGCTTTTGCGTTTAGTAGGGCGAGCGTGCAACGCGCCGCGCGAGCAGTAAAAACCGGAAGCTTACACCAGTTGCGTTTCGTGTAGCGAACTTTCGGAATTACTAGGACGTGAAGGTAGAGTGGTTTAAACACGAGATAGGATTAGTCTCCTAATGCTTTTAGGTCTGCGTTTTAAACTCGACTTTTCCAGCCTTGCACGATACTGAAAGATCATTTCCATTCGGGAACTGTTTCTACATACGTGGCTATGGAATCGAGATTGAAAATCTTTTCTACTACGTAATGAAATTTCTTTCGTCGTTCATAGGGTTGCTAAAGTATTATTACAGAATTCTTGACAAAGACTTCATATTCGTTGCCACTTAGGGGTCGTTCTTAAATTACGTGGGCCTTTTTGGCGGGGAAGGGGTCGCGAATTTCTTACGTTCTGTTACAAACAGAAATGACTTAATCCTAATTTTCGATATGGCGTAAATGAATTGTATAAACCTTTGAAAGAATTTTAATAACTGAAAAAGTGCAATGTAAAAAATACAACGATAGGAAAGAGGAGGCAGAGGTTGGAATATAACATTTCACGAATTTTTATACTTGGAGATTAAAGGGGTAGGAAATCGCCAAAGTTACCCTTACGTAATTTAAGGATGGCCCCTGGCTTTACAGGTCCCTGTATCCTTGTTCAAGTGTTTTAAATTTTTGAATTTGCGAATTGCAGGTTTTCTAGTGCTCGACAAAGTCTTACCTCCTTTTTGGTGAAACGGTACTGTGAGGACGTCAAAGTGCTGTCTCTGGACGGGGGTGGTGGTTCCTTCGCTCTGACCTCCACTTCCTGAAGAACCACGAGCCTTCTATTCTGCTGCTTCCAGGATAACGCGGTGAAACTTTCGAAGAAAGAGCCATCCGTCTCTTGAACCCTGAAAGATCAATTACATTTCAGCCTCGTCACTTGTTGCTCGTCCATTACCGTGCTGTGCTAAGCACAGTGTGATCCGTTAAAAACTGCCATGGGAAATGACTCCTCGCTCGTTCAGTGTACAGAAAAGAAGCCTGCGCATTAACCCGCGCCTGACTCGGGGTAACCAAGCCGTAACACAATGGACCAACCCGAGTCAGACTCGGGGCAGTATTTTCCCTCATAACTTATGAACCAGACATCGTATTAACACGAGTCAAACTGGAAATTAAAGCTAAAGAACTATACTTTTCAGTGGCACTAACCAAAATAATGTTTTTTTGCAAAGTTGCGTTCTTCTAAATATTGTAAAAGAATTGCAAGAATAGCAACTAGTTACGTAGATTAAAAGTAAAAATCATGTTTTAGAGGTTCTCCAGGTTGCTGATGTCAAAATCCTGGCCGTTGTTTGCAGGAGTGAAACTCAGGTTCTGTTTTTGCAACAGTGACCACAAATTTGAAAGCAGCATCCTCAAAAACTATTATATAAGGGGCGGTCCTGAAATTGCTTGAGCGTAATTTTGACGATTTCTTACCCCCTCCCACCCCCAGTATAAGAATTCGTAATATTTGATATTGCAACCCCCTTCTAACACAATATTTTTTACATTGAATTTGTTCAGTTATTAAAATTCTTTTAAAGGTTTATATAACTCATTTAATTCGCTTTCGGGAAATTTAAACTAAAGCTACTTTTCTGGAACATTAACGATAGAATTTGTATTTATTAAAAATTAGGTTAAAAAATATTACGTAAAACGCTACCTGACTCCCCACTGTAAGAAAACGTAAGAAATTCGGGACCCCCTCCCACAAAAAGCCTTACGCAATTTGAGGACGACCCCTAACCTGGAACTGAATGTTTTCCTTCGCAAGGAAAAATTAGTTCGTTTCGATACCGAATGCTGCCATCATATAGCTCCACAAGCCGGTTAAAGCGATCTATTTAGTATCGAGATTTTATTTTGTTTATTACTTTTTAACATTTAACGACAGTGTCATTTTAGCGCCTCTGTAAGTGACAGGGAAAAGGTGTCTAACAACATGTCACAATGTCATTTTAGAGTGATCTTAATTGTCAAATCGTAGATAAAATATCACATGTCAGACAGTATCGCGTGGTGAACAATGGCGCATTGAATGACGCTTGTCTAGCACGCATAATAGATCATGATGTTCTACTTGTCAATATTATCTGTCTGTCGAGTTCAGGTTACTTAAAGAACACGTATATTACTATCTATCACTGTATTCAACTGTTTGTCACATTTAAAAGAAACATGTCCATCGATCTGTTCATAAATTTCATGGTTTTATCCGAATGATTGGTGTCTGATTATAATTTATGATTGGATCAATTTGAAAGGGAGAGTGGATAGTAAAAAATCAGTGTTTTACGCGCTCTGTGTCCATGGCTTCGGGACAAACAGCGAAGAAATGAGATCGCGAACAATCGAGGGTAATTATCGCAATTATAGAAAGCCACTAGCGCGTGCAATTATCACGAACGTACGTTTCCCGTGCCTTTTCCCGATTCGCGTGTGCGCTATATTTCGTCACGCAGCAGTATATCGATCAGTCGACGAGTTTCCTGTTTTTCCATATGTTTTTCCCTGCACTTTTATAATTAATTCACTGCACCACGCACAGGGGAGCGACATAACGAAGCACGCCACGCTCGACTGCAGTTTGGAAATTTTATCGGGGGAATTTTTCGCTGGAATTTGAGCTCGCTGAGTTTTCTCTCAGCGGAAGTATTCGCAGCTCGCTTGGAAATTCTAAGGGCATTCGCTTAATAAATCGTCCAACTCTTTTACCATTTTTCCGTCGAAATATCAACTAATATATCACGTTCAAGCGGATATTTCTCTTAGCTCTGGTACATTGAAACAGAAGATGGATACTTTCCCGTATCTCGTGATCAGGCACACCGTAAAAATATTTAACCGATTATATAACTTAACTAAAATACGCGAGGAAAGTGTACAAACTTTTTAAACACGCGTCACCTTTCAGTTAAAAATGTCGACAAATTCGTTTATATTAGAGAGGGTTGGAGGTGAAACGCAGGGAGCGTCACATGCGGCTGTACCGTAATAATCCAATTACTGCGCGTGAAATATTGTAGAAAATACATTGTCCAACAGAGCAGCCACGCCGTGGGTTCATTCAACCTCCCCAAAATGGAGGCAGTGTTTGATTGGAATAAAATTGAAAACCTTGAAGCAAGAGTATATAAAAGAAATTCCACATCGTTTGGTACAGGTTTTATGCAACTCCGATAACAAATGAGCTATTTATTGCAAATTTTCAATCTGTACCCATTACCTGCTGTTTTGGATAATACGAATCCTCCAGATTTAAAGAATTTGCCAAAAATAGAAATAAAGATTTATCAACTCCAGTAACTACTTTTTAATGTTAAGTCAAAGCAATAATTTCATAAACAGTTTTCTCTAATTTATTTAAAGTTGGTAAAGTTGGTGGAGCTCCACCCCCTATCGCTGCAAAGTCTTCAATGGAAAACACCATTGTTCTCAATAAATGAGCGTCAGACAATTGAAACTTTCCTTCGCATGTAACAATCAACCCCTTGAAGCTTAATATTACTCGAGGCCTTCGAGTGTAACATTTAATTCCTCTAAAAACATTTCCATGTTACAGAATCTATACACATATAGTCAACGAAACGCGCTTTACGTCTGTCAGAAAATCCCTTACACTCCGAATCTCGACCATCAGCCAAGGACCATCTTTAACTAAGGTGACTTTCACGTCGGCGGAATATCGAAGGTTGCCGGGGAAGATCGCGTACTCGTAAGCTCCAATATCAAATCACATTGCTGCCCGAATCTAACGAATCTGAAATTTCCACAGTTGTTCGATTCTCCGCAAACCTTCCACCCCCGTTCTCTATCGCGACGCCATTTCGCGCTCGCTTTCCCGAAACGTCGAGAATTCTTCCCAACAAACTGCACTTTCTTGTGTCAAAATCGTAGAACTTTTAATAGACATAAGATAGAGGGAAAAGCCAAAGTATTGGAAAATAAGGGAACAATATTGAAAAAGTACGACAAACAAGTTTTGACATTGAAAATCTATGTCGAAGTTGATACTTTCGAAGAAAACTGCGGTTTTCCGTTATAATGCGTGGTTGAAGTTTTTCCTTGATTTGTTACGCATCATTTCCTATAGATTTTGACGCGCTGAATTCAAATATGGCCGCAGAATTTGTCTTGCTCTTCAGGATTCTTTTGACAGATTTTCAGAGTCAAAACTTTGTTTGCCATAGTTTTTCAATAGTTCTTCCTTATTCAGCAACAACGTGGCTTAAACCTAAAAAAGATTAGTCTCTCTATTTTATTTCTTTTAAAAGTTCTATCGGTTTTGCCACAAAAAGTGCAAATTGTCCCAGTGCGCGGCGTGGAGCGCAATAATTCTTGCTTGGGGCGAGCGAACGTGCTAAAAGAACAGCCTGCTCGAATGAAGCCAGTCGAAGGGACCCCACCCACCCACTTCCCCCGGAATGGAGCGCGTTAGGGATGAAGGGGTGACAAGGAAAATTGCAAAATGAAAAATATGCAGATAGAAAAGCGCTCTAAGAGGGCGTGTCTTTGAAGGATCCTTGGATGGCGGGGTCTAATTTAAATCTAAAAGAATCAACGCCACACTCAAGTCCCGACGGTATACACTGGAAGCCGGCCGCTACGAAAATGAAGGCGTTCTGCTGGAGCGACGCCGATCGCCGGTGCTCGGAACGTTCGATTAATCGAAATGGAGGAGTCGTTGGAACAGATTTTTCCTTGCCGTCCCTGGGAATACCATTCTGTTTACGTGCGCGGCTCGGAGTCTCGTTCCTTGGGGAGAAGGATCGTTTCCACTGAATCGGCTTCATTCTGGTGGATTGGAATAAACCAGGGTGTGGTTAGGAACGTCTGAGATACTTGCAGGGCAAATTGCGGAGTTTCTTGGTAATGGAAGCATGTAGGGTGGTTCGTGCGTGCGTCTGGGGAGTTTTGCGTGGATGTGAGTCTGTGTCGAGCTGGGTTGTGAATTATTAGAACGTGGCTGGGCGAGAGATTGATGTGTACTACGCACTTGTTAATTCTTATAAATTTATCTGTTGTTGGGAGCGATAGCTTATGTTACCCGAAGGTAAGCTACATTTAAAATGGAATGTAATGGGACACTATGGTAATTATGATAATTATAAATGTGATAATTATGAATCTGTCATGATAATATTGATGCTTAAGGGGTTATACCAGCTTGGCCAGGTCAAGATACACCGCACCTTTGGAAATTTATTTCTAAGTGACAAAAACACGTTTGTCGATTAAAATTTTTCAATTAAGATAGAGACATCTTTGAATAATATATACAATTTTTTTTCAAGTTTTCTTTAGAAAGAAATATGACGGTCGAGGGAATACCATGGAGTGTGCGTGAAGGTAAGTGCACGTGTACGTAAGTATTCTGATGAACAGGCTTCTGAAACAAAATTTTAATAATAGAATATTAAATAAAACTAAGTTGTTCAATTTTATCGATTGGTTGAAAAATAACAAAATAGCTACACTCTGAAGCAAGAAGCTCAGTTTCGCGTGTAAGAAAATCAGTAATCACAAGTCAGATAAAAATTAAAATATTAAAAAATTTTAACGTCGATTGATGGACAACTTAGTTGTACTTAATATATTCTATTGTCAAAACTTAGTTTTATTTAATAGTCTAATATTAAAATGTTGTTTCAGGAACCTGTTCATTAGAAATCACGTACACTCGACAATATTTATTTTTAAAGAAAACTTGAAAAAATTATATATATTATTCAAAGATGTCTCTATCCTCATTGAAAATTTTAATAGAAAAACGGTATTTGTCACTTAGAAAGAAAATCCCAAAGATGCGATATTTCTTGACTTGCCCAAGGTGGTCTAACCCTTGAACGATCTTGAGCACAGGAGAAAAATCTCAGGTCTCCATGAAATTCTAATTTAATAATTTAATGAAGTCACAATTATAATACCGGAAGCAACATTTACAGTAGATCTAATTTTCAAGCAAAAGGGGGCAGTGTATTCGATACCGTGAAGGTAACGAACGGCCACCGTATAGAAACTGAACGGATGCCTTGGCTGCCATGGTTGTTCGTTACTTCCATTAATTGCGAATAGTGCTAATGGACCCACATCAAAGGTGCGGTGCTTGACGTCGGTGTTCTTCTTCGACGCGTGAACCGGCCACGAAATGAGCAGGAACCGCGAGTCGAAAAGGGAAGACGGGAAAGAGCAGTTACGTGCCATGTTTCGTGAGAAGCCACGTGAAAGAACTTAAAATATTCCGCAAGGGGAGAAGGGGCTTTTCGGAGCCTCTAGAGACGCTCGGATCTGAATGTAAGCCCGTTAGAGTTCTTTTGTTATCGTCGCGACGTTCCTCTCCATCCCTCAGAAATTCCTACCTCTGGAGGCGATACTCTCTGGGTGGTCTTAAAGAATTGTCAGGCTGGCACGACTAAAGTGGGTTAATTTCGCGGGCGCGGGGAAATTGTTCGAGACGATAGCTAACGATCCGAGTGAATGGACCGAAGGAACAAAATCGAGGCAGAAAGGAATACTTCAAAAAACGAAGTAAAATATCGGCGGACTCCTTTTACCCTTCTCTATTTTCCAGGAGACACGAAGAGAAGAGTCTTTTAAACGTAGAGGAGCAGCCTAGAGGACCAACACGCAGACACTTGACGCATAATAGAATTCTGAGATTCTTCTCTGATTTATGTCAACAATAATCTTTCAAGATGAACGGCTCAGAAATTGTCCCTGATTAACGTTTAAGGTTCAACGCGATAGTAAAGAGGAGACACGGTTGGATCGAATGCAACAGTTCCATTGATCGTAGATATTTCCTCAATATCTTGCTTATCAACTTGACGATGTGTTTACACACTCCACTGTGCGTTGACAACGAGCCACGTGGTTATACGTTATTCAAGAAGCACACACTGTTACGCGTCGGCGTTGTGGCATTTGAGGGGGATTTATTGTCCCTCCGTCTGGATTTATTATACCGTGATTTGGATTTATGGCGTTTTAAGTAGCCCCTTTAACGGTATATCGTCACATTGAGCGATTTATATGAAACATATTACAATCGAAGTGCTTCTCACGCCGTTACTAATGTTTGCAGGATGTTTCCGTGTAATTCGGCGAATTTCACAGTGGCAGCAAAATGATGCTGAAGGAAAAGCGAGATTAGTTATAGAAACTATAATTTGCAAACTTTCAGAAGCCACAGTTTCTCGATTATTTTCTTTCGAAGACAGATTGCTGAGACAGGGTGTAACGTAGGCACTTAATCCTACAGTGCACGCGTGGGCGCTGACAGACCCAAGTTAACAGTTAAATGAATATAAAAAAGAAACCGTTTAAATAAATTGCACCACAGCTTGTGCAGCTTTGATATTGAGAAAGATTCAGATAACGATGTCCCGTAGTGTTAAAGAGATATGTGTTCAGTATTTCATTTTGTTATAAATATTTCTTTTAATAAGATTACGTGCGATCTAGAAATTTTTTCACCAAAATATCTGTGCATTCCTAGATTTGGAGATATGGGCCTGTGAGGCCCAATGCGTGCAGTGGTGTGTGACGTCCCGGCCCCACCACATGGGCCACGCTGGTTAGTCTCCGCTGGCGCCGCTAGAGGTCTACTCTTCTCGCAAGTCCTATCGTCCACTCTCGTTCGTACGTACACAGGTTCCAAGTTATTTTCCTGTTAGTCCCCGTGTGTCTAGGGCAGGGGCCGTCAGCTACAGCCCTACTGATGAGTCTGGCTGGCGGTCCCAAGACGAAACACGGCACATCTTTCTTTCCTCCTCGATCTTTAATGCCAATCCACCTGCCCCGCACAGTAATCCAAAAAGCGTGACCGGCCCGAGGGACTACGGGGCAAGATCATCCCTCTTTACGTTCCGGAATCAATCACCAATCGCCATCTCGGTTTCGGACGTAACAGGGGTAATTTCAATTTACGTGTGCATCGCAGGGTTAAATATCAAGAGACAATTACCTACTAAGACGAATATTCAGTAGCGAAAAATGGAGGACAGAATTTAAATCCGTCGCAATTCCCCCCATTTCAGGCAGAAGATTAATCTCCGTGAGGAGCAGCAAACACGCGCTTGACTTGGCGACGCAGTCACCAAGAGGAACGTCAGGTTTTTTCACAAAGAGGCGACACTACAATGGTAGGTACCCCGCTACACGTTGACCATAAGTCAGAGACGCATAACAAATGAAAGCAGAGGTAGAAAGCAGCATCTGACAATTTCTCACGTTAGAGAATCGATGATCAGACAAAGGAGCAAAGTTTGTGCACAACAAGTGAACAGAAAATACTATTAAAAGCACTGTTGCAAAAGGATAAAAATGTTTGGTCTGTTAAGCTCCGACGGATTCCAACTGGACTCTGTTTAACGAAACAAATCATTTTCAAACTCGAACCGAGATCTCTGCAACTCTAAATAACCCGCATTATGTAAATGTAAACAGAGGTGGCCTTTAATTCATTAATTAAAGCTTACGTTCTATGGCGTAATTGATACCAATTTATACACAATAAAGTGGAGGCTAAGTAGTATTTCCACGAATCCTGTTTGCCGACAACAAAGTGTCGAAGTCTGCTGCAAGGAGATCCTTCTTCGACACAACAAAGCACGAGAAGTTCAGCTCCCTCTTGGAAACTTCATTGAAGCTGAAGAAAAGGTAGCTGGCATTGTCTCCGGCGTTGTACCGCGAATCGGTTAATTGAAACTTAAGAAGAACCAGGGCGAATTGGAAGAACAAACGGCAAAATGCGTTAAGACTAACTAGAAGGGAACGGCGGAGGGGTATAGAAGCCCAAAAAGGAAGAAATTGACAGGTCGGGTTCCGAGACAAACCGAGGGAGCAAGGAGAGCGATGGATCGAATAAACCGCGCTCGAGGGACGGGGAGGAAGAAAAAGAAACGCGTCCTCGTTAAGCAGGCCGGGTCCTCGATATCGTACTTCTGGAATACGCCACGTTCACCTTGTTAAGCACGGCCCGCTGCGCTAATTTGTACAAAGCAACGGAGCCGTATATTCCGTCGGATACGGTATTAATAAACGGCCATGGTAGATCGCGGGGAAATCCGACGATTTCTCCTCCTTTGAAGCTCCATTTCCATGTGCGCCGTCTAACATTGCACGCTCGTTAAAGTCGAGCAGAATGCCTCCGAAATAAGACGCCGCTGTCGCCATGTAGGGAAACACTCGCGTTTTAACTAAGCGGCAAACTTTATTTTAAATACGAGACGCGCTTTTACACTTGGGAGGAGAAGACGCGAGATGGGTCCTCGAGTAACAGAATTATGATGCAGTGACGCCGGAATCTACGTAAGTGTCCTGCGCAGTGGCAGATTTAACGGGCGGTCGATCAGCAGTTGCCGTCTGGGCCCCTGCACAGGAGACCCGTCAGGGCCCCATCTTCAAAGAAAAATATGATTTTATCCAAACGCGATATTTTTTTCTGTACTACAACACTTAACCTGTTTTTAGTAAACTACATCTGCTTTGTTCCGAACTAATGGGCCCCTCAGAACGTTTGCCACCTGGGCCTTTTTCCTTAAGGATACCGAGGCAGTCGTTTTGTCGAAAATGAGGCATTCCTTTTCCAATTAATTACAAAGACATAAATTCAAACTGAGATTAAACTTTATGTCAAAGAACAAGTCGCAGCTTCAGTTTATGTCTGTGTAATTAAATGAAAAATAAATTTTCGATAAAAACGACTGCCCAGCAGAGATGGGCAAACTTTTTATTTAAATAAAGTTTCGAATAACGAATAAAAGTTGAAAAGATTATTCCTCATTCGTTTGTTAATCCGAGTTAGCTTTATTCGACACATGGCGAGTAATTTTTAACATTTATTCGTTATTCGAAATTTTATATAAATAAAAATTCTGCTCATTTCTGCTGCCCAGTACTCTTAAATCCATCACTTGTCTTGCGGGCTTCATCGGGGCCTTTTTATACGCCCGAATGGTGGTTCCGTGTGTACTACGAATTTTTTAAAAAAAAAGCGACGTTCCCGCGTGCTCGGGAAGTTTCTAGACATGTTACATCTGGTGCGGAAGTGCTTATTCTTAGTTGATTATTATAATTATCAACTACGTTGAACAGCAGACAGGCTCACAAGGGATGATCCCAAACCCGAAAACTCAAGAAATTCCGAAACCTTTTGAATACGTAGGGGATTTCCTCCTGATTACAACGCAATTTTTGTTTGCTGCCCAAATTTACTCGAAGGGGGTGAAATTAACCCCTGAAAATTCGGTTATTCTCCGATTTTGTGTTATAACTCGCAAACTGTAAGAGATAGAAAACAAGTTTCAAGACAAAAGACACTTCTTTTAATTACATCTACCATTTGGTAGAACAATTATTTTGCAGTTCACGAGTTATAACACAAAATCGGAAAATATCCGGATTTTCAGGGGTCAAATATACCCCCTTAGAGCATATTTGGGCAGCAAACAAAAATTGGGTTGTAATCAGGAAATTCACAATATATTCACAAAGTTTCAGAATTATTTGAATTTCCTGGTTTGGGATCTTCCCTTGCCAGTCGGACAGAAAACAGCTGGGTTTTCGACCCTCTCAACCCCTTTTTGGGGGTGACGTCAGTACAGACACGTCCCTGTTGACACAAATCAGGATCCTGTCCATAGGCAGTGTTGTGTTTCCTACCACCGTCCCTCCTCTAATTTCCACTCGAGTGCAATTTAGCGAAAGCAATTGTGAAATTATATAAAAACACGTCGTCGGCTGTAACGCCAGAACTTCGTGAACGATACACGATTTCGAGCAGAGGAGGGTATTTTTAAAGAAGAAAAAGAAGAAAGGCTCGCTCCTCAAAAGCTCGTTCTAATTACGAACAAGCGGTAACTTTGCCGAAGGCTACAACCTCAGTAAAAGGGAGGATGCAATTTAATTCCCGGTGAAATACACTTTTGCAGCGAGCTCGTGTCATCGAGCGTAATGTAGGCCATACCTATATTCTGTTAGTTGGGCGCTCGACGTACGAGTTTAAATCTGACATTGCCTTCGTCTTGTTCTTCGTTTATTTAATTTTTTCCCGCGGAGAGAGAGAGAAAGAGAGAGAGTGCACAAAGAGCCTCTCCCCATTCGAAAATGGAATTTCAATGCGGGAAACGCTTACCTGGGACTTAGAGACCGCCATTTTCCCTTTCCTTGCTCATAGCCCCCCTCCCTCCCCCTACCCTACTTTCACGTCTTTCTTTGACGTTTCCTAGCATCTGTTCCACGGAGCCAGCGAAACGGGGACGCTTCGAGGTAAGACGTAGGTATCGATAAAGTTCAAAGGGGAACATCGTACCGTCGAGATACAAATGATACGTGACTTAGAAGTAACGCAGCCTCTTCAAGAGGCACGATACACAGCGACAACCACTTTTAACGTTCGTGCCCCCTCCATCCACGCGACGTATCCATTCGTTCTGAACATTGGCGCTGCGTTCCTACGATATTATTTAATAAGCTCTCCTGCAAGTTCTTACGTCACGTCGACTCCTTCGGAAACACTTTCCTGCCGTCGGCTACGTGCTCCGCATTCGCCGCTGTCTTAATTTTCCTCGCATCGAAAGTTTTTAAAACGTCATTTCTTGCAAGTAAACTTGCACGGAAGTTGTAGCTTTCCTACATGGGCACCGTGCTGTACGATTTTATTTTCCAATTTCTTCTGTGCCCAAGACACTGGTTTCGCGCACGTCAACCGGCTGGTTTGCCTGAAATTTTCTGAATATCCCGTATCTTCCTATTCCAGATGTTCGTTGGTGATACGGGATAAAGGCAAGGGTAAATAAATTTTAAGAAAATTTTACGACGAGAAAGGGGCTTCGTGTCGGTCGATGCGTGTACTCTCGTAAAGGTGGCTGGATTCAGGCTCCTCGGAAGTTGTATCAAGGAGGCACCCTTGAAATTTGAATATTTCGAGCGTTGCGCTATGGGAGTTTACGGTGACAGGAATTTTTACGGACGTTTATATTTCGGGTTACCGCGATCGTAAAACCAGCGATGGTGTTATCGTCTCTTGGTCCGTGGGTTGTTAGCTTCAGGAAGAGAACGAGTTGGTATCTCCTCGCGATCGTATATCGCCCTTTATCCCTCTGATAAGATTTGCTCCAAAGCGGTGGACAAAACAAACCTAGCTTTCGTCCCTCTCAGCTGCGGTTTGACGACAGTCGTGGAGGTATTGATTTTGCAAATAAAATACTCCAGTGAGTGTGAGAGACGATGGAGGAAACATTTTGTCGGAGTAGTTCCACGGTTTCGCTTGGTCCAGGTGCCAAGCAGTTAGATGTTTTTCTCTCAAATGTAGAAATTGAGGCATTTAATGGGGAAAAAGGGCACATAAGCCTCTGCGAATAGTTTTAATCGACTTACTTAGGTATATGTTGTATGTATAATATAACACGGATATTACTTCTCTCGCGTCTAGATTAGCTAGATGCTGTTTTGTTACGTGGCGTGATAGACACGCAGCTACACAATCGCTGAGCGGTCGCGCTGCCGTGCTATCGTGCAATGAGTGCTTTTGTTTCATACAGGATTTTGTGTAAGCGAGGAAATATGGAAAGTGAGGCAAATGTCGAATCCGCAAGGAAAGAAGCTAATTTTAGAAAGAAAAAATTGATTTGTAAAACAGCTTGCTATAAAGAATCGAGGAAACTACTTACTTAAAACATTACACTTGTTGTTTATTTCTGCGCTTCAATTTGTACTTTCTTTATTTAAGCAACGTATAAAAATATGTGTAATTAAGTAACTAATAAAATTAGATTTAAATCACTAAACAAAGAAGCAATTTTTTTACGAATTTACCACATTTACGGAAGAAGGGCACACATACTACTTGCTTGAAACTTATAAATAAAGACACATATTTTCAAATCATGACTTCTGTTTTCAGAACGTTTGAAGGCCACGGTACTACATCCTTAAAAAAATTGGATTTAATTGCATTACTTTTTATTAAGTTATACTGTAATGAAAACTTTGAAATCGATTTTCCTGAAATGGCACTTTAGCGTATGTGCCCTTTTTCCACCAAATGCCTCAATTGGAATCCCTTATTCTATGAAGCAGAACAATTTCCCAAGCACACGAGTGATAACTATTGGAAATTGGTTATGAAATAAACGAGCCTTTTAGTTTTATATTTTAATTTTATTTAACGGCTAGGAAACAATGTCTTTCTATGACAGTATACCGAGCAGAAGCGAGCTCTTCTCTAACAACGGACTGTTTTATCACCGTTGCCAGATATTGAAACAAAAAAAACGCTCTACACACGTATCATTATCTTTTACTATATTCAGGTTTCCCTGAATGTTGAAGCATTTTTGCCTTTTAATAATCATAGTAATCCAACAATAACAACCTACCAAGTAAAGACAGGTATTTCAATAAATGAAAGGTAAGGGAAAAAACAGGGAATGTCAAAGACAGCGTGATCGAGAAAATTAAGTTTTAATACTGTAATCCACCAGCAAAGACGCAAGATTTAATGAATTTAATTTTCTTCTCAAATAATTCCTTGTTTGACCTTGATAACAGAAGCTTATGCTTAGGCAAAGAGCGGGGACATTTCGTATTTTATTCCAGTGCAAAGTAGACATTTCCTGTTTTTAACCAGCGTACCAAATCTTTAACGTTACCTCACGGGGGTATTTGAACTCTATAACCCTTTGTGATTCGACAGATCTGTAGTCCCAGTTGCCACCAACGAAATATGCTATAAATCGCAAAATCACAGAAAATGGACATTCCCTGTTCTTTCCCTTTACTCTTCGAATGCCAACATACGCACAGATATATGAAATATTAAAATAGTTCTGCAATTTCCTAACTCCGAAACTTCAATGCTCACCGGATAGATAACGAGAACAGAGTAAGGGTAAATTGTAATTTGCGGGGTCGTGCAAGCAATATGAAATTTTTATTGGATACGACGGAAGGGTTTCCAGGAATAAGGCCGCGAATTTCTGCAGGCGGTTAAGGGGGTTAATATTAAGGCGGCGGGTTCGCAAACGCGGCCACCCTGTTGCTTCCCCATCTGCTCACGATATTACGCTTCATCCCTTTAGATGCGCGACTAAACGCGAGGGGTGTAACGGGCCGTAAGGCGAGCCGATGAAATGTAGTAGGTACTCTGGAGTCCTTCTGTTAACCAATTACTGGCCCGTGGAAATTGAATGATTCCCCTGTAAATTGGACACCGTTTATCCTACACCTCACCCCCTCCCGCACCCTCGAGTTGACATGAATTTCCGAGCTCTGCTACCTTCCATTGTCTACCATTGTTAGCTTCCGAAGGTTGTCCAATAATAACACGCGTGAATAATGGAATCATTTGGTACAACATACCTCTGTAATAATTGCAGTAACCTAAACGATTATGACTATTTCTAAACGAGATGAATTTTATTCAATCTGAAATATCAAAAGCATTTGGCTTGCAACGCAAAGTCTTCCTGGCTTTAGAAGACATTAGACGCGGCATTCATCTTATGCGTCGATAATTACTCTGATAATTAATTAAGGCAACGAAATATAGAAACGTCCCTTGCGAGTCCTCCACTAAACTCCTTCCAAGTTTTCATCCCGAATGGTGACGAAAACGCCAACAAGTGTCACGTTTGCTTTGCGTGGTGCTATGCTATATTTGAAAGAAGAAAAAAAACAGAGAGGAAAAGGGGCACGGGTATATTTGTTCCTTTTCCGTTTTCGTATAATAGCGGTGAAACGTTGAAAAATCCGCGTTGAAATGGAGGATGGGATAAACCGCTCTATTTGATTGTTTTATTAAAACGGAACGAAAATACTTTCGACTCGTGTCTGATTATATTTGCAGCTCGATTTGCAATCGGGAGAGTCAAGCGCCAGGGAATAACCGAGAAAACCATGATAACGATATCCAGCCTTCTCCTCCCCGCTGATCGGATTTCGATAGCATGTATCCGTAATGCCAAACAGAAGAGAAAATGGATTCGGCATTCAGCGATCGGAACACGAATCTCACAGTTGCTCAGGTATTACGCGACGAACCGACAGCGTTAATTATTATCGGTTTAGTGGCAAGATCTGAATGAATGAACGATATTTGCAAATAGTTAGATCGCACTTGTCACCCTGATCGTCCAAGAAGCTACACAGTGTCATTGAAGAAAATAAACACGTTATGAAATTTGAAAGATTCATTCTTTTGGATTATTCAATATGTAAAGGATAAGAGGAAAACGAGGAATGTCCATTTTTCGTGATTTCGCGATTTATAGCATATTTTTTTGGGCTCAACTGGGACTACAAAATTGTCAAATCGCAAAGGGTTATAAAGTTTAAATACCCCTCGTAAGATAACGTTAAAGTTTTGATATCCAGTCGAATTGGAAAGTAAGTTGATACTTTTTAAAATCGCATAAGTTTTTTAAAATTGATCCAAACGACTTGAGTTTTTTTAGAAGCTACTGGAATTAGTTTTCTAGGTAACGTGTTTCGTCGTTTTGAAAAAAAAATTGCAACTGGTCGATGAAAATAGTGAAGGTCGTTTTTTCTCAAATTTTTTTCTGAGCCTGTAATGAAAAGTTTATCCAATTTGGTTAACGTTGCTCTGAGCCACACACGTTTAAAGATCGCAGAATAAGGGCGCAAATCGCGAAATTCCCGAAATCAGCGAAACTCGCGAATATTCGCGAAAATCGCGAAATTCCCGAAATCAGCGAAACTCGCGAAAATTCGTGAAAATCGCAAAATTCCCGAAATCAGCGATTTTCGACCTTATTCTGCGATCTTTAAACGCGTGTAGCTCAGAGCAACGTTAACTGATTTAGATAAAATTTTCAGCATGTATACAACTTACTTCAATCTACAAACGGGTTTTTCGAATTTTCATTACAGGCTCAGAAAAACAATTGAAAAAATGACCTTCACTATTTTCATCGCTATTCCGACCAGTTGCAATTTTTTTCAAAACGACGAAACACGTCACCTAGAAAACTAATTCCACTAGCTTCTAAAAAAAACTCAAGTCGTTTGGACCAATTTTAAAAAGTTTATGCGATTTTAAAGAGTGTCAACTTACTTTGCGACTCTAACTATCTACTGGTTAAAAACAAGAAATGTTCACTCTGCACTGGAACAAAATAGGTACGGAATGCCCCCACTATTTCCTAAACATAAGCTTCCGTCGTCAAGATCAAATAAGAAATTTTTTAAGAAGACAACTAAATTCATTGAACCTTGTTTCTTTACTGGTGGACTACAGTAATAAAACTTAATTTTCTCGATCACGCTCTTTTGTGACATTCCCTGTTTTTCTCCTTACCCTTCGTATGCGTTATCGAGTATACGTTGGTTCCACATATACTGCTCAACACTACAGTTGGCCGAAAATATGATTGTGTATACTTTAATTGAAAATAAATGCCCGAGAAAAGGCATATACAATCTTCTAAAAAATCATATAAAAAGTAAATAACACAAAGAACGCAATTTGAATATACAAAATTTACATACAACTTTAGAAACCTTAAACCAAGAACTAATTTATTGCGACACATTTATTTGACGACAAAGTTTGTCGCTTTGTGTCGCAATACGTCATCTTTTTCTAACTAATAATTGATCATTTAAAACCATCTATATACCAGATTATACACTATTTACTTTACATGAATTTCGCTTAACTATTGGCGAGACCCATCTGCAAAAAAATAGTGTCCAGCAGTGTATCACTGCTTTAGAGGACGTAGAGGATCAGTGGCACGCTGGGGGATGTTTCTATAATACATCCTGGTGTTGCTAGGCTCGATAAAAGCCAACACTGTGCTCAACTAATTTACTTTCTTCTCAACATAAATCAGAAACGTACGGAAAAAGCCCGTCGCCACGCAATGAATAAAGCTTCCTGCTTGCTGGAAGGGAGATAGCCAGCGGGTCCAATGACCCGACACCCAAGAAAGAAGCACGACGACGGGGCGAGGAACACAATGGACTCTGTTTGCCGCGTATGCACAGCTTGATCGATGTCCGCCACTTTCAGGAGAATGGAAACAAGACTGTGGCCGACTTAATGGGGGTAATGGCGCAAGGGTAAGGGCCCTGAAAGAAATAGTGCTGCTCGTCCATGGCGAGATAAAAGGATACATACGGGACATGGACGTTCCTTCGCGACCACGACCTTTCGACCCCTCGACCTTGTACCTACGCGAGCCCCCTTAGTATTTTTAGGAACAGACCTTTATGCCTCCCTCGAACGACGCGGGGAATCAGTCGATGATCGTTAGAGCACCGTTCCCAGGCAATGTGAAATCATTTTATGCATCATCTCCCGCTGTTATTCATGTATTCGTTATTGCATTCCAGGGGGCGGTTCCGTATGTTAAGAACCCATGAGAATAAAGACGATGCGAGTCGATGATACGCGATACATGAAGAATGAAATTGGTCCCTGAAGAAATAAAAGACACTCGTACACATTCTTTATGACGCGAATAAGGCTTCCTTTTTTAAGAAGACGTGGAATGGTTTTTACGATCATGACACTTCGTTCTATTCTATTTTTAAATTTTTTCTTACTAACATTATTAATTACTTAGACCTTGAAATCTACTATATAACTAAGTAGTTGGCTGGTACAGGGCGAAAATTTTTCGTTCGCTGCAAATTACAACTTTTTTTTATTCTTGCGAATTACTAGCGTTTATGATAAAATTTAAGATGCCAGGATGAAATTCCTTTCAATTTTTGTTTGATATTGATGTATTATTGCTGTTTGATAGAAGGCTTTCAGCATATCGTATGTAGAGGTTTGTCTTTTGTAACTGGTCGTAAATCTGGGCAATTTAGTTGTGGTTGATTCTTTTCCTGTATAATTCTTTTCGACGAGCCCGAAATTTCTACTATCCAAGAATATTTTCACCCGGACCCATCAATGAACACATTTTACCCGGGCCATTTTGGGAAAGAAGGTTCGACCCTCGACAAAAGGGAGTAACTTTTTCCCTCGGAGTATCTACGTGAGCAGTTTTCCTTTGCCCCTTAAAGAGTTTCTATTAGTTTCAGGAACTGCGAAAAATTCTCGGCACAATCTCAAACTAATTAATATGCAACTCCTTCCCTGGCGTTTACAAACACTTCTATGAATATATATATATATTTATTATATTTACTTACTGAACCGCAAGAAACCTCCACGAGAACTTTTTCTTTACCGATTATGCATTGTGGAGAAAATTGTTCAGTACCCTGTTACTGTGATTAATTTAAAGAGCAAAACTGGCACACGCAAATTCGTTCCCATGGCATCTCCCAGCGAAGCTGATAATAATAACGAACAAACGAAACGCTGGAAAATGCAGCTTTTAATCAGTGCAATTTAATTACGAAAGTGCAATACGAAGCCCTTAAACCACGAGAGCATTCAGTTACCGAGAACGCTACCTGCTTCAAAGACACTGCGGCATAAAGGGAATAGGATTCTTCTCCGATCAGACGAAACACAAGGAAATTCACTCGAGTTTAAGGAGACCAGGATTCATTTCGAATCTATTTCATCGCTGTAGCAGCCACTGAGCTTCTGTACTCGTTTGTGACAAGAAGCATTTCATAGGTTCTAAATTCTGGTTGGGAGATGGTGAATTTGGAGTTCGTGCGTCAGTTTGGACTGGTGCACAATAAAAAGCAGAAAGAAATTGCAGAATGTAGAACCTGCAAACAGAATTTGGAATCCTTGAAATTTGTCATCATCCCTTAGTTTTATAATTTTTGAGTTTCTTGTAGGTTTTGGAAAGTGTCGTACGCGGCTTTATTAGCGTTTACTCGAGACAGTAACGCATTGTAATGGCTGCTGGTGTTCCGAAGAGCTCTTCAGACTCGTGGACAGCCACTAGCTCGTCTATGTACGTGGTTTTCCGCACTAATCACTGGCGACGGTGTCAACAACTGTACGAAGAGCCTTTCAACGTCAAACTTCGACCCCTCGGATGTCTCGAGACCCTGGGAACACTTTCAGTTTGCAAGAGCGGCCGACGAGAGACCCTTTATGTTCCCCAGGATTTAAAGACCTATTTCCGCTTCTGACAAGTCCTTTAGTTCACCGAGAACCAAAGAACTGCTGAGAAATAGAGTGAACCTGACAGACCTTTGCGCTTTAGGTAGCGCAAACGATTGTTGAATTAATATCCGAGCACGTGAACCGCGAATATGGGTAATAATGGGAATAAATGGAACGAAGGTGGGTTCATTCGACCGTCAGCAATTATTAGACTCCGCAAATATAGATTCCATCGGAAACTGTTACGAATATAAAAATAATGAAATTCCGCGAGTATGATAAATTAGTCAAGCTTCTTATTTTATCAGTTTTTAGTGAACTCAGAGGCCAATGTTTAAAATTTTTATGAAAAATGTGATACCACTTAGAAATGATAGAAACTTTCAACCCTCGAAATGACAAAAAGTTAGTTAAACACAGTGCCGATCTCATGATTTGGGGATCTTTATTTTGCAAAAATTACCAACCCATAGAACAATTCTAACGTTAAACAATTATTAAAACTATCAAGCCATAGTACAATTTTAGGCTGAAAAACAAAAACAACAGAAAATTAAAAATAATATTAATTACGCTAATAACTATTAAGTAACCCATTAAAAAACATTCTAAAATAATAACAAGAAATAAAATATACCCAATAGAAATAAAGCTACTTTTCTTTAACAATTAGAATCTTGAAAGTAAATTTACTCAGTTTCAGATCAATGAGGGTTGGTAGATTTCTGCATAACTTGGCCCAATTATACGTAAATATTGTATGTAATTCTCAATAATGTACTACATAAAGTACTTAAAAAATTAGCTTGTAGGGGGTACCTTTTATTCGATATTACTTATAGCTTCGCTTGATACTTTTTTACGCCAGTAGTTTTTACATCAGCTACAATGCTTGCTTTTACAAGTGAAGCTCAACCAGTGATGTGCTACATTTCTTTTCCTCTACCACTTTAATCATCTCTCCCCCCTGCCCCCAGCTAATCCCCATTTTATTATTTTTATGCATGAAGCGCTGGAAAAATCCTATATTCACCCTGGTATTCTCGGATTTCGTGCTGGAACTTTGAGAGGTCTTGCGAGATTCTTTTTCAGCGCGGCCGTTCTGCCACCACCATGGAATTAATTTAATCTCGGTACATTCGGTAGAAACTCCGTTTCAGATTACTCGCTGCGATGCTATATTACATACGATTTCTCCCTTCAAATATTCGCGCGGAGGACCGTGTATTCTGAAATTCGACGAAACAAATCGGGGATGTCAGTTTTACTCGTGAATGGATCTTATAAATGCAGAAGCAAGATACACTTTGCACAGCAAAGATGCGAAATGTTTATGTGCAAAGATCCTTTCTTAGCGATAAATCTTTATTCATTTCGAAACGAGTGTGAGATTCAAAGGAAACCCTCTACGGTTCGGAAGACAGTTTCACAATCAGTTTTCAGAAATTGAATTTCTGTTTATCCCCATCGCGATTATTCGTGACGCACGCTCCGATATCGAAATTGGGATTAGAAATTCTGGGCCCTGTGTATCTGCATTCTGGATCAACCTGGCTTAAGCTGTCATGGGTGTATGCATAATCACGTGATGGCTGACGTAATAATATCAGGAACTCAGCGAACTCTATATGAAATTCACTATGAATCTATAATTTATTCCTGTGGAATGTTACACGATTACAATAGCCTGTCAGCTTAGGATGCATGGATAGTATGGAATAAATCGCGAATTCCGATGTAGTACAGAATGTTAACAAAAGTGTAGGATATCTCTTCGGGATCGAGTTTTCACAGTGATCTGCACAGTGATCTGCAGAGCGGCTAAAATCCAATTTCCCAATTTCAACTTCACAATGTACTTTTTTTTGTATGAATTGACAACCCTTCAGAGTTTCAAAATCCGCATAATTTCCCTTCTTCAGATGATTGCTTGATTAGATATAATATTATCAGGACAAACTCGTCAAATTTTATGTAAAACTAATTGTTGTAATTACTCATTATTGAACATCAAAATTCGTGTTTGTATTACACTGTTACATAGGTAAGCAAGCATATTTTAGTTATTTATATGTGTCATAAACATTTTTGAATCCACGTACAAAGAGTGCAAAATTTAAATCAAGTTAAACTTTGAGAAGGCTTAAAAGTGTTTAAAAGTGTTAGACGTCGGACTCTTCTCACGTGAAACCTTACACAATAGTTTACAAGAGATATGTTGGTCTCCAAAGAATGAGTGGAACACATAATTTCGGGTTAATAAAGAAGAAACGCGCGCAACATGAAAATTGAAATTAATATATCCCATCGGTATATCGTTTAGAATTCCAAAGCATAAAATGCAAAGCACATGAAGTTCCCTCTACACTATCTATTACTCAGAAACTCCTTCCACTTTTAATAGAAACTTAATCGCAATGAGCATATAAGCCTTAATGTTTATCGAAATTCCATCCTCCCGAAACAATTTTAAGCTCCAATTCGGTACCAAAAGGGTTTTCTTCCTCGAAAGATTATTTCACCGCCGGCAGTAATTTAGAGTTGGTGATTTCGTGGGGGCGCGATTAGAATGCAAATAGCTCTGCAAAATAAACTGTGAAGAATCGCAGTTCCGGTGAGCCACGTTCGACTAACATTCGTCTTCATTTTCTGTAGCTCGTGGCGATCTACGGTCCTCGCTTCCTGTAATTGGTAGAGGGCATTTTCTTCCGCCGGAAGGCCAGCATCGATGAGGTAATCTCGTGCTCGATCATAAATTTTTATCAACCAACCGACTTGGCCTTCTCGCCTCGGGACATAGAATCTCTCGAAGCACCCAAAATTCTTTGGAAAGCTTCCACCGTACAAAGCTGTCCCTAGAAACGATATAATTATAAAAGGGACTGCCTGAGTTTTAACCATCGCAGGACTTTCGGTGTCTCTAGTCACTCCGTTCATTATACTAAATACTTATAGCCAATTATTTTACAACGATTGATTGTTCTCTTAAATGCACTAAAAAAATAAGCAAACAATCGAGAAATATATAGATGAATTTCGTATAAAGGTAATTTCTAATCTGGACCATCTTGGTGATTCGACAAAGATGAAGAGTCAAGCTAGATAGCAGGACTGGTGGAAAGTCAATTTTATTACTGACAGTGCACTTGTCTGACTCATTCCACCCTTCAGTTGAATTGCCTCCTCTTTGACTATACCTACCACGAATTACAACCTCGCTCTGTACAGAGGCCTTTGTTTGTGATACCTTCCTGAATTGAGGATGCAATTCGTCAGTGCATTTGGCAGTGCACAGTTTCGACTTTATTAAAGCAAATACATTCCACTGGTATATTCGCCGGTTTTTGCAAGGATCCACCATCAAGCCCGCTATCACTCTATCTTCGCAGCGGGGGGGTTGGCGAGTGGCCAAGGCAATATCGGTTCCCTGCTAATTTGCAATTAAGGCCACGACGTGTTGCGAATCCTGCCGCGATATACGAGCGCCGATTCGGCGCCGTCTATTCGACTCTCTTCCGGACAGTAATACCTGTGTCGTAATGCTATTATATCATTTGTGCGAAAAAAGTTTAGAGAGAAAGAGGGCATAGCCATTCGGCAGGAACGTTTATCCTGTGCGACTTTCGCCCTGGCCATTTGGATCACTGCAAGTTGGTACTGAAGCCGTTTGTACAGGCTTCTTCGTTACTTCTTCCTTGCGAGTTTGTTTACAGGTTGTTTGGTAAGGGTGTACGTACATCGCAAGGCAAAAGCTTAGGGTTTGGTATAAAGGACTTGGACAAATTTAAGTTTCAATGTGATCTTGCCGGTAGTTAGCTGTATGAAGTATAGGATGTAATTAATATTTGTGGCTGGCGTTACATCCTCCATGTGTGTACAGAAAATTGATTTATGAATGGGGAAGCTGACACAAAGCTCAGCGCAAACGGCGCCACTAGCGCATGCACCTTTGCTGACTGTTGATTTCAAAATTAAAATGACAACAAAAAGGGAAAATTATAAAGTATTATAAAATGTTTGAAAATTTTTTAAGCTGTAGTTGACTTCTCATATCTTTTTTCTTTTACCAGGTTCGACGTCTTTATAACGTAAAAGATGCAAATTTATTTTTTTATATCTATATAATTAATAAGAGTTAATAATAGTAACAGTAATACTTATAGATACATACAGTTATTACAGAAATATAAATTAAAAAGTAAAATAAGATAATTTAAATGCACTTAAAACACCGATGGCAGGACCATCCCTCGCGGATGGGAAGAAGGTGCAGTCAGCTTCCCGATTCTGAAGTACCGATGCTTGTCGATGAAACTCATTTAGAATCATCAGAGTTCCAATACGGAATAACATTCGATGCCTCGCAGCTCGCTACTACAGATTACTGCCATGACATCACTTGACGTCGGGCCATCCGGCGTAAATGAAAAGCACGGAGTTAAAATCGTCCCTCACCCTGACTGATTGACCACCAATCGGAAGCGACAGATCACTTCGCGCCAACCAATCGATAAGGAAACGACACATAGAAGAGAGAAAAGGCTGGGAAAAAAGCTTGCTGAATTGACGATCAAGATTTCCAATATCGCTGTCCACCCTCGACTGTAAATTGCAAACGAGATTCAGAATAATTTCATCTAGAGGCGATACAGTTCCCACGGAACTGGAGCTATTCCTATGAATTGTCAGCGTAGGCGGGCTGACAAGAGCGACGCGTCAGTTTGAGGTCGGAAATCGAATTTCTTATGACACCCCCTAATTACCTCATGTCAAGTGTCAAAGGGCAGGTGCCCTCCCCCCCCCCTCCCCCCTTTGATCGACTCTCCACCCTTGCTGTCGCGTTGGTCGATTGCAGCCACGTGCATATTGCAAACGATGCAGAAGCTTTGGTGCTGAACATTAGCACCAATTTTCGCAGACCCCTGGATGTTAATTGGTCGCGGATAACAGTAAACAGGACATCGTCCAGGGATAGTTACACAACGATTAATAAAGCACCTTGACTCCAACTCGTTAACAGTGCATCCAATATTCATAGAGCCAGTCGTCCGGAAGAACGATCTGCGATTACGAAGTGTTGTTGTTTTGTTTTAATATGATGCATCGTGCAGAAACTTGGTAAGTAAGTCTTTTAACGTTTCCGTAGGGAGCAGTTCACTTTCTACGTATTTGAAAAGTTCAACTATAATCGTATAAAGAGCTCTCTGATATCAATATAATAGTGTTATAATTTAGTTTTTGTCTGGAGCAAATTTTTATCATTCATTAACGATATAGAAGTCTAACATATTGAATTAACTTAAGGGGTCTCCCTACTTTCACGGCCTAAAAAGGAGCGCGATATTTGGGATTTTTTTAAGAGAAACCCTCAAATTATATTAATTGATAAATGTATGCCTATATTTGTACGTATTTAGGCAACGTTTAAAAAAAACGGTACCTGAAACTTTAAACGCGTTTTTCTCAAAATGATGTTTTTCGATATTGTTAGCATGATATCTGAAAAACCAATCACCTGATTTACTTCAAACTTGGCATATATCTTCAGTAGATGTCCCATTCTCGTTGGTATTAAAACTAAGTCGGTTTTTTGCAAAAATAGACTATTGCGACTTAAAAAACCAGCGAATTCTTTGCAGAAATCGATGTCTGTTTTAGATGCTGCTATTTTTTTTTTACTTTTCAGTATTTCTCATTTAATCTAGTTCAGACGGTAGCCACACTTATACAGGTTACATAAAATTTTAAATTTTCTATTTCAGACAACTACAACGGCTGATTTTATGCTAACAATGCGCATATGATTTTTGTAAGGCGCTCTATTTGAAGCACTATAACTCCGGATATAACCACTATTTTTGCATATAATTTTTTTTTCATATTCTCTAAAGATTGACAAATAAAGTCACAAAGCTGGAAGTAAATATATTTAATGGTTTTGTTTTAAAAAATTCCCAAAGTTCGCATCATTTTTCGGCCGTCTAAGTAGGGAGATCGCTTAAGCTTCTTTTTAACTTAGAAATGTATAATAATTATTAAACAATTACAATTACAAAACATTAAAGAATGGTCCACTGAATAAAATTAATGGTACACACACTGACGATATCTCACGGATTATTGAATATTTACATCATCAATTAAACTAGAGAAAACTTCAATAAAATTTCCAATCAAATAAGACCAAGGAATCAATAGTAGGAATCAATTTGATACCTACAACCTATACTAATACAAGGCTATTAATATAAAATTCCAATTTTAATTAACCCCGCCAAGAACCATTAAATTCAGGACGTGACTGCATTGCGTTTCGTTAAAGCCTCGGCTGAAATTATCGAGCTTGCGTGCTAAATTTAATTAACGTCTGAAAAAATGTCATTTCCAGAGCACGTTCAAGTATCACGCGTTTTCGGCTGATTAAAATATTTGAACTAGCTGTCAATACCTCGTTTCATTTATGAAAATTTACTGGAAATTTCGTAAAGGAGAATTCCCATGTTCGCTTAAACCCTCTCTAATTCAGAATCACGGAATCGCTTTTCATCCCCGAACGCTTGCAACCTTATTATTTTCTCTGGAAGCTTATTATCGAAATGTTACGTCCTTGTACCGAATACTCCTTGCACACAGTAAACAGGACTTCACCTGGAGCACTGCGTTTCTGTTCGATATATATATAGGGCACATTATGTAGGGCGACCAGGTGACCTGTATTTTGTCTTCGATAATTTCCGTGTCCTATATTCCACCGTAATTAGAAAGCTAATAAATGCCAATAACGTTGATGAACGTTAAGAATGTTCAAGAACGTTCCTTTGGGTAATAAAAGCTGCCAGAAGAAAGGGTAAATTACTAAGTATCTTTGGTCCACTAATGCATCAATAATTTTGAATCTGATAACCCAGAAATGAGTTTCCCATTCACACAGATTACACGTGCAGACGAAATTTGGAAGGCAAAGCATCCCATGACTTAAGGGATTAAATGCTTTCGACAAGTCGGAAAATAGGGTCACTTTTATGATTATTTTTATAGAGAAACGTGATACTTAAAAATTATAAAAAAAATTAAAACCGACTTCAAAAAAATAAAACTGCATTAAAAAGTAAAAAATAATTTTTTCCCTTATTTAATCTACGACTCTCAACTTTTCTATATCTGCGTCTCATTATTTGCACTGCGTAAATCTGGCGCCTTCTTAAAAAAATTGGAAGTCGTAGGTTAAATAAGGCAAAAAATGATTTTTTACTTTCTAATGCAATTTTATTTTTTTTAAATCGGTTTGATTTTTTTTAAATTTGTTTATTTGATGAATATACTAAACATGCTGGGGAGATATGCACGTACGTGCATAAAATAATAATAATTAGGTGATAATAACCTTTATTAACCAGAACTGGCGAAATATTGGGCTAATATTAATGCAGTACGGGATTGGATCATCCTCTTTCGATTAAAAAAAGATCATCAAAATCGGTCCATATGCTGAGGAGATATACGGTGACAAACATATAAAAAAAAATTACATATAGGTCGAATCTACAACCCCCTCCTTTTTGAAGTCGGTTAAAAAATCAAGATACACACCTTGTTGTTTATAAATTAAGCTGTATTCTCTTCAAAAAAGAAATTTGATATCTTAAGAAACGGGGTCATAGCCGCCCTTTCTACCAAGGCCTCTTCATACTTACAGCGTTTGGGGTACCAAAAATATCTCAGAGATTACTGGACCGATTTGAATAAAATTTTGCACGAATATTTTTAAAACTCTAACGAAAATCATAAAGCTGACCCTATTTTCCGACCTGTCAAGGGCACGTAACATCTTAATTTACAAGCAACTTTCAGTGCTTAAACTTTGTTTTCCTCGCGATTCGTGTGTAAATTAACATGAAATATTTACCCACAAAAGTACGAGTAGACAGTTTCATGAGACTGGTATAATGTTTCTGCGCATAGTAATAAAAACGTTCAAGAAGTGTTACATAAGTATATCGTCGGAACAATTAAAGCGTCGCGTGTGCAAACACGTCGCATAAAGGAAAGCAACTCTACGAAGAGAGTACTTCAAGAAGTAACGTTACGGGCTCTTTAAACTACGCGGTGAAAGTTCACTCATAATTTCCCTCCTCTCTCTCTCTCTCTCTCTCTCTCTCTGTTGGATGCGAACATCCATAAAAGAATTTCCCTCTGGCGCTTCATTCCTCTTTCGTCTCGAAACCAAGTCATGCGGACAGCCAAGGGCGCTGTATTGTCGTCGCGAATTTCTCTACACTGAAAGGACGGAGTATCTCCTCCTAGCATGGACGACGAAATGCGTCGAAACATTGTTACAGCCCGGACAAATTCAATCTTTATTCCAGGGTCAGGTTATCTGTTGCGCACCCAGCTGCACGTAATTGTACGAGCTTCGACACGGAAACCTCTAAATGCTTTTGAAATATCTTTGGAGTGGGTATTCAAACTATCCTTGAATACGTTCGAAGCAGTTTTCGGATGGAGGCAGAATTTTAATGAGTACCTAAGTATCAGAAAACCCCGGAGAAACGAAGGAATTTTGCTCGCGATGCAACGCAATTCTGTGGGAATTTGAATGAAAATATTTGGTCGAAATTTAGAGGCAAAAATTAGAGAGGCTACGAAAACATTCCAGAAAGTTTTATTTAATAGACCCATTCGTGACTTTTTGCCATTAAGGGGACTATTCTAAAAGTGAAATGCAAAGGGACATCTCTTTGGCGATGTTGAAAACATTTACATGAAACAATAATTTATGTTAATCCGTTCCATAAAGCTTGTCGATTAAATTTTAACAACCGACACCGGAAACCTCAATGAACCACTGCTCTTAAATCGTGGATTTGCAATTCGCAAGGATGAAAGTACTCAAACGGTTACTATCCACCCGTGAGTTTATAAAGTGAAACCGCCCTGAGCATTTTAATACTACTTAACAGCGCCTTCCACCCTCTGTCTCGTTTTACTTCCCCTTAAAAACTCTGGAAATATTTCCTCACGAATTTCAACACTTCCCGCTACGGAATTATATTAATTAAATTTCCTTTCGACGTTCGGCAAACACCGAGCGGGCAACTTTTAATTTGTGAACCTTAAAATATAACACGCTCACAATATTTCAAAACTTTAATCCCTCTCCATTTAATCCGCTCCCCAAACGTTAATCCGTCTCCGTTTTCAAATTCTGCGATATCAAGGGGTCATTCTACTTTGGTCGGCCGAAATTTAAGCTATTATTATAGATCCCTTTTTTCGGTGCAGAGAACATATGATGAAATAAATCGTTTTGGTATTTATTAAGCTAAACATATATAAAAAAAAATTAAAACGAATTTTATTAATTTGTTTTAAATGTTTTTTTACAGCGTCAATATGGCACCTAAAAAAAGGTATGTCCGTGGCTCAGGTGATTTCCCCAGTCAGGTTTATTCAAAACGAAAAATTCGTAAAGATTCTTAATCTGTATGAGGGTCGCTATCACCCGTAGCTCAATTAACAACTTTTGTCGAAAACTAACAAAATGGGGCCGGTTTGAAAAAATAAGTATGACAAAACATCTGAACTCGGTGTTCCCCGAGAAAAATCTCTGTTATTTTTCGACAAAAATTATTGATTGAGCTACTGGTGATAGCAACACTCGTACAGATTAAGAATCTTCTCGAATTTTTTGTTTTGGATAAACCTGTACCGAGAAATCACCTGCGCCACGAACATACCTCATTTTTTAGGTGCCATATTGATGTTATAAAAAGAACATTTTAAAACAAACTTAAAAAAAATCTTAAATTTTTTTGTACAATGTAAGAGTAGCTTAATAAATTCCAAAAAGATTGATTTCATTATATGTTGTATTTATTCAGCAAAAAATCATTAAAAATTGCTTAATTTTGCGGCCGATCAGAGTAGAATGACCCCTTAAGAATCTAAAGCACCTGGATGAATTTTACGGCTCCTTTTCCTACTGTTCCGCCTTTTACTTTAACTCCCTACCATACGAAATTCGCTCTGTAACCTCTTTCGCATCCTACAAGCATGCAGTAACACTATTTTTTGCTAATCAGCATTAACAATTAATTATTAACTTTTCCTTTTATCATTTTCCAACTACGCGCGTATGATGTTAGTACTTACTTTTGATTATGTTATTTGGCCGTCTACACTTACTTTTCGTGTTCTCTATTGTGTTAGTTTTAGTTTTAAGTAGCTTTAAATGGTAAGGTTAATAACAGCTGACGGCTGTACCTCGCCTTTTGCACTCCTCTAGTGTTATATGTGCTATTCAAATCTAACTATTCTTTTTCTTTTTCCTCTTTCTCTTTCTCGCTTTTCTATATGTTTTCTATTGTAAAATCTACTGTGCAATAAATAATTATTATTATTATTATTATTATTATTCTTATTATTCTTATTGTTCTTATTATTCTTATTATTCTTATTATTCTTATTATTCTTATTATTCTTATTATTCTTATTATTCTTATTATTCTTATTATTCTTATTATTCTTATTATTCTTATTATTCTTATTATTCTTATTCTTATTCTTATTCTTATTCTTATTATTATTATTATTATTATTATTATTATTATTATTATTATTATTATTATTATTATTATTATTATTATTATTATATCTAACACCATTCTCTCCGAGCAGAAACTTCACTACCCCAGAGGGGGACTGTTCCTCCAAAATTGCCGAAAAAGTTGCCGGGGAACTACCCTCAGTCTCCACACCCCCAGAAAATCATTTGTCTCTTGAGAGTGGCGTCCTTTGGCAGCCATCAACCACGAACTTCTTATCGTTTCTGGACCGACCGCAGCTTGCCCGAGCTATTCGTCTCTTACAAGATCGGACAGTGTCTCTCCTCTCCGCGGCGAACAAGCTCCAGGCAGATTTCGCGGTTGGAATTTAATGGCTCCGGTTACATTCGCAGTTTATCCAAGGGAAACGGCCGACGGTGTACCTTCGGACAACCGGGGCGAATTGTATCCCCCAACACGGATGTGCGATATATTTTCGGAGGTGAAAGCAGCTGCGCGTAACAAAGGCGAAAGTCTGACGCAATGACGAATTTATAGATCTGTTGCTCCACCTTCGAGCGGGCGGATAGCTGTCCGTCATTTCTGCCGAGCAACACTCGTGAAGCCAGCCTCCCTCCTCGTCAGGACGGACCTCTGTCAGGTCCGAACAGCCGACCGAGGACACAGCCCGTCCTACGAACGTGAAATTACGTCGCGACGCCATTTGCCTTTACGCCGGTAATCCACCCGAGTTCTTTCATTTCTCTTCCTACCCCTCCTGTGTTTTCCTACCCGAGGCGGTGTCACTTTACGTACCGTCGTTGCGACCGTAACGCGACCTTTATTACAGATTTATTGCGATGCCAGCATGCTACTCTCCTCCCTGTGTCAGGCGCCCCCCCGGTTTTCTCTTGCTTTCCATTCATCTGTCACTCTCTTGCTCGCCGACGTGCTCCGGTGTGCTTCCTTTCGTCCTCGGGCCGACCCCGTGTCAGATTCACGGATAATCCGCGCGAAGTCATGCGACGGAAGATTCTTTCCCGTCGCGAACTCCTCGACACGCTCTCTGGCCGAGACACGCAACGTTATCACCCGAGGTAAGTTGCTCCCCCGTTGGCGATCCAGCTGCGTAACTTTCCCTCCAGCGAGGTTTAAAGTGAAAAGGATTCAACGATGGGTAGTAAAGTACCCGCTGGATGGTGGATCGGCGTGCGTCCGACTGAGCAGTGGTTGCAGTGTTGAGAGTTCTTGTGGCGAAGGTACGTGTACCCACATGACATGTGCAACTTGTCTGGTGTAGTGAATTATGATTTGATGGAGTGCTTATTATGTGGTAACTACTCACATGTAGGTGTTTCTGGACTGTGGGAGCTGGTGGAAGTGTTTTTATTGAACTATTATATGTATCACTTTGCAGTGACTATTATCTATCAACGCATTTCACTGACGAGGAGAGTCTTCTAGGTGTCCGCCTCCGATTACTTTGAATTTTGGATATGTTTTAGAGCACCAAATAATAAGATATACGTGGTTTTTTATGGCGGCCCGTTTTCATATTTAGAGGGTAAAATCACCCCTCAAAGTTATAAGATTTTCGGGTGATCATCTCCGATTGCTTTGGTTTTTTGGATATGTTTTAGAGGGACGAAAAATAAGATACACGTGTTTTTTTATAGCGACCTGTTTTCATATTTAGGGGGTGAAATCACCCCTTAAAGTTATAAGATTTTTAGGTGATCATCTCCGATTGATTTGGTTTTCGGATATGTTTTAGAGCACCGAAAAATAAGATATACGTGTTTTTTTATAGCGACCCTTCTTCATATTTATGGGGTGAAAAAACCACCCCTCAAAGTTATAAGATTTTCAGGTGATCATCTCCGTTTGTTTTGGTTTTCGGATATGTTTTAGAGCACCGAAAAATAAGATATACGTGTTTTTTTTATAGCGACCCGTTTTCATATTTAGGGGTGAAACCACCCCTCGAAGTTCATAAGGGTTACGCAATTGTGTTGAGTAAAACTTCATATAAATTTCATTTGCATCATAATTATCCAAAAACTAAAGCAATCGGAGACGAACACCTGAAAATCATATAACTTTGAGGGGTGGTTTCACCTCCTAAACATGCAAACAAGCCAAAATAAAAAGATACCTGTTTCTTATTTTTCGGTCTTCTAAAACATATCCAAAAACCAAAGCAATCAGAGGCGAACACCTGGGAGACTCTCCTGGTGAGAAAGAACACAAGATGGTAAATTGCTATATAACCAAGAACATCTACAAGTATGATCGAATGCACTTTGCCTGAGCTTTCAACTTTTAAGGGACTTGTAACAAAAGACATACTGTTGTAAAAGAGTCTTGAAAGTTCGCCTTATGGAAAGACATAGTAGCTCGTGGTCATAGCTTATAAAATGTCATGGCACTGCGTTGATGGTTCCTAACTTTTACAAACTGAAAGACGTAGCACCGCGTCATCCGCGGTGAAAGCGTTAATGCATCACTATAATGTTATACGATAGTGTTATACAATCTAGGTTGCAGCAGTGGCTGCGATAGATCTTGCTCCTCATACAGCTGTTGGTGGAAAAGGATTCCGAGAAAAGCAACGTTGAGGACATTTCTTACAATAACAACAATACAACTACCGTGTATGCTGCGTATAGAAATATACTGCAATTCCTTTTCCAAAGTAAGAACATTACTTCACAAAATATTCCTCATCTTTTCGTTTAAATGTCGATTCACTGTGGATTATTTGGTACATTGACCATTTCTGTTTGTCAGCCGAATGAGCAGTGTTTCACGTTCACCCTGTAGATTTCGGCTCACTGTTCTTTCGAACGGGAAGCTAAAAATACAACCCCTAATGGGTGCCTGTATACATCATCGATTATTACACCCAGAGCCCCGCTGATCGTCGTCAAGTTTTATTAGACCGCACCTGCTGCGCTTAATTTTATTTCCGTGGTCGGAGTGGATTGCGTCGCGAGTAGTCTTTTACGATCTCTCTGGCGATACTTCCGCGGCTGCCGAGATGCACTCCATCAAGTATAAGCAGCGGGGCAAATCCCCGTGTCCAATCTCCATGCACGAACGGGATTTTACAGCGCGCCCACTAATTTACGGGAATAAAGTAAATCCGTTACACTCGCGATTTAACGTCGCCGGATACGTCGACGTCGTCTCGGGATCTCCAGCGGAATTCCTCCGACTAATCAAAACGACAATCTCAATATTTCTTACGGTACACTGAGTGCTGCAATCCTGAGCAAACGGGGACGAATTTTCTTGTAGATATCATTTCTGAAGTAAGATTTCAAAACAGCATTTTATTGAATCTCGCCCATTACGCAACAAAAAAAGCAACAACTAACTATGTATTAATGTAACTCAATCTGATGGTCTAATAAAAACGTATTATTATTATTATTATTATTAAGGGGCCGTTCCGGTCTAAAAATGTAAAAAAAAAATCAATTTTTTTTTAAATGTTCAACCCTTTAAGCATAAGTGTTTAAAAGGATTCTTTGAAATTTGAAAAATTACTGAAGTTATAGGCATTTCAGTAACGGCGAATGCGTGGGAAAATCCGGCCACTCGGCGCCCACATAAAACTTTAAACGCATTTTTCTCGAAACAGTAGTTTGCAAATCGGTGGTGCAAATATCTCGAAGAGTTATTATCCGACTCGATTAAAACTTTTTTTATTTTTAAAAATATACTTCCATGCAGCGGGGAAACCTCTATCATTGTAAAAACTTTGAAAATTTGTATTTTTTAAACGCGTTGGAAAGACGAATAATGTAGGGAAAAGTGACTTCAAATTTCAAGTGCCGTTATTTTGTCAAAAAATGACATTTTTTTTGTCATTTTTAAAGCTATGTCCACTAGGGAATTTCGTGCTCCTTTATTAATCTGGCATTGTTTCTTATTTTAGACCGTTTCATCGTTTTGCAAATATTTTTTTACTCCTCCACTTCAACGAATGCCCAGTGTCATTTGCAATGATTAATTACAGAACTAAAATATATTTCTATAGTTTAAGACAATCTTAATACAATTGCAAAAAGTCCCATCAAATTGTCTGTGGTAGTTTTTCTTTAATTAATTCCTAAAAATTGCCTATTTTGATGGGCTCTAGATCGGAACACCCCTTTAACACTGAGTATTTTAAAAACAAGTAAATATGGTGCTCGATAAGCCTAGCGCCAGAGGAACCTCTGAATTATCTTCCCTCTTGCGATCTTCGTTATTTCTTAATTGGAGCTAGATGAAACGAAAACTAAAAAGAAATTTCTATTTGCTTCCAGTTTCTTACACTCCTAATTCCCTCTGTAGGATTACCCTTAAGTGGAGGTACCCTCTGAAGGAGAAATAAGGTAGTGATCAATCTAAAAGTTTGACAATTATAAGCACCGGTGAGAAGGAACCTTCAAATTATTCTTCATCCGTCGCGATTTCCTGTGATCCACTTTATATCTTAATCAAGCTAGAAGGAGGGAGGGGTGCAAGTATGGCTGAGGGGAAAACGAAGCGACAATCATCGAAACTGATAGGAGAGGACATCTTTACCAGCGTCTTCTTGAAACCCTCCCCTAAAGGATGTCCCATCAATCCCTCCCCTTTTGCTGGGAACTTCGGTTTCTCATTAGTTATAGTTCCTTGCCTGGTATTTATGGAAAGCCCCTCCACTTCCGACGCCGTCTCGGCGACGTTTGATTTATCACCGTGCAACGTGTTATTCGCGACTTCATCGGCGCAACGGCCGCGTCATCGGGCAAAGGCTTCCAGTAAACTTAGAAAGAAACATCGGATCCCCGCTCACGATTCCAATTTATTTTACCGATAGAGACTTCGTTCCCGCCTGTCGGAGGGTATAAAATGGGGCTTCTTTCAGGCGAGCAACCGTAAATACCAGTTATGTACTCTCTTACAATGCGAATTTTCTTCTCGACAAGGGGCAAGGGGTGACGGGAGTGGCCGACGCCGTCTCAGTTGGGACTCCGATCGCTCGCGTAACGTTGCAAAAAATTATCTCGTCAATGTAAATCCCGAATAACAATAAAAGTATATTTGTTAAGCTCTTCAGGGTACCTCGACGTTACATAATTTACATAGCCACTCAACGGTATGAATAAGGGGATGTGCAACTGCGCGTGTTTCATAGAGGTTTTTTTTCTGACTAAGCTCTGCATGTTGCGTGCATTATTGTACTCTGTTCCTCATGATAAGTGGAAGAAGCTGTACGATAGCTCAAGTAACGCGTAATTAAAAAAGAAATATTTTCTAATGCCAGCTAAAAGAATTCTCATTTCCCTTCAAGAAATGCTTTCAGCCTCTCCTGTTTAATTTCATGATTTGGGAAACCGAATTTGCTGAGTTTAATGAAGTCCCTCGGTAATAGTAGTTTCGTTGATCGATGGAAATTTCGTTGTGCGCGAAAACGTGTCTGTAATACGTTCTGTAACAGATTCTTTGTCGAGCGAATTGCCTGAAAGTTCTACGAACGGCAAAATAGTTGTTGCTAGTTTAGAGTTAGCTACGTGTTGCGAATTCGTGCGGGAAGGGTGGGCGCGCACTAGGTAGGTACCTTATACATATGCAGTTTGATTAGATCCTCTCGAAAGACCAAGCCCAATTCGAAGCATCGAATCCCGTCCCTCCGATTTGGTAAGAAGGATGGCCGCGGAGTTCTACGTTGTCTCTTGGGATATTTCCCAGGGATACTCGTGTACGAATGCTCTCGCAGAATGCCCAGTAACGACTGCGCAAAAATAATAAATATTCACGACAGATATCTCCTTTTAATCCCGCGGTAACATCCAACCAAACTGAATGCTTTTCCTTGCTGTATATTCTAATAAGAAGGGCTTTTAATTAATATAAAAACTTAGGAAATAAACTCATGATCGAAGACAGAGGTATGGCAGGGGCATTGAATTAATTCGCCGATAATTAAATAAATAGTTCTACGAAAAAGGGGTTCAGCGATCAAAGTTTGAAGTTTAAACTATTGCCATTGTTCCGCGTTGCATAGATTCGCAGATAAAAAATAGTCACGGGCTTTCATTAACCGTTAGGGGGGCTGATTTATTAGTAGGAATTCCTGGGGTCCTCACATCTGCGTTGCACACTTTACTAGACAGTTTGACCGTTGCACGGGCCAATTTGTCACTCGGCATTCAAAGTGAGAAGGTCGCCGTAAATGCAAAGGAGGGCCAACGCTTCTGCCAGCCTCATGGGCACCTCTGGAAGGGTCGCCGGTTAACGTGCAACGCAGATGTGGGTGCCTTACGCTTTCGCGCCGTTCTCCTCGGGCAGGTAAGAGGACTTTGCCGCCAAAATTCCGGCGGAAACGACTCCCGCCAAATCTCGCGACTTTCCCAGTAACGACGCTCCAAGGGCGCAGGGAATAGGTGGTGCGTTTGGTCCTAGGGAAATTACCGATTGGTTGACACCAACAAGGTCAGCCAATCGGGTGAATGCCGCCACCGCCGAACTCGCTTCAAGAAATCGAGTCTGGCAAGAATTCGATTCCAGTCAGTCTTCGAAACAGATCTCGACCGAAAGATCGTACAAAAAAACGATACGCGTTCGTACGTGACTCACAAGAACCATATTCACACCCACAATTCACTGTTTATCTTTTTGTCACAATCTTCTCAAATGTAGTTTATTTTTGTTGCTCCTTGTTGAAGAGCTGAGTGTTATTTTATTAGCCCTAATACGTTAACGCGTCTAGGGGCATCCACGTGATTCCGGTGTCAAGATATATCGGACGGAGCCTTACGACCTCCGTCGACTCGAAAACAAAACTCGGGTCGCATCGAATTATCGTGCGAACAGCCATATTTCACTTCGTTTACAACGCGTAGGTTTGCATGGTTTGGCGAGTCAAGGTAAATTTTTAGGTTCCCTACGCTGGAAATTTGGAAAAGGATCGAGCATGTTCGTTGCGCGCTGTCATGCAATCGAAATACGTCTAGATACCGCAACAACGACCCGCGAACTCGGAACGACACTTTGCTCAGGAAAGTTCCTAGCCCCCGTTGCATAAAATATTTCCGTGGCGAGACACGATCGGGAACAGGCGGTGCACTCTCGTCCATTCGATGTTCGAAGTGCATCAAGAAAGGCGAGGCCGACGGAATCCGCGGGTATAAATTCGCGACGTCTGTTGCGAACTGCGGAGACACGTGACGTGTACGTGGACAAAAGTTTGATATTGCTATATGAATTTTGATAAAACGAAAGTTTCGCGGCTGACGCATCATGACGGATACGAGAGTTGGGCAAAGAACGACGCGGGAATATGGACTTCGTTGAGGGTAGCGGATTCATTGCTTTCCACGGGACTTCAAAGCAATTACTAAATTACCGTACTTCAAGTTGAAATTAAAAATACTTCGCCTTCTCAGATGAAGTAACTTTATGAAAATCAAGTCGGGTTACGAAAGACGCGTAAAAAGTTGTTATAGAAAACACTTGTGGAAACTGATAATGAGAGTTGACTCGTGAGTTTGACTGATTATGAGAGGGGTTCATTGAGATAGACTGGAGTTAACTCGCAGTGAACTAAGATATTTACTTAGAATTTATGTGGATGTATACATAGGGGAAATGATTTTTCTCAATTTGTTTATACGTATCAGTTTGGCTCGAGTCTTTAAGCTACCCTTCTGAGACCTGTTGATCGGAATGCTACTGGAAGAGTCCTATTGGCTACATAAATATGGGCAGTCGGGTATTTCGTGACGAATGAAATGCTGCTTGCAAGGGAAAGTGTGAAAGATATGGCTGAAGATAAGCTTTCTCTGCAAATGTTTGGAAAATATTCAGAAGCAGTCATTATATTGGGTAGAATGATATTATGTATGAATACGAAAGAATACTAAAATTTGGGACAGTATTATGCTAGCGAAGTCACACGAAGCGATACAGATCTTGAATTTGTTCTGCATTTCGCCCTTTCCTCGCGTGAGCCAAAGTCGTATGTTACGCTGCCTTTTCCTTCGCGTATGTATATTTGCAGAATGATTAAAGTTTTTTTTTATCGAAACGGTTTAATTAATCATTATTATACAATTCCCTTCGGGGCAATTTAGAAGTCTACCAAGCTTAAAATAGCTTAATTTATTCTTGACTTTGAAAACGAAAAGTAGAATATGAGTCTTTTATTTTGTAACAAATAATTTCATGAAAGTAACTGGTAATGAGAGACCGTCCTAGTAAAAAAAATAAACAAGTAAACTTTGTTAAAAACGATTTTAAAATTGGAAATTTCAAAACGTAATCGATAGCTCGTATTTGCGATTGGTGTTGAATTTTGGATGCCAGATTTGATGATAATATTTGGAAAACAGATTTTATGAGATATCAATTTTGACATATCGGTGGCGTATCGATTTACGTTCATTTATAACGAGCTCCTGAAAGCTTTAAACGCTTGGATGCCTACATGTACATAGATGTGTATAGCGAATCCGAGTAGAACTATATCTAGCGGTGCCAAGTTTCGGCTACTCGAAACTAATCTAGTTATCTAAAACTGTACTGTAATCACTTGAAACTTATCGAGTAGAGTGTTTAAATGGACCTGTTTATGCAATTAGGCAGTTCTCGATGCGTATACCATATATTCAAAAGATTCAGCAAAAAAGTAATTGTGTATTCTGAAAATTATTTATCATTTCTACGGGAAGATGTGTCAACTACTACCAGTGCACAGTGCCCCTATTACTACCACTTCATTTATTTTACCCAATAAAAATGCAACGTATAAAGAACGGTGTACAATCATAATAATAAGAAGAACAGTCCAAATTTAATAATAAATTTCTTTTGTGCACTATTCGTTTTACGTCACTTTTTTATTAAATAAAATAAATAAAGTGGCAGTAATAGGGACAGTAGCAATAATTGGGATACCTACGCTATTTAAGATGTATTATAGTTTGTCTGTTATAACATTTATTATGGTCGCGTAATTCGTAAATCATCGTTGGACAGACATATTTGAAAATCTGAAGTCGAGGAGCGTTTAAAATAGATCATTTCCTACCAATTCCTGCTATTACGATGCGATAGCCGTTTGAAAACTCGATTTCGTCGGAGTTCCAGGAATCCTAGTATCTCGAAGATGTAGCTCCGTCCACGGAACTCATTAAAATTTCCCGGGCACATTGTCCACTTACCATAGGAATTGATAATTGGACACTTGCAGCTTTCCTCCCCATCACGCTTTCTCACATCGAGCGTGTCGATTAATTTGCGCAGTGATTTATCCAATTCATGATTATTCAGTTGAAGGTATTAATAATCTCGACGATAAAAACGACGATATTTCTGATTTATATGGTGTCATTAATTTCACTACCCTATTATCAGGAACTCATTCCGACGGTATTAATAATAATGTTAATATCTCTCCGCGACAAAATCTTGTTAATATTTATAGGAAATAAGGCTTCATTTGGCAAAATCACGTAGAAAGTTATAAAGTGATATAGTTTCTGTTATACTGGCTTAGAATGTGTCTGACTATGGACGATTAGTTTCCCTATGCTTCCTAGCTCTACTTATTCCACGCAGCCCAGTAGTACAGATCAATCATTTCTGCGCCCCTACGCTACATCTACTTGCTCCGAAAACTTCGATCAAAATTACTCATATTAAATAGAAGTATCTGTATTGCTACATAGTCGTCGCTAAATTCCATTCAAGCTTCTCAACCTATATTATATTTCTGTCGAAATAGAATTCTAAAAAAGCAGGGAAAGCAAGCATTTCCATTTACTTCTCAATGGCACGATTCTCAGTTAATCCAAAGAGATATCCCTGTTATAATTTATCGCAAGTTTCAATCGAAGTATATGCACGAAAAATATTTGCTATCGTAATTTGAGACGCGAAGCTGCTGCATCCGTTGCTGAACTGCTTGATTTTATATGTACATATATATTATAGTTGTACATTTAATAAAAAGAAACAAGAAGGAGACCTATCTCATATCGCGTATCGATCGTTCTATTCAAAATTCCTGTTGGTAAAGAATTCGGAAAAAATGTATTTAAGGCATGAATGAATCCAATAATAGGACGGCGGCGCGTGAATCTGAATATGCAAATGAAGTATTCATGAGGGTTTTGCTATGCAAATCAGCCGATAAAAATGCACTTATTATCCGATATGTAAACAGTATAACAGTTTATACAAAGTACTCGACGTACATGCACGTGCATTCATTAAAAGTTCAACGACGCTCGAACCTTGATGTTCACATTTTGTCCATCTGGATAACTACGATGCTAAGATATTAAAGTTTCTTTCGGTAAATTTTATTCGTCAGCTTCGAGCTCGGATGCCCGTGCAGTCTGTTCAGAGTACTGTAGAGATGGTTCGAGTTAATTAAAGTGACCTTAGGCAAACGGGATTAGTATGGTTAATTGGAAAGCTTAGCGAAACTTAGGACAAACAGATTAAACTATCAATGTGTAGTTTGGAAGAGGAAGACTGCCACTCTCCGGCGAGCGTTATCTCAGATTAATTGAGGCAAACCGAGAGTAAATGAGTTTCTTCGTCGCGCAAGTTGTTCTTATTCCATTAAACGGGATAATAACTATTCGACGTCCACAAATTTTATGTTTTGTACCTCTCCTCTATTCAATGCAATTCAAAAGTTTCTGACACCAGCTACCCCGATTTATCATTCCCAAACACTTTGTCCCGGCGCCTGCAGTACTTCAGGTCATTTCAGATATTATAAAAGCAAGTTAAGAAACCCAATTACCAAACATACGCCCTGAGAAAATTTTACTTATAAATAATACTGATACACGACGTAAAACTTAAATATCCCTGGAGCCGCTTACTATTTGGCCGAGACTCGCCAGAAATCGTCTCACCGCCGCTCGCACTTGAAATTTTCCACCCCTCAATCCCAACGGACTCGTGTCGAAACATATTTGCCCGCCTGAGAAGCGAGAACCGTCCCCTTTTCAACAGCTCTCTCTGCTGGGGACTGGTTTCAAGCAGGAATCTCAGCGGCACGCCGAGTGACACACGTCGCGAACGCGCGCGCGAGAAAGAGTTCTGCTCACCCAGAAGTGGCCTGTATGTCGACTTCCGGCCAAGAGGGTCTCCTCCTGCAGAACATCAAAGGCGGTCTATCGCTGGAACCGGTGTTCCTTCGAAAAGAGCCGACCCTGCGCGGCGACGTGCTGCCCGACGTAGCTCCTGCCGCAGGGTGCACCGTCAGTCCCGGAGCGGAAGTGCACTCCAGAGTTCGTCTACGCGTCGACAGCGAGCGCGCATGGGAGGATGTGACCGTGCCCGGCGGTGGCACCACCTGGAAACAGTAAACAGGCGCGTCGAGATCGGGGCAATTATCCGCCACGCAAGTTCCATCCACAAGGGACTAACGCGGACCCTTGCTTTGAAGCTGAAGTCTCCCGCTAGATAGATTCTTTCCAGATGAGGCAGCCCCAGGCGGAAGTAAACACGGAGGAATGTTAGTGCGTGCAACGAATCACCAGGGCAGTCGATTCTCTGTGGATTTCTCTGTGTCATCCGCGGAAGGAGGTCGTGACAATCGTCGCGGGAGGATCTGTATTTTATTGGCTGTCGAGGAACTGTACTGTCTAAGGGCGGCTGGCAGTGATCGTGCCACTAACGTTTGGGAGAGTTCACGAGTGGTTGAGGGTTTGTTTTTTAATCCTTTAGGGAAGGTTTCGTTTTCCACTGCTTTGAAGAAGCTGTAACTCTGGTCAGAAGATGTTCCTCTTTCGATTTATAAATGAAACTTTATAGACAAAAACAGCCGATCTTATCTAGTACGAGCAGACTGTAATTTAGCAGATTTTACAATAAAAAATAGATGACTGAGGATTCTCCTAAATTTAGGTGGCTAATGCTCCTCATCCAGAAATCAGAGCTTCATCAGCAACCGTGTCATCGTGCCGCCACAATTAACAACAGAGTCTGAAACGTCTGCTTTGCATTCAGAAGAGGCTCGGGTCTCACCTTGGGGTAGCCATGGGGGGTCGATTGCTCCGTGGAGTTCGTGTTGGTCGTTCCGGTGACGCTTCCGGTGGAGCCGCTTCTTCCGGTGGTGCTGGCTGTCGAGTCCTCTCGACTGAACGAGAACCTCTTCGGGCTGAGGCTGAGGCTCGCGACGCTGTCGCTCACGTACTGTTGCAGCGAATTGAAGAAGCTCATTGTCGATGCGGTTTGTCAGCTGGTATGCAGTTGGTCTCCTCGACCTAAACGAAATGCCGATTCGCGAGAGCGATAGCAATTCTCATCGTTTTCCCTGCCGTCCGTCGCTGTCCCCCAGGAGCTTCGAGGCTTATGCTTCGCGCGAACTTTACACGCATCGATCCCGAAGCGACGCGGTGGATTGGCTCGATGATACGGGGAGGAAAGCACCTCGACCTCGAGAACTTTCACGGTTCTTTGCGTCACGGTATCGATTCTGCCCCAGAGCCATTTGCAATTTTGTTACTTTCTTCCTTCGCGATTGCTGCGGTCCTCCGTGCAACTTAAGTCATCGTCTGTCGCCCGACGCTTTAAGCCGCCTGCTTCACCGAAGGGTGGGGCTCGTTCCCACGTTGTATCGCCATCATCTGTAAGGAAGAGAACTTTGTCAGCGAAAAATGAGGGAACATTCTAACTCATAATTTTAACGTTTCTTCTTTCTGTTATGAATGTGACCACTGAGGGTAGCAACGAGGAGGATTTATGTTAAGTGGAGGTACAGTTTCTGTTTAGTGATATGATCATAACGATCTTCAAACGATGTTCCCCGTAACTTGGTAGTTCACAGATGAACAGAAATCTGTCTATATCGTTGGCAATAACTTTAGGGTGCAGAAGCAGATTTATAAAATCAGAGAACTCGGCAGAAATACTTTTCTGAAAGAATAAATCTTTGTCGAGTAGGTAATGAGCTTCAGTAAACACTTTCGATTCACAGGTGCATCAAGCTCGATAGTTTGCCAGATATAGGATCGGATGTTGATGACTCTTGAATTCTGCAGGCCAATTTTGATGACCCCCGATTTTCGAGATTCGAGTTTAACGATCCCCAATTTACGTGACGCGAACTGGATGACCCCCGAGTTGTTAGATTTTAACGATATTTGCATTGTAACCTTGCTGCCAATAACGCCCGAATCAAATTTAATTAATGACTCTGTGGACGTTGAAATCTGTGCCTGATGCGTTCGTATAAGTCGAATGGCATGTAACACCTCATAAAGATTAGGTTTGAAGAATTTTGAATGTCGGAATTCAAAATTGGAGAATTATTAGTAGTATCGAGTCCCATAACGCGGAAGGTATTAGAGCTTAGATTTCACGAATCTGGAATGGGATCTCAAGCCTCAGTAATCATCGATGTATCAAACAGACTCAGTGACTATTAGTATTGGTGGTCGTATGACCCGAGGGTGATCTGGGTTAGCTTCGAGGATCATCTGGATCAAGTTCCATTGCTCGAGGGTCACCAGGATCAAAGCTCACAAACGATCAAATTCTAGTCAGAGGTCACTCTATTCGAAATTCTTGATATCAAAAGATTGTACAAGATTCATCTAGCACATACTCGTGTCTTCCTTTACACGCTTCCCTTGATTAACCCCGTTGCTGCTAAATATTTCTCTAAGTTTTCCAACCTCCGGCTAAATACTTTCCTTGGAACTATCGATGAATTTTTAGCTATTCTTTTAAACTGACCACTTCATCCTCTATTAAATACTGTTTTGACTGTTCAGACGAGTATCGATTTCACGGAGCATGGTCTCACATAAGACAGCGTAGGTTTTAGGTTCACCAATTCCTATTCGTCAAACATTCCTGGCGTCACTCGCATGAATAACTCAGAAGACATCGAGATAGAGGAAAAGGACCAACTTCGTCGGGGACAGATCTAGAGGCTTCGCATCGAGTGGTCCGAGGTTGGTTAAAGGACGCTCTTGGTAGCTTCCATGAATGGCGGCTACCCATTACGTCGCAACCTTTAACCGAATTGACAGTAAAACCCTCAAGGTATTTTCGCGTTTGGAAAGCTTGCGGATAGTCGGTTGGGTTGCAACATGGTTTCAGAGGTTTGGGAAAATGAAACTGCGAAAATGTTTGGACAAACATTTCGGCACGATAAAGGCCGATCGGATGGGCATCGATCGAAATCAGCAGGGGAATTCATTACTCGCATTAACATTCTCAATGGCGTAGCTGTACCTACCCTAAATGTGTGACGTAGCAATCGTTTTGAACGTGCTGCCCGCTACTATATTCTAGTCCACTTTCCTTAACTTTCTTACACTTCTTGTCTGCTTGTCCTAGATTCGTCTGTTCATCGTTTAACTTTAGGTTTACTATTATGTATAGGGCTAGGCTTTAAGGGGTCGAAAAATTAAGCTATACCTAGTTAAAGATTTTTTCTCAGTAAATACAACATATAGTGAAATAAATCTTTTTGGTATTTATTAAGCTACTCTTATGTTATACACAAAAAAATTAAAAAGAATTTTTTAAATTTGTTTTAAATGTTTTTTTTTATAGCGTCATTACGGCAGCTCAAAAAAGAGGTGTGTCCGCGGCGAAGGTGATGTCATTCAGGCTTATCTGAAATAAAAAATTCGAAAGATTCTTAATCTGTATGAGTGCCGCAACCGCCCGTAGCACAATTAACAATTTTTGTTGAAAAATAACAAAATGACGCCGGTTTGAAAAAAAGTTTGACACAATATCATTTTTCGGTTATTTTTCGATAAAAATTGTTAATGGAAGTACGAGTGATAGCGACACTCGTACAGATTAAGAATCTATTCGAATTTTGTGTTTCGGGAAAGTCTGAGTGGGCAAACCACTTGCGGCACGGACATACCTCTTTTTTTCAGGTGCCATATTGACGCTATAAAAAAATATTTAAAACAAATAAATTGTTTTTATTCTCATTTTTTATGTATAATACCTATAATAGTAGCTTAATAAATAGGAAATAGATTTATTTCATTATATGTTGTATTTACTAAGAAAAGAATCGAAAAAGTAGGAGACCCCCTTAAAACGGCAGTAATGCTGAACCTCGCCCATTCATCACGTAATTAATTGTAATTGGTGATATAATAAAGGCATTATTATTATGTTGTTCTTATTATTGAATCCAAGGTCTCGAATGTTAATCATATCTTTTACTGACGAGTTAGTTGTATTTCTAAAGGTTAGCTTTGTTATATGAAAAAATCGACCACTCGTTAAAAATGTAATTGTTCAACGTTTTGAAGCTATTTTTTTTTTGTTAACTTTTGAGAATAATTGGGGTCAACAGCTTTGATTCCCTATTGCGTTTTACATGAAAAACGAATAACAGAGAATTGCATAGAAAGATAAAAGCAAAATAAAAAAGTATTTTTTTCCCGTTCCTCGCTTTCCATCCAATATTGTTGGGATTCATCTATACCAATCGTTTTTCCCCTAAATTAAGTATTGGCCCGATTACGTTCTGATGAGAAATGAGTTGGGAACGTCGACAATGCCATCATGAAACCACAAATTTCACGTTTGACTCATTGGAGAATATGACTGTTGGAGAACATACTACTATATATTGGCAAACATTCGGATCAATAAATTCTTGCAATTCTTGCGAAGCAGCAGCTCCCCATCGCGCGGCTGATTAAATGCAGTTCATTTCGAACGAATTGAAACTTAACGTACCTAGGTACTCCAAATAACGCGAGATTGCATACTTCCTCGTAAGGATTATAAAAAACCGACGTTTGAGAAAAAAATATTTATACTTTTTTTCAAATTTTTCAGTTTATTTAATATGTATGGAATTAGACAAATATAACAAAATAAAATATACTCTACCTATACAAAACCAAGTAAATGGAAAACAGTAAAATAACTAAAATCCGTACAAAATATAAATTATAAATCTTTATTTCATTTAGTATATTTTTTTTCCAAAAATATGAACTCATATAGATTAGATTTACAGTAAACTTTTACTGTAATATGCTTGTGCTCGAGACGTTTTCAAACCAAAAACGTTAACGTTTTTAATTAAATAATTAATTAATTTTGTTAAAACTAATATTAATTAGTATGTAAAACCGCCTTCTTGAATTTAAAGTAGGTATGTTAAATTTAAAAACTGGTTATCAAAATATACAGATTTATAAGAAAACCGGATTTTAAAAACAGTCAACCCCTACTTTTTCCGCTTTCATCGATCTACCACAATTCGCTTTAACTTTAAAAGTGATTTCGTTATGGAGAGTATCAAAAGTCGAAAGATCACGATTATATTCTTTCTTCTTCCTACTCCTTCGTGTGTCTAAGTCCATGGAACCGAGCCCTTCACCCACTCGTCCACGTAACATTCACGGAAACCTTCCACACGATGAAACGCGTAAAAGTAAATTCCTTCTGTCATTTTCAAAATACGATGGATTACACCCTTCATAATTATCCGTGCTCTCAGCACCCACAGGCTACTAAACAGCTCGTGATAATTAATCGACGTTTCAACCCCAATCTTTCCCCCGATCGATAGGACAAAGTTTCACGAGAACTCCAAGGCGGTTGGAAGGCATCGCGATTTCGATGTAACCAGCATAATTAGTATCCGGTGTTTGCTGGGTCTGCATTCTTTGCTTACCCTCAAGCCCATTCACCCCCATATCTCAACAGCCCGCCCCTTCTCCAAGGCCCCGTTACCAGCCGTAAATCCGCCACAGCCTCGCTGACAGTTTTGTAAACAAGCTCGCCGCGAAACTCGAGCAACAATTTCGCAACTTTGCCGATGCGAAATCCAACAGCCTGCCACGACGTGTCCTCGTGGTACGTCGCAACCCTGATGACGCTCCACCACCGCGATTAATTAACCGTTTAATCGATATAGCGTCGAGATCGTCGACACTGCTGCTGCTTCTCAGTAATATTCCATCCCTTGGCGTATTCTCAAGCCCGATACATAAAACTTCGTTGATCAAGCTCGATACGTCACTTCGTTTGCGTTGGGAACAAAAAATCTATGAAACTTAGACTCGTTTATCCTGTATAAATTAATGGCCTGGTAATTAATTGCCAGATTGTTGCAATTTTGCTAAGTGAAGTCTATGGCTGAGCAACGTGCAGCGGAGGAAAGGTTACCATGAATTGCTCAGCAACCACACCCCCCTCTGTCAACGAAAAATACTTCGCTTCGGAGGCGGACACTAGTCGCTGGTAGGTACATACAAATCCCCAGTAGAAACGAACGCTTGTCAGCAGCCGCGGAACAAAGTTTAACGAGTTCCGTTGCAACCGGTAAAATATGGTAATGAAGAGCGGGGAAAAAACGTACTGCTTCGGTTTTCATTAACGGGAACAGGAATAGTATTCCCCGGGGACGGGGTAACTTCGAACGAGCCACACCGGAGACCGAATTGAAAGACGAAATGTAATTTGTTTATCATCGACCTCGGAATACTTGAATCCTTGGGCCGAGGCTTTAATAGTACAAACTTCATTAAAACTTTCGCCGATGACTTCCGTGGATTCTTAAGTCGCGTTAACAAATACTCGTGTACCGTCAAGGACCCAGTTGCTGATCACTTAAGAGTAACTACCGCCGGTTTTTAAACGTGTAAAGGGAAAATTTAACCAAATTTAAAAGATTTTCTGTTATTTCAGTAAATCTGTGTTTCATCTTTAATTTGGTATTAAAAAAGTGCACACGTAATAATAATTATTTTACAATTTAACTTTGAAAGTGAGAAATGCAAAGGGAGCAGTTTCTGATCACCGTCACACGTTTTACCATGAGCCATCAAATTTTGCGTATAAATTTCAAAATACTTCATAATTATTTAGTAATTTGTTAGAATAAAATTGTTATCGTAATAAGCGTACCTATTATTTGGTTTATTTTCCTAAACTGATCAGGAATTGGGTCCTGATCAGGAACTGGGCCCTTGACGGTAGGTTTCGAATGTGGATCGTCGAATGGAGAAGAAAGGTGAACGCGACGAACGGAGTTTCTGGTCGATAGTGACCGTGCGAGGAACAGGGGGGGAAGGAAATATGATAAAACTTAAAACACCCTCCCGGGTCGCGCAAAGATAATAAGATTCCGGCGGAGTTTCAGAAACCTATCGATGAAAGTAGCATTTTACCGGGGGCCATCCCTTCCGATCCCCGTTGCTCCTTCCTTCTCGCGATATCCTACAGCAATAATTGCCCCGAGAGCTCGTTTCCTGCGGACCGTATCCTGCCGCGAGTTTTACAAATTTATCACACAACAGGGAACGCTAAACAAAAGTGAGGAGGAACGATTTCAGGGGTAGATCGAAAGCTTTCTTCTGGAAATCCAATTTTACGCTCGCCCGCTACTATTGCGATAACGAGTTGAAATATGTGACAGAGTTGGTGATTTCGTTGACTTGGTTGGATCCACTTTTTGTCGTGTAATTTGTTATTAGACACTTCTGAGAAGTATTCAAAATCAAACGTGGAGTTTAATTAATACGTCTCGTTATAAATGTAAAAGTAGTTGCACTTCGTATGAGCATTTATTTAAAATATTCAGTGCACCTCGTTGTAATTTTCTCATATCCTTTTATTGGTGCTTTGCAAATATTTAATAGAAATGGAAAATTTCTGGCTACGTAGACTTAATATAAGTGTTTAAAGAGCACGCATTGTTAAATCTTGTTCACACGCAAATATGCTGAATCAGCCAACCAGAACACGCATTAACGTTTCACTACACACGGAAATGAGACTTAATTTGAATAAACGGGATAAAGAGATCGTGACTCGGGAGTTAATATCACCGTAATCCTATTTTACCTAATTCTTCGTGTAAATCCTTGGATTTCCCGATATCTATCGTTGCTTAATGGATCGTGCAACGTGATCGATGAGTCATCTATTTTCTACACCAGTTCACGTAGGTGTACGTCATTAATTCGTCTTTTCGAAACAGTTTGTCACCCTTAATCTCCATGATCTTGCGTCAAACACGATTCACAGTATTACACGAAAAGCTGCCAACATACTTTCAAATCCCCTCTCCAAAGTTTGGGGTTTCTGCAACCATTTACCAATTGGGGAGTTGACAAAATTTTTAAAAGTGTTTAAAACTGTTCATTATGATAAAATATGCTTGTAAAAAAATATTAATTTTTCGCTGCACCTCTAACATGAAAGAAATGTAATTTTTATTTGAAATAAAAAAATTGCCGCGAGAACGCACTGCATGGTCACGAGACCATTTGTGACGTCAACGTGCAGTAAACACAGAAAGTTCACTTTATGTTCGGGGCACATTTTACATTTCACCGTACACACACCAGAGTTACGATAGAGTTGTACATAGCCAACTGCATCATCGCCGTAGCTTGCTCTTGAAGACCTATACAGAGTAATAATACAGTAAGAGTACGCAACCTCTTAGGTATTTAATTTCTTTCAAACATATTTCTAGCTTGCAATTGTCTAGTAAAACAATATACTTACACAGAAGTTTTAACATTTCTGTATTCGGCAGAAGTCTGGATTTGTAGCGAAATAGCTAACCACCATAATAGCGTCCAATGTTGGTAAATTTGTGCTGTCACCTTTAACGAAGTTCCTTTCCATTGCCAATAATAATATATATATATAAGTTTCATTCGTCGCTATATATAAATCGCTGTTTACTGCACAATCACGTCACGCGCCGTGATTGGCGTTTCAGATCACATGACTCAGAACTTAAAAACGTCAATTTTATTTATTAAATTTTGGTAAAACGAATAAGTGTTTTATTAATATTTCTATCATTTTAGGCTCTTCATTAATAAATCTGTAGATTTCACTACTTTTCCCTTTTTTTTCAAATACTGGCAACTCCCCAATTGTTTCCGTAATTGTCATTTGTCATAATTCGCGTTTATCATCCCGGCAGGTAAGTATTTTGTTAAAAGTAAGCTATCGTTTAAACTTCAACAGAACGTTTCCGCATAAAATCTTAATCAAATTAATTTATCCCGCTCAATAAATCCTGCGATGTCTCTTTAATATTTCGTTAACGATCTCGCTCATTATATCCTTAATGATGCCATTGAAAATATTCCAGGTCGAAGCACTCTGCCGTCAGAGGAAAACGGCATTAATTAACGGTGCCACTCCGAAATTCGATTATATACTCTTAATAACTTCTTCATTAACGAAATTAGATCCGACCATGGGAGAACGGTTTGCGCTTCGTCAACGTGCGAGAATTATTCACAACATTAAAGCTCGGAAGCAAAACACTTTTGTCAGCGAAACAATTACTCTCTTCACCTAAATATCCATTTCGAAGCAGGGTCAGGGTGAGCGTTGTTAAAATCTCAAGGTTTACTAGTCGAACTCGTGTACTTCAAATATTTTTCACTGTTTGCTTCATTTATTTGCACGTCTTTCCCTACAAGCAAGTCACCGATTTATCGATTCTCTTAAAGTTTTTGGTATCAAGCTTACAGGGCGTGCCTTTGTTTCGTTTTCGCACCCCTTATGCTAATTAGGTGTCGACAAAGTCACCGAAATTATAAATAGTTAAGCAACGTGGTTTCACACACAGTTACCTTTAACTGAATTTAAGAGTCCTTGCAGAAAACACTGAGGGTGCCAGAATTTAAAAAAAAAAATTTTATCGGAAAATGTTCGACGTGCCAATGGTAATACTGTATCATATAATTTGATTTTTGGGACTTAGTGTTCTATACAAGCACTCTTCAATTATTATGAAATACCTACAGATACCTCATCGAAAAAGTTACGCGCAAACACAGATTAAGGGGGGTATTGTTACGTGAGGGTGTTTGAATTTTTGAACGACCGAGCGGTTAAGTCTAATTTTCTCCCGCAACGTTTAACGACTTAAAAGCTATTGTTATAATTCTGTCATAACCAGAGTTATGGAGCAAAAATTAGGATTGTGTTGGGATTCGACTTGTATCTAAACCTATACAGGTTTCTCGTTCAGGATGTGGCACTTAGAAGAGATTCGCAAGAACAGAATGAGACAGATTTATACTAAGATTACCATGTTGTATTACAAAAATAAACAAACGGAAATTGCGCAATGTCATGAAAAACACCGATTTGAGAAAAACCCTTATCTCCATTAATTATTATTATATATGGCTGAAATTTTTTACAACTTACTGAAATTTTAATAAGTACGTGTGGATAATGCTCGTGGGTAAAATCTGCGTAGTTTCTTTGTACGTCCTCCCTAAAGAGGATAGAGGATTTCGTCCCTCTAGACGAGAACAGCCCCTTAAGGGGTTATGCCTACCTGTAAAGTCTGAAAACACAAGTATTTTCGGGATTTTTTTTTAAACTTCAAGACTTTTTTAAATAAACCATTGTGTATTCGAAAGTCTACATTTTAAAGTTCTTGTAGTGTTTTTTTTGCAATGCGATATCTAAATAAATAATGGAATTATAGTCGATCTCCCGGCAGCGTTTTTTTATTACAGTGACCACTGTAGCTTTGACCTGGTTCATCAGAAGTAAAATATTCGACCTAATTTAGTTAGTATATTAGATTATCTAGTCCATACTCGTGGTTTTTCATTTCCATTGGGTAGTTTTTATTTTATAAATGAAAAATGTTGAAAAATGAGCGCGATTCTTTGGCGAAAATCGATACTTTTGCTATGAGAAGCCGTCATTTTGTAGCAAGTTAATTTTTTGAGATAATGAACGATTAAGAACTAGATAATCTAATATACTAACTAAATTCCCGCGAATTTTTTATTTCGGATGAACCAGGTCAAAATTAGAGTAGACACCGCAAACTACTGAAAAAAAATCGCTGGGGGGAAATCGCTGATATTTCTTTTATTTATTTATATTTTCCATCGCAAAAATTACTACAAGCAGCTTAACATGTACACTTTCCAATACATAAAGGATTGATTAAAAAAGCCTTCAAGTTTTGCCCCAAAAAATCCAGAATATACATGTTTTTTCAGACCTCACAGGTATGCATAACCCCTTAAAAAGACACTGTATTCACCAGTTTCTTCTCTCGCAGTTGTTAAGACACAACTTTGGACATTCGTAAGATTCCTCGCGTATTACAACACGTATTACAACATTCACCCCTACTACACATCTTCAATAGCAATTAAACTCTCCATTCGGGACCACCACTTACAGGAACTTCGAAATGCCGTTCTCGATCCCTCAACAAGCCCCGAAATACAAGTTAATTTCCCCAATACGCGAAACTTGATCCCCCGAGTTCACGAAACTGCGTAGTCTTCGTTCCATCTTCCTACCCTCGTACTCGAGAGGATTGATCGACAGGCGAAAGTGAAGGCATGACAGGTGGCTGATTTCGTCCGACCTCTCGCCAAGAATTTCCCCTCGTAAAAATGTCGTGGATATAACCCGAGGGCGTAGGAGAGCCAAGGAGCGGCCGTGATGTTTGCGAAACAATTCAAAGGGACGCTTCTGAAGCACGACAGCCCGAGATTCCTTCAGCTGCGGAACAAGCTGAACAGCGTGGATATGTACAGCGGGACAGGGGAGCCTAGGTTTTTCTTCGACGTTGCGCCAGCCAATTTCATTAGGCGTGCCAACTTTCCTTGCTTTCATTCCTTTCATCGCCCCGCCTATTATAGCTTAGCGCCCCGAGCAATTTCGACTCTTCCTTTTTCCTCGTGTCCTATCCCCGAGACCCCTCCCCCCCCCCCCCGACTTCCGATATTTAATGGGCGAAATCAATCGAGCCGCGTAAATATGGAATCGCCAGATTCAAAGAGCGTTCATTTACGGGTGTCAACGCGACGTGTTGATAATTCACACTTTGGAATTCTCTGCAAAGCGGGTTGCCTGGTGAAACGTGCTGTGTACACTTTTATTAGGCGAATGACGTGGATGAAAATTTATTGAGGCAGTGTTTGACTTTGCTGGAATGCGAGAGTTACCAGACTATCTTGATGCTCTGTTGTGTGTATAAATGAATTGTTATTTTCTTAATGGGGGTGCTTTAGTGTTTCATCTAGAAACAAAGGGAAGCTGTGATAATGGCCAAGTCGGAATCTATGGAGAACATATTGTAATGTTTTTCGGTGCCTTGTACAGTAACGAACCGCTTTGTAAAATATTTAATACCCCCACGTGAAGCGATTAATTACAAACTCCAAGTTAGGTGGAAAAGTTGATAATATCCGGGAAACGACTTTATGCGATATTCCATTAAAATTTGCTAGTTGAAATACGTGCTTATATTCAATGCGGCCTGTTTTGATCAATTTTCAATAACCGTCTGCTGAAAATGCGCACAAATAACTGATATGCAGCGAACGATTGAATGGAAATTAAAAAGGATTCGATAACGGGTCGAATATTGGAATGCGAGTGCCATGAAAAAGGTTATTATTTTTAAATAGGTCATTCCATTCGAATGTACTGAGATAAAAGCCAGAACATTTCGATATTTAAAATCTTTCACACTTCAAAATATTTCGGCGACGCGTTGCGAAAATCAATTTAAGGATTTATTTCCCCCCCGCGGAAAATGTCCGAATCGAAAATGTCGCTTGAATGCAAATTGGAATAACGCGGCAAGGTGGCCACCGGCTGTATTCCCTCTTTTCAATTAACCATTTTTTTTTTTTAACAGTTTAAATCTACGCGCTCTTAACAGAAATCGTATGAATTCAATGCAACAGGAAACGTTACATTAATTTCGTCAAATTAATTTCTGTTGAATATTGAATGAAAATAAACGATATATATATTATGCGGAGCTAAAAATTATCGTTTATCCGATTGGACGGCTTTCGAAGCATAATGCGTAATTAACTCGCAGTCAATTAGAGATTTAATTAACGTGCTCGCAGCGTGCACACGTTTTCACGTCCCGAACATCGGCCTAAATCGGCGAATTTTACAGGAGAACCTGCGCGTGTAAGATAAGTTCCCGAGCGAGATAACTGCCTTCCGTCACAATCCCCTCGAAACTTGTTAATTAACATTCGCTTTTCAAACAGTGCGATCGTAACTTGAAGTCCTCGGCGAACGACGCCGAGTTTTCCGCGTTAAAACGACATTAACGATATCCGCGAAATTTTAACAAGTTCTGGAAGCCTGAGGCTCGAAAGGAGTTCGTGTTGTTTGAGAAACTTACACGAAACGCTAATTATTGAAAATGAATACATATTTGCCGATGTGCCATGGTAAATTTATTCACAGGTTTATGATAAAAGAATGTAGAAATTAAACCTCGACGATTTTTATGGTGCAGTGTCGGAGGGGGGCAAGGGGCCCCCCAAAGAAAAATCAGACGAATGTAATTGCAACAAAAAAGACAACTGGTTTTTATTCTTTAAATAAATTTGTATAATCACCTAATGAATTTTACTGAATTTGCATTAAAAATATTTTTATCCGTTCAACTCGGCTCCGCCACAGATTAAATCCCGAGCACGCTTCTCGTATGGTGTATTTAAAATGGAGATAAACAGGACGTTTGTTATCGCGAAACTCTACAGTGGCATCCGTGTTATACGTATTTGAATAAACTTTCGAGATAATTGAGGTTCGAAACGTTCTGATGTATACCGATGGAAATTCGCGGTAATGTAACAGACATTTGTCGTTTTTGTACGGCAAATTTTCACTCATTAGCTACGTACGTACCAAAGCCGAAACAGAATAAATTTATTATTGTAACTACACTTCGAATGAACGTGAAATAAATTCCACACAATTCTAGTTCCAATATTTCCCTACTGAATTCATTTGTAAAATATGTACCGAAATTTAAAATCAACCCGAGGTACACTATTTTAAGTTTAATGGTGAGTATATTAACTTAAAATTTATCATTTTGTGTCGCTGCTATTTCAAAAGGTTCCTGTGAATATTTCTGGCGCTTTCATTAAACATCCTGCTGAGTTTATGAACAAGTAAACGCGCACGACGGAGATAAGGATTCTGCCGCGAAATACGAGTTGATTTTACGAAAAATTTTATCGTAATCCAGAGACGACTGTGAGCGTTTACAAGCCACAATATCGCCGTGAGAATGGCAGCAGAGTGTGAACGAAAATCTCCAAGGGCTTGAAAACGCACGCATCTTCGATAAAGGGTGCAAGTATAAAACGGTTAATTCGGTATAACCGTAAAATCCCGGGAGGAAGCTGGAATTCCTGCAAAGGAATGCAATACGTTTCGTTCAGAAGCTTTTAGGGCTTGTCAGAGTGGACCAACGTCCTCGCGGATGAAAATACTGGGCTCGACTAACGAACGAAGGGTAAACGTATTCTGGAGAGTTTCATTTGACGATAACAAAATAAAACTTTTATTTGCATCGTTCGAGGAATGTCTATTTGCGAGGTTGAAGTAAAGCTTGCAATGAGAATTTATTTCTGTAAATGTTCCCAAACAAGCTTCGCCAGATAAAACATTGAACTTTTAAGCTGACCGATTTTGTAGTTTCCGCAGATCAAAAACGGAATGAACTGTGGGTGTTCTTGTTGTAAAGTCACTATGAGATTTTATTCAAATAATGGCATTTTTGCAGAATATTCCTTTAAGCACTGTTCAACAGCAGTCACACAACTTTTATTCAAGCAGAGAAGCTCTTCAGGAAACCGAGCATTATTCCGAGGTACTGGAATCGAAGTTCATGTAAATACCACGCGATTCCAGTCATCGCATATCCAGATTCAATTCGTGCCAATAAAACCCAACGGGCATTGAGGATTACGAGACTGATATGTATATGAATTCTATTGAAGTGATCTGAAAAATGCTCTTCGAATTGAAAGAGCTTTTTGCGTTGCAGGTAGAATCGCGGTGTCTAGTAATAGACGGCGTCTAACAATGAAACTGTGTAATACGCATTGAGATTAAGAAGACCAAAGAAACATCGCAGTGCTATATCGTGGATCTGATATGTTCTTGATAAAATAAAATTTTAGACGGTCGACGCACGAAGGGAATGAAAGTCGAGGGTGAAACTGCAACTACCAGCCAGTTCCAGTCATATCACGATCGAGGTCGATATTTTTTACACTGCAAACTTTTAACTGCGAACGCCGTTTAAGCCGGTCGTTCTTCCTCTACTATATAACCAGCCCTTTTTCCCTCAGGCTTGTGAAAGGAACTCAATTCCATTAGTGGCCAGCACCTCCGCAGAACTGCGGCCAGTTGGTTCGTTATCTTTATGACACACAAAATAATCTCTACGTGCCAGGAGCACGATTTCGAAAACTTTATATATCAAACTGCTACGAGAGGATTATGGTCTAGCGAGGAAACAATGTCGCGTCGCCAGGAATAATCGCCGTTTTTTACCGGCAGGTCTCCATTCCAGGATGGAGTCGAAGTTAATTAAGCAACGATAAGGGTACACGTCTGTATAGTCAAGAGTAGGGTGGCTCTTATTTACTCTTGGTAAAAAAAATTTTCAACATTTTCTTCGGGGCACCCTCCAGAATAGTTCCAAATAATTGGGGAAAAATCCGTGTAAAGTTTCAGCGCGATCGGATAACGGGAGAGGGTGCCCCTGGGCTCTTAAACATTTAAATCATTATTTAACAGCTCGCGAAGTCGATTTTATATAATATCCTCCAAGTTATTGATTAAATAAAAAAATATGTCAAACGAAAGTTGTAGATCCGGACAAAGAGCATTTTTTATGTTGTATTACTTTTTCTCGTGCGACAAACTCTAAGTCTTCGTAACAATATCGAAATGAGATTCTATATCTTCGATATTTTTGCGAATTTCGGTCTCAAATTTTCAGGAAACATTCATGACATATCAAACGAATACACATGAGAAAGAAAAGAAGAAGAAGAAGAAAGACGATAAAAATGAAAGCTGGTTTTGTACAATGTGTCAAGGAAATAGACAGGAAAATACGACACAGTGCACGCGGTGCAAAATGTGGGTACACAGGCTTTGTGCGGGAATAGATAGAATTACTTTTGAATATGTATGTGATGATTGCAGTAATTAAATTTGAAAGTACGAATTAGGATAAGTATGGTACGATTTAGGAACATTAATCCTAAATCGTACTTTTTCCATATTAAATATAAATGGTTTTTATGAATAGGAGTTGATTATTTTTTGTTGCTTGCATTTATTAAACTGTTTATTCTATTAATAAAGAGTTGATTACCAGTAATTTTGTTTTATTTTCCCTGTTATTTTTCGTGTAATAAGCATTTATTCTTAAGGGATACGATTTAGGCAAGTTCATCCCACGTTTTTCCAGCGGTGGTAGAAAGATGAAATTTTCCTCGAAATGGATTGTGAACAAATTGTTCAGACTGGAGATACACTTCCCTGCAGCTGGAGACCATATCGAAAATACAGGTCGGACCCCGTAAACCTACTTTCGGAATTCTCACTATCTACAGTGCCTCTGTAAATCGCAATACATGCAGAGTACTTTAGAAAAGAAAGACGAGAGATACGTATCGATGCAGGGTAACATGCTTTCCGGTTACCTTCCTTCGGAATAATACTCTGGGTGGCCAAAATAATGCTTGCGAAAAATTTTCAACGTCAGAGACGCGTATCAATGAATTTTTTTATCCGATGCGTTCGTATTTTCCAAACAATATTCCACACTCTCCATTCTGATGCAGAAGTTGCGCGAATTTTCGAAACGCGACATAATTTCGTCAGCTGAATCGCTTTGCCGGGGCGAGAGCGTTGCCTAAGCAGGAGTTGCTGAAAAATTTCAGTTTCAATGCGCGACGCGAGATGCAGCGGCCGGATTCGAAGCATCGTTAATGATTGGCTTTATTCAGGCAGGAAATTACATTTGCTGAGAGAATCTCGTTGCGCCCCTGCGCCGGCCGTGTCAATGCGACACACGTACCGGGGGTGGCTGCACAAACGAGTTGTTTCACTCGGTTACCAGAGCACTCGAGTGTTGCTACCTACATTCACAACGAAACTCTGTTTCCACCGCCCCATTTTACTCCCTGGCTACCTGGTATCTGGTCAAATGAATTTATAGTTCCCACCAGATGTTGTGAAACTTCCAAAATTCGGGCGCAGCGACGTGCAGCTTTACCAAGAATAGACAGAATTTTCCCAGAGAAAAATAACGCGAGAGCAGTATCGTATACCGATGGACTTCAAAAGGTTTGAAGCTATTCGGAACGTTTGACGCCAGCATCGAGTCGCTTAAAATAGCATTGAGCTGAAAAAAAAATTTCAAATTCCCAGTCTCTTTTGAAAGTCGTCATTCGGTGGTAAATTGATTGTTCGTACGTAGAATTGGATGAATCCTGCGTTGTGTTTTCTAAAATAGTAGCATAGACGGTATTTGCGAGCTCGGTAAGTGGGATTATACACTGAAATAGGTTAATAAACAATCTTGTTAGAGTGCATTCGCAACGTCAAATCAGCTGAGCGTTGTTAATTGACACGAATTTGTCGGTTCAGTTCGCGAGTAGGTATCGTTTGCGCGTCGCATTTGTTACATATCCAGGCATTACTATGTAGATTCTGATAGATACCGTGTAACCTGACGCCAAAATTCCAGCATCTTTCTACGTTCTCTTTTAATTATCTCCGCAACATACACGCGCTGTGCTTAAAAATACCTGCCTCGTTTCGATGTTACCGATGAAACGGATTGAATTATTCAGAGCAATGTAATATTACATAGCTAGGTGCCTTCATCCAATTGTTTAAATGCGTTTAATTGTTACTCTGCGATATTATTAATTGGTACATCTAATCAGAATGCGTCAAAGCGACAATAATTAGTCGATATTGTATAAATTAGTATGTCTGTCTTGTGCCAAGTGTACCCACTTCGCTTTGTACAAATGTATTCAGCACAGAAGGTGGAAATCCTCCGTTCCCGAGAATCGTTTAACGTAAAATGCGTTCGATGTATGGCCGACACTACGTTAATAAAGTAACGCAGCACAATAATAAGGTAGGCGCGATCAAAGTATCATTAACGAGTACTATCGAGTTGTACGCTGCGGAAAATTACGTTCCGCACGAACACTTTGTTTCACCGGCATGCCTATAGGCGACACGACCCAGAAATTGTTTCGTTCGTGATACATGGCGAGGGAATGATTGTGTAGCAGGTACATATGTAGCCCTGTGCACGGTGCACGGTTCCCCGCTTCTGCAAGCACGTGTTGCTCCGAATTCATCTGTAAAGTGGGATATTTGAAAGAAATTCTGTTCCTATTCTTCAAAGAAATCTATTGTGAGTACCTGGTATGTTCTTCGCGCGTGGCATTCGTTACTTCGTATCCTTTATTAAAATTACTTACTATAATAAAAATGAAATATTGCACTCACTATAAAGATAAATTAATTACAAACACGCCACGCGACTTCTTCATAGGTTCAAATCCTACTGAATCAGTGTGCAATTAGACCCTGGCGAGTCCTAAGAGACTTCGCCAGGGCTGGTACAACCTTCTCGTGTTCATCCTTTCATAACCAATGAGATTTCGCAAAGCTTGGCAGGATTTAGTCAAACATGACAAAATCTGGCTGGGTAATATGGAATCTGTTCAAGTCCAATAGCGCCCAGCGGGATTCTATTAAATCCAGAGGTAAGTGACTGCGTTCTGGGGGGTTCTGATGCTCTTAGAGATGCTAGCCCATGTGTCGTCGAGTCCAACAAAATCCCACGGGGCCAACTTAGGTATGAAATCCAACGAAGCTTTACTTCAATAATATCTGGTTTATCCATTACTAGTATTCTGTCCAGTGTAAGCATTTCCCTCGTCTGTTGGAGTTCTACCATATCGAGCAGTGTTCTGCTTCACGCATAACCCTATCCGGCTCGACGGGGTTCTTACTGTGTCAATTGATATTCAACAGATCTAACACAGTTAGGTAGAGTTCTACCGTCTCTGCAGGCCCTGTGCCACGTCTACTAGTGCCTGGCCAAACTCAGTGTTGTTCCCCTGTTCCGTCTCAGCGAGCTCCCTCTTATTATTTCAAAGGCGATCGTATTGTAACCGGCGGATAGAACTCTATGACAGGTTTACAAAGCTCGATCTGCTTCACTAATTTCGATGTCTCACCGAAGCCGTTTTCACACCAGTGATTTTCAATTAGTGCAATGTGGTTACTAAAAATATAGAATTCAATTCGTTCCACCTATTTCACGGGTGAGGATTGATATCACGCGGGGTTAAATACTCAACATTGAATCTTTATATTGCGAACAAACTAAAATACCTGCAGTAAAAATCAATGTTAAGGGGTAATGCCGCTGTAGAGCGCGGGAAGGAAGCCTGCCTGATTTTGAGAATTTTTTATGCGAGTTTAGTGAATGGAATAGAAAATCTGTTCGAAGGGCTTTATTGTATATACCTTGAAGTATGACCACAATTTTTTAAGAAACATTTTAATACAAAATGGCGGCGCCACAGCTCAACAAAACAAGTTTTTTCTTAAATAAAACAGTGTTCCGCGGCCGGAAAGATTTCTCCTTGAATTTTTGACCTAGAAATAAAAACCGAAAATTGTTGAGTTCTATACAAGATTCTCTGGGGGAGTACACGAGGAAATTAAAAATACTGTATTTTGTACGAATGGTGGGTGATTGGACAAAACGTTTCAACAATTTCGAGGTTGTGCCAGTTGCGTGTTTTGTCCAATCACCATTCTTACAAAAATCGTTATTTTTTAATTTCCTTCTGTACTTCCCGAGATAATCTTATATAGAACTAAAAAATTTGCGGCTTTCTGTTCTAGGTCAAAAATTGAAGGAGGAATCTTACCGGCCGCGTTACCCTTTAATACACACCACGCAGATTGCTAATTCCAGCTTAGCCTATCGTTAGATTAATTAATGAGTGAATCTTTTCTGCCATTTTTTCCGACGTTCCTGACGTCGTAATGTACACGCCATCATCACCATCCACGTGTTGCAACGGTCACATCAAGGTTACATATACACCTATTAGCACCAACAATTTCCTCCCAGCTGCACAACCCCTTCTCCACGCATTCCAGTGGAGCCTGTATACCAGCCAAATAAATTCTCCCCCCACCACACCCCATCCTCTATTTATCGTGTTTATCCCTCGCAATCTCCGTGCTCGTATGCCCGTTGCCCCCGCTCCCCCTCCTGTCCCAAACCTCGCGGAGTACACATGCTTGTTTACCACTGGAAAATAGACTGCTAGCAAACTATATTTCGCTTACAATAGTTATACGTACTCGCATAATGAAATACATACGAACGCTCAGTTCCTGGGAGAAGACGGGGTGCGACCACTGCAATTGCTCTATTATCCGAATAAATTTGAAACGACACCGAATCAAGATCCTGGATGGAGCACACGTTCACCCCAAATGTTCATTCGAGGTATTGCCCCAGGTTTTCCTCTATTTCTGCGTCTCGTACGACGTGGTTCCTTCACCGCGCGGTCGCAGAGAAGTAAAAAGTTCTCGCGCCCCCGCCTCTCGGTGATTCCACTGTCTCCGTGTCACCCAGCATTGGAGGGTGGCTCGCGAGAGAACGTGGCTCGCATAATATTTTTAACATTATTTCCTAGTTACCCTTGTTTCGTTATTTGTGTTTCGAATGTCACGTGTTCTACGACAGCTTTCGTGCTCTAGTTTTCGTTGCGTTAAAATGTGACGCGTCTCGTTTCCATGTTTCCCCGCAGCGTGCGCGACGACGTTAAAAGAATTCAAACGTAACGCGATACTCCAGCGTGGCCTGGTTATATCTCACAGTGTCCTAAAGCACTGCAGCGTTTCTGCGACGGCTGGAGTACTTTCGCACGAAATAATTAAAAAATTTCTTTTGCGTTTAGCGGTTTTAGGGATCCGTGGAAATTTCACGATACGAGAATCACCCCTATTCCGAATCTAACGACTCTCCACGAGGGACACTTCAAGATCCTAGATAAAAGTCGTGTGAAAGCTCGTCGACCGTGCCCCCGAACCCCCCCCCCCCCCCCCTCCCACGAATATCGAGCGAAATTAATGCAAACGTCGCCTGATAAACGCGAGCCTCGCTGTTTGAATCCTAAGCCAAGTCCTCTTACCAGGAAGTTTCGTGTGATGTTATCTCTTTCGACTGGGTCTGATCTACTTAAATAGGAAATTCGGGCTCTGATGGGAGTTGCGTTCCGTAAAATTGTCAACGTCACGAACTGTTCTACGCTCTTGTTTCCACGCGTTGCTTTTTAGATTAGCGCACGTTAAACATTTTTTAAATTAAGTTGCCAAAGGCGACAGTGGCACAAATATTATATTCAGCTCGTTAAAATTGCAGCAGAAGCGTAAAGGGCATGGCTGCTTTGTAACTGGAGACAGCGGGAACGCGTTATGTGGTACAACTTGTTCGTTACTGTAACTACTTTACCCTCGCTGCCCTTTGATTTTCAGAGGAATTTCTTAGGGGGTCTTAGGGAGAAGAATCATTAACAGAAACCTGTATTAGTGGAAGTATTTTTTGAGCGTTAGATAGTTGCCGGACCACGAATGACGCGCAAGGGCGCCTGGTATTTTCAAAACCTCATCTGGCTGACACTTGGTCTGTCAGTCAGCGCCTCGTAGACCTGCGGCCGCCGTATTGGGTTTAATTTTTTTTATTTGAAGCTTTGGTTTAACTGAAATTTGAAAATCTGGAATCCGATTTCTGGAGGGTATTGGATTCCTAGACTTTCTAAAATTTAGTTTATTCTCTAAAGTGGGGGTGGTCAAGTTTAGTAATTTAATTGATTTGGTGTAATTTTTTTTATTTGAAGCTTTGGTTTAACTGAAATTTGAAAATCTGGAATCCGATTTCTGGAGGGTATTGGATTCCCAGACTTTCTAAAATTTAGTTTATTCTCTAAAGTGGAGGTGGTCAAATTTAGTAATTTAATTGATTTGGTTTAATTTTTTTTTATTTGAAGCTTTGGTTTAACTGAAATTTGAAAATCTGGAATCCGATTTCTGGAGGGTATTGGATTCCCAGACTTTCTAAAATTTAGTTTATTCTCTAAAGTGGAGGTGGTCAAGTTTAGTAATTTAATTGATTTGGTTTAATTTTTTTTATTTGAAGCTTTGGTTTAACTGAAATTTGAAAATCTGGAATCCGATTTCTGGAGGGTGTTGGATTCCTAGACTTTCTAAAATTTAGTTTATTCTCTAAAGTGGGGGTGGTCAAGTTTAGTAATTTAATTGATTTGGTTTAATTTTTTTTATTTGAAGCTTTGGTTTAACTGAAACCAACGCGACAACTACCTCACGGATACACCAACACTTTCACCAGGATTTCCCTTTCCTGTAATTCGTTACCACCTGCAACCAGCTCATTCCCGCCAATAGACAACGTTTCCTAAAACTACGTTACTAAAACTCCACCCCTAAAGGGAATCTTCGACTCTGCCTTGTAACCAGCGAAAGAGTCTCAAAGCAGTCCAAATGTATACCTCGCACGATGTAACTTGGAGGGACTCATACAACTCAATGTTAATTGCCATAGTCACCTTTGTTCAAGTTTAGTTTGTTAAATACAGTTTCGTTGTTAATGTTAATGTGCGGTGCCTCGATTCATTCAAATGCAACCTTCAATCACATCTTCTCCAGTGATCTCTTGCGGTCGTAAGACACCGCAGAGAGACTGACGTTGCGCCGCCGGAGATTCGCGCCCTCCAAAAACAGGCGACGCATAGCTCACAACAGTATTCACAGTTTGGATGCACGTATTCTTGATTAATTATGAGATATGGATTTTCCTACGGGTTCTAAAATGGCGCTGCTTAAAATCTCTTAATCGACAGAAGCAATCTGTTTGGGGGAATCGCGTGTACGGCAGGCAAAAGTACCTAGTAGCGCGAGACACACAGCTGTCAGAAGTATGATAGATATGGCAACATTTCATGCTCGAGTGCCATTATATTACAAAAAGATAACATCCCGTCAGAGGATCGATGTCGATTCTTTCCACGTCAACAAAACATTCTACATTGGATATTAGTCCTTTCTGCAGTGAAACGTGGTAGAATTAAATCCGATGCTTCAAGAATTCCCACGTTTCGACGCGAACTCTCTTGCTAAATTCGAGAATCCGAAAAACGCAAGCAAAAAATCAGAATTACGTAGTCGCCAAGAATTCCGGTTTTCTCACTGTGAACTTCGTCGCGACTTCAAAGTTAACTGTTCCAAACAAACTAACAAGTAGATACCGAGGAAAAGAGAGAACACTTCCAGCGAACTACTAACGAAACTTAAATGTCATGACCGACCTCCGCCCCTTTCCAATTAAAAGAAAACGAAACAGAAATAAAAGTCGAGCGATATTTCACCCCCTTAAAGTAAACTTCATAAACGATCAAGAGCAGCTAATCTTGTTTCTTATAACATTGCGATATTATTTCTCTTCTCTCCTCCATTCACCCTTCGGCCAGTCATCCTATGATCAAACACTCGTTTCACGAGGCAATCATAATGTGCGCGTGCCTGCTCGTCTATCAGAGTCCCTATTTTCGCGAAACCTATGAGTTGATGAAGCTTGACAGGAAATTTATGGGGAAAAACAGGGGGATCGTACGATTGGGAACGTTAGGAGAGTTCGATGCGGTGGTTAAGCTGGCTGTAAAAGATTATCGGTGAGTCAGCCTGGGTAAATCACGACACGGAACGAGCATATGTACTAATGCATAAATGCACGAAAGGGGAGGCGTGCGAGAGGCCCTAAAACTCGAAGTTCGATTCTATCTAGCGTCTCGACTTGGTGTGCGTGACACCCACCACGCAGCGGCATGGTTTTCCGAGTGCACGTGCGGTTGCATTGTACATCGTGCAAGCATCGATTTCTGGGGGCCAATGTATGCCGAAGCCGCGGGTGAAACGCGACGGTCCGACGCTTTTTAGGCGGACTATCTGCTAGCCACTTTTATCACACTCGGTGTTCCCGTTTCCCTGCTCTGTAAATTGCCACTATCACGTTCGGAAGATGTCACAGAACTGAGAAAGAAGGAATTACTGCGACGTGGTTGTACCAGGGCTTGAATAGGTTTCGAAAATAACTGTTTCAGACTGTTATATAAAGGTTCTGACTGAAAGAGTTATGAAGAACCTTTATTCGGAATAACCGTTACAAAGAACCTAAATATCAGACTATATAAGTATAAGTTACGGTTCCTATATAGCTCTATAACTTTTATTTTTTAGGTTCTATAACTCTTATTTTTTAGGTTCTATGACTTTTATTTTTTAGGTTCTATATAAGTTACAAAGCGGTTATAGAACCGATTCTTGTAACGATTTTACAGAATTTTACAGTAAATGAAATCGCAACATATTACGGCTATAGATTACTCTGTGTAACCAAATTGTTTAAAAATTATTATAAATAAGTAAGCAAATATATATTATGTACAATAACGGTTTCAAGCCCTGGGTTGTACACTTTTCAAACTGTATTTTTACACCTTCGTTATGCCATCTGTCTTCTCCGCTACCCTCTCATCAAATCACTCCAGATATAGGTCATTTTTAGGATTTTATTTACAAAAAAGTAAACGTCGTAGGGACAAAATACTTTTTGGGCTGTATTTGTAAAACAAAATTCTACATTTTATCTAATACCGCTGTCTGTTGGTGGCTGTGACTGACCAGGAGATACAAAAATATCAATAAACCGCGGAAATTCTTAAAGTTTATAAGATTGTTCGTGGAATCATCTGCGATCATAGCAAAATATTGTAATCCCATGTGTTGCCAGACGTTTGAACCACAAACATAAAAAAACAGGTAATTTTACGCATGAAACTATTTATAAAAAGAAAACGATTGGTCGCACAGTTATCACCATAGACGATTCCACGGAGAATTTAGTAATGAACGAAATCCCCCAAGAAGTTTTGAAATCCGTCGGTTATTTTTTTCATTAGAACTTCCACAGCTTAAAGAAAAGCACGTCTAAAGTTTAACTGCTGTAGAAACGAACGAGTCACCTTTATTTATACCTGCAGACTACATCGTTACGAATTTCGACGCTAAATTTTAACTGGACATTCTTCAGATGATTTACCTACTACCAAAAAAATATACCTAAAAACAAAACGATTTTTTGGAAAACTTTAATGAGGGGCACCCTTAACGTTCGAAGGTATCGACACCGTTCAATACCGAAACGATTTTAAAATTACATAAAAATGATTACATGCGTTACACACCGCTCCTTCGATCTTCTATTTAAAACAACCAGACTCTCTTTAGTTTAATATAACTTAATTTTATATATTCTATTTTCCGCCCGTTTCTCACCCTTTGTTTGCTATCGTACTGCCTCAACGTGCCCTTAAACGCAGACAAAAATACACTACCCCTTCGCTGTGACACTAAGAAACCGCACGATCCCTTTCCCTTTCATCGTATACATTTCAAAGCCCACTAAACGCAATGATCGAGTGCCGTGGAGCTTCGAGGAAACTTTCCAGCAAATCGACTCCCTCGCACGTTTCATCAGCTTCCCGTCCCCGCGAGACAAAGGGGGAATCTTGCTGAAGCCGAGGCGCACGGACGGCAACCCGCTCTAAACTCGAACGAATAACAAACCGCATCGATCGTTCGCCGGTAGGTCCTGCTAATTAATCCCCCTGTTCCCCCGTTTCGCCGGCGACGAAAGCGTTCGTCGCGATTCCAATTGCCCCGGAAACCCGGCTAATTATAACCCAATCGCGATCGATCGCCCCCGTCCAAGACTGTCATCGGTCCTGTCGCGTTTAATCGCGCGTTAACTACGCACACAGCGAGCCCAGCGTCGCTCGATTCGAACGAGGGGCGGGCAATATCGGTTGGCGGTTTTCTTCACGATCGAGCTGCCACGCGTTGTACACCGCGCGTCCAAAGGATTTCCTGGGTGGCGTCGTTTCAATTTCCACCGCCCCCTCCCAGCGAAGCCCCCGTGACACGATTCAATAGCCTGGCCTAGCAGCGCGAACCCCGCGACGGGGGAGGAAGGCAAATCGGCGTGCACCCATTGTACACACTTCTTTATCGATTTCATGAGGCAACAGCGTTGCAGTTTTGTCGCTTTTTATTTCTTCACTTTGAACGAGCCCGACTTATTGTGCGGACGCTCTTTGTCGGTCCTCTGCGAGCGACGAGATGCTCGGTGCACAGGCGAGCGGGAAATTGGCTTTATTCAAGGAGAGGGCGGGAGTCGGCGAAACGGTCGTCACGTGTTGTCGCGTAACGCGATCGGCAAAGCGTTAGAATCGATACGTGTACCGAAAGTGGTTCTTCCGTTCGAGCAAAGCGGCTCGATGCTGATCGCGAGCTTCCGGGGAGAATTCCGCTCTGTGCCGCTCGTTGTGGAAGACGTGGGTCTTTCCGGGCGCATTGGATTGCTGTTGGGCAACGATGCAACGATAACGCTGCAGTTTAATATTTGTTGGGATTGGCTGGGTTGAGTTATGCTGCGGCAGTTAGATAACTAATACGCTCGTACGACCGGAGTAAACCCAGCTTTGCAGCTTGTACGCAGCACTCGCTGTGGGTGAAAGATGCACAGTCTGTTAGTCGGCGAGGATGGCCCATCTACCAAACATGATTCGGGAATGCGTAGGGAAAGTTTATCGCGTCGGCAAAGTAGAATGAAGTGTATTCAAGTGTCGTATTTTGATCGTGAGTACGAGAGGCTGTTTCCACTTTCCATCGCGCCTGCAGTGCTAGCTTCTTTCGAGGGGGCTTCAATTCTATGGAAGGGCGTTATTTCCAGAGGGGAATAAATATGAAGGGAGCATTTAATCGCGAAAGAGGATAGATTCGGAGGGCGCGCGCTACCGGGGGAAGAAATGGTGGCCGTAGGTGAGCCAAGCATCCAGTGGAACGAAGGAAGATTTAAAGAGGCAAGTTCTGAAAGAACGTTGATGCTCGAGCGGCAAAGAAAGGGAGGAGAGGAGATACGAGCAGTGAAATACAAGAGAGTGAAATTAAGAGAAAAAGGGAGCCAACGCTAGGTACCATCCGTTTCTTTTGCAGAGACGACCATCTTCATCCTCGGCACTTGAAAGCTCTTCATACTCCATGCGCTTCAAGCACTTAGTGCACAAGAATTCTTTGGCATGCTATAAGAGCGCACAGATTATCTTGATTGAGAAGCTCCATCGTTTATGTGTATTTTACTGTCAATTGCGCTCGTTCTGGCGTGATCGTTACATTCAGAAGTAATTGTGGCGCATCGAAATTATTTCGTTGCAAAGCCTCGTCGTAAAGTGAACGCAAAGTGCAAAAACCATAATAAATGTTCCATTCACCTGCTTTCTGAGTGATCGCACATTTTGTACATTTTTTTTTTATTGCGAGATTATGGATAGGGAGAAGCGGAGTATAACCGGATACACGGGTCAGTCCGAGTAAGGTGAATGTCCCAATTTCTGCTCATTTAAGCGATAACTCGTCATAAAGAAGGTGTAAAAAATTTGTTTGCGATCAAAGTTTGCAGAGTAAGTGAGTAATTCTTTAATAACGAATCAACCAATTCAAAAACTATTAACAAAGATGTTTTAAGATTGTTAATTATTAGTAATTTCTAATTAAATATATAATGCTCTAAATGTCCGTATTTCTGCTCGTGAAAAATAGCGATGTATGCGTTGCCCCAAGCGCGTGCAACACTCGCGTAAATGTTTAAATAGTTTAGAATTATTTTGTTGCAACCATAGTACAAACGCATATAATAATAAGAAAAATACAAAATGATCAGAAATGGGAACATGACCAGGAATTGGGACATTCACCTTATCATTGTTTCTCTAAAAGAAGAGCTGAGTATGCGGTCAAGCGTGGTGTTACATTCGAATAGACCTTACGGCTGTATAAAATCAATCGTAGAGCGAAGACCGTCGCAGTTTTCCATCCAGAGAAGTTTAAAAATTTCGTGTTGAAGAGTTACTGGCACTTTTGATTTTTGTTTACTAGATAAATTAAAATAAATTTATGTGCAAGTTAATATTTGTTAAAATAACTTTCCTTTTCACTTCTGAAATAATAGTTCCAAAGGTTTTATAATTAAATTATTTTTACATTTCTTTTAAAAGTATTACCCACATCTATAGTATAAAACTGGGCACTTGGATACTTCCGAAATGTCTTGTTTTCCTGTGAGCCGAATAGCTTTTTCATTTTCTGATTCTGTAAGGTCCAATTAAGATTTCTAGCGGCGTCCAAAGTTTATTTTACCATCGGACTTTTCGCTAGCAGGAAAACACACATTAGGCACCCGGGTTTGCCCCACTTTCCCCTACCAATGACAGCTTCCTTGGAATTATCATTCTTCTACCCGTGTTCTTTCAACGAATTAAGTAAGCATATCCAATTTTGTCCAACCACTATCGAGCCAATAAATAATACCGGCAATCCAGCAGGTAAATGAGGAAGTATTTACCTCAGCTGCAATAACGATGCCAGAGCAAAGTACAGCTGTATGCCATCATGAATTCAACCTTCAGCAAAATAACGCTTGAAATATATGACATTAATATCGGTTCTGCAAATATTACCCCGCTCTGCAGTATGATTTATTCCATCCATGTGTACAGCTGCGAGCTGGCGACAACGAATGTTTCCTTTAAAAATGGGGAATACTGCGCGCAAGACAAAACTACTTACACTGCGTTCCACATTAGAGCGTACTCGTTTCGCGCCAGGATACACTGTTGATTGGTAGCAAACCAGCACGGAAGGTGCTACGACCAATCGCGAAAGTGCCACGACCAATCGCGTGTGTCAGATCCGTGGGAGCTGCGCAGATCGGTCGCAAATCGGTAGGGGCGTTGGTACGCTCTTATATGGAACGCAGTGTTGCTACAACTCCGGAGCAGTCAAATGGTACGTCAAATAAGACGTACGTTTCTGTGAACTATGTCCTGTGTTCTCTACCCGAATCGGGTCAAAATCGCCACCACATGTTACCACACACCCCACGCAGATGAATTATTTTCCAACCCTTCGTTTGCGACGAAGCGAAAAAGCGCTCGCAATATCCCAGAAGCACCCTCGCTCTCTAGAAAAACTAGTTATCAGCGTAGCGATAGCGTTCGTTTGTGCGGAGATTCTCGATGATCCGTGTAAAGCTTCCCTTTCAGGGTAGGTACCCTGTAATATATATGTACGTGATCGTCGCGATTCACTCTAATGCGAACGTGGAAATATTTTTGTACCAACGATTCGTAAGAAGGTTCTCAAACGCTTTACGAACAGTTCGTGCGATATATGCGATCAGCTTTTTGAACGGAACCACTGGCATTTGTGGGTGTTGATGTTGGCTTTTGACCATTGGCATAGATGGCTGTACCAGGTTCCAGCATCCACGAAAATTTACGAGCTTCGAGTGATTTCGAAGAGTGTTGTGGGAAATATGCTGATTTTGAAAATGGACGACTTAAATGATAATTATTATGAACTTTGTATTTCGGCTGGTATTAGTGTAGCAGAAATTGAATGAATAAATATTTTTATCCGTACAAGTGTTTCATTTGTATTTTAAAATGTCCCTTTTTTGAAGAAGCTCCGATTTCCCAGGTGCATTAAACGTCACGGAACATACGGTATATTTGCACAAAATATTTCTCTGTTTTTTGTCAAACAAAAGCAGTCTCTGTGAGAATAGGTGCGACACATTGTGCACGAGAACACGCGGCGAGTGTGCAAGGCACAAATATCGCTGGACAGAACAGCTCGGATTCCCAACGCCTCTTGGGTGCGCTTCGAATTGTATTCAGGAAAAATTTCACCAATAAATCCGTAAAAAGTGGTCGCAATCGACTGTGCTAATTGATTCTGTGTGGAAAAATTAATATGAATTAATAGACGTGAACATTCTTTATCAGATGCAATTGATACTGAAATTCATGGATTTTCTAGTAATGGCTACTTTAACGGGGGAATCCTATTTTATGGGCTAAAAACAGCAAAAACTGGGATTTTTAACGATGCTTGTATACATCTTTGATGAAATGGCAGTTCTTTTTTTTCTTCATTTTTAATAATAAATCTAGGAGTTAGGCATGATATTTAGCTTCTAGGTAATCTGAAATAGAAAAATAAAACTGCGTTTTACTTTATACACAGTTATGAAGCTTCAGTTTGATGAACCAGAATACCGATAAGTTATAAATACACTTCTTTTGTTACATAAGAAAATTGGCGCAAAACTGGATAGCGAAAGTTAAAGGTTCAGACCCTTTAATTTGAAAACTCGCCACACTCCTCAATTAACTTTTTGGTTTTATTCTGCTGCACCAAACTAAAGCTGTGTATGTATAAAGTAAAACGCCGTTTCATATTTCTATTCCGGATTACCTGGAAGATAAATATCATGCACACCAGCGGGCGACGAATTTTGCGCGGTGCGTTGGTGGATCATGCATAACCCCTATGTTTATTATTAAAACTTAATAATAAAATAACTGCAGCTTCTGCAAAGGTGAATAAAAACATGGTCCAAATTTCAGATAAATCGAATCACTTATCTCTTAAAAAAAGATCCCAAATTTTACTATGTTTCTAAAATCCAAAATAGAATTCCCCCTTAAGTGTCGATATCCTCGATATGTTTCAAGTTTTGGAGGAGTATTCAGGTTATACTTCCGCAGGGGAAAAAATCGACAGACCGAACGGCTGGGGCTGGGATTCGAGCTCGAATCTCTCGTTTGCCAGATGACTGCACCAATTAATTGAGCTATCTCGCCTGTCGTCGAGTCTTTTCTCTCTAAAAAGTCTGATATTCGAAATGGCTGGCCGAGCTGTACGCGGCTGCGTAGAAAGCTCAGACTAAGGAATAGCCGAGCGTAGAGGCACGGCGGCGAATTCTTTGCAGCTGTCGATGGATTCGTAAGCGGACGCAAGCGAAAAGGAAAAGTAGTTCAATCATAATGGATAGTGGCTGCCCTGTGAACACGTGGCTCAACTACAGCCTATACCTGTCGCGACTTATAACGAATTAAAGTAGGCGATCATGCAGTGTCCGTCTGGTTTAATTCACGCTGTTATGTGTTTGCGCCAGTTTCCCACGGAAAGTCGTAATGTAGGAAATGTTAACTTCTAACAACGATACGCTTCGATTAGGTATTCATTAAATTGATTGCCCACTTGAAAAGGCGAGCATACGCTACGGAATAGAAGCCAGTGGCTGGAACGATGCACTTGTTAATTAAAACGAAATTCACGCCAGAATGAACATACGCGCATCCACTAATAAAACTTTTACATTTGCATATGCATGGAATATTTGATCAGCTTATTCAAACAGACATATTATGCTTCGCGTTACTCTCCTACAAATGTAACAAGAATACCATACACGTAATTATGAGTGAACTTATAACACACTTGAAGCCTGAATTCCTCCGGCTTCCTTAGACTCGAGCAGCTCACCCGACAATGGGATTAAAGCAAACTATTTTCTCCCACATGATAAATGCAAATGGCCATGCTACACATTCTCCCGCGCGATATACGAATAATTCCCGCATTATTTTTCTCATTTGCCCGTTGTAAATGTTTTCGCTGTTCCGCGCTACGAACTTCTCCACTCTTAACGTTTACCCCGACAAATTGGCACGTCAATTAACATACAAATAGTGCGCGCCGTCTTCCTACCCGCTGAAAACGTTCCCTTTCGCGGCGACGCGAAAGAATTCACCTTCGGAAAACGTAGCAGCCGCGCGGCTGGAATTCTAACGAATTCCGAGTTGCAAATTTCCATCTGACGGCGCCGGTGTTGGTGAGCTTTGAACGTTCTCGAATCAGCCGCTCCCCCTGCGATCATGTCGCTTTATTTTCAACCGGGTTCCGGCATTTTAATTGCATTTTTAACGCGATTCCGGGTGTCGGGAGCGTCTGCGCCGCTCGAGGAAAGTTTGAAGGGCGCCAGCACTGATAGAGCGAACGATCGCTCCTTATCGATCTAACCCGAGGACTCAAGCGCGTCTCTCTTCCCAATTCGCTGCTTCGTGTATTCTCACCTCGCCTTTTATTTACGCAGGGTCTTGGAAGCGTAGCGATGGCCAATCAGAAAATTAATTTCCATAATATTGGAAACGCGTTTCTCCTCGAGTTCCGAATGGAGGGTGGCTTCTGCTGTTTAGAAAAGCGAAATGAGCTCCTGCAACATTGGGGGTCTTCAATATGCTTCGAATCACTTTGAATATTATTAGAATTCTACAAATGTTATGTTTCGGCGGTGCTTCAAAGGTTCAGTAGCTCTTAGAAGCCTCTATGGCTTGCGTACGAGTTTTTCGCTGATATTGATATCAGCACGGGGACGGAAAATGAAGTCGCCGATGCAACGGGCAAGCTATTGCAGTCCACGCAACATGCAACACCGCGACCATCGATCATTTCTCTCCGCTGCGGTACCAATTGACAGTATCACTCGCGCACGTTCAATGAACGTCAAACCAAAATGTTTCCTGGCCACTCTTTTTATCTTTTACTTCGCGCGCACCGCCAGCTTCCAATATAAGAGAACCCGACGGCTTCATAAATAATGTATGTATGTATATTCGTGGGTCGTGGACACGATATATGGAAACCAACGCCGACGAATATCCATCGATAGTGCATCCGCTCGATACCGTGCCGCCAGTAGCGCGATGTTGGTTAGCCAGCTTTGCGTAAGCCCGGACTCGCTCAAGTGTCTGTCTGACGTAAGTGCCGACTAGAAGCTACTTCCGCAGCATATTACTCATCACCGTTTCGGCTTTCCGTTCCGAGGTCTGCGAATACAAATTCGTTTGCGCGAGTTTCACTTACTCGTCCATTAGCCGAAGCCAACCTCTCCTCGCTAATTAATCACCGTTACTGAATATTGCGCAGCGACCCCGGGGCAAAAGCAGAGAAAACGCGCGCAAAGCTCATAGGACACCAGTCATTAGTCAAGTGACACTTGAGACTCAATCAAAGCACGTCATCTCGATTTACCTTAGTAGTCGTAACTCGTGATTCGTCAAGAAACAGTCTCAGATATATATGTCTCATCGGTAAAAGATAATGGATCTGCATTCTCCTACCTCGGGGGTAACAGTAATTCGTGTTTCGCGTCAATTTTAATAAAGAAGTCTCGCGCGTCGACGGAAGACTACTCGAGAAGGGGCCATTAATTACCCTCGTGTTTCTTATTTTCTATTTTCGACCCCTTACTCACGACCTCGAATCGGGTGATTGACACAGAAGCAATTTCACGGATCACGGCCTCTTGTTCTCTCTCTCTCTCTCTCTCTTTCCCGCGTGCACAGGCACGTAATCATCGGAAGCACCTCCCTCTCGAGTACCCTTTTTCGAGGACGGGAGTAATGCTCTTGCAAGGTCCGACCGCCGCTTACACCAAGAGAATAGGAGAACGGCATTGCAGGCTTATTCGAAACGCGTTCGACACCCTGGCGCGATAGTGTCCGATGCACGTGATTATTTTCATCGAATAGCTGATTGTTAGACTTCAAAGTAAAATATAGAATAATATATTTATTAACAATAATTGATGTCCATGTTACAATAGTAAAATACAACTTTGCTAGCTACAACTGTTGCGTGATACTATGTCTCTGTACTATGGAGGCTTTGTGCAGACTGAACGGAAAAAACCGTCGCCTCCGCATCCTCCCCTGTGTCCCTAGAAACAGGCCGAAAAAGGTCGAGGAAAAACCCCAGGCGCCAAGAGGCCCAACGGTCCCCAACTGCTATCCTGCGTGTAGATATCGTTGCATTCCAACGCTGATGAAACTACGTTGAGATGGTAATGATAATCCGCGATAATGAGTAGGTACGCGGTTTTACGACGAAGTGAGAAGAAGAGGAAGGGAAAAGCAACAGAAATTTCGACCATTTCTGATTGGAAATATGTATATGTAATTATAATGTCGTGCGTAGGTTTGTCGATGGAATTTGCACACTGCAATTCGAGATACCCAATAGACGAATCATTTCGAGCATTTCACTCGTAGCTACATAGCTTTAGCTTCGCCTATTAATTGCCTATGATCCTCTGCATCTTTGCTTTAGTGTATTTAACTGCAACTACGTTCCCAGGAACGTACGCAGCGGCACGAGGGAAATTCATTTCTACGAACAGCTATGGGATTGAGTAATATCGCTCTGTCGCATAAACGACGGAACTTTCGACCCGTTCGTTGACGAGCGAATCGAATCAATTTGATTGCAGCGATAACTCGGAAATTTTCTCTCAACGATTTCGTGGCTGGTTAAATAACGCGAATAACACCAATTGAATGTTTACAAGGCGTCTGGCAAAGTATATTTTTATTCGTATAACGACCTCAATTAATCGTTTTGACACTTTTATGCGCACCGTGCGAGTAATTCAAACATTTTGGTATGCAAACGTAGAGAAAGGTCTGCTTTGTTACGAAGTGATGTTAAACAATGGGTTGCAGAATAAAATTCGCCGCGATCGCTGTATATTTCCGGTTATAACGTTGTTAAATGGGAGGAGATTTCGTGATAAAGCTGACTGCAGTCGCGGTAATTCGCCAGGTAGGTATGCAATGTGGCTCTCGTTTCGCTGGCAATTTTTGCGCGTTGCAGATATTCACGCCAACCCGTGGATATCCGTTCCCATTTCGCGCGGTTCAAAGCGACTGCGGCATAATGAACGTTAGTCAGAAGGTGTAGCTTAATTAATCCCAGCGTTTGGCATTAACAACATTGCTGTTCTGCGTGCGCGTACAATGGGAACCGCGGATCACGTGCTGTTCAGTTAATCTACCTAGCATTAATCACTTAGTCCACAAATTTTAAAACGATTCTCGTTTGCTAAGTGCATCGGACCAGTTCCTTCCAGAGACATATGTGGCACGGAAATGGAAAGCGAGCAAAGATGGATATACCGCGTAGCTGCAATTAAAATTCTCTGAATAACGTTCAACAGTGCTCGAGGTACTCGATAAGACCATTTATAGTCTGTCTAGCGACATTGTGCTTCGTCTACGGTATCCCTGTAATTACTGTTCCCAGATTATGTTACGAGTACCTCGAGGATTATTAATTGCACTTACTAACTACTTACAATTGCTATCGGTAAGTGCAAATTGGTTCCCGGCTCTTGTACTCTATCTGTTTCAAGTGCAAAAATTCTCGTCGGCGTTAAATAATTCATTGGAAGGCAGGGTAGGGATCGGAAGTCCTTCCGAACTTTCGTGTTTCCTTCGAGTTCTTCGCAAATGCAAAGAACGCCGATCGGATCGAGGCGAGCAGGGGAAAAGCGCTGCGAGGGTATTCGTTTTAACATTCTGATCGCGCTGAGATGGCAGATAAATCGGATTAAGGTTATGTTCCAGGGACCTTATAGGGAGCACACCCTTAAAACGTCGGCTTCGACCTGCGATCGATATAGGTCGTGCCACATGACAACTCACCTGCAAGATGGCACGGACGTTCTCCCTTTAAACCACTATTTTCGAGGGGCCAAAGAAACGAGAAGTTCGCGCGACGAGGATGTGAGCGCAATTTACGAAAACCCGCAGCATTTCTGCTTGCTTGTCGCGTAAACGCCGTGTCTGAGACTCGCGTCGCGATCCCCTTTTCTTTTTCTAATCGTTACAGTGGATGTCTGAAATCACTTCATTCGAATTGTTTAAAGAAGAAGTTTAGAAAGACCCTCTGCGTTTAAACAGATTCGGAGCCTTATCGTTTGTCTGATTTCCATATCGAGGTCCACGTCACGTTCATAATCGATTAGTCTCCCTATCGTAACAAAATCTAGGCGAATATAAGTCTCATCTATAATATTGAAACGAAAGAAAAAGTGGCAAAAGAACAGGGCAGTTTTTTTCACAAGCCTCTTTATAATTAGATGAAATAATTTCAGGTCGAACAGACTTGAACAGCAGCGGCAAGGTGGAACTTTAACTACCGATAATTTAAGCAACGACACCACGCGCCATTTAATGCTTGTTTCTTTGTGCGGGGAGGGTTTTATGTCGTTGAAAGTTGCCGTCTAAAAGCGTCAGGCGCCACTTTAACGGCTCTGTAAATTTCACGTGAGCCTGCACGCGAGCGCAGAGTGCCATCTTGAGGGCGCCTTTGAGGAAAGCTATTAAATAATTGCTCGCGCAGTTTAAAAGGGGTTATCGCGGAGATTCGCGACGTCACAATCTACAGCTCGGAGCTAAGCTCGCCGGCGAGTGTCGTCAAAGTGACGACAGCCATCGCGTTTCTCGTTATAACTTGGTAAATTCAACGTTTACCGGTTTCAAAAGTTATGGGGATGGTATCGCGACGTCGAGGAACGAGTTGGACGATCGGCTTACTGCACAGAAACGGAAATTCGCGATTGTCGAGCGTCAAGCGTGAAGCTCCAGGCTCGAAAGTCCCTCGCAAATATCGCGATTCGTCGAACACACTTGCTAAACATTCGGGTCGATTAAAATAGGTGCAACATTCGTCGATAAATGAAGTGAAATGTTTCGTAATTACGAGGGAAATGTTCCCAACGTTTTTAATTTAATTGTAAGAAGACTCGTTCCCTTCTTTGTATTCGGATAACTTCTTTCACGTCAAAGGTAATATTACCAAGAGGGAGGCACATCGAGTGTTGATCAAAGAGGGGATCGTTTCATGCCCCGCTCCTAGTGACATAATTCCACCCTCGGACCTTTTGTAAATACTGTGTTCCAATGGAGTTATTAAATTCGACGTCTCCTTGCGCGTTACACACGTACAGAGGTGATATCGATTAAATAGATCTACACTTCCATTGTGTACAAGTATTAATAACAATTGGCAGTGAAATGCGAAAAGGCAAAGGCCAAGAGTGAATATAAAATAATGGTATTCGATGCTGTGTCCTTTAAATCTCTGTAACTTTTACATACGAAGTGCAAAGAAACAAAACGAGTTGTGTTGAACGTGAATTTAATACGAGCCATTTAAATTAGTTACAGAACCGTGGTCGAACTAAACCCCATTGTCCTTAATTTCCAAACAATGTGAAAATATGCACGCGTGATCCCGAACAGCCAAGGTCATTTGCTTCGAAAAATCCACCTTGCTAAAGATCCACCGTAAATCTGGTCAATTAATTAATCTTCTCCCCTCAATGATTAAACGCGGTGTGCAGCGCGGAATAACGAGCCCGCGGGCTTCGTAATCTCGACGTTTCGTGCTCGTTGAATGAATTAAGAGCGAATAAAGGGAGTTTCTTTCGCAGTCACATTTAGCCTCAATTACCTTGTGTACTTGCGATGAGACTGTAGCTCGAACGAGAGAAATGTAGCGATAGATTCGTCCGGCGATCACGTTTGACGGTTCCAGTTACTGAGATCCTAATCGCAAAGGAAGAGACACGCTCTAGTGCTCATGCTTCACCATAAACGATGCTTAACAATCGCGCCTTCGCGACACTCAAAACCCGGCTTTTTATCGCTGGAACGAAAAGGGGGGATGGATATCTCGTGCAGGGTGAGCTCGCATCGGGGTGCAGCACGCGATATTAAAAAGTTACGAAGGAACTTTTCGTTCAACGTTCGAATTACCCAAGTTACTGTTCCCTTTTTTTTTTCTTCACTTTGCCCGTCTCTTGTTTCAATTTAGGTCACGTCGACGTCTTAGAACCGAACTTGCGAAGGCAATGTTAGAAATATCTAAAAGTGTAACAGGCAGCCGAAAAGAGACGAATGTTTGTGACTTTTTTTCTGAAAAAGCCGAAGCATATATTCTTACAGAACTTTTTGCACATAAAAGAGCAACATTTAAAGAAGATTTGGTAATTTTTTCGTAGAAATTTATTTACGTTTATAATAAAGTAACAACCGACATCTAAGAAGCCTTTTTAAAAATTTGGTTTTGCAGTGAGCATTACCATTCGGAACCAGGTTATCTAAAATCAAAAAACAAAACAGATTTCGTTAATATATTAATGTATCCTAAGATTGGCCGAGGGATTTTTCCGAAATATTAATTTAAACCAAAATGGCGGCTATTTGAAGTCGAAATCCCGATTTTTTTCGCGTGATTTTGCACGAAAAAATCAGAATTTCAATTTCTAATAGCCGCCATTTTGTTTAAATTAATATTTCAGAAAATTGCCTCCGTCAATCTGAGGATACATTAATATATTAACGAAATCCTTTTTGTATTTTTATTTTAAATAATCTGGTTCCGAATAGCAGTGCTCAGCCAAAGCAAATTTTTAAAAAGGCTCCTTGGATGTGGGTTGTTATTTTATTATAAAAGTAAATATTAATCTTCGAAAAAATTACCAAATGTTCTTTAAATGTTGCTCTTTGAAGCGCCAAAAGTTTTGTAAAAACGTGCGCTTCCGTTTCTTAAAAAAAATTCACAAATATTCGCCTCTTTTCGGTCGCCTGACTACGTACAACCCCTTAAAATAGCTCTCCAGCGAGGAGATAGTTTTCATGACAAACATTGACAAATTGATAAACGTTCGGTGGATTGAAATACTGGGATTGTTTATGAACCATATTTGAACTCGATATTTTAAAGAGGAAAATATAGAGAGCTTGCTACATCGGAGCAATAAAAACCATTTACTATTATAAGAGAAACAACGTGAAACCTCGGGACGTGAAACTCTAAAACCTTATACTCTCCATAAAACACCGTGGTACGTTTAAAAATGAATCCTCAACAATTCCACGATGCAAACCCGCGAAGCGTACGTCACAAAGCGAAAACAACAATCGACGATGAAAGAGGGACGATTATAATTCGCGATTTCCTTTCACGTTAACACGGGGCACGCCCGATAAATCGTCGACTCGTATCACTAGCTTGGCCGCTCGGCCGCGTTCCCATCGCGACTTCCTTGACGTTTGCTCTTGCCCTCGCCACGACAGCACGCTCTGACGCGGACATGGCAAACGTAGAACAGGAAAAAGGAATTCACTGTGGCGGCGGCAAATGGAAAATGTGTATTCGCGGACCACAGGGGCAGGGCATGCGTCGGACATCGGCATCTCCGTTACGTTAAATTAATTTCCACGTCGGCTATTTTCGCGACAATGCAGAGCTCCATTGCGCGAGTCGTTTCGCCGCGATCGCTTTAAAAGTGACCGGGGTAGCAATTACTATCGCCTTCCATCTACCCTCTCGCGATGAAATTGCTGAGATCTGTTGGCCATGAAATATGGCGCGCCGCTACCTTTGCCGTTATCCTCATTCAGAATATTTCATTCTGCCTCGTGCAAAAGAGCCTCTGAAAAATGTATCCTCTGTCGGATTTGAGGATGAATGGCACCTCGGAAATCGTCCAATGTCTCTGGTTTAGTTTCACATCCGAGACTCGCGAGCAGTTAGATGTCGCGATATATATTCGCTGGATTAAGCGGTAAAGAGAAGGATTTAGAGTGGCGAATTAGTTGTGGCTATAATAAACGGACATTCGAGAGCCTGATTACGGTAATTTCTGGACTTAACAGTTGAAGGATTTCCTATCTACAGAGTGTACGCGTAAAAAGGAGACGGAAGAGTAAAAACATGGGGGGGTGGAAAGTGTGCCGTTTCTAGAAAATGTGATTGACAAATATGTGAAGCTCTTAACAACTATTCAAACTCGTACAGCATTTAACCTGCCAAATCTGGAATTTCGCGAGTTCTGGCAGAGAGGGATTTTCCCCCTCGGCGTTCCTGATAGCGCTTAGGACGAGATTCGCACGAAAAATACAGAAGAATGTTGAAAAGGGTCCCAAGGGTAAGTAACAGCTTTCCTCTATTCTTTCCCGCGGGGTCAACGAGAGATTACAGCAGCATCGGAATCGAAAGTCGAGCAATGCCGCGGAAGTCGAAGATCGATCGATATACTACAGCCACGTACCTTTTTTTTTTTGCGGTGCTCTTGTGCGTTTCTAGCGAACACTTGATAAATTATTCGTCGTAATTGCTTCATAGCGAGGCTGGCTTAAAAGCAAGTTTTACCATGATATCGACTATAACGCGATCCAGCTGCGATCTGAACGCAACGGGTAATTCAGTTAACATCGCTCGCGAGTGCTTAAATATTGATTGTTCTAACAAACGACGTTTCGCGTAGGCGTTATTGCAGGTTTCGAATAAACACAGCTGCTCCGATGAGCACTGTGACGTCCATCGGGGTGGCTTAGTTTGTAACAATTAACGTTGATTATTGTTGAATTTTACCCGCTCGTCGCATTAGCACCCCCAGCTATTACACTCGTGACGCGGCGATGCGCGCGAATTAATTCACCGTTAATTAAGCAACAAATTTCTATTCATTCCACTGTATCCTTACAGAGTTGCAAGGTCCACTTGTTCGGAGAGATTAATAAGGATGGCTCCCGAAATGTTCAGTGTTAATTTGGGGGAAACTTCGCGTATTTGTAGCGTCAGCAGAGTTAAGGGATAAGTATTGCTTTTAATCGCGGAGACAGCAGTTTAAGGAACGAAACTTTGGAGGGTGTAATTAACCCCAGGAACTCTCTGACCTTACATTTTCATTCGTGCCTTGAATACTTCTTGCGCAGTAATTTATCGTAATATTCAGTCTGCGAGGTGTGAATGAAGTTCTGAATTAACACGAATATTACACGACAGGTGGACATCACTTCGGGCTTGAATTCAGCGCACAGAAACACAACAATAAAAGGAGTTCGTATATTCTGTCATGACCCCATTCTTCTGTTACTGTCGTTTCTGCATTGTTACCAGGCATTTTCAATTCATAATGTCCTTATCGAGGGGGCAGCCTGAAATTATTCATACAGAACTGCAAAAGCGTTTAATGAACAGTCGCCGCGATTATATACGAGATACCTACGATGTGTCGAATGCAAACGCGAAAACGATTGAAACCCGAAAAACAATGGTGTTCGGAAACAGGGTCAGATACAACAAATGTTTGCATAAGCTTCTTTCAATCTTTACTCTTTTATACGCTAAATGCATTTTCGATATTATATCCGCATAAATTCAACGTCGGATCTTTGAATGTACCTGAACTTCGCAAATTCCATTAAATTGAATTGGAAAAATCTTCGCGTGGAAGGTACTCGTTAATAAATCTACGGTTTTTTTTATAGATTTAGCAGTCAAGGGCCGAAATTCCTCGCGGAATAATTTATTTTTACTAAATGGAGAGGAGCAGCCGCGCTGATTACGCGCTCCCTCGTTTCAGCACCGATTTCGCTACGTACTCTTCCATTGTTCGCCGTATTTTCCCCAATAAACGGTTCATTAGCATCGATTTCGATGGCTGTAAGGAAGATATTGGAAAGTGCATAGCGTCGTGGTTTTGATATTAAGCTGACCGTGGTTATCCAGAAAAAATCGGGACGTCCGACCTATTCGTGGAGATTTTTATCGCGGCACAGGTTGTCTGCTTTACTTTTATCGCGCGTAACTTCTTCCTCTTCATTTTTCTCCCATATCATCGCCGGATCTTCATAGAATACGAAACACCTGCCACCTGCCAGTTAACACATTACAGGCCCACCAATGGAACACAATGAAATGTTCACGAACAGACGGGAAAGAGTGACCAAAAAAATACCCTCTTTTTGGTTCCACGATTTTGGAACTGAATTTTATGCGAAACTCATGATGAGACATCAATCACACGAAATTTTCCAGTTGAGGTGACAATTAGTTTCTGAGATATGGGAGGTGAAAGAAGTGAAAATTCGTTAACGTGACTTTTATGTGAATCCGATAATTTAAATAATTATTTCCAGGGGTTTTGCTGACAACTAACAATGAATTTGAATTTAGATTTTCAAAATTCACAATGGCCTATTCAACATGGTGGGCGATATATTAAAAAAGCACCCACTACACAGACATTTATATTTCTTGATTTTTGTGTTTTTTTCGTGAATTTTGAAAATCTAAATTCCAATTCGTTGTTAGCTGTCAGCAAAACCCCTGGAAATAATTGTTTAAATTATCGGACTGACATAGAAGTTCGTACATCGAAGCGTTTGGGTTGACGCGTTAACGAATTTTCACTTCTCTCATGTCCCATATCTCAGAAACTAATTGTCACCTCAATTGGAAAATTTTTTGTGATTTATGTCTCATCATAAGGTATCATTTGGCACAAAATTCAGTTACAAAAACGTGGGACCAAAGAGAGGCTAGAAAAGGCCTCATTTTTGGGTCACTCTTTTTAAGCACTTTTACTCGTTTCCTATTTCCTCGCGCGCACGCTATAAATCATGAATCGATTTCTGTGGTATCTCGAGGGGCTCGAGCTTTTAAAATCGTCGTACGTGACGTTATGAATTGTTCATGCGTTACGCGTAACTCTGACGTGTCCATGAACGATGCGAGCTTTCCATCTTTTCGCGCGTTCCCCAGACACGTATTTGTTTTTTGCTTCGATTACGATTCCGCTGCGTAACAATCGCTTTGGTCACGTACGATATTGAAGAAGACAATGCGGGCTGCCATCAGCTACATAATTTCGTTTGTACATTCGACAAATGACGAACTTAGAAATGAGAGTATTTTTAGGAAAAGGTAATTAGGAAGAAAGAAAGTTTTACAACGAAAAGTCATGGTGAATGCCAATCGATTTTGACAGTGAATGCAATTTTCATGAAACATCGGTATGATAATTGTAGCTATCCCTAGTTATTGCATAATAAAAGCCTCTCGATCGGATGTTCATTAGTAACTCGTTTCAATTGCAAAACAGAGGCGAATATCCAATAGATTTTTTAATTAGATTAATTAATTAAGGTTTTCGTATTTCACATCGACATCGGATTGAATAAGAACGAAGAAGATCTCGTTAGTCATTCCTCCTCGTGTCCATCGCGAAGTGAGTAGAATTGATAGCGACTTATGTAATTAGATTCAATTGAAAATTAGTATAATTGAGACAAACGAAAATACAATGTGGTCGATTTCAATTGTCTGGCAAATAACTCGTAGCACTGCAACTGCAAGTGAACTGTGCGTCAGAGAATTCTGACGACATGGAATAATAAGATGAGAAACAATATGGGACATTACTTTGCCAATAGTAAGTCTAGTCTAGCAGACGAAACGCATTTCTCCTTAATTCAATGCCTTCTTCTGCCCCGTTTACGTTTCATTTTCCTTCTGCCACTCCCCTATCTCGTTTCTAAGTTTTCATTATTATTATTCTTTATTATTTATTACGGCACAAGCTCAAGTTTTACAATAATGAATACAGTTGCATACGTACAAGGGAAACAAGACATTTAACAATACAAATTTAAAAATTGAAACTTCGTATGGATCCACAAAAAAAAATCAATGTGATCTGAGTATAAATTGGAAACGCTGACGATGCGATTGAATAGGATCACGAGTAGGTACCAAACTTAGATTTAATGTTGGAACAGTAAAAAGTTTTTAATCGCGATACAGAAGTGAGGAAATTTTACGGAATGAATTGTTGTAAATTATAGCAGATGGACTCTATTATTTGTACCTATACGTTGAATATTACGTGAAGTTATGGCCATGTTCTATAGTGTAAGCACTGTAAGCTGTAGAATACAATCAAAGTATGAGGCACATTAAAAGAAAAGATTGAGAATATCTGCCGAAAAAGTTGCAAAGAATACCATCTCCATTATTACCAATCCTAGTAGAATATTCTGTCCCACCGTAAAACTGCTACCCAGAGTTGGAAATAATCATGGAATTAAGAATTCCCGGGCACCCTTTGTACAGAATTTACCGTAATTGCGGATGGTGCTTTAACTGAACCTGGTATTCAGCGTCACGAAGTCAGGATAGGGGAAACGGGCGAACAAATAAATTAAGGTTAAATCACTGTTGTTATGCCACTGACGGCCACCATGGGAATTACGAGCCTAAAGGATGGCTTAAACCATGAAATAACTTCGAGATAACCAAAAACCCTTCAATTAGCATTTTCGTTTAGCGGTTAGAGACGGATGACAGTCTTTCGTACAACCTCAAACACGTAATGTAGTGGTTGTATATTCATAATGCATCATACCGCTTACTAACGAAGTAAAATTAATTCCAGCGTAACGTCACAAATGGGGTTTATCAAAATAATAGGAGAAGGTAATATCATTGAATAAATAATATTACTACACATTTTACTACAGCCACTTTAATTTCCCATTCCGTCCATAATATTTCCTATAATTTCCGCATCTGCGAATTCGAAGTTTCATTTTGAATTTCCAATCTTCTAGAAAATATAAAACACTCGTCAGCTTCCTGTTTTTGTTACTGACGCTGAAAATAGTATGCGATTTAAATGTTGAAACGTCCAGTGTTTAATATCGTTTTCTCGTTACCCTTACAATGCTATTATCATTACGTAAAATGAATTTCAATTTATATCCCGACATTCGAGCAGCACTCTATTCAGATTAAAATAACCACGGTATCGTAAATTACGATTGGGAAACCACACCTAAATGTTAAAGACATCGATACTTCTCCAGCGGAATATGTTTCGCTATCAAGACTACTTAGAGTCTTACTTCTCATTCGGAAATCTGCCAGAATTAAAGTAGATCCGTGGGTCCGTTGGAAAAATAAGCATCATTCTCGAAGAATGGAGCCGGCGTGAAAGATTCGTAACGAATCGAGAATCCTCGGTAAAGGGGTTGCAGGCATCGATACGGAAGTCCCGGAGGAACTGCTCGCCCCCGCGATAAATCAAAGTCCGACAGTTAAATTTATTCGCTTTGTTCAACAATAAGTCTTCGTCGATGGTTACCTTCCTCGTAGCTCCGCCGTCTATTAATATCCACTTCTGTTTATGTTCGAAAGTTTGATGAATCGACGGCTCGAATCCCCGAGGATTTATGCCCTCCTCGTTAAGATTCTAGTGTTTCGCGCGATCAGACTTCCACGTTCTTAACTTTAAGGCGAGAGCACGAAGGGGTTCGAAACTCTTATATACAACCACAAGTACTGTATATCACCGCCGCTGAAGCTAACAGCTTGGTATTTTAATTAAACGTAAGGTATATATTGCGGAAGAAATTGCGAGGATTACTAGTATCTATTGGAAGCACGGGTGGAGTTCGCTGTTGTGCAACAAAATAACGCTAGAATATGAAATATATCGAGGGAAGCCCTGAACGGAATTCAATCTACCTGGATCCAGTTATTTTAAAAACGCCCGGGCGTGCTCTAAAATTACGACATTCGGCCTTCAAAATCGGGGCTCGTCAATAAAAACTTTTTCATCGACCAGCAACGAACAATTTCACGCACGCGATTACCTTCGATACCCTTTCGCTTGATTACCCCGTTTTTACTCGAGAAAACGCAATCCCGTGGCCTATAGCTACTCTCGCCCTTCTACGTGAAACGAAAAAAAAGTACGATACGAAAGCGTAACGGTATACAGCGCAAATGTTCGCAGCTAAGAAGGGCTCACAGGGAATGGGGACGTGCAAATATGATAACAGCAGACAATGATTCCCTTGATTAAACGTGACGTATGTACGTTCGTCGTTCCGAAATGGAGTTATCTGTATGATCTCTAATCGAGCGTCTACGAACATTGATCATCGCGACAGGGAACGGCAGGACCTTGAAACGTTGAGTCTTACGACCTACGACACACTTTATTCGATACACCTTGGATCATCAAAACGAACCACTAGCATATCTAGCTAGAAAGAGCACAGTAGCACTTCAAATTCTCTAATAAATTTTTGTAAACCGATCCTAATATGAACCATAATATAGAATCCTGATAATCGATCACTATCTTTCAACCCCATTATCGTCGCCAAAATAAAAACCCAACACACACTTAATCCGGCCCACGGTATCGCAGATTCCATTTCAGAAAAATTCGCTGAAAGCGCTTTAAGGTAGAAAAATTCATACCCAATCACCGAATATCCCAAAACCTCGACTACGATCAACGATTGCAAAGCGCGCTGGCATCTTTGAAGCCGCATCTCGACTTTGGTTCCGAACAACGGACCGCGGCGAATGGCAATTGAAAAAGGTAAGTGTGGCCTGCTTCGAACAAGATAGCAGTTCTCGATGGGACGTTGTCTGAAGTGCGCTGACCCTGGGTACTCACCGCTCCCGTCGCTAGTGGTACGTGTCCTGTCCTGATGGGAGGACCCCAGGGAGATCCTCGGCAAGTTCCGCGTAGCTGGTGAAATCCGGTTGTCAGTGGACCGTGGTGCCGGGTTGCACGAAAAACGTCACGGCGATACGCGGCCGAATGAAAGGAAACGGTCGCGAATAGAACGAGCGGGACTTGCGAGTCGCGATGGAATAGCCACTTGTAGAGCCGGCGGATGACCGGGCGCGTAAACTAGACTGGCGGGTTGGCAAACAGGTGAGATGCCGTCGCGTGCCCGTCTTTCTCTGTCTCCCTCCCTCGGTCTCTTTCCATCCCACCCCGCCACCCTACTCCAATAACCCGGCTGGTCGGTGTTCCATCTCCCTCGATCTTGCTCCAGCTTTCCACGCATCCCCTCTGGCAACACGCTCCTCCCTACTCCGGCGCTTCAGACTCGCCATCCCTCCTAACCTGGCGCGAATCAACCCCCAGATTCTGTGCTAGCTTCGCCCCTGCCGGTCGCATTTACTGCGTATGCTTCTTTCTCTTCCGAGGCATCTTCCGGAATTCTGAGGGATGCTCCCACCACGGGCGGATCAACGATCGGGTATCTATCACGGTCGCGCCGATTTTTTACGCGACGTTGGTCGCCTTTATTCAGCGAGATGCTGTTTTCCAGCTCCACTGGTGAAACACTTTTGCCGCCACTTTCGTCTCGTTTATTATTCCCCTTTGGCTTCGTCTCGGTCGTTTCGCTTCTTACGACCACCGTCGCGTTCCGCTCTGTTTCTGTTCCCAACCCCGTTCGACTCACGCCCCGCGCTTGTTGTCCCCTGTCTCTCTCCCGCGTGGAAACCACCCTGCCTTCCCCTAATTCTGCTTTTCACTCTTCTCCCCTGCGCCGTTCCCTCTTTCGCCCCCGTTCAGTTTGTCCCTTTCTCCGTTCCGCACTCCCCCCGCTGGTCTCCTGCCCCCTCGCTCTCTGATAACCCTACCTAGGAGCATGGCGTTCCCCCTACCCCCTGCAGGGGTTACAACCGGAGGTACTTGCGTGCGCAGCCCGTCCATCGATCTATTTCAGCTCACCTACGCTCCTGGCAAGCCTGGCCTGTACCTGCCGCTGCCCTGCCTACGCATTCATACCGGGCTAAGGTGTGGACGAAGGGGCAGAGATGTTTTATTGTGAGCCAGAACGTAACCCCCACCCTCCGGGGACAATGTTAACTGCGTACCAGTGCCCGTAATAATAAGGAGGGACTTCGGTGGATCGAACGGGAAGGGACATCGATCAAAACCGTTCCCAATAGAATAATCCATTTCTCTTTCGATCCGAATGACGCATTCGTGACGTGGAAGATTCGATTCTTCTTGTACATGGGAGCCATGGCGTTGCGGGGCTTTCGTTATCTGACGTAATAGGGAAACACGAATAAGGTTTCGATGAGGAGCTTTTTGGAAACTACAGGGAGCAGGGATAATGGCGGCACGATGCGTAATGCGGTGATTTCGCGTGGAAGAGAAAATGAAATAGTCGAAGCCGGGTCAAGAACTAATTCTGGGGTACCTACTGTACCGCGTGCACGTGGTTTAGAAGGCAAATTGTAATTTACTGAGCGGAATTGCGAAATTAGAAGGTGGACAGCAGGGGAGAATTGGATGAATCGGGGTCGCAGAGATTTCATACGTATCTGGACATCTAAGAGGTCCCCGAATCAGATTCACTCAATACATACTGGACTTCGGAGTCAAAGCGGAACGAGAGCAGAGGAGGAAAAGAGGAAGACCGAAAGTTGGATAATGTGTATTTGGTGGAGCTGTTAGGGTACATCGTTTACGTGCTACTCCATCCGTGGCTGAAGCAGATGCTGGCAGTTTGCTCGGCGATCACTATCGAGGCTACGAGAGGCGTTCGAAGGAATTCCCTCTTCCTTGGCAACTTTTGTTCCGGGCCAGAGAGATTCCGTGCAACAGAGGGGCACTTATTGTTAGATCGATGCTCAAGGATTATGGGAGGTCTTTAGAAATGGTTGCTATATTCTGCTCAATTTTGGTAAAGAGACAAATTTCGTAGCAGGACACAGCTAACGTTATTAGGTACATTCGAAATCACAATCTATTCTGTTTGGTGTTTCCATTGTATGCAAAATATAGATGTGTAAAAGGGTGAAGCGATTGTTAGAAAATGATACAGAATTATAACTATTATAACGGAAAGTGGAATCTAACTTCGATCTTAGCACGTATTTTAAAATGTATTACGTCTGGAATAGAGCTGTAATTCTTCGAAGAATCGAATAAATCAAATAATTTTGACTACGAATAATTTCTCCGAATATTCGAATAATCAGGAGTATTCAAATAATTAAGAGCATTCGAGTATTCGAATAATCAGGAGTATTCAAATAATTAAGAATAGTGGAATATTCGAATAATCAGGAGTATTCAGAATATTCGAATATTCGAATAATCAGGAGTATTCAAATAATTCAGAATATTCGAATATTCGAATAATCAGGAGTATTCAAATAATTAAGAATACTCGAATATTCGAATAATAAATTTAGAGAAATAACGTTATAGTAACGGGGGAAGAAATAAAAATATTATAGTTCCTTAAAATCGTTTATGGGTTGTTAGCTCCCCAGAAAAAACTCTGCTTATACTGTTTGCCATCCGCTTATGGTGGGGCACGGGTAGGCCTAGAGGAGGGGGCCCTTGGCCTACTCAGTCGGGATTGTCCACTCATTATTATTAGAATAATAATACTAATTAATAACTGATGTTTCCATTTCAAAATGTATAAATTCATCAAAGATTAATAAAGTTCTAGATTTGTTTTTGAAAAACAAATAATTATTGTAAATGCCAATATGAAAAGAGTTTCACGATAGAGTGTGAAAAAATATTTCATGTTCACATACCAATTCGGTACAATCGTGCGATAGTATTCGAATACTCCTGATTATTCGATTATTTGAATATTCGAATCTCAAATGCAAATTATCTGGTATTCGAATATCCAAATATTCGGAGTGATCGAATACTGAGATTATTCGAGTATTCGTAGTCTCGAACATAACCGAGGAAGAATTACGGAAAACCAAAGGCTTACGAAAGAGGGGAGTATTAAGTTGTGTTGGCTTTGCACTATCTATGCAAACGAGATGTCGAATGTAATATATCTATATTAAATTCGGAATGTTACCACAGTAGGTATGCTTATAGAGACGCACCTAAATAGTACAGTTTGCTGACTTCGAAGCTTACGAGATGGGGGCGCAATCGTTTATTAAACTGCCGCGGGCCAATCGGCGTATAAAATTTCAGCTAAGCTCCAAGCAAAACCTGATGTAATTAGGGTCGTATTCAGCTCTGCCGAAGGTATAGAACCTACAACGGGCTACGTGAAAACGTGGACCGTAGTCGGCCAATTTTCAATCGTCGAAACGTCGAACTCCGCAGCGATAAATCGGCTGCATCCTTCGCGATATTATATCGTATTCATTTCACTTCTATTCAACGCTTTATTCCGTGTACAATGAAATTCGCAATCACATCGTTCGTTCGAACGTACCGCTTGTTCGGAGATTAAATTTTTATGACTACGCCCAAGCCTTTATCTTACTCGAAAGGCGCGAGTATAGTTTAATAAAAACAGAATATAGAAAATATGGAAAAACCGACAAGAAATCAAATAAATATTTAAGAAAAAATTGGACACCGTGTGCCGAGGTCTGAAACTCAGGAGTTTTAGTCCCTCCGTATGGCATTGTATGCTCCTGAAATCGATTTGTGCGTTTAATGGGGACGCGGCGACACTACGATGCGTTAATGAAATCGAAATATCGATTTCGTTGTAAATGATTTCACGAGTACAGATAGCGGGAGTTGAGCATGCGGGCGCCACAGAGGACAATGGGAATCTTTATTTAACGATCGTTTAACTTCCAATAGAAAGCTCTTCTATTGTTTCCACGGTTGGGTGTTCCCAGTGTTGCCCTCGTTGTTAGTTCACTTACTGAATCGTAAACTTCATAGCCATCTTTTGTTTAAACGGTAAACACCGTGGATAAAACATGAAAAATTCCGTGCTTTTTCGCAATCGAGTTCACCGTATCGACCCATTCGCATCGAAAGTGCTTCCGAATGGTAGCAGAGAGAATACAAGGTATTTAAATTTCTCTCCTTCACCTCTTTTGGCTGATAAATGATTGTGAAACTTAATTCTAAAATCTGACGGAAACAACTTAGAATGATGTATAGTAGCTTCTAATTATTCCCTCATCAATTGTCACTGTTACCATTATTTCTTTATATTGTTTATGGTGCTCGAATTGTCTCACTTTGCTCCCTTGCATCTTATTCCTTTCTGTCCATGTAATTTTCAAATGCAATTTGCCTAGAAAATGTCGCCCAACAGAGACAGCGTAACGTGTATGATCTATTACAGGCGACAGTAATAGTTTCACGTTTCGTGAACATTTCAAATGCGAACTCGCCCGACCCATATAACATTTCCCGCATAAAACGTGATACGCGAGATGAATAAACGTAAAGAATCAATCGGCGTATCCTACGCTCCGTTATATAATTTTCACAAATCTTTAGTACTGACAATTTCAAGTTTCGATAGAAACATTTCGACCTAGCTAGAAATTTTGTGTTCCCGATAGTTCTAATATTTAAGGAGAGTTCTCAGTCGCTCTCATACTTTCAAATTTTATTCGCTCGAACCCCGCCAGTTTTCGCAGTAAAACGGTATTACCGAAGATTTAAAGGGATGCTGCTCGCTTTCGTTCCCGAGGAATTTTTAAACGAGCGTTTCGCACCGACTGCGAGATCGCGATGCAGTAATAACACCTGCAAAAGATTCATGGAAACGAAACTTCTGAGCGCATAACCCGTTACCCTCGAGAGGCGAGCAACTTTCATACTTTTTTAACGAGATTCTGTTGCGGCGACGAAACCTTGAAGTTCGAGATCTGAGGGAAGTTGTCAATGGTGTACCCTCTTCGTTGGAGAATGTTGAATGAGCACTTACACGTTTCCATTTTTATTGCCATTTTATGCGATTCGGAAGAGGTTGGTGGAAGTTGGAACAAAGTGCCGCTAATCGAAACAGGTAGGAGGAAGGTCTACGCAAGTTGCAACATATTGAAAAGGATCTACAGAATGTGGAACAAGTTAAGAGATCTAAGATCGAGCGAACTGAAATTGGTCTACGCGCGTTGCAGTGTGTTTAAATAGAGTCTTTCAAATTCAAGCAACGCAATTCACCCTAATGTTCACGGTGTTCTATGAAAGACGCTCCTCTCCAGTGGCGGATTTAAGGGGTTAGGCCACCTTGGACAAAAAACCAAAGTTTTATTTTCTACGTCACTAAATCTAGAGAAGTACGTAGCGGTTTTGCGATATCTTGAATATATTCTCTGCAATTGATACTTTTATAAAAAAAATAGCACTTTTTCTCCTCGTGGTCACCATTTCGAGACAAATTAATATTTCTGGATTTCCCTACGTACTTCGCTAGATTTAGGCATGTAGAAAATAAAACTTTTTGGTATTTTGTTCTAGGTTGAACGGTATAGCCGTGAGATTGAACATCGTGGTAAACGTCGCTCCTCAAAATCTTGCGTATCACGGCTCTACCGCCGCCATTTTGCAGGGAAAAAAATACGATTTTGTCCGGCGAGAGTTGTACAATAACAGGCTTAATATTAAATTTTCTGTTTATGTCATTATCTTCCTAAAAAAAATGCCGAAAGTGGCTGCAATTTTGCTCCGTCCAAGGTCTGGGTTTTCCCTTAAGAAAAAAAGCACAGGTGGCAAGCGTTCCGAGGAGCCCATTTTTCGGGAAAAATTAACAAGTAGTTTACTAAAAACGGGCTAAGTATAGTAGTTTGAAAAAATATGTAGTGTTTGACTACCTATAACTAGTCATAATTTTGTTTGGAGATGGGGCCCTGGGGGGCCCTCAGTGCAGGGGCCCAGGTGGCAACTGCTCATTAGCCGCCCTGTTAAATCCGCCACTGGTCCTCTCCATGGGTTTCAAGCGTGTCTCGCAAGAACGTGGCAGCGTCCTGAGCGCAACCTGTGACGATCAAAGTGTGAAATCACGAGGGTAGATGTATTTTTCAGAGGCCAAAGTTCCCCGAGAACGCGGCAAGTTCAAACCGTCAGCGCGGTTTGAATTTACTTTAAACCATTTAAATCGCTTCGTCGTTTGGCTGAAAGGCGACGAAGGGCTGCGATAGAACGGCGGAGCGTAAATTTATATTCTCTTCCAAGCGAACACGTCGCAACCCCGAAGGCGGGCCGAACTGAATTCTAAGAGGAGCAGCGTACAAGACGTGGTAGTCACCCAGGGTAGTGCAAGAATTCTGATCGTTAATATCATTGAACGATTAAAGTCCCTTGTCCTCTTCAGCTCTTTTTCCCCTTTTCGTCTCCTCTCGGCTTATCGTCTTTCCTCCCTTCGCGCCGTACTCCACGGTGGAAGAATTTTTGTTCTACATACTATCCCGTCGGTTTCAGCCCCGAGTTTCCAGGTCGAGAGATGCCCAACCATTAACGACGATTGTACACCCGTGACATTGGACGAAAGTGTAGCAGTCACTCGTCGGCAATCGGATGAAACCCGCGCAGCCTTCCCCGTCGACGATCCACCTCGCCTTAGCTCATTGATCTTGATACCCGTCACAGGAAACGTGGCCATAAAATCCATACATTACGATTAGATTCGGAGAGAGATTAACAGCCCAAATGATAACTCGCAGTGTGGATCGATGTGCGTTTCTGGAATCTTCAAATGTGACTCGTCAAATTTCCGACTGCTAAAGTAATTTCGACAAGCCTTCGACCACCCTTCGTCAATTATAACGCGACGACGTTGAGCTAGCATTTAAGATTGAATAATGTAAAGCATATTCATCTTTAAGCCAAAGATACCGGAATATCACCGGTATACTGCTGACGCCATAAACCGTGCCATGGTGGAGGTCAATCAGTGCCTCGCGGATATAGATTTGTTCTCTATATCTCAAAATTCATTTCGGAATCAATTGTTTGACCAACTTTTATTAAAATATTTCAACCTCTCTGTAGCGTTTTATTGTTTTGTAGTATGCAGACGGTTTAATCTTACTTGTATTTACCTGTATATTATGTACTCTAAAGGGTTTTTCCCGTATATAATAATAATAATAATAATAATAATAATAATAATAATAATAATAATAATATTGTATATTTTCTGAAATACAAGTGTGGAATTCAGACGATTTTGCCCATTTATAGAATTGCCAACGCTTTATCAAATGTATTCGTTTTAAGATGGCAGATGGTTCAATACAGCAGTTAATCAAACTTAGAAGCGGAAGTAGGTGGTCACTTTGAAAGTAACTGGAACTTTTCACGAATATACGATCGTGCTTAGAATGTTTCAGAATCGGTAACTGTAACTTATACTGGATCTCGTTGCAACTTTTACTGTTTGTCTGTGTTAAGCAATAACGATAACACGTAGTAAGAAGGAATTACGAGGATCGTGTTAAGTTTGAGAAACTGCGCACCTAACAATACGAAATTTATGAAATATATCCTACTTTTTCTATGCCTCGATAAATTCTGATAACAGCAATTTTAGAGGCAAAACTAAATATCTGACATTAGGAAATTAGAGATAGTGGAGTCTGTGAATTGTAAAAGATACGACTTTAATCATAAAAAGAAGTCATTTCCCTGATAAGGCAAAGTAATCTTTGCAATTTGCCTTTCCTTTCTCGAGAGAAAATCTAATTTCGAATTTCTTTTACGCGCGCCGAAAGCAGCGTAAAACCCGTCGTACAGTTCACCGAATCCTATTATACTATTTTGTCATGCTTTCCCCTCCGCCTTCATTCACCGTTTCAATGGTTCCAGTCTTGCGTTCTTCAAGACCACCAAACCGCTAGCGGAAATTTATTTTTCCCCGTCTATCCCTGTCAGGCTGTCTACGCTTCGAACCAGCACCGAATTCCGTGTACAACAGAAGAGAGAAACGCGTCTCAAAAGGCACTCGTTCTTCCAGTTTACGCGCGAGGGTGGAAGTGTGGAACGACATCGACATTGTGAGACAAAATTGTCTGGTCCAAAATAAAGATAAATACCTCTGGTCTATTTTAAAAATTGCTTAACCTGAAACTTATCATTGCTGCGACTAATATTTTAAATTGATAGCGTATTAAAATGTACCTTGCATAAACAAATAACGAAACGGAAAATAGTGAAGTTAGGGAAATTCAGTTGTCAAGAACACGCACGATCGAGTTTCTCCCATGGGTTGGTAATTATTTGGTCAACGTCATTTTAATACGCAAACCACGCGTCGCCATTCGCGCAGAAATTGATCTGAGATTAGATCGGAACTTAACAATGGTGTATTGTTGATTCAGCGACACAGATTGATCTCAACGAAACTTAAATTGGATTAAATTTCTAACGAACTCCCTTACCTAGCTACCTCGCATCAAGAATTGAAGTAAAGCGGCGAGGAGCGTTGCAATTAATATAACAATGTTCACTGTCCACGTTTTTCCGACTAATTACACCCAATTATTACATTCACGATTTTTCTATTGTCGTACAATTGAACCTCGCGAAAGACAGCCCTTTGGGATTGAAAGTTGATTAGCTTTACTTGCATGGTTGAATTGCTGAATACACTATCACTCGTTTCAAATGGAAAAATGTTATTCAAAATGTGTACGAATATTTCTGGGATACATAATTCATTACGAATGAACAAATATTCATGTGACGATCAACGATTTGGGAATCAATTATACACCGAATCTTATCTCTTCATCCCGGCTCGTTTAAGTTTCGTCTCTCTGTTTGCATGGTATTCAAGATTAATTAACTAGATACTGGTCGCTGGAATCGATCAAAGCGACACGCCCCACGAGTTAGTAACTCAAATGGATCTGATTCAGGAAGCAAAGTCTAGGAAATCATTATTATAACCACCAAATTCTATCAAAACAACTTAACAGAACAAATATTGAGCAAGAATAGAATTCTTAGCAAAATATTTGAAGCTCAGCGTGCAAAGACATTAAAGTTCTCTTAAGGAACGGCCAATACTTGGGGAAACTGTAAACAGAGTCACATCGAGAAAGGATATGGGATCCTGTGGACATAGGGATAAACACGGATCATAAACTTATTCAGAGCACGTAGTTGCAAAAAATTTGCATAACCAGAGCACCATAGACTCCGCAACTGTATGGATCTACTAAAGGAAATACACTATATACAGTAAGTAGTGGCAGAATTACCATCAGTTTGAATCTTTCTTATTTCTTGTCGCCCCTCAGGATATTAATCGATAGCAGCATCGATAAGAACATCACTGAACACATATTTACGTATCAATAAAATATACTAAATACACTAACTCCTACTCTCTCCTCTTTCAGATGTTCGTGTAAATCTTTTCCGCTGCTTCACCCGTTATAATATTAAATTTCTCACTTGGCGGTCTGGTCAGTATGTCCTGTCTCCTTTCTTTTATTAATTTTCCGCATTAAGTTAAGCCTAGGTAAAGTTATCGTCTTAGGTTAAATTGAAAAACAGTCCCTGACTGAACTTCGCCTTTGCTGTTGTCTTTGTTTACTTTCATTTCCTTGTTTTTTGCTTGTGTTGTGCAATAAAGACGTTTAATAATAATAATATGTCACTCCCTTAATTCATTTGTTCATAGACCCTAATAGTTTACGAATACCTTAAATTCCTCAACTTAGGCGAATCATCCTGTGTTAGGGCGAGTGTCGTGCCAAGAAGAAGTGTCGTTCCATGGATGATTAGCGCAGAGTTTGAATACGCAGAAGGGTTGCTCTGCCAGGGAAGAACAGCGTAATCCCTTCGACCGACATTTCCACGTACTCGACTTTCAGTAATCGACAGGAGATTCTGGGATCTATTGGGGGGGGGGGGACACCCCCACGATTTAATCGCGACACCCGGGAGCCTCGTTTCATCCCCTCGCACACCGTTCAACCCTAGACACGAGCGACCCTTTACGCCGCAAAAAAGCCGCACGGCCATTTCGATCGGACCACGGACCCTTTCAGAATAAATTCTTATCGGGCGCAGCTTTGAATTTTTCAGATAACCGCGAAACGGAGATAAGATCCGTGAAATAATTCGTCGTAAGCGTCAATGGCTACTCACGGAATTGGACGAACGGATCGACAATGTTACGTTCCCGACACGGTCGATCTTCTTCCGTGGAAAGTGCTGGCTGATCTGGTTGATACAGCATTGATAGGCTTCGCGGGATTCCTGACAGAGCAGTTGTGTTCCTGGACAGGCTGGATAGGCGATATAAATTGAATGTACAGTGAAGTTTAATAAATAATTAACAAATGGTTCTTAACGTCCGAATTGTATTGGCAGTCGTTAGATTGGTAAGGAAGGAAACGGTGTGAATTAGCTTTCGTTGCATACTTCTTAAAGTGCAAGTGGCTGGAAACACTGGCAGTGCGGATTTAACAAAGTTTGAGGTAACAGAATACAATACGTGGTAGTGTGAAACGTGCTGTGAATACAGAAGCAACTGGAAATTATTAACTACTTGTCCTTGTATTCCCCACTAGAGTTCTCAGTTAATCGATAAGTAGCGCCGTGTCCCTAACGCAATATTTACGCCGCTGTCTGTTCTAATTATGGAAATGAACAGCTATAATTAGTGCGACCGGTGTAAGTGTCGATATGCACGCACCAATGTCAATGTGTATATGTATAAATTCTAGCTGCTTCTTCCATCTAATCGTGAATAATTTTTTTATAATTGGAAATAATAAGAAACGATTCATAAACATAGTTTAAGAAATTCCTGTGCGTCTTTTAAAACCTGTACATAGGTATCTTAGAATAAAAGATTCAATAAGATAGAAATTAAAGGAAAGTTGGATAAAATAACACTTTCGGAATTGAAAGTTTATACTACCCCATTCAATTGATGGAAAATTTCCAAAGTAAACATTAAAACGGAATGCTGGCGAAATTTTGTTGAATGTAAAAGTAAAATCGACATAATAGAAACTTAGTGTACATAAGAAAGTTGCACCGCTGTTATAAAAATATGAGGCACTCGCACCGAGTAGCTATGTTATTTCAGCAAAGAATTTCGTTGACGTCAAACAGTTATTATATTCGATTGAACGGTCGAACAGTTTATAAAAATAATATTGCTGAGGGCAGAAATAATTTCCTATTTTTGTATTTCCTCGCTATCCTATCCATAAAAGTTTATCCATAAACAATTCATTATTTTAACCCCGCGGTCTCTTCATTTGCTTCAGAATTTCACTTTCGTCGTGAATAATACGAAGGAAAATTTCGCTAGCGACGAGGAAATACGCAGAATATTTGACCACGAATTTCCAGCAGTCCGGCTATTGAAATTCTGCTCGACCTTCGAGTTCGCTGGCCGGAAGAAGCACTTCGATGTCTTTTTTCCTTATCTTCTGCACGGATGGAAATCTGACGTTCAAGAGGCAACAGAGGAAAAATGGTAAAAATATTTCGTAGCACGAACGGATTTCTGTTCGCGGCTACTTCCCTAAGGATTTCCCCGTTTCCCGCCGCGTACTATTTGCCGTTCGAGAATCTTGCATTTTCTAATTGACTCGATATCAAAAATACGATCGTAGAAACATCTCTCTTCTTTGACAATAATTCTGCTGCGCGAGGCATTCTGCTGTACCTACTACATGTCCCCTTCAACCGTTGTTATTTCGTTAATGTTTAACCTAGTGGTATTCTTTGTGGGGAACAATACCTGTACCTCGCAGGGAATATATTTTGAAAAGCTCTGCTGTTCAGCATAGCCTCCGGTCTGGTTTCCTAATAAACTCGAACAGGTATTGCATGAAACAAAAGCACATTTCAGCGCACACACTGAGTAGCCTGCTGCTTTCTCCACATATATAAATAAAATCTACGGAAAATCCTGAACGTGACTTTTATGTATGCCGATAAAAGAATCACAGCGACACAGGATTCGATTAAATTGATTCAAAATAATATTATCATATATCATTCCTGTTCCAACAAATCTCAGAAGCTATGAATTAAATGGAAACATGACTGACAGTCGAACGTGCAATTAGTAATTTCTTCAATAATTGCATAGGTACGTACACAAAATTGTAAGAATCGAAAGCATCGCAACTTTTTTGTCACCGGTACACAGCGTTTTGCGTGGCAAAACGTTCGATGCGGTTTCTTGCGGGTATCAGGAACGTTAATGAAATTCGTTCTCCGTGCTTTCACATTACTTGTGCATTAATTAGCGTTAAGAGCACGACTCGCCGAGGCTGGCGGACTTCTTAATGGCTGAAAAAGCTTTCAGCGGGGGAACGTGACAAATAAGTGAAACTCTGAAAAAGGAAGAAAAAGCGAAGGAACGAAGGAGAGGAATTTTTCGTCCACGAGGGAACCTCCAGGAACAGGATCCTCTTAGCAATTTGATTCGATGAAATTAAGTGGCCCTTTTTGACGGAACCCAGGGAGATAAAACGCGTGAGATTCTAGGGGGTAAGAATGAAATTCCGTGATATAAGCACCGACGATACCTTTCGCCTCGCAAATGCAATCTCTTTGCCTCGGGAAAGTATGGTTATTCTTGCATGACAATACACCCTTTCCTTTGCCACGGCAGAGAATGCCGGGCCGTCGAAAAGACAATCCAAGGGAAGAATGTCCCTTTGTGAAACCATAAGCTTCATAAATACCTACTCTTACCCTGAACAATGGAACCGAGTCTTATTAAAATTTCTATTTAATATCACGTAATCAAAGTAGAGACCGACTAATTCACCTAGAAATGTGAAAAATTTCGACAGCTCGAGAACACAAAGGTGGTACATGTCGTTTGCGATATTTGTATTTCATGCTTCCCGTATGGCCCTGGGCAGAGATAAATGTTGCCAATTTTGATACTCGAGATGAGAAGTGATGTTTTTACTTTTTCTTGATATCTGTGTTTAGAGCGTGGAACAAGAGGGAAATGGTGGCTACAGGGAAAGGAGTAGGAGGAACAAAGCGAAACAAGGTTGAAGAGAGTACAAAAGGAAGATAGTGAAAAAAAAAGAGGAGATAGAGAGAGACAGATCGAAAAGATGCGAGGGTAGAACATGTATCGGAAATCGATGTTCGCACGCCTGTTGCCACAATATGTACCTCCGCATTTGTTTGATTTCATGAAACGATGAATGTATTGCAAACGCATGCGTGTGCAACACTCGAGGCAGTTTCTACAGGATTTAGTGGCCGTTCTACGAATTACCCAAGGTAATTCGATTTTGAAATTCGACGACGCAGAAATTCGTATCGTTGAACACACATCCCATTCGCGAGTGCATATATTTACTTGTATTTATAGAAAATTCCACGCTGCTGCGCCCAGAGTATTCTACACAGCATATTCGGCATTAAACTCTGTATTAATTATATATTATATTACATCTATAACTGCATCCGTGTGTGAGTACTGTTACATAATAGTAGATTAATCCACTCCGTAACTAATTTCCTATACCGTGACCACAATTCCGAAACCACGCATAAGCAAATCCCGCTAAATTACGGAGGACTGCTGTAAATTGACGTAGATGCACAGAGACTGGTAGATATGAGAAAGTTTTGGAGATTAAACAGTTCTAGAGAGATTAGGGAACGTCCATTTCCTCTGCTCGAAAAACGGTGCGCATCTTTTATGGAATCTATTAGTAATTTGTAGGATCTGTCTAGAATTCTATGGAGACTGCGATCTTAGACTGACGCTTCTGCGAGTATTTTCATAAGCCTCCCGGTAGCTTCTACCAAATTTTCGTTACAACGTTACTGCTTTCGTAGGTATTTGTCGCAATTTCGCGACGATCGCTGACGTATCGACGTGTGAAATGTCAATAATTCCGCATGAACATTTCATGCTGCATTACATCGAGTTTGGCCACACGCGACCGACCAAATCAAGCGAAGGTAATCCCACGGTGGTAATCCACGATAAATTATTTCGGGCAAAAGGAACCGCAAACCGCTATCATCAACTACCACGAATTTATTCTAACGAACAAGTTCGCCACGAACTACAATGGAATCCAGCCGTATGAAGTACTGATATCCAACGATCACGAGGCAAACATTTTCTAAATTAAATTACGCGGTAAATTGTATTATATACTTCGTTGCTATGTCGCGGCAAGGTCTGTAATAGGGCAGCGAACTCTGTGCACACAGTATTACGATCAATTGCATCGATATTACAAATCAAACATTTATTACGTCCATTAACCTTCTTAATTATACTCGTTGAATAAATAGTGAACTGTATTATTTCTAACTACCCTTTCGTATGTCGAAATTACGAAGGAATTAAGATATTCGTAACGATGATGAGTGGGTGATTAATTTATCGAATATTTTAGAGATAGGTAGGGCAGACGCACCACCTGTGGCCACCTTAAGGTATTGTACCAGTTTTGGCCACTTCTTAAAAGGTGTAATATTCTTTCGTGTAAGCAATAAATATAACTTTATATTTCTGGCGGTATACTAAACAAAATATTTACGATGTGAAATTCTCCACATAATAATAATCTGCAAGCAGTTTAAAAATAAGATGATTATGGTACACGCCTACCCTACATGTAGCTAACTTCTGTGAATGAATATTTGGAGAAGAATTCGTTTGTCAAAAGGTATTACGTAGTTTCTTTCTGTACTTGATTCGGCGATCCGATCAAACTGTCTAAATTTGTGATACATCGTGCTCCATAAAGTTATTCTCCACGGATGAAGTTCCGTCGAACTAATAGAATGCCTAATGGAACTTCCAGTGTAACGAGATGATATTAAACCGCCCGATTATTAGCTTATTACGACGATAATATCACAAATTGTTGCATCAACGAATATCTCAATTTCAGAGGTGAAAGTGCCTTTAAGTAATTATTGAAAATCGGCGCACCGTATAAATAGAAGTATTGGGCTAAAATAACGTGCACGAAAGTGCATCGGCGGCTTTGTTGACGTTCTGCTTCGTTTGATTTCATTAAACGCCACGGAACAGCGTAGTTAGCACTTTATTGATATAATCGATTTTCAAATGCCCGGAAATGAGCCTGTTCACGTGCGCGCGTCCGTTATGGCCTATTTGGGTCAACTGCCTCTTGTACATACTCTTACACAATAACATTTGGCCGATGCCAGTTGAACCTGTTGGGATCATTGTCTTCGAGGATCACGGGGGTTTACGAGTGATGCGGCTTTTCCTGCCAATCCTATGCCAGGCTGTCCCTACGGCACCCCTTCTAGCCAGCGTGGTTTACTGGGCAGCTTGCACTCACCATTTATGCACGTGGAGCGCAAATATTCACTGCTAGTGATCAGACAGGCTCTTTAGAGTCCATCGAATACAGTTTTCGTTTTGTTCGGGAGTAGCCATACCTCTGCCCACATTATTACTATTCAGATGTAGTTCAGAATAGAAACTTTCCCCATCTCGTATTTTCAATTAGAAGCCATTGTCAAATGGAAGAGGCCGTGGTATAGGTTTCCCACCTGTAGGACGTAACTAGAGATATTCAACGGTATCATGTCCGATGTGAATGTTGATGGAATATCACATGTTTGTAGCATATTCATCTCTGTCACCACAAACAGTGGGGGAGAAGCTGAATATTTTAACTTGTCAAATCTGTGTTAGAGATGAATGGAGATACACAAGGAGTTTTCGGTCTTTTTACTGACTCCAGCATATGATTGCTCGCGTATACGATTAGTTAAAGACAGTTAAGGGAGGAAGTATTCCGAAGAAAGATGTATCGCACTTTTCCGGTTCAAAGAACTGAACTAACTACCCACTGTGCCTCGTAAACATTAGCTTCATTTAAGGTTATCGTGATACAATTACGATACCTAGTTTTTCTTCTCGGCGTACGCAATTAGTTCGCATCAGCGCTTCGATTAATTGGCTGGCTTTCATGTCGGATGTGACAGCATGGAGCAGATTGAACAGTCCCGATGAGGAGACAGATTCTACGCAGTAGCTTTAACTAAACCTATCTGACACCGATAATGAATTTCGAGGAACAATGCGAAGAAGCATCTACCCTGCACGACGGTGTTCGGGATTAGTTTTCAACACATAATTGGAAGAACCAACCACGTTTTCAATGTCGCAAGCAAGCTTTCCTTTGTTACTCAGGAATGAACAGAAAGTCACGAAAGTTCAAAGCGTAATACAACGCTTCGTTGTTGAAATATAGTTCCTTACATTTGAAAGAGTTACTAAACTGAAAAATTCAACTTATTTCGTCTATTGGGCGTAATTATTATATTTCGAGAAATTTAGCCATCGAAGATATGTAAACAGGGCCGTTCCTGGCGGGGTGCAGAAGGTTTATTATATGTAAAATTTGTCTAATAAGAATAATAATCAAAACTTTTATGGTGATTAGTAATGATACCATTCCTTTTCTTTTTTATTTTTTTTTTAAATTGTCCAACGCTGATTTTCGAGATAAAAAATCATAAGTACAACCTATTTTCACGAAAATAAACAAAGATCGAAAAATTCAAGGCCCTGCTTTTGTTAAACAAATTCGAAATCGGCAAAATGATGACTTAAACCCCCCCTAATTTCACGAGGACTATAACACATTGCATTTTTAACAAAATCTGCTTGTTCAATCAATTTCTTTTGCATCGTAACTTTTTAAAACTGTGTATAATAAGATACAAAAGTAAACACTGCATATCAAATTCTTAATTAAAGAATATTAAATTAATAAGGGGGCAATATTGTTTTTTGCACCTGGGCGGCCAAATCCCAGGAACAGCTCAGTATGTAGATCTATTTTACCACACCTGCAGGTAAATCGTTCAAGAACTTCACCCGTTACAACTGTCGTTGTTGTTGAGCGCGCAGGAAAGTTGAGAGAACATTTCTATTGAGGTTTTTTCTAACACTACATATTACCGAACCCACGCTCCCGTGATTCGTTCACTTATCCGTTCAATCATTATTTCAGCAGAAATGTTGGAGCATAACTTTCTGTCGATGTTAACAGTACTGTAACATTAATCAAGCCGACATATCTGATCGCTGTCATCTAGGACAAGGGCCGCATAGTTTCGCTATCTCCTGCTGCGCGATCACAAAGGGTGACAGCGACCCTTTTGAAATCGCGCTGAACGTCAGAATTGCAGAAATAGACCGGTAGGCGTGTGGTTAACTGAAAGTGAAACGCACTATATACTAACTGAAGTCGTGGCGATGGTGCCAGCGATATATGGATATATCGAGGCCACGTTATAGTATTGTCAAATATAACCCGACACGCTATCGTATAATTTAACGAGTAATGCCCGAGATAAGAGCGCCACGAGCGTTTTAGATAAATGCCTCAAATGCTTTAAGGGCTATTCGCGTTTTGCCAGGCATTCACTCAAAATAGAGTCAGCGACAGAAGACGTCGGGACTCCGTTTGCACTCGAGATTTATTCGCTTCATTTAACCTAGTTTTAAACACAATGAAACCCTAGATTTGCAATAGACTAATAATAGAAGGATTCCTTAGAGATCTGAACAACGTTTCGTCGAAAGTTCGTGCATCTTTAGAACAGATTGTTCGACAGATTACTTGGTAAATTAAATTTTCAATTATGCACGTTTGTGATCCAGAAGTATTTATTAGTACCCTACGTGCTTGTCACCCTAATTTACAATTGCATAGTCTGTTACTGCTAAGTTGCTGAACCTTTATTTCAAACGATTTAAGGTCACCTAAAGCTGCGAGAGATATTAGGTTGACGTGGTTCAAAACTTTCTTGTAAATGGATACTTGCAAGTTCTACTTTGCATGTTTTGGTTTAAATACTTTATTAATTACATTATTGGGCTTTACGAGGGGGTAGAATGTGAACGGTCAAGAGAAAGCATCGACGGCCGTGACATCTTTTTTAAAAATTCGCCCCAATAACTGTCGTGATACTATATTTACCCCTCGAACTGTACAGGTCTGCCCTCGATTAATTGTCGTGACTTTTAAAGGGGTAGTCACTTTGACATATTCTCTGTTAGATACCTCGCCGTTCGTTTATACAAAACTAGCAAACTACCCCCACGCTTCGTATATTTAGTCATTAAGTCTTAAGTTATAAGTTTGTTCCTGGTTCATTAAATTTTCTTTTACGTCTTTATTCTATATATATGTGTATCTGCTAGCAAAATAACCTCGCACTTCGCTTCGGGCCTAAGAGATATGAAGGACTCCATTAAAACACATTTCACTCCTTTTTACCACCCCCTAGGGGTTGATTAGGGCAAAATCATGAAATTGGTTTTTAGGTATTTGTGTGAGTAACATTTGTAAGTAAAAACCAAGTTGATATCTAATCGCGCCTAATAAATAATAAGGAGTCCAAGAAAACATATTTCACCCCCTTTTTACCCACTTCGGGTTGGAATTTAAAAAAATAATATACCCTCCGAATTTCATGTTTCTAGGGTCAGCGGTTTGAGCTGGGCGGCACTGAATCAGTGACACAACGATTATAAAAGTATATAGAAGAAGATATAATATTGAGAACACGAAGATATTAAATACTCGTCAATGCAATAACATACGAGAGGAAATTAATGAATCATGACTCAAATTTTATCTTCAGAAATTATTTATGAACTACTCTCTTAGGGGGCTAATTGGTGGCACATTTTCAAAAAAGTGTTCTAAATATCAAAATTGGGGGGGTCTCGCATCAAAAAAATTATTTCTGTGGACTTATAATTCTCAGTAGTAATTACAATGAACGTTTAAGATTGAAAAAAAATATCTCCCTCTTCCATAGAGAAGGGATTGTTCCTTTTACTTTTTCTCCTGTTAGAAAAAAAAGAAAAGTAGAATTTTCCAATATTGTAGATCTCTACTTAGATATTCGCTTGCATGGTTGTACACCGCAGCGCACGTGTTATATTCATTTCCATGTAGATGGCGCTGTTTAAATTACGCAACTTTTCAAAATTTTAATTTCGAAACTTTCGATCCACGGTGCCATTAACTATAGATTTTATCACCGAGTCGCCATTCTCGTGACTTGAAAATTACAAATGTTCGTTACAACCACCGAGCATTTCCATTATCAATGGCGGCATCTTCATGATAAATGACACATGAAAGCCCATTTCCCCGAGAACGTGCAATTTTGTTACAATTTTATCGCGTGCTTCGGAAGCTAATGCTGCGTTCGCGTTTGTCGACTTTTTATTCTTTCCAAACTGTATGCGTGTAATTATGTTATTATAGAACTCAATGAATTACGCTTCCCATAAGAAATTACCAGCGCGCGTATTTGCGTAATACATGACGCCATAATGCAATCTTTCCCTCATCAAATGACAAGATTTTATTAACCTATTTAAATACGTACGTAGGGAATGCTCGCCTAAAAAACTGGAGGCTTCTGAAGAAGCACCTTCAGCTGGCGAAAATAAACACGCTCCTTAAGTTGACAATAACTTTTTAACCACTAAATTCTACAAATTACGACGCTCGCAATTCATGACGCGCGATTAAAAACGCGCGACTTACAAATGACTCGCGAAGACTGCCGCACGTCTGCCATCTCGCGGCTGAATTCCTCAACGAACGAGTGCCTCCACTGACTATACTGGATTGTCGCCACTGACACTCTGCGTTACCATCCGAGCCTTACATTCAAGCGAGATCATTGTTGACAGTTCTTCTCGGAGAAAGCTTGCCGCAGCTGTTGTGAGAAACAAACGCTCTCTCTTGTCATACAGTTCCGCGACTTTGGTTTCCTCGATACGTTGGTTCGTTCGCTGGCGTGGGAAGTGATCGTAAAATCCAACCGCAAAGCTGCAATCGCGACAGCGCGTAGCTGCTGAAGGAGTTGGACGGAGAGCAGAGAAAATGAGGTATTTAGCGATGAAAGTTGCCTGCTTCGTTCCCGCGTCTCTACGTTCAATCGTTTCGCTCTAATTTTCGTTGTACGGGATTCGGTTGTCCACTTTCGGCGATCTCGTGCTTATTTCTGGCGGACAGCCAATTCGTCCCGTCGCTGTGAGAATTACAGAAGCAACAGCATTACGTGGATAGAGGGAGAAACGAGCGGGAATGAGAAAAGCATTGGCATTAACTGTCACGCAAAAACCGCCATCTTTACCACGAACGTTCTCCGAAAGTAGGCTTCGCGTTATTAATTATTTCCTGCTCTTTCTGACACGTCCAGCCTTTCATTAACCCCTCGCACATTCCCTCTTCCCCGTAACAATCGTTCGATACTTTGCTTCTCGGAATCTTTCAGGGAGAACGTTCCTGGGAAGATGTGTCAGACACGAATTCTGGGTGTACGTATATGTACGTGAATTCTGACAAGCCCGATAGAGACCCTTGAGTGGCACGATCTAATTAACTATCAATTAACCCCACTTCGTGCAGTTTCTTTTCGTAATCCGTAACCTTCTTACAGATGCATAAACATTTTCTTATATAAGTTTCTACGCATCGGAACATCGAATTGAAATGAAAGGTTATATTTTCTGTTGCGTTTCAATAAAATGGCGTCCCATTCTCTTTCGCTATTCACGCTCTACTCAAGCATTATTGTAATGCACTATCAATGGATTCTAACGAATATCTTTGTTTTGTATCTAGCGCTTGAGTTTCGTCCACGTGTATCGCACGTGTATCATGCCTTCTTTTATCTAGTTAAACATCGACATATGTATCTGTCGTTGCGCGACGCATAATCACGGTCCCTTCGATAGCCGTAAAATCGTTAAATTCTAAAACAGATTCAGCAGGCTATATTTAGGCAGCTTCGTTAGAAGTCGACGATTTTCAGACTGAATATATTTCGCATTTTTGTAGCGGCAGATCACAAATGACGGCGATGAATGGAAAGAGACCATCATCGATTCCGTCGCGACATCAATCCGAAACTATAGCTCAACATTTCGACTTAATTAAATATATCTATGACTGTGAGTATATTGTATTGATTCCTGACGATTCGTTTGTGATTTTTAATGATTCGTTGCGTTACATCGATATTTTGTTGTTGCAGCATGGAATACAGTGTCCAGAGAGCTGGATATGTGCCACAATCAACCTCATAGCAATTCCTCCAATTACAGGAATGGCGCGTCTGTCACGTATTACCAAGAGCGAGAACCGAACCCACAGTTGAAAGGTACAAAGCAATTATGCCGTACGACGTTTGTTGGAATGTATTTGAATCCGAAGCTGTCGATACTACTGGCAATTTTACAGATTTCGAACCTTTCAACCTCGAAGCTTGGTGGGGGCAGCGCGTTGTTCAAAGTATCACTAGGAATGCAAATTCCTAGTGTCAGGCCCAACATGTTGACTACAATCGAACATTCTCAAACAGACATAAGAAACAGAAAAGATAAATCTAAAGCTGCCGAAGAGAAATTCTTTCCTTTTCTAGAAACAATTTATTGTATACTCGGAAGTAAGGGAGGTGAGGAGGATAGAATAGGTATATATAAGTATCTAGCAATCAGTTTTCAATCTTTTTGATAACAAAGGTAGGATTATTAGTGAAGAAACGGACGCGAGACGGAAGAGGGACAGAGAAAGGGAAAGAGCAGGGTTACGGAAGCATACGTACGAGTATGCGATAACATTCCTCCGATCTTTTATCGTATTTTAATGTAATGTCGCCTTTACTTGGATCGTTTCAAACATCATGCTCTTAAAAGTATTTTACGCAGGAATCGAATCTTAGGCCTCTGCTTGTTTCTAGTATTGTCTTTCTAAGATTTGAGAAACAACCACGTGAATAAGTAAGGAACATAGTGCATGCTACAGCTATTTATTTTACTTGTCGAAAACAGAGCAAGTGTAAGTGTAAGAGATAGTTTATTACGAATCAGATTTTCATTGTTACTTAAAGGAAAACGTAGATCAATGATTGCTCGTCTTTTTATCACTTTGTAATTGAAGTTTGGACACAGAACGTTGCATCGAGAATACGCGAGGAACACAAGTTTCATGTGCCTCGATCGTACGAACTATACGAAAGACGGACTGTGAAGATTAACCTATTAAAGGTTTACACATACATGTATTTTTCCACGAATTGCATTTCACATTTTTAATAAATTTTTCCACTTACATGTCTGGTAACGAAATCGCACTTCAATTTAAAGGGACAAGTATCGAGACAATGTATCGAGGTTGCTTGAAATGAAAGTTTACTCATGGACGAGAATATACAATTAGGATGCACCTTCATCTTTGACGAGGAAAAAAGATTGTTACTCAGAATAGTGTGATAATTACTACGATTTTAAATACGATTATATACACATTATTATTATTATTATTATATATATATAAAGATACGTAAATAATGTACATCTATGCGTGTATAGCTATCTTGTAAGATTCGTCTGATAACATTTTTAACAAGTAACAAATAACGACTAATCTCTTTCTAAACACGTGGTTATCTTTACCAATTTCTCCTAGCGGTATTTTTTTTATGTACAATTAAACATCGAGAGTATTATTACAATTAGATGCAGCAAGTGTATCTAATTCGACACTGTTACGTGCTCGAACATCGTTGTAATAGAAATTCGTGAACCTTGGGAGAGCGATAGGCATACCGGTCCACCGAGTTATTTACTCAACACCCTAATGCAGTCGAAGAGTTCGTCATTCCCACGGAACTGTGAATCTTTACCGATCATGGTTCGAGCTTGAACTAACGTATTGAATTTTAGACTCCTGACGGTTCGTTCCAAGTTACAGAGACTCCTCTCTATCGCACGTTTCTCGCTATTAAGCATCTATATTTGATTGGAACAATCAAAGTCTACATTTTATATCAATACTCCTAAACAAATCGATGTACGTTTTTCAATAATATACGAAATACAAGTATAAAAAAGACTTTCCATCTTGCATGGTCAATGATTTCATGATGCGATATTTAAACTTGGTGGTTTAAAGTGAATCTAGTTACAAAGAAATACTAAATTCATCACCCAGATCTAGTATCGATTAAAAAGAAATACAATTTCCTCCCTCAAACAAGTAGAGATGACAACAGTTACAATTTACAATTACTTTTCAATAAATCATTAATTCTCGCGAAACTTGGTATATATCGGTCCATTACCCACCAATCATTGAACTTTTCCATTTCTAGCTTGCATAGTAAAGAGTCGAAAAAATTGTTTACTCACCGTGATGCCAGCGTTCAAACGGGAAAACGATTTCATTCCAGTGATCGAGGTTTGGGCAGAACTGTTGGAAGTTTTAATATTTGCCGTCTGCGTGCCGCAGGGCACTCCAGTTTGCTTTACGTTTACAGACACGTATATATTTTTGAAGAACATCAGGATCCCGTCCAGCGGCGCTCTCGCGTACTCGCTCTCATTATCTACGAACAGCATTTTAACCGCTCCCTCGTTATTGTTCAAAGCAACGGGATATTTCACTTTTATTTCCCGGTCGATGGACAATTTGAAGATGTACTCCTCGTAGAACAGCCCGTTAGAGTGCGTTTCAATACAGAGTACCCTATCGCGCCTGTCGATCGGCTTACTCTCTATATCGAATTCGCTCTTCCGATCCTCGTCGGCCCGCCCGCCGGCTGCCTCGGTCGGTGCCGCGTCGTTCTGCTTTTCGCGATCTTTTGTGTCGTAATTGCCACGATGTGTCAGTTTTAAAGTGCCAGTGGAGTTGCTGGGGATTGGATTCAGGTTTTCGATAAGCGTCGACCCGGTTGGTAAGTCGTCATTAAAATTCGTCGAATTCGTTTGAATTTCCCGAGAAGTTGAATAGCTTAGTTGTCCGTTTTCCCTCTCTGGGATCTCGTTATGCGGCCGGTGCGGCACCTGCAACTTTTTAACGAGATTTGCGATAAGAATGCGAAGTATAGGTACTGGCGACATCGAGTCGGGAAACGTAGAAATAATTCGCGGTCGTAAACACGTGATCACGATTTTCAAATTCGATTGGGGTTAGATTACGTGGTGGAAGGTGGGGTGAGGGGGGGGGGGCATGGAACACGAAAGGAAAAGCTTTTACTAATTTAATATTTACTAGTTCAGTATTTACGTTAAATTGGTAAAAAAAGGTGGAAGTCACTCGTAGATATCGTCGAGCACGTGCTCAGTATCAATTTCGGCGAAAGTGTAAGGTCATTGCTTTTTCCTCGCGGCGAACTCGCACATTTACGATTATGCATCTTCGAATTGGAATAATGTAGAATTTACGCGTTAGAGAGAACTTTAGTATAGGCAAACGGAGAGAGGCATAATTCTTCGAGTGTAAAGTTTTATAACTCGTATTTTTTACGTCAGTGTGGAAAGGAATATTTATACGCTTTTGACGTATTCGAAATATTTTCAAATTTATTTCCACTGAATATTTGCTTTTTCATTCAGTTTTCCTATGTTTGTCACATTAATCGTTCATAATTAATTGTATTTCACGCTGCGAGAAATGTGTTAAATCATCATATTATTATATATATAATTCATCATAATTCCCATTCATTAAAAGCTTCTCTGTATAAGCAGCAATACGCAACAATGCAATATTTTCTCTAAAAAGCATACAATAATTTATAGTACGATTTAAAAAAAAAGCAAGTTTTTATAGAATTTAATGTAGATAATAAAGATTAAAATTCTCACAGACTAAAAGGCATAAAATAATTTATAGTATTTTTTTTTTAAATAGCAAGCTTTTATGAAAAAGTATAATGGGAAAAAATAATTTTGATACAGGCCTAAATCACTGCCTTAGAAGAATCCCCTCATATGACTAAAAATAAAAGCGTGGGGCGTAAATATTGAATATTAAAAGTTATGCAAAAACTAATTGCTGAACGGCATGATTTTTTATCTTGACTTTTAATTTGCTTAGATCTCAGGGCAGACTTTGAATTGCGGAATTGCACTGTTCGCAATCAAGTGGAAGAAACTCGTGCAGCAAGAACGCTCCAGCAGAATGCGAAAACTAATGTATCAAAATACGTAGGGCATTATAAATATTTATATAAAAAGACAATTTCAGTATTTGCGTCCCACGCTTTTACTTTAGCGCCACTTCTAACGCCAGGTCTTAATTAGATTAGGACGCACAGCGACATCTAATTAATTCGTGGTGTAAGGAGTCATTTACGCCGGAATCAAAATTATTTTTTTCCTTTCTGGTGCATTTTCATAATTCTTTTTTTTACTATATTTTATATAATTTCTCGTGTGTTCCCACAATAGTTTTTCATTTCCGTTTAAAATTTGTTTCACGAATTTTGCCGCAACTTGAACAGCAAGTTGGATAGTTACATAGATACTTTGTTTCCCATAGTAGATTCTCTGTTTTATGACTTGCATGGGGTTTCTCGTCTTTTTCATGCGTTGTACGTGAAACCCTGCGGTGAACTGTGCACAAGCATAAAATAGTGTACAAAGTTTACTCAAGTGGAACTGCTGTCGTCGTTTTCCAGTAGAAAGAGTTGACGCCGGAAACATTGGTTACGATGAAATTTTAAACAAGTCGTACGTGTACTGCCGTGTAGCATGTTCTCTATAGGGGTGTGCAATATTGACTTCCGCAGAATATCGAACAAGTTTTGCTCAGCCAAGTCTTTTCAGTACATCGGCGAAATTAGCTTGCGACTAATTATACAGTACGAACAATGCAAACGGGCGAGAGATTAATACTCTTCCGTTCATAGGGAAAATGTAGAAATATCGAAAAATTATTAATTCGTGTACATATTATATTGGCGGAGGCCAATATCCGAGAGGCCACATTAGGTAGTGGTAATTGAAAAAGTTTTTATGTGGAACAAATTTTCACGCATCGTTTCTTCTTAATTAATTATCGGCACGACTATCTCGGCGCGCAATATCTGAGAATAATTTGTCTTATCAAAATGATTTATCACTGAAATGCAGACTTTATGTGGTTTTGATTTTTTTCTAAGATTTACTTTTCGTGTCTCTGTTAAATATTTAACTCCTGATATTTCGATGGTTGTGTACCAATTCGTTTCATAGTATATATTTATCAACAACTGATTGTGACTTTTAAATAACGACCAAAGGCACTAACCTTTTTCCTAAGATTCTTCACGACCTCCCTTAAAACGGAATTCTGTTCCCTCAATAAAGTCAGTTCCGGTTCGTCTACCCTGTCTTCTGTGGTCCAAGCGAGATGCCTCAGATTCTTCATTCCTTCCTCGAATAAGTTTCCCCGCTCGGTCAAGTTCTTCAGAGCTGATTCCGACGGATAGATACATCCGACTTGCAGGAAGGAATGTCGAAGCGGCGGATAATACTTACCTTCTGCCACAAGTTGACAGACCGAACCGACATCCAAGTGGAAACGTTTTAAAGTTTCAAGCAGGTTCGCCAGCTCAAAAGTTCGATTTTCCCGCTCGCGTACAGTGGTCTCGTTCGTTTCTATCTGTTCCTCTAGTCGGATTATCTGTGAAAAGAATATTTCGACCTTTCTGAATTACGCTTTTATTAAATTTCCAATTTTAATACAGCAATTTGAATTATTCATTCCGGTGATATCTTTCAGTCACACGCGTATGAAATTCTGACAAATCTGACGAGGGAGTTATTTCAACCAGCGATTCGCTGAGAGAAATAATGCATTGCGTGACAAGGGAGAGAAGAAAGCGATTTTAACTCGCTGCGCTCGGGCAGCGCTTCACGCGAGGCAAAGTCGCGACTCTCCCTTGTCCTTAGAGCATATATACATGGAGGTCTCATTGAAAGCTTGAAACTGTCGCCAACATGGTGCCAGAGAGAAAGACATCGTGCCAGCGAGAGAAGTATAGAGGAATAATCGACCGTAATGCGCATGCGCCGATATCGTGAAGTTTGTTGCAAGCGGTATGGTTTGAAGTGATACGCGGTGCATGGTTTCATCGTTAAATTGCAAAATAATTGAGTTTGTTGTTTAAGAACTTCACATTTTAAAGCTTCGAATACTTCTTTTATATATCCTGGTGGGCCGTCGATCACTGCATACCATCTATGGATGGTCGAAACGTGTGGAAAAATATTGTTGCAGGTTTTACAGACGGATTTACATGTCTTCCTCTCTCGTACGGTATCGGCGCATGCGCATTACGGTCGATTGTTCCTCTATACTTCACTCTCTCGCACGATGTTGGTCGGCAACTGGTCCACAGGAGACATAGGTCATGAGACCTCCATGTATATATATGCTGTAAGCCCTTGTCACGCAGAATACTTTTTTCAACACCTGCATGAAAGGTGTGTTTTTGAAAACCTGCGGAGCGATTCGCAAAAAAATATGCACGTTCGATTGATTTTTTATTGAAATAAAAAGAAACCAAAAGCACTGCTCGCTATAAAGCAGGGCTTGAAAACTGTTATATTATCGATTTCGGTTCTCCAAACGGTTATGAAGAACCTTTATTCTGAATAACTGTTACGAAGAACCGAAATTTCCAACTATTATCTGTTTCAGTTACGATTCCTATTTCCTTCCTCATATCGGTTCCATAATCGTTATTTTTTCGGTTCTATATCGGTTCCGAAATGGTTCTAGAATCAATTCTTGTATCGACTTTTCCCTAAATGATATGATTAATTATTGTAGCTGCAGATTACTGTATATGAGCATACTACCAAATATACCCGCGCTTCGCTTTGGGCCCAAGAGATATTAAGGACTCCATGGAAACACATTTCACGTCTTCTCACCACCCCCTTAGGGGTTGATTAGGGAAAAATCCTGAAATTGGTTTTTATGGATTTGTGTGGATAACCTTTGTTTTCAAATACCGAGTTGATATCTAATCGGGCCTAAGATATATTGAGAAGTCCGCAAAAACACAGTTTACCTCTTTCCGTCCCCTTAAGGGTTGATTAGGGCAAAATCCTGAAATTGGTTTTTAGGCATTTGTGTGGCCAATCTTTGTAAGTAAGAACCAAGTTGATATCTAATTGAACCTAACAGATATTAAGGAATCCGAGAAAATACATTTTACCCCTTTTCACCCCTGTGGGGACAAAATTTCCAATCATTTTGCACCTTCTGCTATATCGCGAGGCCTATGGTAGTATCCCGTATCACTATCACTCTTATTATCACTGATTTTATCTTTTAATGAAAAGAGGTGCTGTGACAGTTGTAATGTCAACATAAACACACATGATCGATATCGAATAGTCAGCCAATTGCTTCTTCATACCACAGGGTAACGCCATGTTCACTCAGCTCGCAAACTCCGTCCTTGGCAGCAAAGTAAATTAAGCGAGTACGCATGCGCGTAAAGTCTTTTTCCCTTGGGAGAAAAGTAGAAAACGCGAATACGTCTGTAATTGGCCATTTTGCTCCCACCCAGTAGGCGTAAAAAAAACACCCATTTGCATTCAAGTGTTGAGAAAATGACGGTTAGAGTAGTGCTATCGCAAGCGACCGCGACCCCTACAGACATTCTTACTTCCTCTCTCATTATTCCTCTCAGTGGTATTTCAATTTTCCCTCAAAGTGTTGCAACGAATTTCAGAAATCACACGTGACAATTAATTTCATCGTGATAGTATCACAATTCCATACGGCTGTAATTTCAGCGACACTTTTATTCCGAACGCGAGCAGAGCGCGAAATTTCAACAGTTCGTCAAATTTTCACTGGCTAGATTGTTAGAGCCGCCGCGCCGACCCGCGGTAATGACGTTGAAAATCTCGCCGGAAAAATTGCGTGCGTCCTTTTTCTCGGCGCGTTGTCAACCGCAGCATTTCGGAGTGAAATAGAACGTTTCCTCGTTACGTTTCCCGTCATCAAATTAAACTTACTAACGAGCCGAGTGCTCGGCGTACGCGGATGCGTATTATTGTTTCGCAAATGGACGGCTTTACAGCCTGGCGGTCTTCAATGATGAGCCATCAATGCTGTAACAGCCTTCATCTCGACACCCCTCCGTTTCCTTGATTCGTGGCTTGCATCTGCCTAGGAGTAACACCGCGTCGCTAAGTCCGGATGTCCTGCCGCAGGCAGATCCGCACCCCTTTACGCGGACGATCGTAAAACTTTCGCGTTAAACTCGTTTTACCCGAGTTGATGACCGTTCTTTGGTACCCCACTAGAAAATTGCCAGGAGCACGAGCTGGCGACATTGCGGTAAGAACAAAAACAGGGTCGATAGAAGGGAGGGTAGAAGCTAGAGGAAGAAGTTCGCGGACCAGCGAGTGTTTCTCGTTACTAATCACATTGAATACGGATTTATTCGCGCCATATTCGTTTGTGGAGAATCCCCACATTGATTTGCGCGAGGCGCGGTGCAAATTTAATTTGATACGGCAAGGCAATATTAGTTTGGTTTTAATGGAAGATGAGTGATAAGAAATGAATGCTTAATGTGTAAATATCTGGCGTTGGATTAAAAAGCAATAGGAAAGTATGTAGGGTAATGTTTTGGTAGCTTCAAGTCCGGTGACGATAAATTAGTGGGGAAATTGTTATACACTGATAAATTCGTTGATACTGATGGAATTGTTAAAAAGGATGATGCAAAAGTTTGTGGGTAGGAAGACTGTAGGGGAGACCGGGGCCAGTTGACTAATTTTTAACATTTCTAACTTTTATAACGACCATTTTGGTATTTTGTTGATTTGTTGAATACCAAAAGTTTACAAATTATAAATCATTAGGTATACAGGCTTAATTTTTAAAATTGTTTTAATTCAGTCTAGGTCGTAGTTTTTATTATATTTAGAGTAGTGAGACGAATAAGTCAACAAACTCCGGCTGTGGGGTTAGTTGACAAATATGATGGGGTTAGTTGAGTTGACATTTACTCTTCAGTTTTAACGCTTTGCATGCGAAAGGCGTATATATACACTGTCACAGTTCCATCAATATATACCAAAGGCGTATATTTATACGCAGCCATTCCTTCAATATAGTATAAGAAAGGCGTACATATATATCCTACGACCAACAAATTTTTTATTTATTTTTTTCACTCCTTCACACTATTTTTTTTTTTTTTATTAAATATCATGGTGATAGATACTGTAATTATTTTCTACTTGTTTGGTATGGTCTATTTGGAAGGCCTGAGAATTTGAAGGGAGGATAGGGCGTAAAACTGGTAGGGGTGAGTTTTGAGGGATTTGTGGTCGGCGAAGTGGATTTGAGCAGCTAAAGTCTTTGCCCCGACTGCATCTTGAGGATAAAAAGTGCAATTTTCAGTGGTATTTCTATGCTTAGTCAAGTAACACCGTCCGGCACTGTCAACATGTTAAGGGTCGTACGTACAAAACCTCCACGCACCGGATAAAATAAAATGCCCTAAATTATAGTCAATGTATCGCGTTTCCACAAAATATTCAAGAAAAAACATCAAGCAATACTTAGTGCTCAAAAATTCATAAACAGTCGAAACGAAATTATTTACTTCCCGCCGACCTTTTTAGATATTTCATTTTCACTGATAGAACACGCAAGTTTGTGTCACGGTGACACATTAAATGGCAAGCTGGTCATTCACATGCTTCATTATCGCGAATCGCAGCATAATTTATAACATAATACAACAATTAAAGGGAATTAGTCAACTAACCTCGTTAGTCAACCAGCCCCGGTCTCGCCTAATCTTAGAAGATTATAATCATTGTAGAATTTTATTAAACATTTTGTAAGTGGGTTCCTTCGAAAAAAGCTATTTTCAAGATTGTCAATAAATATTGATGGTCAAAAGCAGTCTGCTTCCCTCTTTCTCTTTCCCTCTCTCCCCCTCCCCCTCTCTTTCCTCTCTTTCCCCCTCTCTCCCCCTCTCTCTCTGTCACCTTTCGCCTTTCGCCTCCCTTCACCTCTCTTCACCACTGTGAGGAATAACGGTTACTGTATCTGACGTATTTCCACCAGAAATTACGAAAGACGTTTAGCTGACGTATTCTCGACTACAAAGAAAATTCGGTCTGAAATATTCCGAAATTCTTGCCAGAAGAGACTTCCTCTCCTAGCATGGAAACACTACGTAACGGCAATTTAGGAGCTTTCACGATAAACTCGAATTGACTGATAAACGTCACATCTTAAACGAAGCTAAATATAATATTTCAGACACTGCGAACATTCGTGAAAAGTTCTGACATACATTCGACTCCAAATAATTGAAATTCTACCGAAGTATAGTCTATTTCGCGCAATGAAAGAGATTTTCTTGAAGTAAATTTAACGTAAGTCAAATTCAACCATACATTTGATAGAATCGTTAACGGAGTTATTTAGCAATGTTCACGAAAGGAGAGTGAAAAATTGCGGTTTGCGAGCATAAAAGGGTGCATCCGCGTCGCTTGCAGCCCGAAGTCTGCTTGGACGCTGAATATTCGAAAGGCGACGAACGGGGGACAACTTCGATTTCGAGTATCAAAAAGGCGACGTTTCAAAGGGCGCACTGTTCCGACGCGTTGTCTGTAAAAAGAACCTAGCTACGTGAGAGTGAATGCATATCAATTAAAAAACCGCTTTGATGTTGGTTTACCATGCATGTAGCGCTTTTATTGCGTTTGAAACTTTTTGAACTACTGTCCATGCAACCAAGAGAAATTCGAATATCCCTTGTGTCCCGATTTTTCGATTCATAAAGGAACAAAGTTTTAATGCCACAGATCTTGGGTAAGAGAAGAAGCTTTTAATTATTGATAGTTATTCAATCATAAAACAAAGGTACTTTAAGCTAACAACTTTGTTTGTATTGAGGTGGAAGACGTGAGTATAGAAATAAATTACGCGTCTTGATAAACTCAACAATGAATACTGTTTATTTAAGAATGCAACACGCAACCTGCTCTGGAGAAAAATTACTCCGAGTCCTGAGACATTGGAGATTTCGTCGCCTGGGGAAGTCCAAGGGCTACGAAACCTTCGGTTGAACTTTATTATCCTATACCTGGTCGCCTTATAAATAAATGTCCCGGATAAATCATTGTTTTCTTACTACCATGTTCGCTGCACTCACAATTAAATTTTTTAAGTAAAAATTTTAATCAAGATCTTGACGTACCTTCTCTCTAGCTCCGTTGTACAGCTCGATTAGTTCCTGAAATTGTTTCTCCGCAGTTTCTCGAGTCATCTTCAAAATGTCTTCACATTCTCGTTTCACCAGACCCACCGCGCCGTCGCATTCAATTTTCTTCCTGGAAATGAATTAACCAATTTGTGACAAATCCTTTGAAATGCTACGGCAGAAGATGAAGACGATTTTGGCTTCTATTGACTCAATAGTCCAGACTTTCTACTCTTCTTCTCTTAATAAAGTCCACATGAATTGTTTATATATTTTCATGGATTGTAGGTTTTCAGAAAGTACGTCATCCATTATTTGCACGGGAAAATGCACGACTTGTTTTCTATTACTCGTTCTTGGCAGCGTAAATTATTTTAATAAATACGACGGATAGAGGAGAACAAACTGCAGAGAAAGTGATCCGTGAGGATTGTTCGATGGCTTCTCGGAGATATCGCAATATCCGATCAAGTTATTGGATCTACTCCCCCTTCGAATTTCTTGTTTTCCGCATCGCGGGGATGTCTCTCTTCTCTCTGGACGCGTAATAGAATCTTCAGAGTCGCGTTGCGGACTTCATTTGCCATTCGATTTATTGTGTAACTACTGTATACTTCTACCAGCTGATTTCTTCTTTGCGAATTATATTGTAACGACCATATTTCAAACGCATAACAAAAGGGCAGGGAAGTCGATAATTAAACGCGGCACAGAATGCTAAACATGTTCGATGAAAATTCAGGGAATGAATCAAAGTTCACCGTTGTAATATTAATATTGTTGGAAAACTGTTTTCATATTTCGCCAATGTTGCAGCTACTCCATTAGAGGTTTAATGGTCCATTGATATTGAGTTAAAGTTTTCGCCTTATGAATGAAAGTAACTCTTTCCTTTCGTACAGTTTTGAATAGATGAGAACCACGTTAATGAAAATGAACCTTCGCCTTCAAATTCTGAAGAAAATGCGAAGTTTGTGAAAGAGTGAGCGTTTAACAAGTTGGAAATAATGTTTTAGATTTTACGACAGCCGGAACACTTTCGTGTTGACGAGGGTTTCCTTTCCGTGTCTTCGAAACTCTACGAGTTCTCCAAACTTTCTAATTCTAGAACTGTTTACAGCATTTGCCAATATTCTTCTCGTTGGAGAAGAAAAGCCGATTATACAGTTGAAAGCGCCACCATGCTCGAGGATCTGTAAGATTATACCGATAATTTCAAGATGGATATACTGTCAGAAGCAACCTCTTCGTGAAAAATTAATCTCCCAAAACGTTTCAACATCGATCTTTCGCCTAACGTAAGCATCGATACGGTTACAGTACTAAATGGAGTGATTTTCGTGTCCATTAATCTTTCGCTGTCATACTCGTTCAATTATTAATTTCATTCAACGCTGCAGCTATTAATCGATGCTGATGACATGTAAAATTTCTCTGGCGCAGTCACTTATGGTAGTTTGCTTAATCGAACATTTGTAATGATTTACTTGGCGATTTGCATCCCGTTAGCTCGTTTAATTTTCAATTCCGTTTGACGAGCCTAACACGTTCGATCAGACGCTTATTATTCTGGTATTTAGCGTTTTGCGTATTCACGTGCGTTTCGCATTACGTTACAATGCATTATCGATTACTCATTACATTGTTAATTGACGCTTTAACGAATTTTCACTTCTTTCACCTTCCATAACTCAGAAACTAATTGTCATCTCAACTTGAAAATTTAAAGTTTCGCATAAAATTCAGTTCCAAAATCGTGGGACCAAAAAGAGGCTTTTTTTTGGGTCACTCTTTCCAATGGAAATGAGATCCCTCCCGATGATTTTATCGAGCCCCTAAGACTCCGCATTCCCTCCCCCGATTACGATCAGAAAAGGGTTTGCGAGGTATGGAAAGTGGGATGAATGGTCCATTAGGTTTTCAATAATTTTGAATTGAATAGATCACGTTTTCCAATCGATGTTCCATACAGCATTTCTCTGAGCACTTTTTTGCCCTTTTCAAGAAGGACTTTGCCGATCAATGGCCATGGTGCGTGATTCCAAATAACGAGTCGACGTTCTCGTCAAGCTGACAATTCAATTTTATTCATAATTTGGAAATCAATACCAGAGCCGTGTTCATCAGCGCGATTGTCTCAGCATGCAGCAAAACAAGAGTAACGACAAGCATTCGCATAACTAAACAAATACCGACTTCATGCAGAATTGTTGGAAACAAAAAGCACGCTGTACAAACTACAAAGGGCACCGCGCAATGAACTATTCAAAATATTTTTTACTGTCCACGCTGTTTCCAACAGTCTTCCTGAATGTTTTTGCGGATTTAACGCAACTCGTTTTTCATTCGCGCAGGATAAAATACGGGTAATGTTGAAACTCCGCCCGTCTTTTAATCTCTTTATTAATATCTAATTTTACGTGTTTATTGGATTAAAGAGAAGTGGTGTATAGCAGTGTTCCCCAACATTTTATGCTTCACGTACCTTCTACCTGGAAAGATGTATATAACTGGCGTACCCCTTGTATTGATAAATAAAACCATAGTTGTAGTATAACAATGGTCATATGATAAAACATATTGCAATAATTTTTAATTCATTAAATTTTGTATTCATAAATTACATGTATTGATAAACACAAAGAATGATATAAATAATTTAACATTCGCTTGGAATAGACAGGGTGGCACTATCTTACTGTTACTAGATCTAGCGACTTCTGACCTTTCACGGCGCACAGTGGTCCGGATTGGGATAGTTAGTGATATTCGGCCAAAAAATCAAATTTCTCATATCGATATTTACTGAACGTATACTATTTCCTAAATGTCCATTCGTCTTGAAAATAAAAATATTAATAAAAGTCAAAGTTGGACATTTTAAAGATAGCATTTTTCACCACAAAATACAGCCTCTTTCTTCGAGATTCCTCGACTATTCTATTCAATATTTACCCTTCACTTTTTCCTAACATGAAGAGCATTCTGTTGCGTTAAGAATTAACACCGTCGACTAACAATTACTGCTCAATATGTATTAAATTCTAATACACAATGAAATAAAGAATATTGTCAAAATTCTTTACAATTGATAAGGAATATCTTTCAAGTCCATACGAGTCCCACATTCTAACTAATTGAAATATTTTCAGCACACCTTCCTCTACATAATCAGGCAAGAATCATTTCCCCCTTCAGCCCACTCTTCAAATTATTACTGTTTAAAACTGTCATCGTTACGTCGTTTTACATAGGTATGTACGTTCGCATCCGTCGCATTATTATTGTATTACTAATGGTTTTTACAAATATTTATGTATATATTTGATACTAATCCTTGAATAAATTAATAATAAATGAATAATAATGTTTAATTAAACTGTAGCTTTCGTCACAATTTCTAATAGAACTACTTGACTTTTCCTTATAACTTGGAAACGAAAAGTTTCCCCAACATGCGATTTAAATCACTTAAGAGAGCATTAAATAAACTACAAAATAAACAATTTTCAAGTTTTTATTATAACAATTGTGTTAAAAAGTTGAAAAAAGAATCATCAATTGAATAGAAAATATTTCAACCTATACATCATTAGAAAGGAATCATTTTTTCCCTCTATTTTGGCGCAAATTTCATTGCGATATTATTTACAGTTCAAAAGTTATACACAAATGTCTGTAACTTCCCCAATCCGGACCACTGTGCGGTGTACCCCCAAAAGTTTTATCGCGTACCCCACGTTGGGAAACATTGGCGTATAGTATTTAAATTCTGTTTGCTCTACAAGCTTTCTCATATTCACATTTGTTATTGTTAACTTCTGTACGTTGAACAAAGTAAATCTGAAGATATTTGGCTATTTGGAATAGCAAGGAAGCATTGTGATTTAATTCTACCATTTCAATAAAGCATACGTATCGCGCTTTAACGTGAAATGTGCTTTCAACGCAACATACATGTTCCCACATCCAATTTTACGCTGAAAATTTCACCCCATTTTCTTCTCCACTGGTTTGTTTGTTCCACGTCGCGACCGGATAACGATCATTGAAATTGTTACATCAATCCAGCTCTCCTGCTAATCATGCAGTTTATTCAGGATCGGAAATTCCCACGGCCACTCGACAGCGTGCTCCGCATCCGCGTACACGTTGTGAATCCTCTTCCGTGCATTTTGTTACACGCGATTGTCAGTTTATTTATACTGAAAAATCGGGGAAAACGAACGCTGTGACAGATATCTACGGTGAAATAATAGTACCTAAAACGAGAACTGAAACGCCTTTTTGACAATATCCAACAGTAAAATAATCAACAATTAAACCGTTTGCAATTGTACGGATTCACAGTTTTGTCTCGGGGTTGCAACAAATCTGAGACTTAGTTGATTTAAAAATGTAGGTAATTGATGCTTATGGACACTTTACTCTCGTACGTTCAAAGCTTAGTATGTCCTACGCTCTTACAGTATTCCTCAGTATCAATATTTTCCATGTACTTCTCAATGAATGAATAAATGATAAGTCCTCATCAAATTCTTATAAAGAACAACTTGCAAGGGGAGAACACCATGTGGTAGACACCGATTTTGATAAGCCTTGGCACGATGGATCTATGTCGAAAATAAGTAAATAGGCGTCCGAGCGTTTCAGCCAATAAGCCTTAATAATAGAGATTAAATTATTAAAAATTTCATAGTGGCGGTGGGGCTTTAATGGGTGAAAATCCCATACTACCCTGGCGCCACCAGGGGATTCCCCTCTCAAGGAGTCGGGGTGCCTTTTCAAGATTTCCCCAAGTTAAAAAAAATTATAAAAAAAATGTATAAAATTTTGTTTTAACGCGGAGACATCTTCAAAAGGCACGCTGACTCCTCCAGAAGGGAATCTCCCGCGGGCGCCAGGGTAGTGTGGGATTTTTTCCCACTATTTAGTTATAGTTTTCGGGAATGTGTACAAATAATGAGTTATTTTTGAAAGAATCAAACTCAAGATCTGCAAACCGCATCGAAATTAGACCTCCCGCTCTCATTTAATTTAACAATTAATTTTAAAAGTTAGTGTACCGCCCTGTGGATTTTGGAGCTATACTATAGCAGTCCCATTAAAAGAAAGATTCTTCTGGTAGGGGAGACCGGGGCTAAAAGTTCCGGGGGTAAGTTGTTCCGACGGCTCTATCTTCAAAATAAAAAGAGCGTTGTACTTTAAATTATTTTTTCCGTGTGAGTTGATCACGCCACTCTGTCGCCCACTTTAATAGCGTCCGCGACAGCGAATTGTGTGGTTGTAAGCAAGGACCTATTAGTCGCGTACCAGATAAGTAAAAATTTGTCTATCATTACTTTTTGGTCTATTTCAATTATTTAACGTCGATATTATAGATTGAATCGTTCTTATGGATCAAATGACATTTAAGAACATGGTGTAATAGTGTTTATCGTTTGAATACATGTATAAGCAGAATAGTCTTTGAAATTGCTACATTTGTCGGTAGGGGCTAGTTGTTACCGTGACTTGGGGCACGTTGTACTGTAAAAACTTGCCCCGCCGCAAATAGGTCTGTGAAGATAGCACCCCCAAATTCGATTTTTTAAAAAAACTCAACGGCATTCGTTTGTTCATCGTATGCCCATGTTTGCTCATAAAAAAATTTCGTTTGCCCACCCTTCAAAAAAAAATTATGGCAAAAAAAAATTTGCATCAGCACCCCCATGAAAACATTTTAATGATTTGTCGGTGGGAAATGATTTTCCTTCGTTTGCCCACGTTTGCCCATAAAAAATTTTTTTTTGCCCACCCTCCAAAAAAAGTTATGAACAAAATAAAAAATTTGTCTTCATCACCCATCATGAATGCATTTCAATTTTTTAAAAGAAGGATACGAATATACCCGACCTGGCCACGTTTGCCCACTCTCAGATTTCATTTGCCCACCCTCCAGAATTTAAATAAAAAATAAAAACCTCGAAAAGAAGGGTACAGGTGAAGCGATCGCGTTAAAGTTCGATTTTTCTAGAAAATATTATCAAAATCGGTCTTTCAACGATGCAGTCCGTTAGTTTAGATGTAGAAGAGATTTGCCCATGCATTAATTTCGTATGTCCACCCTCCAGAATCGAATTATTAATAAAGATAGCCAAGAAGTGCGGTACTCGTTGAAGCGATCGCGTTAAAGTTCGATTTTTCTGGAAAATATTATCGAAATCGTTCTTTCAACGATGCAGTTCATTAGTTTAGATGTAAAAGAGATTTGCCCATGCATTAATTTCGTATGCCCACCCTCCAGAATCGAATTATTAATAAAGATAGCCAAGAAGTGCGTCGTTGGAAAGAATTCGAGACTATCGCAGACATCTGTTTACGTTTCGGCAGTGGCACTCGGCGCTGCTACCCTTTAGGGTATCAACACTGCGTGTCGTCATCGAACGTGCCGAAACGTAAACAGATGTCTGCGATACCCTCGAATTCCTTCCAACGACGCACGAAAGTCAGTCGGTCTACAGAGTTCGGACGCAACTCTTGCGAGACCGTGCATTCATTTACGGTTCGTGAAGTAACTGTGAGATTATATTATTTTCCGTTGTGCGATATCATTGCGGTAATTAGTGAAAAATGACTAGAAAACCACTCTGGTGTTATTCTGCACATGCTGCAGATGTGTGAAAAGTGTGAAGTGTTCGATGAGCGATACAAATTTAAGTGTCGTTCCAATAAAGTGAGAAAGAAGTGTGTGCAACATTTTTTGGATAACATGTCACCAAACACCTTCAACCTTTACGGTAAGTACAATTGATTTTGATAATTCATTCGGGAAAAAACGAACGGAAAGGTATTCGGTTCAACGGGTACCGCACTTCTTGGCTATCTTTATTAATAATTCGATTCTGGAGGGTGGGCATACGAAATTAATGGATGGGCAAATCTCTTCTACATCTGGACAAACAATATGCATCGTTGAAAGAACGATTTTGATAATATTTTCCAGAAAAATCGAACTTTAACGCGATCGCTTTAACGGGTACCGCACTTCTTGGCTATCTTCATTAATAATTCGATTCTGAGGGTGGGCATACGAAATTAATGCATGGGCAAATCTCTTCTACATCTAAACTAACGAACTGCACCGTTGAAAGAAAGATTTTGATAATATTTTCGAGAATAATCGAACTTTAACGCGATCGCTTCATCTATACCCATGTTTTCGCGGTTTTTATTTTTTATTTAAATTCTGGAGGGTGGTCAAATGAAATCTGAGAGTAGGCAAACGTGACCAAGTCGGGTACATTCGTATCCTTCTATTAAAAAATTGAAATGCATTCATGATGGGTGATGAAGACAAATTTTTTATTTTATTCATAACTTTTTTTTGGAGGGTGGGCAAAAAAAAATTTTTTATGGGCAAACGATGGACAAACGAATGCCGTTGAGTTTTTCCAAAAATTCGAATTTGGGGGTGCTATCGTCACAGACCTACCGCAAATGTATAAATTGTTTCCGCTGTGCTTTAAGATGCGAACATATGAATGAAAGGCGGAAAGGGACACGACTTCGATCGAAGTTATGCGTAAAGATAAATAAAAACTGTCGCTTTTGGTTTTCTTTTAAAGATATTACATTTTTGTTGGTCCGAACCTTCATAAATAACCATTATTAATAAAATTCTGCTTTATTTCATTAGAAAATGAAATATTTCATTAAAAGGCAATTCTTATATCATAGTAACAACTTACCCCAATGCGATAACAACTTGCCCCATATAGGGGTAAGAAGTTCCGCTTCGATCAGCCACAAATAAATTACTTTCTATGGGAAACCTATTACAATATATTAAACACAAGCTTAAAATCAGAAGATATAATAAATTTAACAAGAAATTAGTCCATAGTGAAGAGAATAACTACATTATTTTCCAGTCATTTTTATGGTTTATCGAAATCGGAACTTTTAGCCCCGGCCTCCCCTACATGGTTCGTCGAAATCGGTTCAGTAGTTTTTGAGTTCTCCACTTTCAAACGTACGTACCTACACGGCGCAAACATTTTTGCATATGTGTATTGGTATGGATGAATTCATTGTTGTTTTAATGAACAGGATCAGTCACGATTTATCGCCGTTATCACGTCCTGTGTATTTGGGAACGGAGCAACTGCTGCATCGTCATTTTTGGTATCAATAAGCATCGAATTTCATACGAGGGCTCTCGTTTATCGAGAAATATCGTTCCAATTGTCACACTGTCAGCAGAAAAACCGGATGATTTACCATCGATCGGTGACGATCAGTGAACACGGCCGTGAGGGCGGTGCACCCTGAACCAAGTAAACGTCCGGTTCCGGTGACAGTGGATTTATCGTTACACGAGCCGTGTAACATATTGTGCCGATGGTCTCTATGTCCTTTGCTTGTCGCGTGTCGATTTTTCCTTTAATTGATAAACTTCCACGGATCACGGGATCTGCCAAACAGTTACCACACTCCGATTTTTGTTCGCCAACGCTGTTCGATCTCTCTCTCTTTCTCTCTCCTTCGTTCCGGTTATCTAAATTTCTGTTTCGGCCATCGGAACATGCAATATTCTATTTTTGTGCTTTTCAACGCGCGAAATACGATTTCCGATTGTTTTTCAAAGTGGAGAATAAATACAAGTGAAAAACGTGCACAGTCTGCAGCATTCGACGTTTTTTTTCGGATTCGCAACGGGATTTTCTCATTAGAAGGTGGTGATATTTTCAGTAACCACAGACCGGTGGCACGGTATTTTGTGAAATAACGTTAGCAAGCAATACACCGTGGACCATCAATTTAACAAACTCGGTTTGTGTTCGCTGCTGCAATCGGATCAGCCTGCCGTGTTCGACCGAGGTTACGCTCTCTTGATTTTCACTAGACAAACCACGTTGTGAAGATGGTAGGTATACGACGTTTAATCAATTCCCTTATTTAATTATACGATCGTGTGCTTTGGGAATCGGTACACTGCCGTTCTGTTAATTATTCCAATGAAACGAACTGCACTTAGAATCGAGAGTGAACCGCTGGTGGTCAGACAGTGATCGGTACTGAGTTTTCTGCAGTAGAAATAGCAGTGATAGGTCAGACCAATGGTCCAAGAAATCCCGTTTCAATAATTCAATCAAGTTCCTCAAATCAGTAGGTATTGGAAAATCTTTGCCTGTACCGAACAGGAATCGCTGATTAAATTATTACCGTATAAGAATATTTAAGGGTACTAGACAGTCGTTCCTGTCTAATACGAAGCATTTCTGTTTCAATTAATTACAAAGAAACAAATTGAAACTGTGACTTGTGCTTTGGCATGAAGTTTATTAACATCATACGCTTCAAAAACATGTTTATTTAATAAAAAATATTCCAAACGATTCAAAACAAATTTTCGAGCATCTTCAGAGAATGTGTAGTTTTGGACCAGACCTAAATTAATGTTAATGAAAATGAAAACTCTTATTCTCTATGAAAAGAAACTAAAACCTCATCTTTTGGGGCTTGAGGGATGGTAAAACCTCATCAATGGTGTCTCCATGGGGTTTTAGTTTCTTTTCATAAAGAATAGGAGTTTTCATTAACTTTAATTTAGGTCTGGTCCGAAACTACACATTTTCTGAAGATGCTCGAATTTGTTTCGAACCGATTGGAACCTTCGTTTTTGAGTTAACACTGCAAAACAAAAGAACCTTTTTCTTAAAAAAGTCTCTTTAATGATCCATCTGTAGCGTCATATATAATGCATAATTTTAGCTAAACAAACAAGTGTTTTAAAGCTTATGATGTTAATATAATTAATGCCAAAGAACAAGTCTCAGTTTCAATTTGTTCCTTTATAATTAATTAAAACAGAACTGTTTCATTTTAGACAGTAGCGACTGCCTAGTACCTTTAAATATCCCAGGACGAAGGTTCCAAATAATTTCGAATTCGATAAAGCGCGATGCAACGTTGGAGAATCTAGGAGAACACATTCTTGCGTTCGTTCGTGTACGACGGATACCTGCTGGCTGGTATTATCGAACAGTTGTCCTCTTATCCTCGTGCAACAGCGAAGCTGAGGACAAATTGCATGAAACCGTCGACCTGTTCCTTTCGTAAAGGAGCCGAGAAACAAATGGCGGAGGTCTACGTGCCCGGAGCCGTTGAATTTTCAGGAAGATGCTGGCCATTTGTCTCTCGGCCCCGTCTTATTCGACCTTGCCAGTCGACTGATTCGTACCCTTTGAACAAAAGCAATCAGAACTTCCGCCTCAAATATCGGAAGCAGCAAGAATTTTCCACGGGCCAGACATTGCGACATGAAGCGCGAGGAATTATTCTTCTTTGCCCGCGGGGTCGTGCCCTTAACTCGAAACGGAATTTTTGTCGTCATCCCCCAGACGCGACCAGTGCTTTCCATCCAGTCGTAACAAAGCTGTAACAATGGTCGAGTGGAAACAATAAAATACGTTTTCGCGTGGTCATATCTAGAAACGATAAATCGCAGATCCTCGCCGACTCGGTGTTTTACACAGAAACCGGGTCACCGTTTGGATTTCGTGTTCCGATATCGTTTCGACGTCACGGAATTAATAATAGTTCTGGTGCTCCAAGTTTCGAGGTGCAAGCAGAATATCATTGCACTAGTTTGGAAAGAAGATCTTGTTTAGTGGGGGATTCTACCTTGCGGGGCCGAAAAGTAGGTGAGTTTTTGTGAATTTTTTTGTACAAAAACTGTTCGACAAATTCATTTGAAGTTTGGCAGGCTGTCTGGTAGTATCTTGAACTATTCTCCTGAATTTTTGTGCGACGGGGAAAAACGACACGGCAGATGTAGAATGCTGACTGAATGCGATGAAAAATAATCGGTTGGGCCATCGTTGATAGAAAGTGCCCTGCGGATTATCAGAAACATAAAAAGGAAAAGCGATTCTTAATCTACATGAATGTGGTTATCTGTGGTAGTAGAGTCATCAAAGGAAAAAAAACAGTTCAAATGGCAGGCTTCTGAAAAAGATGAATCGAATTTCGCCCAAAAAACTTCGGGAAAAACTTCTTTAATTAAATAAAGGAACAGTAATGGATGCGGCAACAAATCCACTATCACGGATAGCCACATTCATACAGATTAAAAATCTCTTTTCCTCTTTGTGTTTCGGATAATCCGTAGAGTACTTTCCATGAAAGCCAGGACCACCCGTTTTTTTCCAACGCTCTCAGTCAGGACTCTTTTTGTACAAATAATTCACAGTCACCTATTTTTCGGCTGCACAAGGTAGAATCCCCACTTAAAGTGTGGAATGTTTTGGGGAGGATACATCTAAGTTCCGTAAAGAGGAAGTTATGATTTATATCGATACTGCCAGCAGTTGAATATTTAAATATTTAATGAATGTTTGATATTTACATAGGCACGGTGTACTTGAGATTCTAGCAGCACGAAAATAGTGTATGAATATTAATGGAGAAATATTGAGCAGGATAAGATTGGAATATTAAATTAGGAATTTGATAATAGATGGTTTTAATAATGGCACCGGCGTCACAGGCTGCTGAGTCGAAGGCAATTAATCCGTCGACAGTTTCATTGGAAACAGAGATTATCATTTTCGATCCGGCGGGGGCCCGTGTCATTATTAAAATCTCGCGAGCCACAAGTCGGGATATAAATTCATTTATCTCGGGCCTGTATTAGCATAAGAGGGAGGCGAAAGTGCCGCGAAAATGGTAAAATTCGCCGAGGAAGTTGGAAGATTTATGGAATCGACGGAACTTTTAAAAGCAACTCGGTAACCTGACCCCGCTTCTGCCACTGTTCGCGGCACCTTCGACTTTGCTCGGGAGCTGAATTTCGGAAACTTTGCCCCTGTATCTTCCTCAGCCCCTTCGTTCCGTTCTCACAAGGCCATTTTCCCCCTTTGTTCCTCCGTTACGTGCGATATCGACAAACGCGGCCCGACTATAAATACAACAATCCAAGAAATTTATCAGCCTTACCATTGTAACTACTCCAATTAGTACGAATATTAATGCCCACCGATGAATTTCAAGTAATGGAATTTTACTAACAGTTTACTTTGAGAACAAAGTATCGCGTTGCTACGAGCTATTTAGGCATCGTGTTAATTCACATTAAATTACTCGTCGCAATTTAATGCACGATAAACATTGCAACTTGCCGCGTATTACTCCCAAGTTTCCCCAGCCTCGTGAAAACGTTTACGTCGATTAATCGTACCGTGAATCGATCAATCGTACAGCACCCCGCCTTTTTCCGATAATTGACAGCAATTTGCAGCAGGAGCACGTGAAGAATAATACTATATTTTCGTTTCAGGCTCGAGAAATGAGCGTAAATCGACGCGGGGAAGAGGGTCGAGGGGGAAAATGGACGATGAAGGTGGAAGAACGGTTTATCGATAGCATCTGCTTCTCTTCGCCGTTTTCCCCGGCAAACAACGTTGTAAATTCGCGATACGTGGTCCACGCTGAGATGTAATTTGCAACACCGGCGGCGTCCCTTTAAGAAACGAAAACGCGGGAATCGGAGGCGTTCACGGCGGAACCCATAAAATTAATTCGCTCGTTAATTAAGAAGCTTCGAACGGGCTTGTTTCGGCTAAAACGGATCGCGTAAACTCGAAAGTAAAGGCGCAGTTAATTATACGCTTTCATAATTACTGGATTCGCGAGATTAAGGGGGAACAACACCTTGAAGTCCGGAAAAAAGTGCATTTTTTTTAAATTTTTCGTTAGATATTCATACTTCGTAGAAAAGTCATTGATATGGGATTTTAATGCGCATGTAGTGGACAGTATTTTAGAATTTTTGTGTGACAAAATATACAGTTTTAATCAAGTTATAGAGGTCGCCGTAGAGCGAGACGCGTCGACCACGATCTGATGGTTTTCCAAGTTATTCACGTCGCGTTCACATCTCAGAAAAAAGGGGAACATTTTTTTAAACTATATTAATATAGTTACAGTTAAGCTTACGGAAATTAAAAAAAAATTATTTTTACTATTTTTTTCACCCCCAAATATATTGATTTTTTCCTTAAACTGACTCGATATTTTAGAACTTTCCCCTTTAAGCTCCGCCATTTCTGCAAAAATTATTGTAATTCAATTTCCGTACGCTTAACTGTAACTATATTATTATACATTTTAAAAAAATGCTCTCCTTTTTTTCTCAGATGAACGCGACGTGAATAAAGTACGGCGACCTCTATAACTTGATTAAAACTGTATATTTTGTCACACAAAAATTCTAAAATACTGTCGACTACATGCAAATTTAAACCCCACATCAATGACTTTCCTACGAAGTATGGATATCTAACAAAAAATTTAAAAAATTGCACTTTTTTCTTATCTTCAAGGTGTTGTTTCCTCTTAAGGGGTTGCCCACCGTCAGGAGGTAGAAAAAGAATCGAATCTTTGGGAATTTATTTCAGAAAGTACATGCATATTTTTACGCAATGGCTTTTGTATTCAGATGAAGGACAGTTTAACAGGTTACTATATTATTTTTTGGTATAAAAATATTTAGTTATTGCACAGAAGTTAGAACTGATGTCCCGGAAGCTGTTTTTAGAAGCATGTTTTGCGGTGACCAACATTATTCGGAACTGGGTTATCAGAAATAAAAAAACGAAGAAGATTTAGTTAGTACAATAGTTTGTCTAGTCTTTAATCGTTCCGTTTTATGAAATATTAATCTGAGACAAAATGGCAGATGTTTAAAGTGAAATGATCGATTTTCGTAGAAAAAACACTCATTTTTCATCCATAAAATAAAAACTATGCATTGGAAAAATAAATGCTTCGATTAAAGACTAGATTTGAATGTCTAGAAGGAACCTACAAAGTTTCAAAAATATTGGTGAAGCGGTTTTTTGAGAAAAACCCATTTCGGGAAATCAGTTGTATTTTTGCAATAAATAAATATTTTTATACCAAAATATAATATAATAACCTGTAAAAATGTCCCTCATTTGAATACAAAAACCATTGCATAAAAATATGCATGTACTTTCTCAAATAAATTCCCAAAGAATTGATTCTTTCTCTACCTCCTGACGGTAGGTAACCCCTTAACGCGCGGAGCAGCACTCTCATAATTAGGGAAACTATACTTCGTAGAGGAATGGCAGGGGGAGAGAAGGCAATTCACATAGAATTATTTAGGAACGAGAGGAACTTGGAGGTGATGAAGAAAGCGAGAAGAATAAGATGGCTGTTCGGTGAGGTACCTACCTGTTTTTGTTCTCGAACTTGCTACATTGAATTTACTAATAGAGAACTTTAGGCTTTGATGGATACGGTATACTGTTCATCTGACACATAGGTACAATTGGGACTATTGTGCATGTAATATTTCCAATTTCCGTTTGGATTTGTACATCCGCGTGTAGGATATACGTCAACGCACCTCTAAATATTCCATTTCGTTGGCCCTCCGATCGGTGTATAACAACCTGCCCGTAGCAAATCATACATTGCCGTCAACATTAAATTTCCATAACCGAGCTAATAGTTAGTTTCCTATTCACCCGTAATATGTTTCACATTGCGTTAATCACCGAACGATCCAGAAAAGTGTATGCACTACAAATCGCATTGCTAATCGGTTTGAATACTGCAAATGAATAAAATATCACGACAAACCAGTGCCCTCGATGGAAAAATTGATATTTCGATTATCTAGCCTTTCCGTGGCATCTTTCATATCAATGTTCACTTGCAATTTGTCCCACAAGCTTCATATGAAGTGTGAGGGGGAAACCGGGAATGTCTATTTTTCGTGATTTCGGGATTTATAGCATATTTTGTTGGTGGCAACTAGGACTACAGAACTGTCGAATCACAAATGGTTATAAAGATCAAGTACCCCTGAAGATTGCGTTAAAAATTTGGTATACCTATCTACTGATTAAAGCAGGAAATGTCCATTCTGCTTCTGTCGTCGAGGTAAAACAAAAAATTATTTAAGAAGAAAATTATATAAGAAAATTAAATTCATTCAACCTTCTTTCTTTACTGATGGACTAAAGTATTGTTTTGTGACATTTTCCATCTTCCCCCTTACCCTACGTATGATGTACGATAGAAAGAAGTTTTTTTATCATGCTACAGCATCAATAAAAGGAAGGAATTGTCGTTGAACCAGGCTCGAAAATTGACCAGATAACTGAACAATAGGTAGAACATAACGATCCAAATTCTAGAAGGAAAACCGACTAAGGACGGAGAGTGAACATCGCTCCGTGCATTTTTCACTGATACCCGACGTATTCCCGTCGATGTTCCTTGATCCGCCATTGGATTTCTCGTGAATTCTCAACGAATCGGATCGCATGTTCGTTGATTCTCGTCCTCGTCGTCGGATCGTCCCTTTTTCCACGATTTCGATAGGAGATATAAGCTTGATTCATTGGCTAATCGAGATTAATGGGAAACGAGCTCACTGACTGCGTTATACCTGGGGAATCTACATAAACGTATGCACCGAATGTTAATTAATCTGCTCCCCCATAAGCTGTAATACAATGGCAGTTCGCGGGATTGAAACGTTGACTCAACGGATTGAGAGGAATTTAAAAAGACCGATTCTGTTTCGTGAACGGTGAAAGAGGGATTCTGACTCTCTGTTCTCTAATAATAGGTGATTAGAGAAAAGAAATCCTTAGATAATTGTAGTTGAGCGAATGAGCTTATGGCCAGTGGAATATAGAATTTCACAAGTCTTCTGATGTAAAATTGGAATCGTGACTAACTTAGGTATATTAATTCATCGCATTAACGAAGTGGTTTCAAAGCGGAAACTTGTTGCGCGAAATGAAATTTTCATCCCACGATACTATCGCGAAGTTCTTTGAACATTTATGCGCTGCTTTTGATTCTGCCCTACGTAAGGCATTGCACAAAAGCTAAGCAATAATCAAGCAATAAATTAGTTAAAAAATGCAGAGGTAAGCAAGCATAATACCACAGAGAAGTTGCCATTATAACATTCTACCTAGACGTAGATACGGGGCTAAAAGTTCCGATTTCGATAAAACATAAAAAAGACTGGAAAATAATGTAGTTATTCTCTTCGCTATTTTCTTGTTAAATTTATTATATTTTATGATTTTAAGCTTGTATTTAATATATTCTAATAGGTTTTTCATAAAAAGTAATTTATTTGTGACCAAGCGGAACTTCTTGCCCCTTTATGGGGCAAGTTGTAATGCATTGGGGTAAATTGTTACTAAGTTATAACGGTTGCCTCTATGGTCTATCACAAAATGCTACGAGGACCCTTTGGTTTCATGTCACGCGATACCAACTCATTCGCAGCTCTTATCTAACAGAAACATTGGTGTTCCGTTTTACCCCACTTTCCCCTAATTATTTTTAATTTACCTCTTAATAAACTCCCTTTGCTGAAGAAACGCGCTCTTCCAGTGATCCTTCTCAGTTATTGCATTCGTTAACCTCGAGCTGAGTTCTGTTCTCGTTTGCAGAGTCTCGCCGTGAAGCTCTTGCAGCTCTAGAAAAATCAGCGCCTGTTACTTCCCACGGACTTCGTATTCTTCCGTCGCTAGTCGTATTATTATCCAACTCGACGGTATTATACATTCTCCGTCGCGTAAATATTTATTCAACGCGTAAACTTCGACGCAAATCACGCCTCGAGAAGAAAAGTTTTGGGGATGCTTCCCGATCGAACTTCCAGCCGCGACCCTGCCCGCCGACGAGGCTTCTTTCCCTTTAAACCGCACCAAGAAAAATGCTCCCCAGTGTTCCGCGCGCGAAGATTACTCGAAAACTCGGGTTCCCTTCGAGATTGCAACTGTAACGCCTGCGGGCAACTTCGAAATTTTCGTTTCGACTTAACGGTAACTGGAAGCTGCCCGATCGAAAAGGAGATATCCTCGGTTAAGAATTTATACGACGTGCGGGAGGATTAACGTGTTTCGCGAATTCTCGGCCGAGAGAACTGCGTTTCTTCGTGCATGGAATAAACAGAACTCTTATCGATATTCCGAGTAATTCGATCGAGATAATCCGAAGACGTTTTGCGCAAGCGACTACCTACTTTGCGTTAACAAGTAAAACGGAACCCAAGGCTGCTTGGGTTGGAGAAATGTGATTTGATGGGAACTCCCTCGAGTGGACTATTATTTACCTTATCCTAACGAGGGGAAGGAGCAAGGAGATCGGGTGAATGATATTTGTTCCTGCTGAAGATCCCGGGAAATCGTATTTCTCTGTAAACTCGAGCAACAGTTCGTTGCAGTCGTTGTACATTTATACTTGTGTACGTTATGCTTCCAGGGAAATGGGAGAAATGAGTAATGCTACGAATGCAAGTGTAATGTGAGGTTTCAATTGACGAGGCTCAATTTGGAGGAGATCAAAGTGAAATACGATTCACCCTGGTCATATTAGAAATAGATCTCGTAACTCAGCACGTACATGTTACGATCGAATCCCCTATCGCAAGTTCTTGCAGTCCAATTCCTCGATTTCCCGCATTATCGATATCGTGTTCTATGATCCTAGTGTCCTCAGAGCTACCATCCCAATGTAATCGAATCTTACGACATGATCGTCGTGGTCATGTTCCGCAATCCTGATATCATTGTAAACGCACCGTTGAAGACAGATACTATTGGCATTGTCTTTTCTGTTCTGACTAGGTCACACCTGACTTCGGTTACGCTTAAATTGTTAATATCGGTTACACTAGTTTACAAAATACAAAAAAATGCGCAGCAGATTCCACTGTTTCTATCTTATGTAAAATGGCCCGCTGATTGGGAAAATAAGGTCCAAAAAAATTTCTGTGGACACGTTTTCGAGATATCGACAGGTGAACTTTTTACCTGTCTGTTAAAAAGGTAGTCTCGCTTAATACGCACATATTAATAATATACTTGAAAAAATGTACAGCATGAATTAAAATTGAAATAACACGATATAATTGAATAAGAACACAAACACCGTGAAAAAATGAAATTTTAGTGTTCTCACACAATCGTCTCTAGCTTCGGTATTTATCCATAGATTTTCTTCAGTAGCAGCTTGTCTTCTTCGTAAAAGTACGGACTCAACGTAAGAAATGAGAAACAGGGCCCATTGTTGCGATTTCGATTTTTGCCAGATGATTAAATGAATTGTCGATCACAATTTCGGTAAAAAAAATTACTTTTTCCACATATTCCCATCGATTTCACCCGAACTACTGAACCGATTTGAAAATGTTATGAGGTACATTTGTTGGCGATTCAATTATCTTTAATTTGGTATAATTTTCGACCAAATCGGACTTTCGTTGTGCAAGATATTCGCAATTAAGTGAGACTACCTTTTTATATAATCCAAATATCTCGAAAACATATCCTATAGAATTTTTTTTTAACCTTATTTTCAGAATCAGCGGTCCATTTTATCTGCTGCGCAAAATGGCTGTAAACTAGTGTTATAGGTCCCATTATTAATACAACGCAAGCTATTTCGCTAAAGTTACCCACCTAAAACGTTCCCATCGTTCTTTCCAACGCCCTACGCTTCTCGAGAGGTTCCTATGCCTGGAAACGAACTACAAAACGCATCTGGGGCGCGATTTACCTCGACTTCCCTGTTTCATGCGATTAAACTCAACTTCTCTTCTGGTCTGCAGCTGCAAGTTGATTTCGAAGGCTCGCTCTAGCTGGAAAAACTTTGTCCTCAGTTCGTCCAGATTTCCACGCAATTCCGAAACTTCTGATTCCCTTCTTCGCAATTGCTCCTCGAGATACCATTGCTGCGGGTCCATCCTCCCTGTAATTACTTTAATTAACTCACTGACGCCGACTCAGGCAACGGACTCCGGCTATTAACCCGAGGAAACGATGTTTGCCCTTTAAAAAGAAAATTTCTCCTATTTCCTTCGCCGGAAACTGAATGATATCGACGCGTTATATTCTGCTGGGAGAGACCCTCCGACTGGTTCGCGAGAAGTGGAATTTATAGATGAAAAAGCATCAAGGTCCCTTCACAATTTGAGGAGTTGGAATGATAAACGAAGTCGGTGCCAAAGAAACACAAAAAAATTATTCCTCTAATGGAAAAGGATCTAAATTCCATGCTGAACACGGTGGTAAACGCTATAAGTGCTAGAATAATTTATTTCAGTTTCTAGCACGTGGTCAGACAGAGCTGAGATCACAAATACCAACATCGAAATAGTTTGAAAAGAAAATACTGAAAATTTTCTCCTCTGGCATTTACATCCTTTACCATTTCAACTCCTCAATTAACAGTGAAAATATGATTTCTTGAAAGGGGCCATACTCGTCGTTGGACCCTGCCACTTTTAATTAATCACTTTCATTAATCCACTGATATAAAGGCATTCTCACCGCGCAACTTACGCCTTGGCGCAACGTTAAGGGGAAGCCCTATTTAGGACGCTAGGAATAAGGTGATTCTTGGGAATTTTTTTTCTGAGAAACTGTTAAGCGGATCTCTTCCAAACTTTCAGGGTATTTTAGTTCACATTCCAACAATAAAAATTAATTTTTTCGTTACAAAGTGTTCGGCAGAAATGGAGATATATGAACATGTTCGTTAGGACTCGCGCGCCGGAGTTGCAAATTTGCGATTGTAATGGTGACCCCAATTCTTCCCTGAAATAATAAAACCAAGGATTTTCTTATTTCTAGTACAATTACATTGTCGATGAACCTAACAAACGGGAAAAAAGTTCAAAGTTGGCAAATTGATGGGACTTGAAAGAAAAAGTTACGATTCTGCTCAAAGACATTTCGTACTATTTATGAAAAAAGACTTGTTCAATTCATTTTTTTATCAAAGTTATAGGTCCATCGACAATGTAATTATACTAGAAATAAGAAAAACCTTGTTTTATTTATTTCAGGGAAGAATTTGAGCCACCATTACAATCGCAAATTTGCAACTCCGGCGTGCGAGTCCTAACGAACATGTTCCTATATCTACATTTCTACCGAACACTTTGTAACGAAAAAATTAATTTTTATTGTTTGAATGTGAACTAAAATACCCTGAAAGTTTGGAAAAGATCCGCTTAACAGTTTCTTAGAAAAAAATTCCCAAGTATCACCTTATTCCTAGCGTCCTAAATAGGGCTTCGCCTTAATGACGATCGTATTTTCCAGCGAAATTTTTGGCTCGCAGATTAAAACTATGGGCATTCTTGCACGGCGACGAATTAACGCGATTAATTAGCCGTATACGCGTACGATCGTTTTCGTTTCACCCAAGTCTTGAACACGTATCACGTAGGACTCGAGTGGGCGTGTCATCGTTACCACAGATAACCAGCATAGTTAATCTAATAAACGTCTAACTCGATTATTTCCTCCGCTACCGTCCGATAATTTCAGTAATACTGTGTTACAATGAGAGGTAACCGCGGAATGTTTCAAGATATTTAACGGGAAATAGCTCAGCGGAAGGCGCTCATTCCATGCACATATACTGTTGTCATTATACAACATACCAGGCATACACGTATCCTGGCTCGGTCCCTGCGTGCAGATGGGAAGGGCAGGAATGGCAAATGTTTGACGTAATTGTTGCTGGAACGATTCGATGACTCTTGCTTTCCCAATCGAATTACCGTCACGAGCCGTAGCTTCGGTTATAAACACTGACATAAATCGTCTTGGTTTCACCTCGAAGTTGGGCAAAAGCGCCCGACCTGGCCAATCGACTAGGGTAATCGATTAGAAAGAAGCAAGCACAAGTACAATGGTCAGCTGGGCTGGAAACGGACCTTCCTTCATCTAGCATTTATAATATCACGCGCTAATTGCACGCCTTGTTTGCTTCAGCGCAAACGAGTCTCCGTTTGCTCTTCTGATGCGGAACGAATCGTGTAAGCACTAATTAATTCCCTACATTCGTTGGATGAATAATTAATAAGCAGCTGATGCTCGAAGTCTTTTCTGTCTGCCAGCAAGCAGCTTTCCAGTCGTTAATATTGCCTTAGTATTATTAGGTCGAACGGAAATTCGTTACGCAGGTCGTTATATAAATACGGTTATTTTAGAGAACCAAGACTTTCCCAGTGGCAGGGGATTAATTTTTGTTTCCTGCCGCATTACAGTTTTACGAGATAAGAACTGGAAATGCGGGGTAGCAAAAGTATATTTGAGGGAAGGAAACGTGTGCTTTGGAAAAGCAAAGGTGCGCCATGGCGTTGCTAACTTTCTGTTTAACTATTTCAGAAGTGACTTCGAGATACCTTGAAGGATTTCACAGAAATGGGATTGTCGGAGGTTGTGGGAAATAATACACCGAAGTGGGAAGTGGTCACCGATGGAGATCGCGTTCTAAATAAAATAAGCTTTATGCAATGCACGAGGGTTTCTCGCAATCAGTCGATTCCCCTTTATGGTTACGATATTTATAAAGTCCTCTTTCGTCCGCACTGATGGCAAAGTATCTAAGAAATGGTCAGTGGCTAGCAGAGCGCACGCGAACGCTCATTAAGGAATCCGATGCGAACGAGACGCTGCGCAGCCGGAAATGATCTTCCCTGTTTCACGCTAATGACTCTTCCATTCGCATTTTTCTGCGTCAAAACGACGCTGCCGTTCCCAAGCTTGTTTCGTTATGAAATATGCGGCAACGTTATGAGCAAACTGTGCCCGCAAAAAGAACAGAAACTCGATACAATGTCGAGCCGCGTAAAATGTTCATCCCTTCCGCGGATTTTGCGGTCCGTTTCGAAATATCGAGCACTCTTTCCATGCCTTTTTGTAACCACCTACGCATAATACGCAGGCGAAATTGCATTTTTGTTTACCAAAATTTAAATTCTTTCTGTTTGGGAGCATTGTGATGTTAATGACTATTGTATTTTCTGGCGAAAAATTTGGCCCGTAAATTAAAACCGGACATTCTTGAACGGCGAAGAATTAATGTTTATCGTTGGGAACGCACAAAATGTTGGTGCGTACACAGGGCAAGCCACCATCACCTCGAATAACGTTTCAGAAAATAATGATAAAATGGTAAAATATCGTTGCAATTTTACGTGGAATCTTATAGAATTATCGACTCTTCTGTGTAAGAAGGATTATTTAAGTCTCCTCTGTATATACTATTTTAGAAAAGTTACATTTCTCTGGATTTGTACAGGGTATTAACGAAAATATGCTTGATATATGAGCTAATATCCTTATTCAGGAAAAAAAACAATTAACCAGCAACACCGAAATAAGCATTAGGGTGGTACAAAAAAATCAAAATTGCGTGTTTTCTATTAGTGAAAAAAACTTGCCTTTAATGATTCAGATTAAGCCCGCGGAAACTAGATTCTGAACAAAAAAATGAGGTACCGCAAGAATCTTGAGGTATTAAATAATTTTGTGTTTCTTTAAAAATGTTTTTAAAGTTTACACGTTCACTGTCCAGACCTCTAGCGTATCAACTCGTCTCTCATGTGTCCAACGAAGCAAGAGAACGCTTCGTTTAAAAATTTGCGTTTATATTTGTCTATACAATACATTTTTTTTACTGTCACTCCTTCATCGTAGGAGCTTTCTTCAATTGTTGGATAGCAGTCTAGTTGGAAGATAGGCTACACGGCTAAGAAATCTAAGGAGTAAGTTTCTTTTAAAAAGAAGTGTTATCGCATGATAAATTAAAATTCATAAGATCAAGAAGAATAATATTTTTTAACTGTCTTGCGACACTTCTAAACATTTACTGACGCAGTTCAGAGTTTGACAGTTAAATACGATGATAAAAAGAAACTTTCGCGAACTATTAGAAGTCATGAATAATAAAAAAATTCTGCCCCTATATTTCATTCCACCCTAATAAGCACCTCTCTTCAGACGACGCGCGCGACTTTAAGGCGGTTGAGGGTGTATAAGCGTTTCTGGTCTGTGCTTTAAGAGTTAACTGTTAACTGTTATCAGATGTATATTAGGGCGGAACGATACTATATAGGCGACAATTTAAATATGAATTTTCAGTTGGCCTGGGTGGGGGGTAGTTGTCTTTTGATTTTTGACTAATTGTGTTTGGTTAAAAATGTAAAAAATAATTATTTCTTTTACAAATAATTATTAAAATTGCTTATCTTGTACATTTTTAAGAGAAAAGGAATCTGCAGACATGAATATATTTCTAAAAAAAAATTACAGTTGTGTTTGGTTAATCAAAAGATAATTATCCCGCACCCTGGCCACCTGAAAATTCAGATTTAAATTTTCGCCTATATTGTATCGCTCCGCCCTAATGTACGTGTACACGAACGGCTTTTATTTAATTACTGTATTCGCATTCGAATACGAAATAAAATTGATATAATAATAATCATTTTGTTGCGTACAATTGATCCAGAAAATTTGTCCTACATTTTTTATTATCCCCCTGTATTTATCGATATACCGTAATAACGACAGAAGCAAGTAGCTTATCGCCTCTCACTGCAATAACACGGATTCTTTTGTAAAGAAATATTAGCCCAATTATCCTCGTCGTTTCTCCAAGGAAACCTATCTACTCGCCCAATTCACGCGCATAAATGGATACAGCTGACGTCGCAATAAGAGATAGTAAAGTAGTCGCGGGACGTCCCACGAATGTACTGATCTCGAATCGAGATTATTGCACAGGAGAAATTTATGTACACAGGCAAGCATCTGCCGATGCAGAAGAAGCAGCGTGTGCGTACGTAAAGCTTTTATTAAGGGCAAGAAAACGGCTGGTTTTCAATTTTCCAACGTTCTCGCATTTACTGCAAGTTTCCTCAGTATCGCGCGCGGAATAGCCTGAAAACAGGGCTTTAATGAAACACAGAGCAGCAGTCGATTCTGCAACGGTGAATAAAAAGTGTTAAACTCGTGTAAGAAGACCCCCTGAAGCGAGCAGAACTCTGGTAGAACTTTTAATTGCTTCTAAATGTCTTAATAAATATTTCTGAGCGTGTAATTTAAAAGACGTTATTACGAGCACTTCTCCATTCTGTTTTGAAGATATAGAGGAAGTATAAAATACCAAAATGGCACCAAAAGAGCTTTTAATACACCAGCAACTTCATTTATTTATACTTGACAGGGAAGCTACTGGAAACTAAAGGGGTGCTTTAAAATCCGCGAAACTCGGAAAGTTATTCTCGTCCCACTGCTTCGTTCCTAACCCTCTCAGTTCCACCCCTTAATACACCATTATGTCGAGTGAATTTCCTTTTAATTTCAAGTTGCATAACAAAAATTCTCAGAAATTCTATTCGCGCCATTGGTGCATCGCGAAGGGAGGGCCGAGGGATGCATTTGAATAATGCCTTTGTGTCGGCGCCAGTAAGCTTTGCTCAAAGGGAGAACTATTTCGTTACGACGTGCCAGGCGGGATTCTTTGCTTCGCTTCAATTTAATAGTCCATCTTTGACGCAGAGAAAGTGCCTCGCCGACTGGTCTCCCCTGACAGTTCTCACCACTTCCCTTTATTTAAACGTTTGTCTCAATTTTTGTATCTTCTGGGCAAGGAGATTGGGTCAATTCAACGCAGCAACTTTTCTAACCACACATCCCTTTCGATACTTGCATTTGAAAGGCACTTAGAGAACTCTAAAACTGTTTCGAATTCAATTAAGTGCTTCGTAGATGTCATAATTACAAATGCATACACTTCGTAATGGAAAAGACTGAAAGACTTCCCATGATCTTCACTTTCTGTTTCCGTCGCTTCACTCCAACCTGCTCCACTTTGCGATTTCTTTATTTATATAATTTTCCACCCATTTTCAGCCATTCGCTCGGTTCCACGTTTTTCCTCCCTTGGGAGAGCTGCAATTGTTTTCTTTTTTGTTTCGTATCTGCGGTCGTTCTTCTGATATTTTTATTAGTATAGATCCACCGAGGATATTGGATCAAGAATTCAACGCTGTTTGCCCCCGTTTCGGAGCACGTTGCCACAGTTCGCTAATTTAAATAATTGAACAGCCAGAATTTCATTTTTGTCCCTAACGAAAATAGCTTCACCTTATTTCATTCGTTTGTAATCGGTGGCGAATAATGCGGCGCCGTTCGCGCAAAAAAAATATCGACGTATTGATTGGTCCTTTTTGATACCAGCAAGAGCAATTAATTGGTGTCAAAGAGAGGGCTCTTTTTCGCGCTCGTGGTCGGCAATGCTCATCTGGACGTGGATCGATAGAACGCTTCTCACCAATCGCGGGACTCGGCAATTACTGTCGTACGCTTAATGAAAATTACCGACGGGGGCCAATTATTGCGGACGAGACACTCTGAATCGTTTACATGGCGAATGCTCGGCACGATCGCGGCTCGTAATCGCGATCCTGTCCGTCGATATATTTTGACCATCCCAGGCGGCAATTTACTCAGCTCCCAACGATTCCTTCATTAGCATTGAGTAACGAGGGATGAATGTTTCGGGACAGGTGATGTAAATGTTCCCATTTAGGTTATCGATCAGTCGCTGCCATTCCGCTCGGCAGACTTGAACTTAAGTAAGACTTTCTTCTGATTTCATCTCGCGAGGAAATTGCAGTTGCTACATTTCATCCAGGACAATCTCCCAAGAAAGTTTCTTTCCAGTAGACGTTACAAATCAAAGATGAAAAGTTTATATTGTAGTAATGGACTGTATTGTAACGTTGAATTGAATGATAAAATCGAGTCAGTATCGCGGTTTTGTGGCTTATAAAAGAAATCTATAGCTCGGTGAAACCTCGTATAGGGGAAGGAATTGGGGTCTAAGCCATTGAGCTCGAAGGAAATCGCGAGACGCGGAATAATACGAGTTTCAGAGATATAAAGCCAGTAAAATTAGTTTTACGGGCAACCATGGTCGCTTTTATCGCGCAGTTTCAATTTTTATTTTTCATTTTACTGCCACTGTTCACACTTAATTTCGTAATTACGAATCTTCGTAAATTACAGGGAGCAAAGGTCTCGTATTCAATTCGTATGCTTCCCAGTATTCCGCTCCTTCAAATCTTTATATGCTTCCCTACCCTTTCATCGGCGCCCTTGTGTCTAGCTGCCTGTAAACAATCGTTCCTCCCTGCATCTGACTGAAATTCGATAAAGACGGTGCCTCGAACTCCATTCGAGGCTTCTTGATTAGAACGGTTCATTGCGTAAGTTCTGTTCGTCTTTGACCAATTACCTTACATTTACATAGCGCGGGGTAATTGTTTGAAGTTTGATACCCCGCTGACGTACGGCATTGTACAAATTACATCCGATACCTTGAGATCTACTTCGCCAATTGCTACGCGCTTATTCAACTCCAGAACTTCAGGTTCGATTACAGTAATTCCTACTAAAATCCTCGTTCTACACTTGAAATGTTCATGTTCGGAATTTGATGCAATTATCACTGGAAGTTATCCTTGCCATTTATCAAGTCTCGTGCATTTTATTTTGCCACGTCCGTTAGCGACGAGGAGTGTAAAGGAAATGATTATTGATAGTCTCTTACACCACGCTCTATTTAATACGCGAAAAGGCGATGCAATGTGTAATTTCTGAATATAGTCAACCGATGAAAACTTGTATGCAATACGGCGCGTGACGTAGCCTCTACAGGCGGTTCCAGGTGAGTGAGAGCGGGCGTTTTTTTTTCCTTTCCTCTCAGTGGGGGTGGGAGTAATCCACACCCTGAGGGCCGTCCCTCTGGACTATGAGCCCAGTTACCGGCCAAGTGGTATGAGCGGTATTGCCGATTGTCGTGTAAATTGAGCACAAAGTCAGTGGATACTGCGGAAAATTTGCAAAAAACCGCAAGGCGTGGTTACAGGTAGCAGTAGATATCTGTATAAAAACATAATTAAGGGACGGCACAGGACAACACAAGGCGGAAAACACACGAAAAGAGAAGAAATATCAATGACACGCGGGAGAGCGTTTAGTGAGGCTACAAAGGGAATCAGAGAGATGAACGCTAAGAGGCTTACGCTATTATGAAATTTATAGAAACACAGAACGAACAAGGTCGGGCTACCAGGAAAGGGGAAAAGGGATTTTAACCCTATAAGGTATTTTTTAATATCGAAAGGAGCAGTGCGGCGGACCAGCGGATTGATGTGGCCAGAGACATCTCAGGTGAGTGAGAGCGCGCGTCACCTCTGGAGGACTATTTATACAGCCCCTGCAAAGGGCGGCGTCCCTCTAGCGACGCCCAAAATGCGTGGGACATTTTGGCGCGAAAACGCTTCCGCGCGCTGGGAAAGACCCTGACCTGGGCGAGTCTAGCCGCCAGATGCGTACGTGTCCATAGCCTGACTCACCCAGGCCCACCTGGGGAAAACCGAAGCGTACCGAAACTGCAGAAATGTCGCCTGATAAATATGGAGGCGAAGTAGCGATCAAACCGCTACAGCGATAATTGTGAGCTTGGCTTTGCATATTCCTCAAGAGGCTGTATTTCACTTTTCCATCTCCAGAATCCCAATAAAGGAGATTTTACCATACTGTAATGTTATAACAATTTTTCCTTCGCTTCAAGATCAAAAGGTGTTTACAAAATGAACCTAAGGTGGGAGGATATTTTCTGTAACGCCTGCAGCTTCTGTTATTTTGAGTTCCCTTGAGAAGTTTCTCTTTGATCATCAAATACCCGGAATTTCATTTCATCGAACACACTTTACATTCAGATTGGAGAGCTGTCGTGACTAGTTTGAGTGCCCCCTCCCCCCAGCAGTTTGCCAGCCTAAGGGTATCAACGACCGATAAAGACGGATCGCGTGGGATTATCAAGTGCAACCGTGATATTCGATGATTCGTCCGTTTTCCTAGCGTGTCCTTAACTAGATCACAACTTGTAATCCGTTCTCGACACGGGGATTCACCGGGCGGGGAAGTATTTGTGCATTGCAACGGCTTGTGCAGTCAAGCCCCGCTATTAGTAGTCTTGCTGTGGCTCCGGGGGAAAACAAGGAATACGAGATGCTTCGTAGGAAATAATAGATTGCAAGGTTACATCGGAACTGTAACTTGAAACGTTTCGTTTGTCAGTCGCCAGCTCTAAAGCGTCTGTCGACGTCTATGACTCCACAGCAGGTAGTGTCCGAAATTTAAAGTCGAAAATTTCAGCCGTTTTTTTTCAAGACACAAGAGGGTTGGGTATAGGCCAGCGTCACATTTACGTTTTGTCGAAGCTTGCAGTCGACCAAACGTCGAATAGGTATTGCATACGGGTGTCGTTCTTAATTAAATGTATCTAGATTTATAGAAGTCAATCAGTAGTGAAACGTTCGATTTGACTATGAAACTGACAGGGGGTGGACACCATGTGGTAGACACCGATTTTGATGAGCCTTGGCAGGGTGGATCTATGTCGAAAATAAGTAAATAGGTGTCTGAGTGTTTCGGCCAATAAGCCTCAATAATAGAGATTAAATTATTAAAAATTTCATAGTGGCCTTGGGGTTTTAGAGGGTAAAAATCCCACACTACCCTGGCGCCCGCGGGAGATTCCCTTCTGGAGGCGTCGGGGTGCCTTTTGAAGATGCAAGCACGTTAAAAAAAACTTTATAAATTTTTTTATAATTTTTTTTTTCAACTTGGGGAAATCTACAAAAGGCACCCCGACTCCTCCAGAGGGGAGTCCCAGGGACGCCAGGGTAGTGTAGGATTTTTAACCATTAAAACCCCACGGCCACTATGAAATTTTTAATAATTTCCATGTAAATATCTCTGTTATTAAGGCTAATTGGCAAAAACGCTCGGACACCTATTTACTTATTTTCAACATAGATCCATCGTGCCAAGGATAATCAAAATCCGGGTCTACCACACGGTGTCCAACCCCTTTTGAGTTTGAGAAAATCCCGATATTATAATTTCTTTCGCAATTATTTGAGGAATATTACCTATGAAAGAATATTTAAACTACAAGACTATTGTGAAATGTTTTCCGATAATATTGATTCAGACATTTACTGCAATCCACTAGAGGGATATTTCATAACGGCAGGCGATAATTCAAATATTTATTTTCCCTTATTTTACAAGCTACTGAGCAATTTACGATCTCGCTGTTAATTTTTCCCCGTTGCTGTAGAATCTGGAACTTATTAAAAGTTTCCCCGCAAGAAGTTATGCATACAGTCTCCCTTATTACGCTGCAGGCTATCGCGTACTTTGATAAGAATATTTCCAGTTTGCTGAGCCTACTTTTCTTGCTTGCCTTTCGGGCGTTTCCTGTTGTTCTCCTCGAGAAATCTCGCTGGCCCAACTTTCGGCAAAATTGTCCTGGAAACTTGTGACTTTCGGTCAATTATCTGTGCCTTACCGTCTCCGTCGTCTTCAGAGTGGAAAACACAAGCGTAGAAGAGAAGGGACAGTGGAGAACATAATTGTGCAAGGCGAGGGAGAAATGAACCGACGAATTAAGCTCGGGATGCGTACTGTTTCCAAAACCATTACAAGGGAAGCACAACAGGTAGGGAAAATTGTAAAGCGTAGAGAGCTTCAAGAATTGAATTCTTGATCGAAGTATAGGGAGCAGAGGAAAAGAGGAAACTACTTCAGATTTATTCTCACCGGGTAACTTACAGCTTGTGCTTAATTTATCGTGAAATTTGCTTGCTTCAACATCCTCTTCGTTTCCTTAGAGTTTGCGAATTCTTCCGCCGGCTCTTCACTTCCGTTTTCTACCACTTTGATGGAGACCCACTTGGAATCCCCGATTTTACACTCTTCTATTTGAGACGTTACGATTTCTCGCATTTCTCTGTTCTCCAATTAGAAATCCTGTACCTACCACGCGGTATGGTTTGAATTAGCACGTAGTCTGCAAGGGTTGGTCAGTTTCCCAATATCAGTGCGCAATTTATATCCGAGTCATCGAACGAGAACGATCAATCTCGTCAGTCAATTTCAGTCGAACGTCGAATAACAACCCGTGCCAGCCTGTCGAGCCGCGAGCGGCGAAGATGGAAACGTCCTTGTCATGCTCGATGCAATTATTGACGGCGATTGCCAACATCATCCAGCGCTGTTCCAGTATTCCTGATATAATTGACGCTTTTGATCCCCCTAGAGTGACGCTCCCTGTTCATAAATTCCCTGAATCGTAGTATCGTAGCTATCACCACGCCACTTCTGCTTTTCACAGCCGCGAGGGAGTTGAACCGAACTGGTTCTTAATGGTTAAATTACTACGCCACCACGAGCAATGGCTATCGCGCGAAGAAAAATCAGGATTTCAACTTTAAATAGCCGCCATTCTGTTTTGAATTAATATTTCGGAAAATTCTCACCGTCAATCGGAGGATACACTAATATACTAACGAAATCTTTTTTGTTTTTTAATTTTAGATAATCTGGTTCCGAATGGCAGTGCTCACTGCAAAACCAAATTTTTAAAAATGCTTCTTGGATGTCGGTGGTTACTTTATTATAAACTTAAATATTTTTCCACGAAAAAATTACCAAATGTTCTTTAAATGTTGCTCTTTTAAGCGCAAAAAGTTTTGTAAAAATATACGCTTCCGCTCCTTCAAAAAAAATTCACATATATTCGCCTCTTTTCGGCCGCCCGACTAGGTATAACCCCTTAAGGGGACTAGGCAGTCGGAAAATCGATTTTTTTTATTGCACTTTCCGAAAGTACTATCTTTTCTCAATAAAATGCCGCTTGATTTGTAGTAAAATTCGCAAAATTGTAGATTTGACAGCTGAAAACGTCAAGCGGCAACCTATAGCGTCGCCTTTGCTCAGAAACTTTAAGTGCGTTTTTCTCGAATATTTTTTTCTCTTCATTTTTTCCTGATTGCGAGCGAATTGAGGTTCAAATCGACTTAGAAAAAATTACAAGATGTGTAGAACATGTGTCATTTCGACGCAAACCTCTGATATGGTCCGTAAAAATCCGAGACTTTCATAAAAAAAATTAAGAAATCACCGGATTTTGGTAGCGACTACCAATTTTGTTGCAATACATGTAAACAAGTTGTTTAGAAGTAACGCAGTTAGAAGACTTCAAGTATTTAAAATACATTAAAATCGAATGTGTCCTTTTTTCTTTAACGGACCTATTTTTTCATAAAAGCAGCTCGTTGTCAGTCGCGATTTATAATCTTATTAGGATTAACGCTTCTCAGCAAAGTACCTGGGGCAACAAGCATGCCTCTTTAAATGCATATTAAATTTAATTTCACTTTCCAAGCTTTTTTCTAATTATTATTCAACGAAATATCGTACATTGCAGTCTCGTCACTTCTCGAGTATCGTTCAAGCTCGACAGATTTCGATTACTCTCTGAATATTAAAATTAAATACATTATATGACATTTAAACGAATTGTTCGAAGAAATTTATAATACAGCTAACTACTTAGTGCTTTTGCTTATGTTAGCGATATTTTATTCCGTTAGTTTCTGATACCATTATCAAACAGTGAGAAACTAATTTATGCTCTCCTATAATTTCAATTCCGTTGAATTTATATCTGTAAACAAGGATGCGCGAGGATTAATGGTTTGCTAGAAATTGTTCTAACTTTTGAAGAGATCGATTAGTCAAAATCTCTCCTGCACGGTGCAACGTAACTTTGCTCTCATCCCTTACTTGGTTATTAGTTGGAACATCTTCGTATCTCAGTTACGTTTCACTTGTCTGAATCGAATTAGTTCGAAATTAACCAACAACTCAGGCAATCAGTTACTGGAAATTCAGAGGCGAATTCTGTACCACAATTAGCCTCAGGTTGAAAGCAACCCTTAACGGAAACACGCCGAGATTATGCATAATAAAAGCGATTGAATTGTCTTCCTCTGCCTCCTGGAACGTTAAATTTTCACACGAAGTCACACGTCTTCAATTTCTACGCTAGTTAAGGCCACGGGCACATAAATGGTGGTAAGCGGTAAAGCGGTAAGCATCAAGATTAAAGAGAAATCAAATACGAATACAAATCTATACTATGTTTTATTTAGTGTCGAATTTGTATTCGTATCAACAGACGCGGTCGCGTCTGGAAGCTAATTCCCCCTTCTCCTCTACCGAGGGTTCATAGGAGGCAAACTTTTGCAAAAGATTCAACAAGACGCATCTGAATTTTTTTTAGCATTATGCAATAATTTACAAGGGCTCCAAAAAATAGTTCAATTTGAAATGACAACGTCTGCACACTGCAGAAAATGTTCTCGTAAAGAAACAACCACTACCAGCCATTATATTCTCCCCTTGACATTTAAAGAATTGTGTTTAAAGTCAAAGAAAGGTATACCTTTACAAGATTATGTTAATATTGCTTTACCGATTCGTTGGAAATCGAGTTCGCAAAAACTGTGCAAACAATGTTCTGAGCAAATATTTACTAAAATTCTCACGCAAAGATTGTGAAATCAACTTTGCTAATTCCAATTGTACTCTCGTTCTCCGTTCGAACACTGATTCCTCTGTCACTTTTTATACTTGACATTCCTTTATTGGCCACAAATCAATTCAGTGCTCAGATTTTCAGCTTTGGTTTTAAGGAATTAGCATGTTTATGGGGGGGATTGCAAGTTACAGAAATTCTTATATCCGACTAGAGTATTTGACAATCGCAGCTATCGGCTCGGTTCTCACCGATTACCAGGTCTCACCGCGAGGAGGTTGCTGCGTTTTGAGACCCGTAGGGAGATAGATGGAATCAAAGTTCCATCGATCTCCCTGTACATTAAGGGGGGAGCCTGGTGTAACTAAATGAAAGTCGAGGCATTTTTCGGGAATTTTTTTTAAAGAAAGTATTTGATAGATCTTTCTGAAACTTTCAGGATATTGTATTAACAGGTTAAGGTATATAACAAAAAAAAATTATTAAAAAAGAGCGGCAAATAACAAAGTTATGCCCAGTCCGTTGGCGACGCAATTATTGCACTGCGGGCAACGTAGCGTCTTTTGGTTTCATTTGAAACCAAAAATCGAACAATTTTCTTTTAGTTTATGAGTGTACGCACAGAATGAAGTAATTTGAAACTTAAAAGATGCAAAATGAACAAATGGCGGCCTCTTGAATAAAAAGTTCACTGTTTCCAACGAAATTTTGCCTTAAATGTCTAAAAAAAAGTTATTTATTTAAACAATATCATTATACCAATAACTTAGCTCTGTGAAGAAAATGTTCACAAATATCCGTGCACAAGGCCAAGTCGATTGGTTGAATATTTTTGGAGTAATATTGCCCGCAAAGTGTGAAACTGTCGTTTCGAGAAAAACGCAAGTAAAGTTTTGTGGTAGCCTGGCGCTCCGTAGCAAAACCGGCTATATCCGCTTTAATTTTTCGAATTTCGTTTTGCGGCTTTGGGAACATATTGTCGTGATGTTCAACTATTGATTTATGCAACAAAAAAAAAATCGATTTCTTCGATCCGCTACACCAGGCTCCCCCCTTAAGCCAACTAAACCAAAGAGATGGATGGAAACAAAGTTCCATCGGTCTCTTTGGTTTAGATGTAGAATCTAGGGAACTGCCAAGCAATCACGCGATTAAAAGAAATTCAGGAAAGAAGGAAAGACTACCGGTGAGCATGAAAGGAGTATAGGGTGGCGCAGTTCCTACCACCCTGCTCTCCGAGTCGAAAGGGGAAAGCGCTCGGCGCCTCCCAGACGATTCCTGTTGCTCCGATGCGACTCGTCAGGAGCACACACTTGACCTGACTCAAGCCGTCCAACACGGAGATTGGGTAATCGGACCGGGTGACTTACGCAGGCAGTGTACTAAAAGGTACACCCCCTACGCCCGAAACTTTTCCCTTTCGACAAGAACACCAGGGGATGAAACTGATCCACCCATACCGATTCCATGCTCAGTCGCTTGCTCCCGAAAACGGAACCAGCGGCGACCTCCACATCGGAGATGAGGAGCCAACAAAAGAGCAACAAAGTGGATGATTTAGTGACTACTTCGCAATTTTACATGGGGCCTTAAATACTTCATGCTATAATAAACTAACCTGGGCTTCCTTAGATATCTTCTTCCACTATCACTTTGCACCAACACTTTTCACTACCACTTTTCTTTTTAAATATATTGTTTCATTAACTCTCTTCCCCGCGAACGGATGAACCTGGAAACCGAAACAATCAAGTACGTTGTGTTATCAATGGTGTGGTCAGCCTGGAAGGAAAGTAAGAAAAAACTTAATTAGTTGGTGCCGATCGAGATAATTTCGACTAATAGCAGAGCACGCACGAGCGTGCAAAACCATCGTAGAGATACACGAAGAAGAGCATGGAATGACGACACATCGACGAGACGCGCGATAGAGTGACAAAAGTCATAAAAAGCCATCGAAGAAATTCATGAAAAGAAATAAATCATGAAAACCCATCGAAGTAATCCATGAAATAGAATAAATCATGTAAACCCATCGTAAAGATACGTACATCAAAGAGAGCAGGGGAAGGAAGCACATCAGTGATATGCGTGCCAGGGAAGAAGTCTTGCAAAATCATCGAAGAGATCCATGAAAAGAAATAAATCACGCCAAACCATCGAAGAAATGCATGAAGTAGAATAAATCATGCAAAACCATCGTTGAGATACATGAAGGAAAGCAGGGAATGTAGACTGTAGTAACAGAAATCATGAAAACCCATCGAAGAAATGCATGAAATAAAATAAATCATGTAAATCCATCGAAGAAATGCATGAAATAGGACAGATCATGCAAACCCATCGAAGAAATACACGAAATAGAACGACTCGTTCAAAAATCCTGGAAGGAATGCATGAAATCGGACAGATGATGGAAATCAATCGAAGAAAGTAATTAGATAGAGAGGGAAATCTGTTTTGACTTTGGCAGAATAATAAAATTTTAAATGGCTTAACGAACCCCAAAATTTCATCGGCACCAACCGAATAAGGTAACCCAGGCCAGGGGGGCGAGGGGCCGCAGGAAGAACCAAGGTTGAAACCCTGACCAGGTCTCCAGCATGTCCAGCAAGTCCAGTAGGTCCCAATGGTCCAGGGGGCTCGGGAGCTCCGGGGGTGGAGGAAGGACCAGGTCCCCAGCCAGTCCAGCAAGTCCAGTAGGTCCCAATGGTCTAGGGGGCTCCGGGGGTGGAGGAAGGACCAGGTCCCCAGCCAGTCCAGGAAGTCCAGGAAGTCGAGAAGGTCCAGGTGGCTCGGCAGCTCCAGGGTCCCCCGAGGTCCTCCAGGCTTGGAGGACCGACGCGCGACTGAGTACATGGAGCTCTGTGAGCTCCTTATCTAGCCTTTGAGAAACGATGTCCCCCGATCAAAACAAGGTCGACGGTTAATTACAATTGCGAAATCCACCGAATTCTTTGGCAAAAATGGATTTTCTGCTAAAATATCCATTCCAGTGGCTATTGCAATGACAAATAATGTTAACAACATTTACACTAACCGCCCAGTATAATTTATTATTGATTATGATCGATACAACTCGAGATATCGAGCAATTAGTAACATTTGCTCTTGGATTTGCAAATGATTTTCTACGCCGAATGATTTCTCTTTTATTCTCATTGTCAGTGTTCAATCGTTCGATACATTAATGTTAATGCTTATACATATTACATAGTATTATATATAATGTATAAACCCCCCCCCCCCATAAACATGACTCATGTATGAAAGAAGCTAATTCCCTTTAATTCACGAAAAAAGTTCTCACGCAAAGATTGTGAAATCATCTTTGCTAATTCCAATCTTTGCTAATTCCAATTGTACCTTTAATTCACGAAAAACATTAAAAACATTCTCACGCAAAGATTGTGAAATCAACTTTGCTAATTCCAATTGTACTCTCGTTCTCCGTTCGAACACTGATTCCTCTGTCACTTTTTATACTTGACATTCCTTTATTGGCCACAAATCAATTCAGTGCTCAGATTTTCAGCTTCGGTTTTAAGGAAACTTTAACGTTATCTTACAGGGGCATTTGAACTTTATAATCCTTTGTAATTCAACAGTTTTGTAGTCCCAGTTGCCACCGAAAAATATGCTATAAAACCCAAAATCACGAAAAATGAACATTCCTCGTTTTTTCTCTGTACCCTTCATTTGATGATCGAAATTTGCTCGAAGATTGCTCTACGTATCGCGAGATACTCGCTCGACATCCTCGGAATATTAACCTTCTATTACCTGCTAGCGTTTTCCCTGGGTCATGAGCATGTGTCGTCTAAATATCTTCGTACGTACTACCCCCGAGCAGAGGAAGGGGGATCGCGAATCTGGGCGTAACGGGCAACTTACGTCCGCACGATTTACGGAAATGGGAAGTAAAGGCTGCAACTCTTTCGTGCTTTCCAATCTGGTGACGTCAAATATTAATGAAGCAGCAGCAATTCGGTCACGTTCGATTTACGACCGCTCACGTCTGCCCTACGACCTGGCCCTGCCTCTGACATTTCCTTTGGCACGCTCGATGGGGGAAATATCCACGGTTTTAGCAAATCTAGTTTCTTCACAGGTCGAGGAGAATTATTTTTCATCCTGCCGAAGGTTCGTTCGAGGCGTTAGTGATACGAACATTCCTGAACGGAAAAGATGCTGGGAGTCGTATTTCCTGCTCAGAGAACATGAAATAACGTCACGGTTTTATATCTTTGAGATCAGATATTGGAGACTTCGCGTCCTTTGCGATTTAGGTTCTTACAGATGATTGTTCCGAGTACCTAGTGTTCCTTTTCGAAAATTCTTCCTCGGCAATTTCTCGAGAAATTTTATAATTGCTTCTTTATTATTTCTCGAGAAACACTGATTTTCTCGACAAACTTAACTCTAGGAAATCGCGAACGTATAAACACATCTACAATTTATAATAAATTTTACTAGTAACATTAGAACCTATATGAATTACAATAGAAAATCTCAGTCGAGAAGATTCGACATTATTGTTAAATTCTTATTTAACAATTTAGAAAAATTGTATACCTACTGAATTAAGTAATGAGCTTCTTGTGGCTAGGAAAGAAAAAAAATCGAAAAGAAGAGACACAACTATTGTATCCCTTGTAAAATGTTTGCATGGGTAATCCGGAATCTCTTCAAAATGATTCAAAAGATGCGTTTCTTCGTTTAATATCCAAGACAGATATGTATAAAACGGCAAAACAGATTCTAAGTAGCTAGACTTTTCGGAAAATATAACAGTGACTATGATTCTCCTGAAAATAGTGAAAAACTTACGGATCCTCAAATTGAAGAATTACCATTAAGAAAACAATTAGAGTTAGCATTCCCAGAGAGCCACCAAGAAAAAAATAAATTGATCAAGCCAACATCCACTCAAAACGAAAGAAATTTTTTTACAGCTACTGATTTTATCGCAAAAAAAAGAAATAAATTAAAAAACTATTTTAAAACAAAAAAGTAATGTTTCACTTTGCACAAGTTTCGAATTAAATAAAAATCAATGACATTTAATATCTGTTTTTTCATTTATACAAGTTTTGTGCAAATTGGTCAGGAATGAACAATTAGTTAATATTTTCTTGTGTTTTTGATAAATATTATCAACATTATCCAAAATATACATTTCGTAATATTTTCTTCAATTTCTCGTGAATTCTCGAGAATTCTCGAGAAGTATGATCTGATTTCTGATTTCTCGTGAAAGAACAAATATCGAGAAATCAGGAACAACAGTTCGCAACTCCCTCGATAGTTGAAGAGTCTTTGTAGAAATCACTGTAAGTACCAAAATTAAAAAAAAGTCCTTTTATGGGAAAATGTTCCACATGGCAATGGTAATACTACAGCATACAATTTAATTATTAGCACTTGCAGTGTTTTCTACAAGGACTCTTCAATTATTGTATCTCTTTGCGTGTACATTTGTTTTGTCGACTTTGTTTTTGATATATCAATGCATCCTTAGATGTTTTTTTTTAAATTTGTTACAATATTAGTAAAACGTCATAGCTTGTTTCCAAAAAGACATAAAGTACACATGGATATCCCAAACAGTATCAACTGTTGGATCAGATATTGATTTATGGCGGGGACTGTAAGGTTTGATTTATTAGTCGACTGTATTGTATGCGTGGGTTAAAGACAGATACTCGTGGCTGTCATTAATTCAAGTATTTATTCGCGTGTTGTCGTACGTGGACGACTAACGAGGAATTATTACAAATAGAAGATTCACTGAAAAATTGGCAGGCTTTCCTGTAGCACAGCGTACACATATGCAGGATGACTAGACTTTTCAGATATTATCGGTCGTGTAGGTGGACATGTTTTCGCAGTGAACACGGTGATAGGTACCGATGACACGGGAGAAATACGCGTGTCGTCGCCCCCTGTTGTAATTTATAGCATAGCTACAATTTCGACCGTTATATTTTTACGAAAACGCACCACGCAGCTACGAGTTGCAAAAAGCCCAGGGGTTTTTCGAAGACTTGATTAATCGTTTGGAAGTCAGCGAAATTGAAATTTTGTTGGAGATTACCTGGAACTCGTATTATTTAAACCGTGTGATCGAAAAGTGTTATAAAAATCGATGAAGATTCTACCCAGTACTTACTTACTGTTACACGCCGATTTTTATGAGGTTCAACGTACTGTGCCCGGATGGAAAGAAGTCGGTTGAAATGTCACAGGGGCAAGAGGGGTTCTTCGCTCGCATTGGCTCCCGCCGCCCGTGTCCCGTTTGCTTACTTTGTATTCGTCGACGTTGCCGCGCCGGCCAATAGGGATATACTATTCGGACCCTAGAGTTTCTCGACCGACTTCTTCCCATCCGGGCACAGTGGATTATAGTACTCGAAAAAATGTTTCACACCTATTTTCTTTGATCGGCGATCATCCATATCTAGGGGGTGAAATCAGCGATCAAAGTTGAGAAGTGAAAAGCACGTTTGCACCGATATCCCGGGAAATATGCACCACAGGGAACAATTTTTAGACGAAAATGATGTATTTTCTGTATAACAAATTCATCCGCGTAATCGGATTCGTAATACCTCAATTTGTTTAAAGAATATATTAAAAAGTAGTCATTTTTCACTCTCTTATAGATTGTTGGGAACTGTCCTTTATTAGCAACGTAGCGTAAACATTTAATAAAGTACACTGCTAGCAGAATCAGGAAATTTTAAACAGCACTTCGCTGTATTATTTCTCCGCCTGATTAACGACGACCGTCAAGTTACGTGTAGCACGTCCTACATCTACTATCATTTATCTCGTGTCGTAAAAAAGCTGTGGCGTTGCGAAGTGCGATCACGCGTGAAAAGATGACACGTCCGCCACACAATGGACCAGAGCTGTGATGAGGAAATATGTCGGTGAGTTTTTCTAAGGATACATTTCCACTGCTGAAAGCTGTGTGCTCATAAATGTGAACTCTTTTCCGGGAAAAGTTCAGCGGACTTTAAAATACTGCGAAATTCTTAAAGTTCTGCGTGCGCATTTCGAACGTCAAGCATCGAATTTTCTAAAAATTGTGATGGTTACTTCATCCATCGGACGAACCCTTGCACGCGCACATCGCGAAATGTGCAAGAACGAGGTAGGTAATTCGTCTAGCCGAGAAGGCTGAAGCTTGTATGAACAGCGGTTGATGAAGAAGACCTTGACAAATGCAACAGGTACCTACGTGTGTCGAGAAGCCGCGGAACTTCTGAATGGTCAGCAGGGTTGAAAGTTCATGAAAGGCCTTGTTTGCCAAAGTTGGAGTAGTTTGAGTGGTCATTCAGCGTACAGGAACGCGTATCGCTTTAACAATAAACGTTGCGTATTTGCGAACTGTCTAACCGAAACGTTTCCATTTCTTACTAATTTTCTGATCAACAAAATAAATATACCGATGCTATATAAAAATGATTCACTCGCACGAAATATTTGCACAGCTTTTTAACCGAATAAATTTTAAACGCTGACAAAAGTTGACTCCGCAATACAGAAAAATATATGTTTAAAATTGAGGGGCCCAGTGGAAAACAGGCGCATGCCACATATGCATAAATTTGCGTTTTTTTTGTACCATAATTAGTTCCTGCATTGTAGCGTAATTCTACCATCTCCTAATAGTACAATAGCATGTACGGTTCTCCGAGCAAAAGCAGATTAAATTTTCTTCGCGCTGTGAAGAAACAAGTGCGTAGTGGAAGGGCCCATGCCACACAGATCTTACATTGTTTTCAAAATGGATATAACCGATATAGAGAGTTTAATTATTTATACTATTATTACCTAGTTATTTACTAAATACACAATACATATTTAGTAATATAATTGTCCAATTTATTAAAAAATATTCAAATTATACAGGAGCTTATAGCCGATGACTTATTCGAAGTAAAATGTGCTAAAAACTGACCTAATAAAAGTAATTCTTCAGCAAAAATTTGATAATAGCTGTCATTAACATCTAGTTCAAGTGCCGCTTAAAACAATTACAATATCGTACAGCATTTCTTACGAAAATAGTGTTCCTTCTACTTGCTTTCCTCTAACATCAGAATACGGTGGCACGTGCTTGTTTTCCACCGGGCCCCTTAATTTTGAAGAAGCTTCTGATGCCGTGGCAACCCTTTATAGACTCCGCTAACCTCCAAGCAATATTTGTTTTATTCCAGTATCATCTTCACCAGAAAACTGTGTGCTGAGTCCACAAGTAGTGCCGATAGAACAGACAGCGGTACAGTCGTAAAATAACAAGCGACAGAATTGTTAGACCATCGGGAAGGCGTCTGCTGAGAGGGAACATAGGCGACTGGTGACAAACGCTTACGGTGGGCGGTGCTCGGTTATTTACACCTACTTTGAGCCATATTTTCCTGATAGGGTGTCCTCCGTGAGCGGAATAGAGGCACGCGAGGCAACTTTTATCTTTGCATTGGTTTCCGTGCACGCTGCAAGCACACGTGAGTGTCGCCAACAGGCCCCGGCAACCGTAGAAAGCTTCTGCGTGCCGGGAATCGGTCTATGAATTGCGTAACGAGAGGATCCCCTCGGTCTACGTCAACCCTATTTCATTCTTTTAGAGTCCCCCGGCGGAGATTTTCCAACTTATGGACGGATGTAACACGATTTTTATACAGCGACGTGAAAGGACTTCGCGAGCCAACGGGCTCATGGAAGTTTTTGCGCCCTCCAGATTTTCATTCAAGCACTGAATCCGATTTGTGGCCGGCTGCTTTTGCAGTAGGGTGGGGCTTAAAAGTGAAAAAAGAATTAAATATTTTTAATAGGTCTTACCACCCTGATCTGTCCCTTTAGATATACAAACATTATATAAAAGCTTTGGACAATACATTGTTATATTTAGGGATAGCTGAAGCGAGTCAAAGATTATAGAAATGATAAAAACTCAACATATAATGGTCGTATTTTAATTTATACATTTACATTTATGTTTGCTAATTCGTTAAATTTATTGTTCACAGTGGCTCAGATATCAGACAGTGTCTACCTCAGATGGGGCACAGCGATACCTTTTCTTAGTTTCTATTTTTCTTAATGAACAAATGAATGCATTTGAAAAATTTTCTAGCGTTCCATGTCCTTCCATATAATTATCAAGTACATTTTAAATTTCACCATCATTGAGCTACCCCTAAATATAGATCAATTGTGCTCATATTCTGCGCGTTTTTTTTTTATAAAAAGGAAGAAATTGAGATGGTAAGAAGATCATAATTTCACAGTTGACAAAATAAGCTCCACCCTAACTCGCAATGACCAGAACCTATTTCGTGATTCTCGATCCTTTTCCTATGTTCGCAGTTATTTAGTTCCGTCCTCAAGGTAGTTGCAGCTACTAGATCATATTATTTTATACAGTAACTGCGAGCTTACTCCTTCGACTTTCCTTCGATTGTATAAAATAAAGATCAAAGTGACGTGATCTTTGTAGGCCACAAAGTCGATCCCTATTTCATCTTCCAAGTCTACTTGCAGGTTTTAAATAATCCATAATACCGGCAGATATTTTAAATAATCCATAATAGATCCGCGGTCTTGCAACAAGATAACGCATTCATTCCTCGAAACAGAATATCTTTCAGAATAACTTTATACTTCGGCATCCGACTATTCACGCGATCTCCGCGTTCTATTCCCGGCTGGATTGTACTCGCAGCCGCCTGCCTGTCCATTCTGGCGAGCGGGCATAAAAGCTGTGAAAAGACCGCGAAGGGCTCGAAGAAACAATACTTGCGCGTTTCATTGCCGAAAATAATCCGCCCGCTCTTGCATCGCGAATAATAATGAAGCGTCTTCGCCTGCACTCGAGAGGGAATATTTTCGTTTTCTTCCCTTTTCTTTCACCTTCCCTTTTGGTAAGCTAGAAGTGCACAGTGACGTCAATGGTATCCGGGTCAATTGTACACGTACATTGGGCCCGAAACACACGGAATAATTACGACGTCGCTTCGAGTGTCGGCTCGTCTCCGTGGGATTCGTCCCGCAGGGCTTGAGTCCAGTGATTAGGAAGACAGATTTGATAAATCAGACGATATTGTATCGTCACGCGGGTATTGCGCCCACGGGGCGACAGTAGAGGATTCCGTCAGAATATGGGCGCCTTTGAGCGTTTAACTTCGATGTTCATTACAGTGGCGTATATTCTACGATGAAAGTTGATAAAAACTCCCTCGATGAAGCTGCAAGCTAGAGTATACGTGGGTATAAATTGAACGTAAATTGTGATCGGGCAACGCTGAAAATATAAGGTAATAAAAGGATACCTTGCACATACTTGCATTGGTGGTTTTTCCGAGAGTCGTTAGTAGGCATTGTATTCCGAAAGCGTATTCCAAATATTCTATGTAGCATTGGAATTAATTTGCAATAATCAATATCGTTATTGTACACTATTTCTCTGTATGGAGATGTGTGTGAAAGAGCAGGTGCCCATGGCAAAATTGTTATAACATTCTGGCTTGTGCGGGGAACTAATTAAATGGGAATTCATATTTCGTTCGTTCAATCAAATTCACGGATATGTTTCGCCAAAACTAGGTAATTGTATTCTCCTGTACTAAAAAAATAGGCACCGCGTTTAATGAAGCAATTAAAACTAGCACGGAAATAGAATTAAAATTAAAAGGGTAGAGCGACAATTTGTTTACTGCGAATCCGATATCATTAAATTAAAATATTGCTACAAAAGAATTCGGAGGGGGAATAATTTTTCCCTCATATTTGCTTTCATCCGATAACTCCAAGTATCCTACGGCATTAATCATCGAATTGCAGGAATGTCAATACGAGATGTAACGAATATGAAATGTCTAATATTTTACATGCAAGCATCGGCAACATTTCGCGGAACTGTTGTCGCGCTTCGTTAATTATAATCAGTAACGAAACACCTGTTACGTAAACATGTATAAATATCAATAATACGTTGTGATATACGAAAATGGAATAAAAAAAGAGTCACCAGTCGAAAGTTTCTAAAGCTCTCTTTCCTCTGGCGTTACTACATCCCCGGTCTCAGTTTTCCTTAGTTTCAGCTGCTCAGAAGCACAACTTTTGTTCAGCCGACCTTAAATCCGAAATTTCTCATTGCGTATCGTTGATTCAACTTTTCGGTATATAAGGGGCTTTCATTCCTTCCAAAACGGTTAGGAATGTCACCAGAACTTCCAGCGCCGTCTCTCGGTACTTTCTTCCCCTTTTACTTCTACAACCCAAGACAAAGAGTAGATCAAACTTGGCTTCCGTTCAGCGCGTACAGATGTAGGTCAGCTCATCTCTGTACTTGGACGCTTCCACATCGATTGGCCTGTATCAACTGCCGCAGCCCGCCAGCCCTTGCTGGAACACAATTACGATATCTGCTACCGGTTGGAACACGATGTTTATCGTGCCTCTTACGACGCCCTTCGAACTACTCGCTACCCTTACCGTGGGGGTGGGACAAGCGGAGGAAAGAAGTGAAAAGGCAGAAACGATGGCAGCCACCTGACTGAGTCCGTTTAAGCGAACGACCCTCGCTACAAGTAGAAAACGAGCCACTTCTGCGTGACAAATGTTGATAACGAACAACGAGGATAGCGGTGCCTCTTCTCTAAGGACTGGCTCGATATCAGGGCAATTATCAAGAGACTTCTTGGTCCTCGTGGGCGAACGAGTTACCTCGGATTCGTATATCTCGCTGAATGTGGACTTTCCTACGTGTAGTGGCTGAACAAAGATGCCACTGTGGCAGAGTTGGGCATTAACTAAAAGAAAAATTATTTCAATAACGGATCAAATAAAGTTAATTCTTTTATTCGACGAATAAAGTTAACTTTAAAAGTTTTTAACTTTTTAACTTTCAAGTTTAACTTTTTAGCTTTCAAGTTTAACTTTTTAACTTTCAAGTTTAACTTTTTAACTTTCAAGTTTAACTTTTTTACTTTCAAGTTTAACTTGTTAACTTTCAAGTTTAACTTTTTAACTTTCAAGTTTAACTTTTTAACTTTCAAGTTTAACTTTTTTACTTTCAAGTTTAACTTGTTAACTTTCAAGTTCAACTTTTTAACTTTCAAGTTTAACTTTAACTTTAACTTTAACTTTAGCTTTAGCTTTAACTTTAGCTTTAGCTTTAACTTTAACTTTAACTTTAACTTTAACTTTAACTTTAACCCTAACTGTAACTGTAACAGCTCTAGTTTTAGCTCCAGCTCTAGCTGTAGCTCTAACTCTAGCTCCAACTCTAACTCTAACTTTAACTTTAACTTTCGACGTCGAATAAAGTTAAAGATGAAAAATTTATTCGACGCTAAGGTAGAAACGGGGTAACTTTATTCGTCGAATGAAGTTAACCCGGGTCATATTTATTCGACACATGACGAATAATTTTAGTAAAATTTCATTCGTTATTCGCGATTTTATCTAAATAAAAATTTTGTCCACCTCTGCTCTGTGGCCTAAATTTTCGATTGCCCAGATCTCCCGCATGGTTGAGGTGCAATTAATCAGTCCTGAACTTGGAGAACAAATGGACTGTGTAGTATGATAAAAATAGATGGTACAACTGTAGCATTCAAATCCGGAGACATTATTTTTACAAATGAAAAACAGATGTTATGGAAAAATAGTTTCGATGCCTATCGACTGTTTTCAATATTTCCCTTGCGATTTATAGATTCGCTGGTTGGAGGTATAACAAAGTCTGCAGGGAAACGTCACTACAGATTTGTCTTCATACGTGTCTTTCTCCCTTGACATTTGTAAGCATGCAGTTCTGCCATAAAATTTCTGCTTGTCAGTTTTAACTGCATTTTCTTCGGAATTGGTCGCGTCAATCCATCAAAATTGTTTATATTTCATCAATTTCCTTCGCTTGTAATATTTTTTACAGTAAAGGGGAAATTCGACGAAGGCTTTGTTTACTCCTATTCACGTCGAAGGAGAAGTTTCCAGGATAGGAATGATACGTGCAGTAAAAATGCGTGAAATATCTTTTCCTTGGAGCTTAGGCAACACACGTCGTACCATATAGGAAGACACAAAAGTCTCAGCGCGGTGAAATATCCGCATAAAATGCAAGCGGCCCGCAGGGAAATTAATGTTCGTCGTAGGTAGAGGTGTTTTTGCAGGATCGACAACACGTAAATAAAAGATCGCGCGTATCAGGTTTGTTGTCCTTCGGCGAGATTAATTCACGTTTGGAGAACGCGGCGCGACGATCGATTCGGGTGAACGACTGAACGAGCCATTAATGTATTTCCCCTCACGAAGGAAATTGTCCTATCGAGACCAAGCTCCAACCACTTTTGTACCACTTTTGTAACGTAAATGTGTTACCTTAGTGATACAGGAGTCGTTCCACCTAACGCTTCCACGGATTTGTTCACATGCTTCAAAGTATTAACTGTTTTTATTTTGTCAAGCATCTACTGTATTCCGAGAATCGGGATTGAGAAGAAAAGAATTGAAGCACTTAACTAAATTTAATATTCAGATTGAGAGAATAATTTTTTCAGAAAATATTTTTTAGACGTAATATGAATGCACTGGTAGATGTACCTAAAAGAGAATTATGAAAAATTTTAATTCGTTATATTTATATTAGTTCCATCTAATCAGCGGTGTACGATCATAAATCGATTTCAAAGATTGAAAGATAATTTCCTAACTATCCTCGTTACCGCCTATTCAAGTTGGTTTTGCAAGTTCCAAAATTGTTCTCCATACGTGGAAGGAATTAATCGGTCTCGGAGGGGTAAAATATCTATCGCCGTTACGTGTTAGAATTCTAGGTCGCCTGGGTGAACGCGATACATTCGTGTTTCGATTCGTTCGCGATCTCAAACGAAGCATGTTGGTTTCGGGCAAATGTTAGGACAATAATTTGCTACTGTCCAATTCGTTTCAGCACGTTGAACGTTTTTTGCTTTGCCGCGTTAAATCGTTTCAAAGCCCTTTCGAATTTCTCTAGCTGCACACGTTCAGCCGCGGAAAAACGATTCCTTATTACCTTTGTATTGTTAGAACAGTAGAATCCCAATTATACGAGCGTTGCTTAACTCTTAGTATTTAATTAGCAAGCTGATTAAAGGCAACAGTAGAAATTTAATTCATATACCATCGTAATCTTCTAGTTACCTTCGAAATTCAGAATGTCCATGCACCCTCCATTTATTATTTTCTCAATTCCACACTAAATCCATCATATCTTACGCAAGATATCAGGGATATTGGTATATTGATAAAATTGATATAAATGGTTGTATTGCACGTGAAATTAGACGCGGTTTGTCATCAGTTTGTTGGTATCAAATTTGTTTAAAACATAGAGGGCATCGAAATTTGCAATTTCTGTATACTTTCGTGACATCTCGATAATTTAGTGCGGTGATAGACGGAAGACAACACTGTGCCTAGTTTCTCGTCGCTCAGTGACACGCACCACTCACTCCGACACGATTGCTAATTAAAGTTGCACCCTCGAGAATTAGTTCTGAAATTTCATTAAAGGCTCTGGCTGCGTCTTATCGGGGAGTAAGGAATATCGTCGCGGTTTCCTGAAGAAACTATCCCTGCGTGGCCATCTTAAGGCTCAAGTCTCTATCCGCGACGCGATAAATCTCGATTTCTCCACCTACGACTTTCGTCGTTCGATCGCGTTCTGATTTATTGCGCTCTTATCGTTTGCCGTGCTCTCGCCCAGATAATTGACGCGGTAATGCGCGAGGCGAAAAGTTGTGGGATTACATCGGTGCAGCAGGAAAATGTGGTGTTCCGTTCCCTCTCACGTGTTATGTTTCCCTTTGTAAACGAATTTTAATAGCTTTTATTTAGCTTCACTGGTGAGTTCGTTAGTTTGTTAGAGTGAAATCTTGTAAGCCAATTTTGATCCACTTCCACATGTCCGATCGACTTGAAACCTTGCGCAGATACGTAGTTCCAGTGGCAATAAAATATTTTCATTAAAAAGCGTAAAATAATTTATAATAAAACATTTTTTTTCTACTATAAACGCGCTTATTAAAACCTCGCTTTTATTGTTCGTCGCACGAGGGAAATCTAATAACAGCATTTTAATAAAAGCTTCTTTTTATTTGAAATACATAGTTGATTTATATTCCTTTAATAAATTATCTCTTGTGGTAGGCAGCAAATTATTGTGGAAATATCCTTCTTAATATCTGCAGGTACACAGTTTGGTCCACAGATTTCAATGTAATTCAACCTTTGTACTTTGAAACTTGAACACTTCGGAGTGACATACTACTTTTTTGCATCTGACGCTACACCTCCGCGGAGAAAATTATAGGATTTCTTAAGAACGGAGAAATATGATAAAAGCGTCCATACGGTAAGAATAAGAAATATAACTTTGCACGCCAAGGGCTCTATGAATAAGAACTACCTTACATACTAAGGTGACACTGCGAGAAAAATACTTCTTGTTCTCCTCTCTGTACTTTCTGCAGGCTTCTTCGCACCCCCGCTCCAGGGAAGCATATTGCGTGCTGAGTTTACCAAAATATTTCACGCGACGCGCCTTAAGAGGCTTATAATTTTCTTGTACCCTTAAGAAACGTGCTGTCTCTTTTTCTACGTCTCTGCATCGTGTTTAGGGTTCAAGTGAACATCTTTTATGAGCTCGAATAACGCTACATCCCCTTCAGTGTTCACAATTCCTCGTTACTGTCAATGTTATCCCACTTAATTCAGTTCCAATAATTCAACTTCATTCCCCACCGTATAATTCTACTTCCATCAACTCGGCACCGGGTAGTTCCTTAAAAATGAAAGCTTTCCGAATCACGTATCCGTTTTCAGCTACTCATCATCAACGAAAGCCATATCTTTGCTACTAACGCGTTCCTTTCACAGGTAATAACTTCCACGCTCGCAGCACGCTTTTCGTTCGATGAATGCAGCAATACGCCGGTCGTTTGTTAGATACGCGCTTAAGATATTTTCTACTTTAGGGGGACGATGAAAAGCTATCCCCCGCAAGATGCTATCGCGCAGCACGATCCTGTGGACCACGAACAACATCGCGGTTTAATCCGCGAAACGTTCGTAAGAGCGATGCATTTCCTCATCCCGAATTTCCATTACCATAATCACGTCGGATCTTATCGCGACACCGATGCAACATCCATACCGGCTGTTATCGAAGCAGGATGGACCGGAAGCCACGTTCGGTACATTCGTTTGTAATATCACATTCGATTTCTATAGCGGTCTCGTGTTCGAGGGCGTCCATGCGCGCGTGCACAGGCTGGACATCGTGTGCGCGGATCCAATAACGACATAAATGAGATGAAACGGAAGAGTCTGTGGAGACTGCCATCAAAGGCAGTGCGTTTAACTGTACCTACTCTTGTGGGATGGAATTTTGGTTAACGACCACTGAAGTCGAGCCTGCTTCTGCACCTTCTGAAGTAGATTTGTCCTGTAATGTACAGCCGTATCAATCGCTCTGCCAATTTACTTAATCTTTGTACTTAACATGATTAGGTTGGGCTTGGGGGATCAGGTAGCTTCTATTCAAGCACATCTCTGTGGGTCCCGATTTTGTAGGCAAATTCTTTTTATACAAGGATTTTATAATACCGCTATCTGAGATTGCGGGAGGATTGGAACGTCTAACACAATTCCCTCAAATTCCAGGGACTCGACGCGAAGCGAGCAACGAGCATCGATCTATGAAATAGATAAGAACACTGCTAGATTCCGAGATGATAGGTGAATCTAAGATCTTCCAAGACACGGTGAGCTAAAGAAATATTTTCCATCAGTTTCCTTCGTTTAGAGTATTGTCTATTAAGGGGTTACTCGCAGTGAGGAGGTAGAAAAAGAACGATTCTTTGGGAATTTATTGCAGAAAGTACATGCATATTTTTATGCAACGGTTTTTGTATTCAGACGAGGGACACTTTAACAGGCTATTATATTATTTTTTGGTGTAAAAGTATTTAGCTATTGGGGAATTACTACTGATTTCCTGGGAGCACTCATTTTTCATCCATCAAATAAAAACTATGCGTTGGGAAAACAAATGCTTTGATTAAAGACTAGATTTAAATGTCTAAAAGGAACCTACAAAGTTTCAAAAAGATTGGTGAAGCGGTTTTTTTGAGAAAAACCCATTTCGGGAAATCAGTTGTATTTTTGCAATAAATAAATACTTCTACACTAAAACATAATATAATAACCTGTTAAAGTGTCCCTCATCTGAATACAAGAACCTTTGCATAAAAATGTGCATGTACACTTTCTGAAATAAATTCCCAAAGAATCGTTCTTCTACTATAGTAGCGGACAAAAAAGTTACCACTTTTTCGAACCACCCTACTTGTATTACTTTTCAATATCAACACAAAACTGCCGTATGTGCCCAATATACATATTCTGGAAGAGAATTAAAAGCTGTATAAAACCCAGTTACAGTTGAATTGATTTAGCTAACAAACAAAAACCCTGCATAACATTAAACAAGACAACACACTTTTAATGCCAACAAAAAATTACAACTTTTAAACATTAATAAAAAAAAATCTAATATTTTGTAGGGGCACCTTTTGCTTTTAGGACAATTTAAAAAGTTACTAAACGTGGTAACTTCTTTGTCGGCCCCAAAAATGTGTTACCCCGTTCAATGTCATATAACACTTTTGTTTGTCAGTTAAATAAATTCAACTTTAACTGGGTGTTGTACACCTTTAAATTCTCCATCAGAATATGCATAGTAAACATACCACAGTCCCAAATGTGTGCTAAAAAATAACAAAAATAGAACAAATAAAAAAGTGGCAACTTTTTTGTCCCTAGTGTACCTCCAGACTGCGAGCAACCATTTAAGAACATTTGGTTCACCACTGTTCTAAAATCAAATCAATAATTGAAACGCGATTTTGTGTAATAAATTCGACCGAGTTCAGGTAAACATTTGCACGTAAACATAGCAGTCAACGAGGTACGAAAGACTATATGTTGTTCAATCACGACACATATTCATCAACAAAAATGTTTATTCTGGCCACGGCGGTCTGAAGTTTACAAACGCTCGATTGCACGATTGACATACCTTTGTTTACGTTATAAAGTCAAACATCTGGTGTATCCACGTTTAAACAAAATATTTTCCAAATCTGACGGACGATGGAATTCGTTTTACAATACTTACAGTGCATATTTGTTTTTCGTTTCTTCCAGTACAGAGAATAGAAGCATGTATCGTGCTTCTTCCTTCAATCTGATCTACGTATAACATAGGCTGACTGTACCTAATATCGCCCAGGTTCCTAATATCGCCACTCGCTATATCTCGCAAAGTAAGCACTACAATTTATCGGTTATGCACTGAATTAGTACCTAAACCTACGTCGGAAGACATACTGTAATTGCAGCGCCATGTGATCAACAAGTACAGAAAGGGAAGTATTTTAGAGAATCTTAATCTGTAATGTACAAATTTATTGGACTTCCACAATAATTTTACATCACATTCGGAGAAGGTAAGTCTAATAATTTTGTGAATGCAAGAATATCTACTAGACATACCTAATTAATGATGTACTTAAGGAATGAAATGGATTCAAGTAATTTTCGCAATGAAAATAGCGTTTTTTTTTAGCAGTCTGCGTGTTCTCAGTACCGCCTACCGGAGAACACTGGTTTCGATGCAATGTTTGTTACAAATAAAATAGTTTGAAATAAACTTTATTTGTCCAACATGTACATCCTCCGAACGTAGAAAATAAAATATTTTAAAAATACTATTTCTATATGTTTGTAATAAAAATAAAATCAAAGATGGATAAAAAAACAATTATGGAGCAAGAAATAATAAAAGCACATGTGAAAATGACTTTAAAAATTCATATATACATGAATTAATCGATATTTCTTCAGTAGACGATATTAGGTACACATTTTTCAGGGCCGGATTTTTGCATGTCTTACGTTTTTTAATTCCTAATTAAAAATGCATAGGTTTCAACAATTCTAATTTATGCTGCATGAAAGATGAATAATTTCTCTTTGCTTTCACAGGAATTGCATGCAAAAATATCAATTATTATTCAATTGACAGCGATTTAACTTTTGCTAGGCGATATTAGGTACGGTCACCCTACAAGTGGCTACTTTAAGCACTACTATTATAAAATTTTTGCACGTGGAGGTTTAGAATTAAATGACATTAATACGGTAGGATCCTAAGGCTAACAACTATTTTGATTCCTTTTATCTCGTGAGAAGTAGAGGAAGTGGTGCATTTATAGGCTAGGGTCTAAATATGGGCTAAGTAGTTGAAGTATTGGGTCACAGTAGGTGTTTCGCTTTATCGGAAAAGGTGTAAAAGTACGACTGAGAAGGAAAATGAGCTGTGGGAAACGGATAATAGCTAGCATTTGTTTGGTTAATCTGTTGTGTTGCAAAACGTCTTAAAAGAACGCACAAATGAATCTTAAAAGACTTTACAAGTATGTTTGTTTTATTTTTTTAACAATAATCTGGTGAACTAAAAGCTAATTTGCTATGAACACTATATTGTTGACATGGTAAACTTGTTCCAGCATATTTTTTTGTAGTGACTTTCACCGCTCTGAGCGCCCATGAAATAGTCTAAATACGGTCTACAGAGCTGAAGACGATTTCAGCGACGTTGAAATTTCTCAGAAGGGGCGCTCAGATGACGAGGATGCGAGTTGCATGTTTTGCGAAGGCGTTTTCTCTGAAGACACACAGGGAGAACTTTTGGTACATCTGTGACTGCTGTAAACACACCATCAGCATCTAAGTTTATTTTTATTAGCATTTAGGACATGACTTCAAAAAATTAAATCTGAAAATATGCAGTTTTCACTGTTCGTTTAGATTATTTCGATAGTAGCCCATGTTTAGGCCACACTTTCAAAAACGAAGATTCCTACTGTTGTTTTAAATATATAATTTAGAACAAACATTACTTTTGCTCAGCTTATTTCAACTCCATATCATAAAGTAAACATATTTAACACATAGCTTTTTACATAGGTTTTTACAATAATAATGCCCGGTTTAATTGCTAATTTTGAGTTTGATTTAAAGAAAATCATTGCTTTATCTACTTTAAGTCAGTTAGGATTTATCGAGAGAATTATGTTTTTTGGATTAAGTGATTTGGCATTTTTTTTGTAGATTCAAGTGTCGCATCATAAAAATCTTCAACAGGTGTAGCAAAAATGCTGAAATGAAAGTGCTAGTCCATTTTTAGACCAGTTCCTCTATCACTGCAATTTACAGAGCATTTGGTAGAAACTTCTACTTTTCAGAGGAAATTTATAATATTTGGAAATTGTTACGTAACCCACGTTTTACTGAATACTACGTATTCACGTCAAATTACCCCTTTAAACGTGGTCTTGAAAATTGGACTTTCTTTTGTAGCATCTAAGTCGTCGCGGTTTAAGAGCCTCAGAAATATTGTCGCCTTGCCGCTATTTCCTCTTCCACCGTTGAGCTTGGCATGTTTTATACGCGGCTCGTTATGTCTTTATACTTTGACGCTTTACCTTCGTCCAACTCTCTGTGTGCTCTGTGCAGAGACCAGCCAGGTTTTTCACTCTGTTGCACATCATTTTACATCATTCATACTTCATGGACTGACGTTCCTGGAAAATACTGTTTGTAGAAAAAAAAATGACAGCGTCTACCTGCTGCACCCACGTTCCCGTTGGGCGGTAGCGTCAAAAGATATTCGGAATAATTTCGCGACCGTGAGATCGCATTTAAAGGTTTTCGAAGGCAAATCGATGACGCAAGGTATCGTTTCACGTATGATCAAATGAGCGATTCGAAACTCCTCTGAAGGATATCGTTGCACGATGAAGAGTTCGGAACGAAACTCGAAACGTGTGTGTAGGTACACGCGGATACCTACATGTTACTTGGGAATCGCGTAGCACTGCGGCCAATGACGTAAACTGCAGGTAGGTATCTTCTCCGGCTCGAGATCCGTTCACGAAGTATTACCTTCTTGGAGCACATCTGCGAAGTTTCCCCTTGAAATTAGCGAATTACTGAAACTTGCCCAGAAAGAGCCGCTTCGGAAAATCAAATTTACAATCAAAGTGAACTGCAAATGTCAGTGGGATGAATTCAGCCCTTTCGTGGCGTGTGCTTCCACCGCAGGCTAAAATAATTTATCGCGTACCAATTGCTCCTGTGGCAGTTCTCTTGGCTGTCGAATAATTGAAGAGCTCTTCCCCAAACAGTGATCTTAACACCAGCTATTCCATTACCAAAATCATATGTAAGTTTTGGAATTTTTTCCGGGCGAAATTAGAAAAGAAATGAAACCACTTTTTCAAGGGCTTCATTCTACATGTCTTATGGTGTGTAAAAATAAATGGTAACTATTTTTTTTTAAACAGAATGGCGCTGCTGGTGCTCTTTCATTCTTCCAGTTTTTGAAACGACACTCTCCACGGCTAGCAGCGGAAGTCCAGTATACTTTGACGTAGGATAAAAAAACTGAGAATTTTCATTATTTACATGACATTTACTACAGAAGTACCTAGCGATTTGTCAAAATGCTGATTTTTGTGAAAATCGTGGACATTTGAAGAGAATATCAGTTTTAGCAGAATAAATTGTGTCTAAAAGTGCCTGTAGCAAAAAAGTTTTTAATGAATCGTAAAATCCGCGTGCACTTCTGTAGATAATCTACTATAGAACATACTATTAAAATTTCAAGTGACTGGCATAAATATTGTCCAAGTTATGCTGCTAGCCAATTTGAAAGATGTGATTCCGAGGAGCTTCGCGGGACAACATATAACGCGACCACTTTTTAATATTTCTGTGCAATATTTATAGGATATATTCATTAATACATGCCCAAAACATAAGAAGTATAGAAATGATTTTCAATCTCATAGTATCATAAAAAAAATTCGCCTAATTTGGCGCTGTTTTCAGCGTCTCAGGGTGCCGTAACCCCTTAAGGGAGAAAGCCACTGTGATTTTTTTTCTTCCTTTTTGTGCATTTTCATAATACCCATTTGGGGTCTTAAAAATATACCTGCATAATTTCAAAGTAGATCTCGAAAAATTCCGGGAGCTGCTGAAGGTTTTGTATAGGTAGCGCAGCGCTCATAATCGAGTGCACGCATAGGTAACTTGGCGTCAATCGCCCGCAATGTTTATGCCCAAGAATTCAAATGTATCTAACAATAGGGATTATGAGCTTATATATTGTTTAAACGCGATTATCTCGAAACGGCATTTTTCAAACGGGCGGATTCATAACTCGGTCAATTTTTATCGGATTCGCTTGAAATTTTCAGGGAATATTCACAATAAAATTATCTTCAGTCAAGCGTACAAGTGTTTTGATCGAATAATACATTTAACCGTAACATAGAACATACATGTTGATTTTTGATACCCTTTCTTTCAGAGTTCACCATTTCTTCAAAAATGAATATTGTTTTAAATCTGTACGATCAACCGAAGCTATCGTAATATACTTTAAGAAAACGTTCGAATTTTTCAATTCAGAGCAAACGTTAGAAAGTTGCACGACCGCCCGTTTTGCAAATTTTTTTTTTGCAGAGCCTAACGTTATCGTATGTTGTGGCCAAAGTACACAAAAATTGTCAATCTAGAAGCATAAAATATTATTTGAATATATGTATTTTCAGTTGGTAATAAAGATTTTTCGTAAAAAGTTACATTTCATTATTTGTATTTGTATTTTTGTTTCCCTGTTAAACAGGATGGCGTTTCAAAGCCTATCGCTTTGTATTGCCCAACGAACTATAGTCGAAATGGATGCCTTGAAAATAGCCTTTATTTTCGACCGACAACAGTTCTTCTCGAAATGAACTTCGGTCCTTTCACCTTGTATTATTCATCAAACATCGACTCACATTTTTAAAACCTACCCTGCAGTCACATTTAAGTGCAAGCCATCCTGGATCTCCCGAAGATGGAACGAAAGCAATCGCGTAACATCCTCCGCAAATAAGCGACCTTTTCCCCCGTACGTTCACCGCGAGACTTTCTCCTTGGTGCTGTCAAAAAATTCAGAAATCTCGAGTGCTGACCGAGGATAGTGGCCCAAAGAAGACTGGAGCAACCCCGTAGCCGAGTTCTGGAGCGAAACGCGTGCGCGGGTGGTTTTAATCGGGGGAGAAGGGGGACGGCGGGGGCGCGGTCGCGGGTATAGAAACATCGCACTTCAGTTGGGTTTGGTTCGCGTTTCGCGACTGGCCTCCCGCGCCTCGGAGGTGTCGCTTTCCCTCCGTTCGTGTCTGCTTCGACGCTCGCCCGTTCGTTTCGTGGTTCGCGTCGCGCGACATTGAAATTCCAGTGCAATTTCGTGGTGTTCCGCAGCTGTCCTAGGACGACATCCAGCTGTTCCACGGGATCTTCGACGGGACTTCGGATGGAACGTACGTGCCTTAAAGTTTCTGAGTGACAACCCCTTAGCGATTTCGTTTGGCGACAGTTTCCGCTAGTAACCCTCCTCAAAATTTCCCGAGGAGCCGTTGCACTCTTCTTTCTTCAATGAAATCACCGCGTGCCGATTGTCGCTTGGTCCCGACAGATCGCGTTCTCTTTCAATACCATCCTCGAGCCCCTTTGAAACGATCCACCGACTGTGAGTCTCGTGCAGGGAAGACGAACGTCGAAGCCTGCTCGATGATGCTCGGGTGCAAACGACGAAACAGTTTCCCTCCCCGGGCTCCGGGCGATCCAAACTTCCTTGTCTGTCATCGAGATTCACGGCTCGGTGAATTATGATTCGTGGCGGATGTTCCTCCATTTCTTACGTGTCTGTGGGACTTCTTGGCCCGCTCTTGCGGCTTGCCAAGTGGTCGAACCGAAGTTGCATGGCGACAGGAGTCGCGTTCGAGGGATTTCGCGTTGCAGGGGTGTCGTGTGACCGCGCTTCTGGCGCAGAAAGGGTGCCACGCAAGTGGAGGAACGCTCTCAGACGTTACAGCGGCGCGCACCTTACGTTGATGCATCGTAGACTCACCTGCATCTGCCAGGTCTCTGGCGACCGTGTATCGATGGAGGGAAACGCGCGAATACGCGCCGCATCGCGCCGCATTAGAGACAAAGGTCAGCTTGAATCGCGGAAAAAGCGAGAGTGCTCGATCGACTCCGGAGCCTCGGCAAAAAGCGGAGCGGAAACGATCTCGCCAGTGTCCAACTTGGCTCGAGCTCGCCCCCTAATGGAATTTTTCCTTCCCGACCCGGCTGAAACTTTCGCGATTTTCCGTGATCATTAATTTAAATCCGGATTTATTGTCCGCTCACGATGGGTTTTCTTCGCTCGAGTCGTTTCTACTGTTTCAATGGGGGACGCGGTTCAAACGTAGCCGCTCAAAGAAGAAACTTCGCCTCGTTTAACTGTTAATTGCCATCGTCACCAAACGCTCCGGCGATTTGTTTAATCCGCGCACCCGCACTCCGGTGTTGTTTATACGAAGCGAAAGGCTGACTCAGACACGTCCAGTAATTTAGTACTTTTTCGTGCGTGAACACTAAAATTTAGTCAGGTAGTTTAGTAAAACAATGGTAAATTACTAAATTACTCGCTACTGAACTAAATTACTCGACGCGTCTGTTCCAGCCTTAATGGGACGTTCAGTTGGTGTTTAGGATCCAACGTTTAGTACCATTTCATAGTCAATCGCGCCACATGTTTATGCGCGACTGGCCATTAAACGTCAGGCTGTTGTTTTTATTTTGTTGGCCTCCAGACGCCAATAATTGCGGCTTAGTTGGCCTCGTAAGTGGGATTCAGGGTAAAGGGGTGAGTTTTGTGGCTGATGGAGCTGTGTTGATTCAAGACCTTCGTTTTATTATGATTGGAGTTCGCGTTAATTTACTTCGAGGAATATGCGGGGAAGGTTTCTTAGATATCCATTACATTATGGTAGACAGACTTCAACCGCTGTTTTCACAGATTTTAGTTGATTTAGACGTTTCGATCGCGTTAAGGGGAGAAGCCTGTATAAACGATTCGTATCAATTTCTAGGAATTTTTTGCAAAGATATCATCGCGCTAATCCTTTCGTAACTTTAAGGGTATATTATTTAACGTTATAACATGTAAAGAGAAATTTATGACAGTGAAATTATAATAAATACAAAAGGAATAGAGCAGTATTTGAAATAGTTTTTTTTTCGAGATGCAAAATTGCGCCGGTTGTAACGTCTCCGGTATTTATGTGAGACAGACCAATAAATTGTTTTTCAATTTCTGTGCCAAATTTAAGAATATGAACCACAAATGATGTAAAAAAATTGCATATTTTAAAAATGGCGTAACTTCAAACATTTTCGCCAAAAATTCGCGTTTTATTTGTTTAGAAAGAGTAATTAAAATTAATAATTTGGTTAAACATCGTGGTTCATATTCTGGGGAATATTATAAACTAGAAGTCTGCAAAATTTGAAGTTAATTGGTGAAATATTTTTTGAGTTATCCCCGGCTCCAATTTTGAAAACGTGGTTTCAGGAAAAAGGCATTTAAATTGCGTTTTAGGTATGCTCGGCGCTCGGAGGCGCGCTCACTCCGGGCTATAACTTTGAGAATATATTTTTGAAACGTTTTAGAAACGGTATATGGAATTTTTTTAACTTTTCGGTTGATTTATAGTGTTCTCCCTTTACAGTGCGTTTTAGGTGTGCTCGACACTCGGAGGCGCGCTCACTCACCAGGCTCTAGTATCGACACGGAGTTGAATTTCGGCCTATAATTTTGAGAATATATTTTCGAAATGTTTTAGAAGCGATTGCGGAGAAGCGGTGGTGGAAAATTTTTTGTTTCTATTTTTCGTTCGATTTATACGATCTTGTCCCTTTAAAAGGAAATTAAGTATACGTTGCTCTTATACTTATGTAGTTGTGGAAATTTTTTTTTTTCGATTTTTCGTTCGATTTATACGATCTTCTCTCTTTAAAGGGAAATTAAGTATTACGTTGCCCTTATACGTATGTAGTTCACTTGTAGCACATTTGAATTTCCCTTCTGTCACGCGTAGAAAGGAGCTTATGTACATACTGCGACGAGGAAGCTCATGATCCCGTTGCAAGTTCAGGAAGTGTTTCACGATTAACCCCTCTCGCTGGAGTAACTACTCAGATGTAATGCAACTGAGAGCTTCATTGTGAGTTCAGTTCATTCCTGTAGTAGCGTTGCATCGTTGCATTTACAACGTATATTTCGCCTCTAAATTTCAATTCTTTGACGACACCCCCTCCTGTACGCCCCAGACGTGACGGTTCGATCGAAAATTAGTTGAAAAGCGCCAGCTAAGCCCTTCTCTCTTGAAACTAAGTCAAAGGGATTGAATCTCAAGGCTGACGATTCGAGGAGCGTTGCGCCTTAACAAAGTTGAATTTCACTTTGTCCCTGGTTCTACTAATCTGTCGAGGAGAAGAACACTGCTCGAAGTTGGGAATTTCAGTTGGCCTTCGGAGAACTCGGAACTATTAGCGAGGATGTGCGTGGAATTTTCGAGTGTTTTGAAATACAATTTTTGGGTAGAAAATGTGCGTTCATATATATGCATGTGGAGTATTTTAAATTTTATATTTGATGAAGTAGAAAGGGAAAGTCTTATCAGGGTGTAGTAGAGCGTATAGTGTATACTAAGTTTGAAGGGAATAATTGGTGTGTTTATAATGTAGAGTGTAGCTTTAATAAACTCGGAGGGGAATAGCCTTGGGTTAATTAACCCTTTTCGGCTAATTAACCAAATTATTTCGTATAACCCTTTTGGGTTAATTAACGCTTCAAAGAATAGATAGCTCACTATTTTTCAAAACGGCGAATTGCGCACGAGAAAATCCAATTTCTCTTAAAACGATCCGAATAAAGTGTTTTCAATCGTGTGTACTTTTCCCGATAATTTTCGCTTGTTACGAATTCGGCAAAGTTGGAATGAAACGTCCCTTGATGTGGAACGGAGAAGAGAATTAAAGTGAAATTTGAACTGCGTGAGATTTAACGAGCATGTTTCGGTGCAAATAATTGCGTTTTCAATTAAAACGGTTAAAGTATCATTAGAGGGGCACGGTTCGTGTGAATGTTGCAAAACGTGGCCAACTGTTACCGTCAGTGTGACCGCTAGGGCGACAGTGACAGTTTCGGACAAGTGAATTAACGTCGTCGATAGTGGTGCAAAATAACTGATCGACCACTACGGCTTCTATAATCGCCTCCAAGCCATTCGATGGCGAAACAATCGGTTATCGATTCCTTCTTCGCATGACACGGCGCCTGTTTGTGTACCTTCGCTCAAAGCCGCCCGGAAGACAGAATTACGTGCCCAAAACAGGGTCTCCCAAAGCTCCACTCGCGATTACTAATTATTGGATTAGGAGCTGACTGAAGTCAGCGAGGGAACATGGATCACTAAAATCTGTATGCCCAAGTCAGCTTTGTCCTCAGCTTATTAGCTGTAATTTCACTTAATCACTTATTGGTCTGATAACAGCCTTGACACGTCAAAAATCGAACACGGAAACAACGATAGGTTGTAATATGTTTAATTCAGCGTCGTTCATTAATATTTTATTCGGCAGTGCCGCTGTGGTTGGCGTTGCGTTTTTTTAAATGAATTTTATAACAGTCGTTGATATTCCATTGAAGTATTAAATGCAGTTTCAATGATATGGAAATATGCAGCTACCATTTATTAATATTCAGCTGTCAGTTTCACTTCAGTTAATTACGAGCGTTCTCAATACTTCGTTGCTATTGTCCCGCTGCACTATTAATACAATTTGTAAACAACCACGTGCTCGTAACCACGTGAAATAAATACTTGTTGAATAAGATTGCACCTTGTCAATGCGGTGGATTTGTTATTTAATTCGTAGCAAACAATCGGTCCACGTTACACAGTTCAAACCATACAAAACGAGTAACACAGTATCGCATGACGTATTTATTATTTAAAACTTCACTAAAGTTTCGTTTAACCTCGCATTTAAATTAACTGCGCCGGAGTTTGTGCGTCAATTGCAATAGAAATTTCCATCTTGAATACTCATTTCGATGAGAAATCGGTTTCAACGTACATACGCGGGGTTTAATTACAATTTAATCGTATCCAGAATTCAGTGGGTATTAAATTTTAGTTTTGAGAAATAAGGTTTAACTCGGGTTTAAGAAGACGTACTTGACCTTGGATACACCTAAACTTTAGTTACTCCACATCAAGTTTCGAGGAAACTCCATCTGCCATAATAACTAAGTTTCAAAAACCCTGGACTGATTTGAGAACTAAGTAGTTTGACAGCACGCAGAATACTATAAATTAAGATAAATATACACATCTGCACTTGGCGGGAAAAAATATCTGACGCCAACTAGGTTACGCTGCTAGCGTCCTGTACGCTTAATGAAGGGACTCAGTTAATTAACATTACACCTTCGCAACCATACGCTCCATTGTCATCGGTTAATTAGGTTTCTCCGAAGAGACGATGAAGAATTCTTAAAATTTTCGAAAGCTGGTTTTTCTACGTATTTTAAGCGCAACCGGGCCCCGAAATTCCAAAAATTGAAGGAATTGCAGTAAAAATTGTACGAACCTGCACATGAGATCGTATAACGATGTCCAACTTTAAACGCGATTTCCCAGAAACTACGTTTTCCAAAATGGAGAACATAAACTCTCGAAAATTGTTCCAACGATTTGAACGAAAATTTACAGAGAGCTGCAGGAAACTATTCCCCGCATGTATCATTAGCACACTTTCAATATAAATTCTTTAAAAAAAGATAAAAAATATTTTTCCAGCAAAAACGGATAAAATCAGAAACATCAACATAAAAATTGTATTAATTTGTTTATCAAAATTTTGCTTCCTGCACAAGATGGAGACTGTCTTACAGATTATAAAAATGCCTTTACTTTGTGCTTTTGGTAATTCACCTGTCTGGAATCGTGTTCACCATCAAACGGTGCATCACGTACAGGCTCTCACATTTATATTTATAACTTTTTCCCTATAAATATATTTAAAATTTCCTTTTTGCGCATTAAAGTCAACGAAATGACGCTTAAAAATTAAAACAAAAATTATCTCTATATCCATTTATTACTTCAGAATATGCGTTTGAAGAAGGGCCTGATTTTGGCCTCTGAAGGTGACCTCCCCCCTTAAGGGGTTATACCTAGTCAGGCGGCCGAAAAGAGGCGAATATTTGCGAATTTTTTGCAGAAGCGGAAGCGTATAATTTTACAAAACTTAACATTTAAAGAACATTTGGTAATTTTTTCGTAGAAAAATATTTACGTTTATCATAAACATTTCTACGAAAAATGTACCAAATGTTCTTTAAATGTTGCTCTTTTAAGCGCAAATACTTTTATAAAATTATACGCTTCCGCCTCTGCAAAGAAAATTCACAAATATTCGCCTCTTTCAATAAACGTAAATATTTTTCTACGAAAAAATTACCAAATGTCCTTTAAATCTTGCTCTTTTAAGTGCAAAAAGTTTTGTTAAAATATACGCTTGCGCACCTTCAAAGAAAATTCACAAATATACTCCTCTTTTCGGCCGCCTGACTAGGTACAACCCCTTAATACCGAAAGACCCAGCGTTCCTTTTTCAGAAACTGAACCCCCGTCGCTTTTCCTCGGACTGTCAATCCTCCGTTCCGAACTGTCTAATACGTTTTAATAACGCAAAGAGACTCTTTAAGGGTCCGGTTTAATAACTACGAACACTCTGGTCGCTTCGACGATACAGCTCGACCCAATTCTGTAAGACGATCAGTACAGTCCCCAAGTCGTTCAGCATCAATTCAGTCTTCCCTCGTACTTTGTCCCCAGGACTCTCCTATTTCATTTAAAGCAGAATTGTCACGCGGAGAGATAAATGGAAATAATGCAAAGGCGAGGCCAAGACAAACGCGGCTCGCATTAATTATTCGCACAAAAGCAGAACGGGAATCTGGCTTCCTTGACCCGATTCGTTCACTTTTCCCTGCTCTTAAATTAAAACTGATTTACACCGGCTCGCTATTCGCTTGCGCATAAAAATCTCAACTCCGCGAGTGTCACGACGTGCAATAAACTTTCTTAGCACATTGGGGATGCGCGTAGAAAGCCACGCACACAGTTTCTCGGAGTTCGAATTCAGTTCCGTCCATTCTGCACCCCTGATTCGCGCCCTCTCCAACCTGCAATTTTACCTTTAAATATCATTTCGCCGTTATTCAGAAGCTTCTTGCCGCAGATAATTCTCCCTCTCTCTCGCGCCTGTCTTACGTGTACCGAGCGGGAGGCGTTGCTTGCTAATTACGCCCGAATCATTTGCGAAAACGGGTCACGCCCGAAGGACCGCGTTAAAGTCTCTTTATCGCGAGATTAATTGCGTTGCTCATCTTCTGGGTGGCCAGTGATCGGGAGAGCGCACCTTTCATTCGATTCACGGCTGTTTCCGCGCAGTTACGAGAATACGTATGAATCCGCCGTGGTTACTGTCTCCAGATCCAAGCCTGCAGGTAGATCGTTTCAAGCGGCTGCTTTCATCGCGGCGGTAAAAATCGTCAGTCAAACCCCCTCGAGCCGAGCAACGACGACAACGAGGAGCTACACAAAGGGGTGAAACGAATAAGGCTCGCGGGGTGAATTGCGCCGCTCGCTCGAGAGTTCGTGTTTTTACGGTCGCTCAAATGGCCGTGCAAGATCCTTTTTTAAGATGCTGCCGGCTAGCCCGCCATAATCCGCGATAAATAACTTATAACAGTTAAACGGACGAGCTTGAAAACTATAGACGGTATCATAGCGAATGCTTAATGCGCTTCTGCCCCCGTGCTTCGACGCTGCTCTGTACGCCACGTTTCTCCGCGAGCAAACGAAATGCTTGTTCGTTTGAGCTCTCGATTCAACGCGCCTGATGAAGTAGTCATCTGGGTTTCAAACGGCCAGCGGCTTTAAGCTCATTCGTTTAATATAATATCTGGAGAAATTTGTGGAAGATTCGAGGGTGAAAGAGACTTTCCGCTGACTCGATGCTACCTTTACATTTGCGGCTCGAAGCGTGCTGCAGATTTCCTTCTAACGGGGTTGTATCTGGCCCATTCGTCTTTGTGAATGGCGACAATGATTTGTGCCGGTGATTATGAAAGTGGTGGAACTAAACACGGACCAAGAACTTGAGATTTCTCTTATTTTATGTTAGGGGAGAGCGGGGACGAACGTAACGGCGTCATGAAAGTAACGCGCCTTCTCCCGCCTTCCACAAAAGTTTCCGAAACGTTTGCTTTACATAGTTACGCGTGTTTAGTGTTTCTTTCGCTTCGCGGAGTTACGCTGAGCAATACGACGATTCGTATGCCTTGGGCAAGCTGATTTGGTTATTTCGGTCATTCAGGTAAGTGTCTCCTCTGTTGGTTTTTTTTTTGATAATATTCATGGTTAAACTATGGACATTGATGCAGTTATTTGTTAGAGCGTTCTTAGATAATGTCTTTATAAGTTCCTGTATTTGATTTCAATAAGTCTTGTATAGTTATACATTCTTCAGGTGCCCTTGGATCACATGCTCGATTCAAAATTTAGTTCTTTCTTTCTCAGTTTCCTTTTACCTCCCTTTTGTGTGTGTTTTTTTATGTGGAAGCGCGTTAAGAAATATTCCTAACTCCATTCTGCCTTATAATTCACCCTATCCCCTCCAAGAAATCCTACTTTTAAGTTCTTAGCGGCTGTCCATATCCGCGGGCTGTCGTGATTTGTTTCGTTCGCGTTCTGCATTACGCGGCGGACTTTGTTGCAAGGAATTGGAATTCGGTGTAGCGAGCGGGCGATTCCCCTTGCCCCTGCGACAATTTCAGCTTGTGGGTAGTCGGTATTCATCCCATCTCGCAATAGTACTTGATTATGCGGAAAATTTGAGAAAAATTAGGAGAAATACTGGTGAAGAATACATTACCCAAAATGGTAAAGTTGTTAGTGGGGATGTAGAAAGAATCCTACTTAGTAGTATTTCACCAGCGTGCTTAACACTATTAGACGCAATATTAAAACTGGAAGATAACAAAATTTTGCCATATTCACTAGAACACATTGACATCGTGTGTGTTGATTGGATATACGAATTTATATTAATAACATCGCCTTGCTGGAAAAAATCGCTCGGGGATCAGCTTCACGTTCAGGTTATTCCCCCCCCCCCCCCGTCATTTTTATCACAACCGTTTGTGAAATCACTTTTTTCGTTCGCTTTCACTGCACTAACGCAATTCGAAGTCCAAGCCCAACCACCGTCGCTCTGGCGATTTTTTAAACGATTTTATTCAGCTTCGATCCTCTGTTTGTTTGTATGTTTGTATGTTTGTATGTATGGGGCAAATTGTGGCAAATCAAATTTAACCCACTTCCAACTATCCAATTGTCTTGAAACTTTACAGGCGTGCGTAGTTTGAATGGCAATACAATATTTAAAAAAAAAAATTAACCCGTGGGGGTGAAAAAATTAACCAGTCATCAATAAATATAACCCATAACCACAAATCCAAAGGACTTGAAATGAGCCACTCGCGTTCTTTACGAAAACGACAAAAACCAGCTGCATTCGGGACGCTAGTCGCATCGCGATTACCGAAAATACACAATTTATCGAGAAATAATCCGTCACGTATGTACGAATAGTAAAACTGAAACTTTGCAGGCTTTCGTAGTATGTCACCATCGAAATTTTAGTACAAGGAAAGAATTATTTTTTAGTGACTGTAGCTCTGCAACGTTTAAGCAAACTGTTAAACTGTATACAGCAATAAAAGATATTTGGAGAAGAAGTCTGAGCTGTGAAATGTAAATCCACAAACACTAAAATGTAGAAAATAAAATATATATATAAAAAAAGTTCATGTTAAACGATTTTATGTAGTAAAAACTAAATTAAAATGCACTAAAAACTAAAAAATAATTCATTTCTTGTGCTTCAATTTTGATGGTGTTAAAATGGTGTTCGATCTATTTAAATAAAATCCAGAAGAAGTATTAAAGTGATTCATATCCTGTTTTGAAATATCGTGGCCCACGATTTTATTTAAAGTGATCAAACACCATTTTAACACCATCAAAATTGAAGTACAAGAAAAGAATTATTTTTTAGTTTTTAGTGCATTTTAATTTAGTTTTTACTACATAAAATCGTTTACCATAATATTTTTTAATATATTTTTTATTATTGACGACCATTGTTGGCACGTTGACTTTTCAGTTTTTTCGCAGTTCAGCCGCCAGGAGAAAAACTGTTAATTGCACAGACTTGTATGGTCGTTGGAACGTTTCGCATCGTACAAAGGAGTAGGGCAAGCGCAGATGGTGGCGATAAAGCTGCCCCGTTTCTCATTATCTCGAAATTATCAGTCAATGCATGCTAACGTTCAAAGGTGTTCGATCGTGTACTAAGAAAAACACCAGCACACCTTCTTAATTATTATCCAGTCACTAACATCGTTTTAAGCTAACGCACACTGCTTTTCGTCTGTACAGAAACAAGCAAGACGCTTGTGTTACCGAAACAGAAAGATTTACAATTTTTTATCTATGTATTCACTGATTCTTAATCACTGTCAGTTTAATGAGAGCCATACACCCTTAAACTGAGTAACCTTTTTAATATCCTGTATAGAGGGTGGATCCTGGAAAATTAAATACTTGAGTCTTGTGGCGATTGTCTCGAAATAATGCAGTTTCAATCCACAGGCCCCTGAATTTGCATTTCGCAATTACCTGCTTCGCCAACTCTGTATTGTAAAAAATTACGATCACGATGCAATAACGAGGTTACAGGATGTAATTACTGCAGCGTGTTCGTTGCTCGGAAAAATCCAGTGTTCCCTTATTCCCCCGCCATTCATATCTCTCCATTATTTCGTTTCACGTATTGTAATTCCACTGTTAGCCACCGCCCACTGCACCATGTAAATCAATTAACTATCAGTAGGAACGGGAGACTTTCCTCAGGCTGAGATAAACCGCTTTACTTTCGAAATTACTGCTATGCGAGATCCGTATACAGCTCGTGTTCTGCTTCCCTGAATCCGTTTCGCAACAAGGATTGAACGCGAACAGTAATTTTTAACTGACCAACCGAGTTAACCCGGGGCCCGTTAATTAAAGTTCCTCCCCGTTAATATTCGATACTAAGGGTAGACGGGGCGAGGTTGGTGGTTCGACGATCGAGAAATAGGGCAGAGGCGAAGGCAGAGGTATGACGAAGACCGGGGAATTTCTTTCGTCGTGGCGCTTTTCATTACATAGGTACGTCATTTCTGTCCGGTCCATATCCGCCGCATGTTCTTCTCCCAGCTTTCGTTATGGCCTCGTCCGTAGCTACCTACTGTTTGCACATATCCAGTATGCAGATGACGTTCGATATGCGAAGTTCCTTTGGGCCCGGCGTGAAACCGCTTTCGAACGCTTCGGTAGAAAATTCGGCGACGACGTTTCGGGAATGGAACAATTGTCCGCGTGTAAGCGACGGGCGTTCTTCGGTGTTTACAAATACTCCAACTGGCAGTTCCGTAAATTGGAAGCTGGTGCTTGGGATTTCATGAAATTGGCGTGGCTCTCGGATCTTAAGAATTTACTTGATTTAGTGTTAATTTATGGGGATGAACAGGGGAAAAGAATTGGCCCAATGTAATTATCAGCATTAAATACGAGTACTGTTTAATTCAACTGGTTCATTGAATAAACTATTATTTTAGTTCAATCTAATTCTGCATTCGGGGGGAATAGACAGCGCTGTCGAGGTGAAAAATTTGAGGCGAAAACTGATGCAGTAGGGTGACACATTTACTTACTTGAGTGACTCAAGGGTTATGATAGCGATATCTTATGGAAATAAATTAATTCAAGGTACCCTTTATCTTAAAGGGTTTAAGTCATGACAGAGAGTGTCCTTAGTCGCGCGAGAGACTGTGTGTGCACTTGTGTTAAGGAAGCCAGGATATGCATTTAGGAAAAATGAAAATTTAATGTCAGTCGTGCGAGAGAAAAGTAGAGAAGATTGATCTGCGAGATGAAGTCACGTAAACTGTGATAATAAGAGACTTTAAAGAATAGTTTTCAGCGATAGGGGAGACCGGGGCTAGTTGACTAATTTTTAACATTTCTAATTTTTGTAAATAGACCATCGGTATTTTGTGGACTTGTTGCACACCAAAAGTTTACAAATTTCATTAGGTAAACAGGCTTAATTTTTTAAATTGTTTTAATTGAGTATAGGTTGTAGTTTTTATTATATTTAGAGTAGTGTAGACGAATAAGTCAACAAACCCCGGCTGTGGGGTTAGTTGACAAATATGATGGGGTTAGTTGACTTGACATTTAGTTTTCAGTTTTAACCCTTTGCCTGCGAAAGGTGTACATACATATCCTACGGCCAATAAATTTATTTTATTTTTTCCCCTCGTTCACACTGTTATTTTTTTTTTATCAAGTACCATGGTGTTAGATACTGAAATTATTTTCTACTTGTTTGTTATGGCCTATTTGGAAGGCCTGAGAGTTTGAAGGGAGGATAGGGTGAAAACCTGGTAGGAATGAGTTTGGAGGGTTTTGTGGTGGGGGTAGTGGATTTGAGCATCTAAACTCTTTGCCTCGACTGTATCTTGAGGATAAAAAGTGCAATTTTTAGTGGTATTCCTATGCTTAATCAAGTAACCCCGTCCGACATTGTCAACATGTTAAGGGTCGTACGTACAAAACCTCCACCCACCGGATAAAATAAAATACCCTAAATTATAGTCAATGTATCACGTTTCCACAAAATATTCATGAAAAAACATCAAGCAATACTTAGTGGACAAAAATTCATAAATAGTCGAAACAAAAATATTTATTTCCCGCCGACCTTTTTAGATTTTTCATTCTCGCTGATAGAACACGCACGTTTTTGTCACGGTGACACATTAAATGGCAAGCTGGCCATTCATATGCTTGAATATCGCGAATCGCAGCATAATTTATAACAAAATAAAACAATTACAGGGAATTAGTCAACTAACCTCGTTAGTCAACTACCCCGGTCTCCTCTACACACTAGAGCTATGACTTTTTGACCCGTCGGGTACCCGGCTACCCAGAATAACTTCAAGCCATTGAATGTGGTATTGTTTGATCATTTTCGGCTAACATCAGACTACACCACAGACTATCATAGACAATAATATATTTAATTGCTTGAAGTTATCCCGGGTAATGTCCGGATACCCGACGGATTGAAAAGTAACAGCTCTAATACACACGATAGTATTTTCATTTTGAATTACTCATAAAACGACTACTTGTTGCCACACTTGAAACATTACCTTATCCAATAAGTTTCATTCGGATTACGTATTTCAATAAAAAGCGTGCCCAATTGGGGACCAAATAGAGGCCTTGTTTATTAACAAGACACGAGTGCAGACGTAAAAGAGATTAATAATTATATCCGTACAATATTTGTCGCGGTCTATTATTGCTGTGGCATGTCTCGCTGAAAATGTACCAAACAATGCATTATTAGCAAATTGTATACGAACAAAGTTGCATAATGGGCGAAAGGCAAACTCATTTTAATATCAATCATAAAAGGTTGAAGCATGTTTAATTTTTCCTGCGTTTACCATTATACTCGCAGAGAACGTACACATTTCAATCCCGCAAGCGTCGTTTCGTATATTCAGAATTTCGTTAGCGTTCACAACACCGAGAGTCCAATGGTAATTGCGAATCTGTTGTTAACCACGTTAACACATGTGAGCGGCTGGTTGTTTTTATTCGTGCAACGCGCGGAATGAAAGTTTCACGATTTATAATTATGTTGAATCACGCCGAGCTTATTTCTGCTGGCGCGGTGGTGGGAACTCGGATAATAATTAAATCCAAATTACCATTAAATCGAACACGTGCCGCTCTCAGCTGTGAAAAGAGCGGCGAGAAACGAGAGGGTTCGAGAGGTAGCGATTTCAACTCGTTGAGAATTAAACGCATTACGTTTATCTTGTTCAAGAGAGAACTTCGAGAAATTCTACACTACATTAGTACTTTCTTATATTTATATCATGTTAAGGGGGTGTTCTGATCTAGAAGGCCAATTTTTTATCTATCCTTATTGGAGACGACGCACAAATAAACTACACAGTTTTTACCGATGCACATTATCCACGCGTATTTGTTAACATTTCAGTAAGTTGTAAAAAAAATTTAGCCATATATAATAATAATTAATGGAGGTATGGGTCATATCGTAAAGAACGTGCATGAAAAAGTTGCCTCATGGTGCGTACAATTCCGACCATTCCGCGGATCTAAAACAAAAATGCCAAAAGTATTTTTAATGTGTGAGAGTGCGATTATATCCTCTAGCAGATTTATAGAAAATAATAAAAAATTCAAAATATGGCGAGACTTTGAATTTAAACACATTTTTAGAGTTTTTTGTTGCATTTTTAAACGGCCTTAAACATGTGAAAAGAAAACCCTTTCGACTCGATTCTGCTACCGGCTAGAATAATATGTTTTCTGAACATGTACGAAAAATATGGACCCGATTGGCCCAGTAAAAGTTGAGATATTGTGCGCACCATCATGAAAAACACCGTTTTGAGAAGAACCCATATTTCCATTATTATTATATACTAGCAAAATACATCCGGGCTTCGCTTCGGGCTTAAGAGATATTAAGGAGTCCATGAAAACACATTTCACCCCTTCTCACTACCGAGAGAATACCCCCTTCTTATATATATAGGGGATATATATATATATATATATATAACCTACTATAACATTTGTAATAATTTACATGTAAATATCTCTATTATTAAGGCCTATTGGCCGAAACGCTCGGACGCCTATTTACTTATTTTCGACATAAATCCATCGTGTCAAGGCTCATCAAAATCGATGTCTATCACATGGTGTCCTCCTCTTGTTAGCTTGAAGTGTATAGTTGCACTTTGGTATTCAGTATTTCAGATTGTCTGTGAAAAGTTATTACAAAAACAGTTTAGAATGTTAGATTGCAACATTCTATTTAAACGGGGTGGTAGTTGAGCTACGTACAGAGATCGTTAGTAAAAGTGTAGGAAATTTCTCTCAGTAGTTTGTAACAATGTTTCGCAGCTTCCCTTTTTAACCCGCTTTCAAGAGAACAACTAAGGTAAATTTTACATAACGTTGGATTAAAGTGTTGGAGGAAAAGGTAGAGATGTAATTAAAACACAATAGGTAGAACTTCTAATTACTATTTCGTACAAATACCTTTATATTAATTATTATTATTACATGGAGTTCCTCACGTTCCAGTTTTTATTATACCTTAACTGGCGCTCAATACGAATAAGCAATCGTGGCTGATCCGCAATTCTTCCGACGAAATAAGGAGAGCCACGGGGTGACTCGTTGTTAATCAACGGAAATAGGTCAGCACGTGCTTCGAATGCGAAATCCTCGCAGTAACCATTTTTTCTCGTGGTACAGAAGGGATCAAAAAATGGTGCTCGCCTGCGTTCCCTCAAACAGAATGCATCTAGACGGCTGCCAGATCTCGCTGTACTCCGAATATGCCGTCGCACGAACGCGTTGTTATGATAAATTGGTAGAACAATGTGGTCAATAGACATTCTCGTGGCAGATGGAATTTTGTTGGGTGAACTTTCCGCGAAATTTTGCATATGTGTGTTCACGTTTCCATACATACGTTCTGTGTTGTCAGACCCGGCTCGCCCCTATTGGCAGAATTAGACAGCTGCCTGGAGCGTAAAGTTGAAAAGGGGCGCAAAACGGTCTTTTCATTGTTGGCATTTTTTAGAATAAAGTTTTAAATTAAACATAAGTTGTAGTATAAATGTTTTGATCCACGATTAAAGATTCAGAGTAAGGTCATCAAAAAGCTCAAATAAGTTATAAATAATAGGCGCAATTTGGCAAAGTTCGCCTAGGGTGCAAAAAAGTAGTAAGGATGTCCTCTAAAACTCATTTCTAAGAATGAATATTTTTAACCCTTCGTTGACACACCTTTTTTCGATCAACTTTGACGTACCTGGGTGGCTCACACCCAGAACAATTTTTGAACGGCTGCCATTCTCAACTGAAGAACCCAATCGTTATGAAAAAAATCATGGGTCAATATCAAGGTCTCTAGAATGTATTCCAATAGTTTTTTTAATGAGATTTCACCGCAGTTTTTGTAAAAAAAATCTAGATTACCATATGCCGAGAAAACACGAAGGAAATCTTCAAAAAATTGTAACTTTTACAAATTTCAATGTTAGAAGCTAAAAATTTACAGAGTTATTGTTCAGATATAATATTTTGAGAGAAAAAATAGTTTGGTAGTTGGCTTTGGGAAAAAAGGTATTTATTTTGTATATAGAAGGTACAGAGCGTCAATATTAGCTAATGGGTGGTTCCCACCCAGAGTGTCAACGAAGGATTAACAGCATATAATACTCGACTGATGCTAAAAGTCGTTAGGTACATAAAAATAGAAGCTCCGTACTGAATTCCACTGTTTCAGATTATTTTCCTAGGAATTCTGAATTTTATTGTTTCACAAGCTCCGTCGTCCGGTTTGTAATTACTACCCCTCCCCATTCTGGGTTCCCTAAGAAAAATGAGGCAATTTTTTCACTCTGCAAAAGCTAAATATAAAAGAACGGAAAAGGTATTAAGGTACCGCGACTTCACACCGTCTAGCTGCGCGATCGCAATTAATATTGTTCCCAGCAAACAATAGTCGAAATCGGTTTACGTAAACTACAGTATTACGCATTAATTACTTATGAAAGCTGAATCGAATTACAGCAATGTTTTGCGCGATGCTGATGAATAGCTGCGCACATTTTATCGTAAATTAAATTCAGTGTATCGAATGCGATGAAACAGAGGTGTTTAAAAGTAGTCGATGTTATTTTCCGTGAAAATCACTTCGAAACGTGGAATACGTACACGTTGTCAGCTTTCTAGAGTCCCGTGAATAATTTCTGTAAAGTAGATTCTTTTCGCCCCAGCTATACTACGCGAGCAGTTTTATTTATTTTTTTTTCCGTTGACAAATGAAGAAAACACTCTGTTTCCATTAAGCTCCCTTTATCTCCGTGTATGCGCGAAAGGTTGGTGGCGTGTATCATATGTTTAATATACGGTTATCGGTTGCTGTAATAAATCAATGTCGGGAATACAAACGATTCGTATCACATGATAATAACTTCAGGGAACTAGAGGTTATCCCGTGAATACTAATTTCGCTTGGAACTTGAATTAAACACACCGCCCGGGAGCTGTTTCCAATATCTGCAAGGCATTAGAGAATATTCAGTTTTTAGTTGGTGGGTTTGGTTAGCGGCTGGGATTTCGCTTTGCGCCGCCCGTTTTCCGCGAATCAGCGAAATAATTTCGCGAACGGTGATTTATTGTCGTGTTTTCGATGCGTAATGTAGAGCAATTATCGGTACGATTACGAGCGCGAAACACGCAGCTGTAAGTAGGTCAAAGAAAACTTGAGGACATTGAGGCATACAAAATTTAATGCGAAAGGCAGACAAAGAGCAATGACTCAATTTCTCACCATTAATCAAACAGAATGCTGGAATTACAATAACACTACTCCCTCAGCTAAGTGTTCAAATAAAATACTTCTCATATACTCTTCTACCCTTCGTTCTAATAGCTTCATCTATTGTGCTCAAATGATGGACTGAAAATCATTGTGGGGTAAGTGCAAATTTTAATAATTTCAGTTAATTACAGTTTTTAAGCGTTAAAGTCCATCTGTTTACTTTTATAGTGAATTAAGTTATAACTTCATTCTTGACTGAGAAATAATAACATTTCTCTTTGGCACTTCGTTAACAAAAGCAGAGCGTTGCAAACATACTGGTGTATAAGTTCGACTAACAAGGAGGGGTTATTAGGTGTCCGCCTCCGATTGCTTTGGTTTTTGGATGTGGTTTAGAGGACCGACAAGTAACAGATACGTGTCTTTTTATTTTGGCCTGTTTGGGGAGTGTAACCACCCTTCGAAGTTCATAATAAGAGGTTCAAAAGTTCCTATTGTTATTTTAAAGAATATTATAACATTGTCTTGAATAAAACTCGATATACATTTCATTTGCGTCAGAACGTGCTGTCCACCAATTAGATGCTTATAAACATAATAGAGTATACTATTATGTGTATAACACATAATAGTGTATTCCTTTCTAAATTGTATGGAACTTCTTTTTGTACCTACTTATGTTTAAGGGGTCATTCTATTTTGAACCACCGAAAAATGAAGCTATTTTTAAAGATATTTTCCTCAGTAAATGCAACATATAATGAAATAAATATTTTTGGTATTTATTAAGCTACTCTTATGTTATATAAAAAAAAATATAAAGAATTTTTGCAATTTGTTTTAATTGTTTTTTTACAGTGTCAATATCTCACCTAAAAAACAGAGGTATGCTAACGGGGTAGGTGATCAGGCTTATCCGAAACAAAAAATTCCCAAAGATTCTTAATCCGTATGAGTGTCGCTATAGCCCCTAGCTCAATGAACAATTTTTGTTGAGCAGCAAGAAAATAGCGCCGGTTTGAAAAAAAAAGTTTGACAAACCACCTAAAAGGATGTATTCTCGGGTGCCACATGAGAAAAATCTCGGTTATTTCTCGACAAAAATTGTTAATTGAGCTAGGGGCTACAGCGACACTCATACAGATTAAGAATCTTTCGGAATTTTTTGTTTCGGATAAGCCTGAGCCGGGAAATCCCCAACGCCGTGAACATACCTCTGTTTTTTAGGTGCCATATTGACACTGTAAAAAAACAATTAAAACAAATTGCAAAAATTCTTTTTAATTTTTTTTTATATAACATAAGAGTAGCTTAATAAATACCAAAATTATTTATTTCATCATACGTTGCATTTACTCAGAAAAATATCTTTAAAAATAGCTTCATTTCGCGGTCGATCAAAGTAGAATGACGCCTTAAGTATATGTGAGTGAGTGACTTTCACGACTATGAATCTCGTTCCTGCAAGTGATTTAATAAATGCCAGTCCATTAGCAGTTACGCGCGAGAGAAGTCCATGTCGTTCCTTCATTCAGCAACGTCGGCTTCCGGTACCGTGGTCGAAACGTTTGCGCGACTCCGTTCAGCGAGCCGCAATGAACGGAAGCTCTTGGTCCATTAATCTCTTCGGTCGAGCAGGATCGATCAATTAACGTCGATAACGCGTGCACGATAATTCCAAGGTACCATTATCTCGTCGTTACCAAGGCCCCCCGCAGTTTTTGCTTTCATCCGCCGTTTTCTTCCTCCCTTGCAGAACGAAAGCCTCGTGTTTGCCTTATGGTGTACCGGAGAACAGAGGGAACTCCATGGGGAGCTCGGTTTCTTCCCTATCACGGCGTTCCCGCCTTCCGTTCGTTTCCCCTCGCTCCTACTGCGCTCTTAACAAAAGTGGAAAAATCCACGTCCAGCATTTATCCCGTGGAAACACCGCTTCTCGCGGGGAAGTCGTTTTATTTTTGCACCGCTCGATCGTCGTCTTGTTCGCGAAATGTCGCGCGCTGCGGACGCTCTGCCCATTAACTCCGGAACACGTTGAGCATTTAATGGAAACGATTTAGTTACACGGGATGTCTTCCGTCGGCTCTGTTAATTCACCAGATACGATTCCTGCTATCCTCTCTAGCGGCGATTTTCATTTGTACTTCAGGCGGCACTAACATTGACGCGAGCGGGAATTCTTTGTATTAGTTTTATAGGAGCTACCTTTTTCGAGCGCAGGCACTGTGTGCCGCGCAGAATTAAAGTGGGCAAGCTGCAGTAATGTATTTTTCATTTAATAAATGCGTTGCACGATTTCGAGATGGTAAATAAAAAATGGAAGCATTTATTACGTTTGTATTATCGCTCCTTGTTTTCTTTTCTTTTTTTTTAATATTCCTGCGCGCCTTTGGAGTTTATCTAGAGAGTGAAATTTAACAGTTAAACGTTTGTGTAATGTAACGTAATCATTAATCATATCCCGTCACGCAGCGTTATGAAATTCTCTACGGTAGTTGCTGATCGATTAATCGCCCCGGCAATTAATTTCATTGCGGTTATCTATGATATTCGACTCATTGGTTTGTAATTATGATAGCGCAAAGAGTAAGTATAAGCGGAACGAGCTATTAAATATTTGATTTCACACGGTGCACTTACCACCGTGTACATCCTTCGCAAATTTCTTCAACTTTCTGATGATCGAGAGTGCCTCTTCGACTCGATAAATTCTCATTTGGAGACAAATAGAGTACCACTATTTGCATTCAATAATTCGTAATCTCAGCATACAAGGTGAATTAAAGTGAAACTAATCGTTTGAAACAGAGATCCAAAAATAGCAGTTATTTCTAGAAATTTTTGGAAACAAGTCATTAAGCTTGATTTTTATTTAAATGCAAACCAATTATCATTAAATCTCAAACAAATTTCTGATAAAATTGAGATGATTGAAAAATAATAAATTTTAATTATTCTGATTACGACTAACCATTGTGAATGATTAAAATTTGTTTGGTCACCAGTAACCATTATCGATGGCGGAAATTTAATTTTGGTCATCAGTAACCAATACAAATGACCGGGATTGTTTTTGGTTACCTATAACCATTATCGATGGCCCGAATTTTACTTTGGATACCGCTAATCAAAATCGACGGTAAGTTTTCTTTCTGGTTAGATTCGACCATCTTTAATTGTCATTAACATTACTGATAATTGGTATTCATTGACAACGTGAAAAAATATTAACCATAAAAACTTATATATTTTATCAAGCAAAAAACGGTAAATCGTACTACAATATCTTTTATCCCATTCTTTGTTTCATATATTTTGATACCGTTTTTTGCTTAACGAAATATATAAGTTTTATAATTAATTTTTTCATGTTGGCAGTGTTATTTCATTATCAGTAATATTAATAACAATAATTGAGAGTGTTCGAATGTAACCAGAGAAAAAAATACCGCCGACATTGTTTAGTGGTAACCAAAATAAAATTCCCGTCTTCGATAATGATTACCGGTAACGAAACAAATATTAATCATTTTTAATCGTTATTTATAACCAAGATCATTTAATTAAAGATACCAACTCTTATGCCATAACTTTTAAAATTTGTCTTAAAACAGTTATGATGTCTGGCTTTAAACGTAGTTTCCCATAAGGGATTACGAAGGGTGTATCGAAGTCTAACATAGGCCGTGATCACCAGTTGGGCTGAAGTGCTTGTTCAGTACAAATATGCACAGCGAGCCTGCCTCAACGTCTAGTCAGAAGCCCTAAAATGGGGCAAGGTTATCGTATCAAGCTTTGTATACATGTAGAGGCAAATAAGGGGTTGTTGTGCCCAACATCTCCTATATTCCAGCGATTCGACTTTCCTTGACTCTTTCTTTCCCCAAAAACTTCGACTGAAACGAAAATAGCTTTTTCATTCTCTATCTGAAAGTTAGTAAAAGCTAATGCGAGAATATATTTAACAGATCTCGAGTATTTCTTGGGTATTTGTATCCAGTTGATTGCAAGCAGTGGTATCGAGCCCTCAAAGGATCACTTTGGAAGAAGTAGAAGATCCTCTACGTGTATCCCGCTCGCGACTCTTTTCCTCCTTGCCGCACCGCGCGCATTATTAACGATGGGCGAAATTTATTACCTCCCTCGGCACTTCCGTCGTCAAATGTTCAAAGTTTCAGCGATTTTGTGCAACACGTGTGGTTCTCTGGATTTTCGATAAAGGCGTGAAAAATGGCGACCGTATCTCTGACAACTTGCTACCACGCGATGAAAACGGGACGTTTGTCGCGCGCGTTCGCAGGTAGCAATATCAATTTGTATCGGCAAGATTTCGAGCGTGAGCTGTAAAAGTGTCGTAAAACCATCGTAACATCGATTCTGAGCAGGCATGAAAATAACTCTGACGGGGTGAATCAGGGATTCATACCACCACTTCGTGTTCACTAACAAAAGCCCATCGGGTCGTGGGGAAAATATTAAGAGGAGAATAAGAAAGGAGGGAGGAGATGAAAATCAAAATAAAAGTCTGCTAATCGATGGAAGGGATCAATACTTTTTGATAATGAATTAAAGTTGAACTTTATTTTTATCTATTCAGTGGAAAACGTAAATAAATTTGAATTTATCAAGATACAAGCATTTTGTGCGCTGATACAAGGAAACTAGCTTTCCTTACCAAAATTTCAGTCTCAGGTTTTCCTCGAGAATATTTCGGCCACTGCCAAAGGGACACTGCCCCTAAGTTTGAATCGTTCCTCGGTCAGTCGTGTCTCGATTACCTAAACCGACCTGGATTAGCTTCGATGATAAACCTTTTCTACCTCCCCTTCGGTATTTTTTGCGTCGATACTGCCCTTACGTGCTCGTACCCTCGCTATAAATATTTCTTTTAATCTTCCTCTTTCGTATACGCGCACCGAATGTGAATAAACTGGTAAAAGGAACCTGGACTGTGTTCCTCCAAAATCGAACAACCCTCGAAGAACTCTGTCGATCTCGACCACAAACCAGAGATGAGCAAAATTTGTATTTAAATAAAATCTTGAATAACGAATAACGGTTAAAGAAATTATTTGTCATCGGTCGAATAAAGTTAATTTTTTTATTCATTGAACTATTCAACTTTGTCGAATAAATCTGCCAACTTTAGCTTTAACTCTATGCGACGTCGAATACTTTTCTAGCGCGCATCCGAGCCGCCGAAGACCAGGGATTCAAGCCAGCGGCGCGCGTTACAATGTAAGTAGTATCGCCCAGTGACGGTCCTCGGCGTGCACAGTGGGGAAACTTCGCGATTTTATGGCCAAAACCACAAAAATAAATTTTTCAATTCGACAAAATAAATGCAAATGTCAATTGAAGAACTAATATGAGTATAAAATGCCACCAATTTTACTGTTAAATGTTTTAATACAAAGCTCGTATAGGCTCGCAAATGTTTATGTTCATGCGAGGTTAGACCGATCGCAAAGAATTAATCCAGATTTTCAAGTTGCCAAAATTTCCCCACTGTGCGGCGGTTCGAACACGCGCTAGAAAATTATTTGACGTTTTATAAAATTAAAATTAAAGTTCAAGTTACAGTTGAGAAATTTATTCGACGCTGAAGTTGAAACGCTCGACGAATAAAGAAATTAATTTTATTCGTCAAATGATCTAATGTTAAAGTAACTTTTATTCGATCCGTTAGTTAAATGGATTTTTATTTAGTTAATGCCCAATTCTGTCGCAAACAGCCCCTCCTCGAAGAATATTTCTATCACCTCTTCGCCCCTGTATCGAACAAAAGACCAAAGCTTGAGTACCGTGACGATGTACATTTTCGCTGTACGTTGTTTGAACAAACGAAGCGAATTATCACGCCGTTGTTAGAGTAACGAACATGAAGCATTTGATGCACGCTATCCAGGAAGAATGAAAGTCATAGCGGTATTTTTCATTAGAGCTCGGTATCCCGTTCCGCGAAGCTGCCACGAAAAATTCGTCGATAGTTGGACGCGAGTATCTACGCCGCGGCGTCCCACGAAAATTTCGATAACGTTTTCGTAGCATAAATTCTAAGCCCGACCTGCATTATCGTTACCACGAGGTTCGCGTGATTCGGATACTCTCCCTGGTCCTCTCGATATCTCCAGGTCGTTCGTGGACGAAAATCCATCAACGGGTTCGTAAAATCCGTACCTACCTTCGCCGCGCCGAGGATTCATAGCTTCTTTTACGTGACTGCAAGCGTGTCGTTAGTTTCGACTTACAGTGGCTCGCATTAATATTCGGACAGTTTTTAAAATCGCATAACTTCTTTAGAATTGGTCCAAACAACTTGAGTTTTTTTGAGAAGCTGGAAGGATTAGTTTGCTAACTGACGCGTTTCGTCGTTTTGAAAAAAAAATGTATTTGGTTGGAATAGCGAAAAGAATAGTAAAGGTCGATTTTTAAACTTTTTTCTTGTGAGCTTGTAATGAAAATTAAAAAAAAACCGTTTGTAGATTGCAGTAAGTTGTATACGTGCCTAAAATTTCATAAAAATCGGTTAACCTTGCTCCGAGCTATAAACGTTTAAAGATCGCAGAATAAGGTCGAGAATCGCGAAAATTCACGAAATTTAATTTTCATTACAAGTTCACAAAAAAAAGTTTAAAAATCGACCTTTAGTATTCTTTTCGCTATTCCGACCAAATACATTTTTTTTCAAAACGACCAAATACGTCATTTAGCAAACTAATCCTTCTAGCTTCTCAAAAAAACTCAAGTTGTTTGGACCAATTCTAAAAAAGTTATGCGATTTTAAAAAGTGTCCGAATATTAATGCGAGCCAGTATAGCTCTCTGCGATATACGTTTCCTCTGCGTACAAAATCTGCGACACGAAAGAGAGAGCTTTCTAGAGCAACGTATTAAACGGGGACGGGATTATAGCAAAAATTTCAAGTAGATAAATTCACTTTCTTTCTGCTTTTACTGGAATTCATGGCTGTTTTTTTTTTTTGGACACATTTCTTTGTGTCAATAGGTACAGTTTCTGTGGCATGTCTGTAGACAGACGAACTAATTCCCCTTTGGCCCACAAGTATACTGATTTTTCATATTTACATTTCAAATCACGATGCGGTTTGTGATGAATCTATTCTAAGTACCCTCCATTGCTGCTGTAGAGTGTCCCTGTACACTCCCTAACCACGTTTTAACGGCAATTTGTGTATGCCACTTTCCACCTGTCCCGTTTATAGCATAAGATTTTGAATAGACGCGTGGAAATGACGAAGAAACTAGAGGCAACAAAGTTTTGACGAAGATCCCCCTGGGTTCAATGAATTGCTTTAATCTGCGAGAGAATACACGAATATGCTGGGTAGCACAACCCCGCGTTTGTTGCCAAAGTTTCTCCAATATTTTAGGATAATGCAGCAAACTTTCCTGTCCCTGTTCCAGTCACGGCGCTATTGCAAATGCCACGTTCCGTTTAACTTTGTTCCACGCTTGTTTCTGATTCCCGTAATAGGAAGCCGATGATACGTATTCTTTAAACCACATCGAGGTGGATGCTACCAAACGAACCAGTCGACAAATAGTTAAGGGGGTCATTCCGGTTCGCGTGCCGATAAATTCAGCGATTTTCAGGAATTTATTGCGAAGACAGGAATTATAGCAATGGAATAAAACTTTTTTCTATTGATTAACTACATTTCTACGATATATAAAAAATATAAAAGTAATAAAATTAATACTTTTAAAATGGGTTTGCAGGTGATTTTGATGACATGTTTAAAAAATTCATTCCTCGCTCGTGCTGGTGATTTCAGCAGTTGGACTACTGAATCTTCTATATCAAAATCTTCAAAAGAAGCTACATATATAGAAAAAATCAGATCAAAGGCGAGTAAACATTGTTACATAGTCTGGGTCGAAACTAGGGGGTGGGTGGGAGGGGGCAGGTGCATCTATCCCGGGCGCCGATTTGCGAGGGGCGCCAAACGAGAAACCTTGTTAGTGAAAAGACATAATTTTGTAAAAACTACGTCAATGGCTTTATTCAAATTTATATATTACGTTATTTCATCTATTTATGGGTATAATTGTTGTGTCAACTGATTCATCACCGCCCAACCCAAACCCCTGATCTTAGAAACATGAAATTCGGAAGGTATATTCGACGTAGGTGCTCGATAAGAAGGGATTTTTGAAATTCTAACCCGAAGGAGTCAAAAAGGGATGAAATATGTTTTCTCGGACTCCTCATTATTTCTTAGGCCCGATTAAATATCAACTTGGTTTTTATTTACAAAGGTCTAATCCACACAAATGCCTAAAAACCAGATTCAGCATTTTGCCCTGATCAAACCCTAAGCGGGTGAAACAGGGTAAAATGTGTTTTCACCAATTCCTTAATATCTTATAGACCAGATTAGATATCAGTTTGGTTTTTACTTAAGAAGGTTACCCACATAAATGCCTAAAAACCAATTTCAGGATTTTGCACTAATCAACCCCTAAGGGGGTGGTAAGAAGGTGTGAGATGTCTTTTCATGGAATCCTTACTATCTCTTAGGCCCGAAGCAAATCGCGAGGGTAGTTTGCTAGTTCGGAATAAAGGAGGTACACATTTTATGGAAAAGTAATTAAAATTTATCTATTTAAAATGTATTTATCTGTTATCGAAAGCCAACAAATTAGGGCACCTGCAATACGTTTGAAACGAGTTAATAAACACGTTTATTATAAGTCGTTTTTATGTGAAGTATCAACCCAAACTTCTAAAATGGGCAGTACAAGAGGGTAAAATGTTTGGATGCATTACCGTGTAAAAAAAAAGTAAAATGTTTACACAGATTGTGTTATTAAATATGTACAAAAATGTATTAAATAAGTTTAAAAGGGGAATCTTTTGTTTCCTTTACTTTAAAATAATCGTTTTTGATTAAGTTATTTAATCAACGCAAGTTTTCATGATGCCTAGGAATTGATGCCAACTTTTAGAGTCTTTCACCCCACTGTGCGGCGCTATACAACCTAGTTTCGTCCCGGTACATAGTTTTCTCTTCTCCGCTACCACTCTTTGTCACCGTCCAGCAAACAGAACATACGACGCATCCCAATTGTGTGCCCCGTTCTGTGCGTCATTCGAGAAGGATCGGATTCATTGCATCAGTATCATGACAGTAGTATGAATGGCTGGCCACGTGACCACAGAGCCCGAATTTTATCGTTGCGTGGATGGCATTTATGGCCTGTCGGGCGCGAGGGCCCAAAGCGGCCTCCGCGCAGCCACTCACCGATAAATAATTACTGATATTGTTACACGGCCGGCGCTGAATCATTATTGACGCGGGACAGTTTATAGGCAGTTAAAACTAGCGTGCGGCAATCTGTGCGCGGGAAACGATTTCCGCCGACGCTTTGAGCGTTTCCCTTCCACCCCAGGCGTGCCATAAAATTTCCTCTGCAACGCCGGAGGGGCGGTTGGCCACCGCGTCCTCGTTGAAAGTCAAATTTGATTCCATGGAACGTTAAAGCGGCCTCTTCTCGCCGAAAGTTATTAAAAGTCGGCAGACTGTCATCCTTTTCAGGCGAAACTATTCAGAATTCCGTAGAAGCGCATTGCACCGCGATGCATTTTATTACGCGGAGATTCGTTATCCCGATCGGGGAAAATTGCGGTTGCGTCCACGAAGATGAAGCAATTTCAGGGAGGAGAATAGAAGGTAACGTGGCAAATCGAATTTCGCGCAGGTTCCCGATGATTCCCCAAAGATTCTTCGAAATGAGGTAAAGTGGTCTCGGGTTTCTTTCATTTCCAGGAGCTTAATCGCACGTGTCGTATACCAAGCTGCATTCCCGCTGTACATGAAAATGGTTGATGTCGGCTGTAATATCGACACCGTTTTATCTTCAAATCCCCCTTCACAGACTCCGTTCGTGGGCAAATCTAGGTGAAACAGTATATTCGAGTGTCACGGAGGTCGCGCCACTCGTTTCCGCGTTGCAGAACTCCTATAGCTCTGTCGAACGTCGGCTGATCTCAAATTCTATCGGCATGCACAGTTTTCTCCGGCCAGAGTCGATTTAATCGACTCTGGCGCTCAGTGATGCCGTAAGCGCTTTACGCTTTCAGGCACTTCAACGCACTCGTGGGGCAAAACGGCCAATAATCAATAAGGTCTACTCGCGCGAAAACAAGGACAATATCAATCGTATTTATCGCACCGCCTGGTACAAATGTCGAGCGGAGTCTGGTTCGAAGGGGTGTCGCGATGTTTAGACCGCAAGCAAGTGGCAGGAAGTCCGGCTCTACAGACTTGGGGGAAATCTCGTCAAATGTTATAACTAGTCCGTCGGCGGCGGAAGTTATTAATATTTCCTCACCTAATTTAGATTTTGTTCCAGTTGGGAATTTCTAACTCGGGTGCGGTAGAGAAGTTTATTGTAGGGGGTAAAGGGTTATGCAGGGTGCTTCATTTATTTCGAATACCCCCATGTCTTCGTTACTATTGCCGATATCAAAAAATATACCGGGGATAACTTTGTTTAGTTCAGAACGATGAATTTTTTGAGTCGTGATGTTTTCGCTCGTGGTAATTTTTTCCCTCCAAACTATGGCGAGTTTTTATTCTAGGCTGTTTGGAGGTGAACGTTTCATACATTTCTGAAATCTATTCTTTGTCAGCTACGATAATACGATCCTCAAAACATGTCATTAATATTAAAAAACCGTCGATGACCTTAAGTGGAAAAATAAAATTGCATCTATTCTGTTCGATATACATATTATATTATTCAATAGGTATTATAGATAGTATATCAGTCATGATTCATCAACGTCCAGCTCAAACTGCTGAACCATGAAACATGAAACCGCTAGAAACATGAAATTCGGAGAGTACATTCGTTTTACGACGTAGGTGCTCGATAAGAAGAAATTTTTTAAATTCCATCCTCAAGAAGCGGTTAAAATGGGTGAAAGGTATTTTCTGGAACTCCTTAATATCTCTTAGGCTCGATTAGATATCAACTTACAAGGGAACCTCCCGAACTCGGAAATTTAAAAAATTCTGAAACTTTGTGAACAAGTTGGGAATTTTGATAAGATTTTAATTTTAAAAATTAATGGTTAAAAAAGTATGGATTATTTTTGGGTTATTTATTTTATTTAAGTGGGATAGCTGATTTTTTTAATTTGATTTATTTCCTCATGATTATAACGCAATTTTTGTTTGCTGCCGAAATTTACTTTAGGGAGCGTGACCCCTGAAAATCCGGTTATTTTTCAATTTTGCGTTATGACTCGCGAATTGTAAAATAATTTTTTACCAAATGATAGATCTAATTAAAGGAAGTAACTTTTGTCTCGAAATTTTTTTTTATCTCTTACAGTTTGCGAGTTTTAACATAAAGTCGGAAAAACGCTGAATATTCAGGAGTTAATTTCACCCCCTCAAGTGAATTTGGACAGCAAACAAAGGGTGCGTTGTAATCAGGAGGAAATCCCCTACATGTTCCAGGAGTTTCGGAACGTTTTGAATTTTCGTGTTCGGGATCTTCCCTTGTTAGTTCACTCTATGAATAGATTGCAAAACAGTCTTACGACTGAACTTCGGCTTTGCACTGTTCTATTCTTTTTATTTATTTCTCTTTCCTTCTTATTCCTATTTCTGTATGGTGCAATAAAGACGCTTAATAATAATAACAACATATTTTTTGCTTACAAAGATTACTCACACAAATGCTTAAAAACTAGCATACACATATTGTTGCGAGCACCAGGTATAGACCCATGCATAGTCTGCTGGTGCTCGTAGCTGAAGATAGAAGAAGGTCGGCTCCCTTCAAGAGGACGATCGGGAGGCCGACAAGAACGGAGACTGTGGTCTTCTAACACAGTGGTGAGCAACCTTTTGTCCGAAGTGGGCCCCAAGTGGAAACCTGCTACTCTACGCGGGCCGCAATATTAAATACATAAATATAACTAATCCTCTATCATTTACAGTTCGAAAGGTATATGCCAATGTTCAAGCGGGCCGCGGGTTGCTCATCACTGTTCTAGCATACGCCATCGCGGCTGAACGTGTCGGGCTTAGGGTACCTTTATGTTGGAGCTGCGATAATAGCGAAGAAAAAGAAATATTTCCTTCTCGACGCTTTTATCGTTGATCATCTATGTAGTAAGCGTTGCTCTACTCGCTGCTCCAATGTAAACAGTTCCATTATAAAACAATATAATGCATTTCGACGCTTCGCTCTTGTCGTCGCTCTGATCGTTTATCGCAGCTCCAACGTAAACGTACCCTTAGTCTGTATCTTTCTGTATCTATACCCTGTGTCCTATGTACCAAATATAATTGTGTGGTGCGTGCGTCCGTCTAATTATTCCGCTCCTTTGCGTCGGGGTGGCCTACGAAGAAACGCCCCGGCGCAACAGTATTATTACATATTACACAAAGTTACATAAAAAATTACTTAAACAACACATATAAAAGTAATTCCGTTTAATTATTATTTAAGTATTTTGCTAATGTATGAAACATCTACTAAACGAGAATGCGTTTACACTCGTACATCAGTAATTAATGAATTTGTCCTGTTCACATGGAGTCAGTCCGCCGAACAAGTATCTACTTAGCATCGAGTACGAAATGCCGACAGGAAATTCATTTTGGTCATTTAAAAATGGCCAGTTCGTGGATCGTCGTCGCGCTCTACTCTACCAGGTGGCCTTTGGCCTTTGCTAATCGGTTTCATTAATTAGTCGGATTTGCGACGCCGAGAATCGGCGCGTGAAGTTGGCAGGAGCATTAATAAGTGGCGGGGGTTCCGTTTTCCAAAGTACCATTGAAGCGTGACGCCCAGCATCCGGCGGCGTTCCGCGTCGAAAACGATCATCGACTTTCGTCGGCGTCGGATCGAAGCACGTCGACTGGTAAAATGGAAAAACGTGACTGGCGTCCCGACGCCGGAATCTAATTACTGTGCGGCGGGAAACAGAAAATCGAGCCTCCTCGTTGTTCGCGGCGCCTTCGATATTATTCAAATTTAATTATCAGCCGATTTCTCCCGCGTTTGCTCGACTTTGTTCAACGGTGCCAGCTCATCGGCGCCATCGCTCCGTTAGCATTTGTAATTTCGCCAACGAACTGCTCCTGCGAATCCATGGGGAACGTCTCGGCTTTTCTCTCTGTTAACTCATCCTGCTGAACGAAGTAAGAAAAGTATTAGGTTTGAAGAATAATTTGGCCATATATATATATTCATCTGCCTGGATTTCTTAATTCTATACGGATAATAAATCTTAAGGGTGCTCCAATTATACTCGCTCATATTGCGAAAGTGAAATATAGTATTCCGATGTTTTTATGATTGGTTGAGTATAATCATGTTTTGTAATATATTAAAATTTATATTATATTAATATATTGTTAATTTTGAAGATTAAGAGTTTCATTTTAACTTAAAATTTTACTTAGTTCTATGCCTGATAAAAGGTGTAAATTGTAAATTTATTCATGAAATTGATTTTTCTGGAACTATTAATTTCTATAGTTTAAAAAGAATGTTAAATTACATATATCTGTTTTTCAGGTAAGACCATTATACAAACTGTAAATATAATGTAAATAGTATAAATAAAATTCCACTCTGTTTTTCAGTGAAACAATTATTGGTTAATTTCATAACCTGTTAAACGGCAATAAAAGTTAATTTTCACCTCTTCTCTGTTCAGTTATCTAACTTCTTATTAATTTTAATTTATAGTAAGTAAATTACGGATAATTATGGATTGCACATGTGCTCTACTTCCCTATCTCTCTCTAATTTTTTATGCTCAGTCGTAATTGATGCGCCACCTGTCAATCATGCTCCGAAGCGCTCAAATTCAATTAAAAAGGATATTTTTTCTTTACATATATATATATATACTTTTTATATTCTGTAAACGTTTAAGAAATAAATATTCATATTTTACATGTTCCATTCATGCAGCTGCATCAATTTTGAGTATCAGTCACATTTGCCAGGCCACGTTCGATGAACTTGGCTGCGTCGGTATTCAACAATCTGCGAACATCCCGGATTATGAGGCGTTACTAATCGATAGGACATTCTCATTTAAGTACTATTAGATCGCGCAACCGCGTCCGTTTCACGTCTCTTTGGCCTAATTAACCAGGTGAAAACGGGATTACGCGGAATCTCGCTAAATATCGCAGCTTCGCCGTTGTTTGTCACGGTTTCAGCAAACGCCTCCGCCGTTCTAATCCCAGCCTGTACTACTCCGTGTCTCCGACTAATCGCTCCGCGCCACTAGATCCTCGGTGCGGTGTCGTGCACATAAAACTATTCTAATTATTCAGACGTAGTTGTCGCTTTAATAATATAATTTCGCGGGACCCAACGAGCAACCATTTTACACTTTTCCTCTGAAGCGAACTTCATTTTAGAGACCTCCCGCAGAGAACACTGAAATGCGCTTTCTCCCTGAGGCTCTTGTAAAAATATTGCTAAGACTCGAAAACACTACATCGAGTTTGACAATTTAATTAATTCCCTATGAGTATTCCAACGATTCTCTGTGTTCGAACGCAACGATGGCTCACTGCGCTAACATCGAATGTCCAGCTTTCGTGAAATTTTTAATTTGTATATCTCTTTAATTATAAAGCACCCTTCCATTTATAAAACTGTTTTTTTTTTCTTCGAAAACGCTAGAAGTGGACATATAATATTCGCACAGTAAAGCATCAACAAATTTCCACTATCACTAAAAGTTTCTAGATAACATCGCAGTGCCGCGTGACCGTGTGCTTTTAGCTTTTGACGTGAAAAATATTAATACTCTTTGTTTCCGCTAAAAAAGACTGCCGGGAGGCTGTGGACGACAGCTAAAATTGGTCGATTACCCCCGACCCGAGGGGTAAAAATGCAGGCATAAAAGAGCAACCGCCCTTCATCTAAAGTTTCAACACCATCCCCTATCCATCTTGACCAAAAGCAGAGAATTGCTATTAATTCCGCGGGCCTCCCGTCGCGGCGTTTAATTCAGCCCAAAACAAATTAACGAGCGCGAAAAGTGTTAAGCCGGGTGGGTGGACTGGTGGAAGCCGCGGCGCGGCTCGGCGGTAGCTTATGAATATCACGAAAATTGCAGGTTGATTTCGTCGTTGAAGTAGGGATCGAATCGTACCGAGCACGCGGCACCGTTCCAATTAACTTGGCGGAAACGAGATTACCGGGAATTTAGCGCCCCTATCAGCCGGAATATCGTTTGTCAGTACACCAGCGCCCCTCTAATTGTACATGGGCCGCTTAAAACCGTTAGATCCCGAGGTGACGAGGCTTTGATGAGCAAAATCGAAACGCACCGTAGACTGAATGGCAGGAAATTGGGGGCGGCTATGCGCCTCCCCTCTTTTTACCCTTCGTTACGCGCCACTCGCGCCGCTGGGAAACAGGAGCGAGCAGAAAAAAGCTGAAATTTCCCGGAGACCGACCGTTGAGCGGATCTGTCGTTTTCCTTAATTCGATTAAAGAAGCTTGCAGTGCAGCATTACTTAAAGCAATTGCGAGGTTTCGCTGGGATTAAACGAGTTGCGCTCAGCAGGGAACAGAAGGCTGTCTATTAGCTTCTTCGAAGTGAATTTTACAACGTCGGTGCGTTCTCGGGATTCGAATAGCCGTTCGGATGCTCCGAGGCGACTGAGCGGTAAAAATCCGCCCGTTCCGCGGATGTTCATCGCTGAGGCATTTGCAAGTGAACGCAGGCGGGCGATTTTTGAGCCATTTTTACGCGAAGCTTAAGGCAACTTCCATTGGCCCGACTCGCGTTTCCTCCGTCGTCCAATTTCCGTCTGGTCCTGAAATGGAAATCTTGTCCCCAAAACCTTTGACATCCAGGCGTGGCGGGTGTAGGTATTACAAGGATGCCTGTCGCGTACAGCCGCGATTCGCTGTAGCGGTTTTTTGTCGCCAGTCAAAGTGCATCCACCTGACGAGCCGGGGGAAGCAATTTTATTCTCTGACTTTGAACTTGGTACTCATTACCGGCGCTCTCCTTCCGCCTCCACTCTCTTACCCGGCGCTCTTCGTTTCATTGTTTATTTCCCTCGGTCCGCAGAAACTAATCGGGTGCCCGGCAATCGCGTCTTTGAGCAGCAGCTTGCCGCGTCCAAGTAACGAGGTAATTTGATCCGCACACAACTCGTTTACCGGTGCAATCACGAGCAACGATATCCATGCAGCGTCCCTATTCTGCGATGCGGCCAGGCAAATGAAACCTCTGTGTTTTCATGCGCCCATTCAGCTTGCGGCTGCAAATGGATATTTATGGTAAATTGCGACTGTTTCGATGATAATGCAACTAGCGAACGGAATGCGCGAGTCACTTTGGGGGAGATAGCTGTCAGTTAGAATCGCGTCACATTCGCAAACCGATGATTAAAACGCGCGCTTGTTAACTTTTCCGAGTCGCGTTTAGTGTTCCCTGAAGCGATTACTGCAAAAAAAGCCGCGTAAAATATTATCCCCCGCATCGTTGCCTCTAGAAATTTTTAATCCTGCTTCACCCTCTCTGGTCTATCGTAATTTTTTCACCAGCATACGCATCGCTCCCCCTTGAATCGCGGGATCGATAAAAGCACAAATTTTTAAAGGCCCGATCGCGAGGCTGCGTGCCGTAAATAACGTAGGAGGCCGCGGCGCTTAAATGACAACGCATTAATCACGCACGAGGGAAATACGTAAAAATGTTGAGCGTTCAGTGAACGGTGAAATGCAGGCAGGAAGAAAAGGGGATTCGCATTTTTGTTGGCCTTCGTGCATACATGCGCGTCCCCCTATTTAGGTTACGCAGAGAAGCTTTCGTGCCAGTAATTCTCAAACCACCGAAGCACAGGGGATCCCTTGGAGAAACAAATTACAACGAAATTGGAAGAAAAGTGTGCGAACCCGTATGTCTCTGAACCACTGGTTGATCGAATATTTCGCAGAAAGGTTTTCACCTGGAATCGTCTCACGATACCTACAGTCAGCGAACACTGTAAATAAGTAACACCAAGGCACAGAGATGTGAAACATCTCACCCACTCTCGAGGCATTATTGAAACTCAGATACTGAAAGCATCACGTGCACTGTTTTTGGAATATTTTTTTTAAAAAAAGCCACTCTATTCTAAAGTGACCTATATCTTCTACTACTCAAGAACCTCCACCTAGATTGTATACAGGAAACTAATATTTGTATCAACCTAAGTGAAATCTAGAACCTCCTATGTATCAACTGTTCAACTATTTCAATATCATTTATATAAGTGGTACCATTACGTGACATTAACCTGCAACCCCCCGCTCACGATGCCCGGCGTTTTTACAGTTGAGAAACACTGGGACGCTATTGTAATCCGACGAAACATTTCCCTCCCGTTGCATCACGTTCGATGTAAATACCAGTGTCCCCTTTATTTGAATTTTTCGCGCCTGCAAGAGCAGAATTCCGCCGTCGCGCGATGGCAAGAGAGGGGTGCGACAGCGTCGTTCGTCAGTCAGGAACAATAAACCGCTTTTCGACGAACGCGATCGGTTTAATCGGTTTTGCGGCGCAGGAACGACAGAACGAGCGTATTACTCCGTGAACAAAATTCTCCATCAAATATCGCCGCTGCTAGCAAAGATTTCGTTGATATCCCGTCAAACTGTTTCCTTCTCCTCATATTTTTTTTTTTTTTTCGTCTGTTTCCCTGCTGTGGCAATCAGCGTTCTAGGTCAGTCTGTTATTACGACGAACAAGGATTGCGGTTACGTTCGCGATATCGTTTCTCCACGAGACATGTCAGTTTTCCAGGAAAAACCGAATGTCAGACTATCGAGGGGAATTTGATTGGACGCTGATGATCGGGAGAATGAAATTTGAACGGCGGAAAATTGAATTTCTATTGACATGTCTAAAGGATACTGGGTTAAATCTTTATCGATCTCGTAGAAGATTGAAAGAGAAAGGTGTGGCGATGAGAGGTATGAGAGCGAAATGTGCGTAATCAATTGTATGTAGATATTAGAGTGGAGCTTAAAAGTTAAAGGAAAAATTAAATATCCTTTGATAAGGCTTACCACCCTGATTTGTTCCTTCAGATATGCAAACACTATATAAACACTTTGGGCAATAGATTCTAATGTGTCTAATACGTAATATATTCTAATACGTGCTCATATTCTGCTCGACTTTATTTTTTATAAAAAGGAACAAATTGAGATGGTAAGAAGATCATATTTTCATAGTTGAAAAAAAACTACACCCTAGTGTAAATGGAAGAATTAAGAGTGTCAGAGGTAGAAGCGTTTTGCTGTTATCATCGTAAAAACGATCTACTTACTTCTGATCATTACATGCAGCATGATGCATAATGGAACTTTCAATCGATGCACAGTAGGTACACTGTTCTACAAGGTGTGAGTGCTTAATTACTTTTTAATTGAATCTCTTGTAATTTCCTTCAAGTATGGCGTGGCTAATTAAATGCTAAACACCTTGTAATATTCATTTTCTATCTGTGCTATGAATCATATTTTTTGCTATTTTAAAGGTAGCAGGAACTTTAATTTGAAATGTCGATATTATAGAAATTGTTTTGAATAAATCTAGGCAGAGCTTTCTGTTTCCTCTGTCGATGCAGTAAAGTAAACGAGTCTGAACTGACTTTTCGGTTTATGTGTCCAGTTGAGGGTAGAGCATACAAGAGAATCCAATTTTTGTTCGTAATCATGACACAAAGCATTCTGCGTGCACAGGCGTGGTCTTCTGTCTGTGAGAGGCAAAGAAACGGTGAAATGATTAACAGGAGTTGTGGAAACCCCGGAGAGGAGGCTTCCGAGTAAATTGAATTTAAGTTGCAATAGAATTTCTGTTACACCTTTCTCGCAGTCAAAACTCTGAGCCATTAAACTTACGTAATATTTGATGTTATATTTATATTTTCCCCCAATTAGTTGCATACGTATATCTGCGTTTAAGTTTCATTACGTTGAATCTACGTTGACAATATTTACCTATCTCCTTTGAAACTGCTTATACAAACGGTATCGATGGTATCTATTATATTTGCACTTATTGCAAAAGTGTTATTACTCGGACGAGATACAACGTTAATTGTAAATAATATCAAGTTGCAGCAGCTAAATCGAGGAATGAGCAAGTAATTAGTCCCGCTTAAAAAAGCGTTTTGGAAATTGCTAGTCATCATTAGAAGGAAATATTAACGAGCAGAGTTTATATTAAACGCGTTGCAGGGTTTGTCGAACAAAGAGAAGTTTATTATTTCCATCGCCAGACTGGAGACTCCCTGGGTTTTAATTAAATGAAACTTTTTCTTTTCCTTCGGAGTATTTTCCTTCTCGGTCATTCATGTCGCAGTATCATCGTGGCATTCGTTCTTACATTGTCATTGCGAGAATGCTTTTTCATTCCTGAGTTTCCACCGCTCTGTGGCAGCTTTCTATTTGGACGTGCCTTCAAGAAGAAATTCTGCTTCATCATTTTCCGAGTATTTTGCGTAGGAATGAAGAGGGTTACGTAGGTTCTTAAAGATGCACAAGTTCCCTACCATTCTCAGTACAGATCTTTTGTTTATTCAATCTTCAGTGATTGTAACAAAATCTCCACTGCTAGTATATACTTTGTAAAGTTTTATCATGTTTCCTTGTGCATTGGAGCTTACTTTGCGCAGGTGCTGTGGTTTCTAAAATAATATAAATACAGATGTGACGGGTTTACCAATAAGTAATATGTAATCAGAGCCGTCTTAACAAAATTGAGCGCCCTGGGCTAAAAAGATTCGGCGCCCTAGCCCTTCACGTACCAACTCTATGCACCGTACAGTCTACAGCTTTTTCCCAATCGGTGCAAGGCGGTACATCGTGTGGACTATCGGTTGTCGTGTCTCTCCTCTCATAAAAAGTTAAGAAAAAGCATTTCAACATACTTGTTTCTTAATCGCCTTTAGATCACCTGGGCTACATCCTAATTAGCCCACTGGAGATGAGGCCCTGTACGTGGTGCTAAGACTATTAAGGTCACGATGGTCCATAGGGGATTAATACAACCATAATCCCATGAAATACTTCGCAAGAAACTTCCGGAATCCGATTGTCCCACTCAGTCGGATTACAGAATGTTACATTCGAACCACTAGAACGGTACCGAGTCATGATGACGATGAACGTTGTGAAACTTTATACAAATTTCTTGTTAATTTCTCTTTAGAATGAAGTATAGTTTGCACATTGAACATAGTGGTTACGCATACTTGCAAAGTACCAACAATTAAGATACTAGCCAAATACCCGTGCTTCGCTACGATATTGACGGGGATCTTGGCGCGAACCGCCCTCCGGTCTCTAAGCCGGGAGGCAGTGCGGCAACGCGACGTTGCTTCGTCACACATTTGCCCATTAAATCCCTTAAAGACACTTATAATTTGATGACTACTAAGCTTTGTTAATAAAGTCGTTAATTCCTTTAAAGTAGCGTCGTAATAAAGGTGCGTGTATTGCGGGTTACCTATCTTTTTTCGGTGAAGGGGTGGGATTTTTTTAAAAAGATTTCTCAGGGAGCACCCAGAGGCTAAGAGGAACCTCGTACCAAATTCCATGGTCATAGGATCGGCGGTTTCTACGAAATCGTGATTGCGAGTCTTTGATTTGGATTTTATATGCATAGAGGTATATTACGTTTCACTTTGAACGAGGGATATCCAGCTGTTTCGTTCACTTTTCAGCACTGTCAGAACAAAGACCTATCTAGACGTTGGTTGGTCTAATTTACCATGAAAATTTAGATAGAATTCGCTCATGTGTCAACTACTTAGGTTAGGTGTTTGTTCTCCAACTTAGGAGCCTAACTCTGTGTTTACTTTGTGACGTGATTAGATTGGCAACTTCCAGTTCACATGACCACGACTTAAAACAGAATTTGTTCGCTGCCTTCCACTCTGAGCAACATATCTTGGTAAATAAAGGTTTTCTCTCGAAGATTAAGCAGAACTTGGTACTAGAAGGAACTATACCTACTGTTCGAAATTTTACATTAATCTTGCATGGAAAAAATTAAGATTGTAGTTAAAGTACTTGAGTTTAAAAGTGATTTTCTGAATAGCTACGTTTCCATTAAAGGCGTGCATTCTTCATCTAGCACTTAAATTTTTCACAATTCCACAGATTCAAAGCGCCCTTCAGTCTTTCCTACAGGTTCTATCTGTTATTAGATTCTATTGCGTGCCCATTTTGAGATTGCAATTAAGTAAAACTCGGCCATTAGGAAGATTACTCGGTTAGTATTCCGCGTTTCTCTACTCAACTCGAACGTGTAATTGCTGGCTACTTTCATTAAGGATTACCAGCGATCTCGAATCCTCCGGTGAAATGACCCTTCAACCACACAGTGCGATTCCATACCTTTGGCAACTTTTCGAAGCTGAGCTTCAGAACCCACTGTGCGCTTTACGACTTACACGCTCAATTGAACTTGCGTCGGATTTTGAGGGTTAACTCTGGCTAGTCGTGGTACATTGTGCCGCGAGTAATATTTGGATGGTCATAAGTGCCTTTGTCGACTATCGTTTTCGAGATGCCTTGGAATCTCAGTGCAGTGATAACAAACTTTGGATAGTTATTGCGAAGTTCTTGCTGCAAAACATTGATTCGCCGACAGCTTTGAATAATTTCAATTCTAACAGTGGCAGCAGGAACGGTGGATAAATGTTTGGGAAGCAAGTTCCGGCGTTATTCTAAAGCAATGTTACACCAATTGTTGCAATCGGTGATCGATAATAAACGTATTTAATCGTTTATCGCTGAGAGGTAAATTGATGTGATTAATCCATAACAATGTAGTTTCAATGACAATCCATTGTAGTTAACTAGATATTTTCAAGTGATCGGATTCGTGTACGCAATTAGAAGCCGTTCACACTGGCCATATTGTATGATTTTCGTCGCAGTGGCCGAAAGCTTCATCAGCCTCGTAAACCAGATCACATTTAACAGCTATGAGAGCCTTAATTGTACCGTACCTACAGTTTCTGTTTATACTTCACCCATAAAGTGGAGTAATCGAAGACACGCGTCTCTTTAAATGGTTAACAATATACTTCTGCGGGAATTGTATAGGATATGACTTATGCGAGGTTCAATTGAACTGAAAGGGTGTGGCTATTTATTACTCACACTATTAATAAACTGGAATGTAGAATTATATAACTAAAATTAAACCGAAAAAACTCGACTTAATGCGGCTATCGCCTACTCAAGAAATATTGATTAGCTCATGTATATATGTGCTTTTAAAGTCATTTTCACATGTGCTTTTATTATTTCTTGCTGTATAAATGTTTATTTATCAATCTTTGTTTTTATTTTTAATACAAATATTAGGTAGACTTTTTCAGGACCCGATTTTTGCAAGTCTTACGTTTTGAATTCCTAATTAAAATTTTGTAGGTTTCAACGATTCCAACTTATGCTACGTGAAAGATGAACAATTTCTCTGTACTTTGAAACAAATTGCGTGCAAAAATATCAATTATTATTCAATTGATAGCGATTTAACTTTTGCTAGCCGGTATTCGATACCGTCACCATAACACTATATCGTTACCTACTCCAAAGTAGAATGTGTCTGCGCGTAGCCAGACCCCCATAAGTAGAACGTATCGACCAATGGTCAGGCAAGCTTCAGTAGAAAACTACATTTGCGCCTTTTGGCCAATACATTGTATTCTTCTTATTGAAATTTGCAAATCCCCCGCTACCTTCCAAGAAAAATGATTCTGAATCTGAAATTCCACAGTTCTCTAAACCAACGATCAATATTTAACGGGGAAAACGCTTTCATTGAAAATCGACAGGTCTGTTGGATCAGCAGTTTCTGGCGCCCGTTGCATGAATCAGAACCCACTAGAAACTTGTGATTAAGCAGATGCAAATTTCTTCTTGCGCCCAGTCTGAATTGCGGCTGGATAAACGTTTTCCCGCAAGATCCGTCTGCCCCCGAATGCGAATCGCCCGAAGCACTCGCCCATCTTCGCCAACTCGTTTGTAGATCCCTCACCTAACCGCAACGGACTTTGGAAGACTGTTTATTTTACATCGCATTTTACGCGAACGATTTTAAATTTATTCATAGCGCCTTGCATACATATAAATGCAAGTTTACATCGTTGCAGCATCTTCAGGGGCCGGATACTAAATATGTTGCGAAATAATTCCATGAACCAACTTCACTGAGATGTTCCCTTCAAGTCGTAGGAGTCGCGATCTAGAAATTTGTGGCTCGTCATGAATTACATTAACGACAGCCGTAAACTCAGGAAAGTTGATATTACACGAAAGACTTCTCATCGACGGCTTGTCGCTTGATTTCGCGCAGTGAAACTACGCGGAAGTTTCCCTCGGTCGCTTGTTACACTTTTCCTCGCTTCCTTGCGGATTTTTCCATTCGGGTCACCGAAACAACCGCCAGCACACGTACAATGCCCACATAAAATTTGACACTGTTTCTGGGACGCGTTATTTACCCTTCCTTTAAAGAACAAAGCACAATGGACAGTGGGCAGGGTACATAACCAGCTTTTCCTTTTTGCGGAAGAGCTGATACTCTGGTCCGTAAAGGGAAAGGCATGCAGGAACTTCTCAAACGGATGACATATAATCCTTTGTTTGTGCTTTCTTTTCGAATCAGTTTGTGCAGCGCGAGGGGTTTGTGTTGACAGGGAATACGTTTCGAAACACGCCTTTCAGTATACATTTGCGCGTGTGTAACGCGACAACCTCTATACTTTTAGACTAAACTTTTACATTTATAGCTAAAAAATTTCGTTCTGCTTTTTATCGTGATTTCATACGAGTAAAAAGGACCATTGGTTGATATTGAAGCATTGAAATATCGATAGAATTTAGATCACAGATTATTTTAAAACTGTAGTCATTCCCACTTCCACATTTAACTTCTTCGTTCCATCACCAATCAATGATTAATCACTCGACACACGTCCCTGATTCAGAATTAAATAATTAAATCCAAACCGTCCGTTTTTACATAGGTGTTTTGTAACCAACGAACACGTAGCAATCCCTGCAATCAATAATATCATACGTATAGTTGTAATTAAATCCAGTGAGTAATGTACATACAGCAGCCGCCTCCTGAATGGCGCAATTAAAGTAGCTTCGTTACGAAACACGAGTTTATCCGCGGATCGATATCGAGAGGAAAAGAAAGGTCGATGGAACGAAATATTCTCGACCTCGTACGTTGATGCATCGTGCTCTCAGCGCTATTCGTAAAACTGTTCCCGCCGGTATAGATCATTTTTACGGGAATCCATTAGCCTCGGCCATCGAAGCGAATCCTCCGTGATGGCTTTCGGAAACTTTTCCACTAGAAATGTAACCGGTCCTCCCTTGTAATCTGTTACTGGATGGCATCTGATTCATTTTGACCCAGCCAGGTTGAAACCCCTCCCTGGTTCCTTCTTCCTACCAACGATTACTCCACTGAAAACCGCCGAGTAGCCAGATAAACACGAGGGCTCCTGCAGACTGTTGCATCGCGACGCATCCTGTGCGCTCTGGAAAACGATGCACGGCGCAGCGAATAAATTCAGGCCGAGAAACCAACTGAGTGCATCGTTCCACTGCGACCTCGAGTACACTTTCGAACCTCGAGGTAGTTTTTTCCCGGGATCGTTAAGAAATATTCTGGAATGTGTGATGCAAGTAAATTCGTCGCGCGTTTGTGTTTTATCGAGGAGTGGAGTCGATGTAGGTCAATCTCAAAAGGGAAAGAAATGTTGCGTTTGTCTTACTTCGAATTACGCGTGCGTTTGAATTACTTTACACTTTTTGTTCGATACTTATTCGTGTGCTTATTGTAGGCAATTTTATTGTTAAAGGGAGATTGTGGAGTCCAGAAAGTTATCCACACAATTTTTATTAAATTGGTGGATAGATTGTCTTGAGTACTTTTTTTTTAAACAAGAGTTTCAGCTCAACAAATGTAGTCATGAGCGACTTTACAAATTAACAGTAGTTGTGCATTGAGATTATGTAAGACTTTCTGTAGAATTCATACCTGCATATTAGGCAGTAAAAGGTTTATACACAGAAACGAACTTAAATCGTTTCCAAATTTACAATGTAGCGTGTATTTGAATCGCTTTTAAGAATGTAATTATGCTTCTAATATTTTCTCTTGAGTTCACTATTTCGCTTATGTCGTTCTTAACTGGGTACCTTTTCTTGCTTTCAGCGAGATGATTGCAGTAAAAAAGAATGCGACTTCTATTGGAATTTTCGTTACATAATTCTCATTTGTAATAATAATTCTTTATTGCACAGTAGACTTTACAATAGGAAATATATGAAAAAAGCGAGAAAGAGAAAGGGGAAAAAGAAAAAGAATAGTTAGATTTGAATAGCACATATAACACTGGAGGAGTGCAAAAGGCGAGGTACAGCTGTCAGCTGTTATTAACCTTACCATTTAAAGCTACTTAAAACTAAAACTGACACAATAGAGTACACGAAAAGTAAGTATAGACGGCCGAATAACATAATCAAAAGTAAGAACTAACATCATACGCGTGTAGTTGGAAAATGACAAAAGTAAAAGTTAATAATTAATTGTTGATGCTGATTAGCAAAAAATAAATTTAGGTGTAGTTTCTTTTACTATCAAGTGCGTATCCGTCAGTCTGATATGGAGAATTATTAAACGCGTAATAATTACTTGGTCCCTTCTATCTAGCCCACTCAGATCTGGTTTAAAGCCTCCTGTTTTGTTTACTGGAAGTTTTGCCGAGACTAGAGGTGTCAGCTTTTGGGCCCAGTTCCCTCTTAATCTTCTTTTTATTTCTCTTCTCCTGGAACGGGATAATTTCTGGTGGGTCTTGGATAGTGTGTAGCCTCGATGCTTTGGATGCATGATCTGCTTTATTATTTCCCATGATTCCCACGTGAGAAGGTGTCCATATAAATTGAATATCTTTTTCTTCTTTAACGAGTCTCGAATATAAAGCTTGGATATATTGGATTAATTCATTTGGCATCCTGACGTCTTGAATCGCCTGAAATACACTTTTGGAATCAGAGGAAATAGCAAACTTCCTACATGCTGAATTTTAATGATTGTACTTCTTTTATTTTATGGCACATTAGCTAACTTAGGAAGGATCGAGACACGGAAGTTCACTCTATGCCACTCGACCTGGGCAACAATCCCACAGTAACACGGAAGTGAACATGAAATTCGAAGTATAGAGTTTCTTCCTCGCTGAAATGTTTAACCTGTCCAACCGATCAAAGGTTTGCCCAGTTTTATCTTACAGTCTTTTTAGTATCATCATCCTGGTCATATTTCTAAGTGCCTACCGTTCTTACTTACATCGTCGAATGTCACCTTTCTTACCTAAATATTTTAGGACTGCCAATACTTCTATCCGTCTGCACTCCCGTTTTATTATTCGTAAGAGCTGCTTAGCTTCTGCCATAAAATTCCAATGGTTTTCGATGAAAGCGCAATTTCAGTAACCGATGGATATATGCGAAGAACGACTTTCTCAAGGAAAATATCCATTCTTTTTGTAACGAAATTTTCGCCAACTCTTCGTTCACAATTCCGCGGGCGATTCACGAGTTCTATTTCTCTTTTTCGCAGCTCTCATGCTTCTCGAGTAACTATTCTCTAGAGATATCTTTGTCTCAGAAATTCTAAAATCTGAAACGATGTTCGAAAAATTTTCTGTCATCTTCAGGAAGATATTTGGTACACTTTCTGCAGTCATATATGCTCATTCGTTCAGCTTTTCTTGAATAGGAATGGCGTTATATGTGAAGTACATAGAAGCATAAAGATGTAGAGGGCATTAATAGAAACAAAATTGTTTAATAAGAAAATAGACCAATCAATATTTGTAACAGTACAGCTACTAAATAATGCTTTTAGGCAAAATTGAAGAGTGCTTGTAGAAAACACTGTAAGTGCCAAAATTATAAAAAAATGATTTATTGGAAAATATTCTACGTGTCAATGGTAATACTGTAGTATAGAATTTTAATGCAATTTCTCTTAATAAATAAGTTACCAGTAGTGCTAAACGATGGTTCCGCTGATACGTCCAACGCCATTTAATCTGTAGAAAACAATGTAAAAGCCAATTAGCTAGGGACAAGTAGGAATGGCACTCGCAGTGCTTGCAAATTTAAATGATTAGCACATTCATTTTTCTCCACAACTAAGAGGTAGCACAGGGTTTTCTACAAATACAACTCTTTTGTCATAGAAAAAAAATAGAAAATTTTGTGATACATTTCGGTTATTGTGTATTTAATCAACTTCAGCAATCAAAACAAATTACATTTCATAAATAATTTAAAGTTAGGGAAGTTTTTTCTCTCTCCTGAAAAAATTTGATCTTTGACACTTGCAGTGTTTTCTACAAGAACTCTTCAATTTTCCTTCGTAATGGTGGAAGAAAATTGTTGTCAGGTTCGTTTCGAAGTGGCTCAACAATGCCTGACCAAGTAAACAACAATAGTACAGTAGTATTATTTACATTCAAACCGGTTGAATGGAGCAGAGGCGTATGTGCAAGTAGAATAGTCACAATGTACGGTCCGAGAAGTAGAATGGGACACTATTGGAGATAACCTCTGATAAATGTACCGTGCAAGGATTCGGAAATGAATCCAAGTTCTGCCGTACCATTGAAGCTATCGCAACTTAGCTTGTTTATATGTAACTGAATAAACATTGAGAAGTATACCAAAAGCTGCATATACAAAGTTCCAATCGAGAACTTACAGATTATTAATATTTTCCTGTCAAGTTTTCAAAAGGGAGTTGCAAACAACAGACCATAAAATATCCTCCTTACTTTTACGTTACCTTAAACATAGTCAATTTAAGATATTTCACATCACATCACTCCTTTTTATCGGCTGCACTTCCGAAAGGGACCGGTGACCGATCGAGATGAAACTTGGTGGGTATTGCGAGGGGTGTGGAAAACCCCCAAATATAAAATTTTAGCTTCGGCAATTAATACGTCCAAAAGATACAGGGGTAATTGTGCATAAAAGGGTACACCTTACCGATTCTTTTTAATCACTTTACCACGGCCCCCCCTCTTAACAATATTTCTATTGACTTATACCGACACAACGCATTCCACTTTCCAACTCGTCCCCGGGTATTAGTATTGGCTAGATTAGCACGGGAGGCGCGCGCCTGATTTTAGAAATAAAAAATGTAGGGGGGTCTGCACCAACGCCCAAAAAAAATTTCAAAAAGAAATTAACAATAATTTTTTATTAATATATCGGAAACTAATAAATACCCGAAGCTACAGTTCTAGATTTAGGGTCCACACCCCTCCCCTCAAACCTCATCTCAATCGGCCACCGGTCCCTTTCGAAATAATATCCTTTTTATCAAACAATAAACTCCACGAATCCCGTTCGAAAGATAGCCCTATAATTCTCATATCCCCCACGAAATGATCAGTCACAACTAATTCCTTCAACCCCGTACGCACGCAATTGAACAACGAACCTAAGTTTTAATGGAGATCCTCGACCTATCCAGGGTGACACATCGAACCATCAGGTCCTGCTGTTTCAGTGCAATATATTAAAGGCTGCATGAGTGTGCGGCAAAGGGGTGGACGTTTCGAGCAAGTTAGACACATGCATCCCTTCACCGAAGCAACATAAAGTCCCAGCAATCTGAATGGAAAGCAGGGAACTTCCTACATAACGTTCTCCTCATCAACTGGCCGAGTTGATCGTTTAAAGCACAGTATGCATAAGCGTGCACGAGGCTCCGTGTAATTAACCCGGGATGTAGTCCTTCCTCAGTTTCCTCCCTTACGTGGAAACATTCGCGACCCTAACACGTATTTCGAGTCCCCTGCATCTGCTTGACGCGAACCTTATCCAAATGCGCATTTACCAATTACCCCGTAACCCTCTGTCTTCTAAATACATCTACATCACTGCCGTACAGTTGGTTCTCAGAGCAGGAGGCATTGCGCTTGCGTCCCTAATAAGTCTGAATGACAAGGAGTTGAAAGACTGTGGAGCACGTTGGACAATCGTTTCGTGAGCTCCTAATGAAACATTGCGGGAAAAAATAGAAAAGACCCCGAGGAACTTTTGTGGGGTAATATAAAGTGACGTTACCGAGTCTGCAGGCTGAGGTAAATAGCCTCTCCTTTCTTGCTGGCCGTGCAGTACTTCCCTGGAATTCTGAGGAAGCTACGTCACTCTTTATTCTCATATTTGAACTGAATTACTGGGTGAAAGGTTTCATCCCCTTTGCACAAAGCATGGAGGAAGTACCCTTATGACAATTGTCGTTGCGCCCGCGCTTGGTTGCGTTCTGCGGCTAAGAACGAATCGTCCTTCCAGCTTATCTCGAAGGAGTTTCATCCGACAACAATTCTACTCCCTTTAAAATGATATTAATTCCACGAATCTGTAATCGCGCGTTACGTCCAGCCGAGTGCATTCTTAAGTTTGGCAGTTGAGAAAATCGAGTCGCTCAGGTGACTAGGATAAATTAACAGGGCGAGATTGAATATATTTAATCGCACCTACGCGCCTAATTATTCAAAAACATTCAACTTCCATTACTAAAAAGTCATCAACGATTTTTTCTTCGTACTCGATACCTACCCCGAACTGCTAGAATTTCGACGATTTCGTTTAATTTGCGAAAGGGGAGGAACATTCTAACGGAGTACCAGCTTCGAGCATTCTTTCTCCTTGTTCGCTTCAGCCGCGTTAACCCCGAAAGCCCTGAAAATTAAATTCGCGCGAAAACTCTGCGATCAGGAAAATTCGACTTTACCCAGGCGATTTCCCATCGAGTCGCGCGAGTAACACCTCCAGGTAAATAAGCCGCGAAATTGAAATCGAGATGTTGAATGAGTGATCGGGGCACGGTGTTTACACGGGTGAACGTTATTCCGTTGAGGAATAAGGAATCGTTTAATCGACGACCGGTCTATTACAAAAGAAAACGAGTGGAACCTCGCTTTTGCTGGAACCATTTCCTCGACGCTATCGATTTGCCGCTGAATATCAAGTCTCTTTCGACCCATTTGGCAAATGAATTGTTCTTGCCTCGCGGGTTAGCGCCGCCCTTTGATAATAATATTTCCACGTGCATATTATAATTTTGTCACTTCCCTCCGTCGGCATTCTTCCCGTAGGGTAAAGTAGCCGAATATGAGACCCATTTCTCAAAAACATCATAACTCTTGACTGAGAACACTTTTATTAAAATTCGATACACGTTTTAAAAGTAGAACACGTATTCTTTAGCAACCTACTGGAAAGTACTATAACAAAAATTAGGCTTCTTCATAATAGAATGAAAACGAAAGTCATTCAAATACGCAGATGAAAAAAAATGGGTTCCTAGTATGTGACCCAGTTTGTTTTGTCTTGAAACTTATTTTTTCTTTCTTTTTTTTTATAAAGTTGGCACGTGAAATCTATTTCTTCACTACCGCAGTCTTCGTGGGCCCACCACGCTCATCGTAACACTTTATACGTTCACTTAACTCATTATTCACCTAGCACATCTGAAGAATAAAGATCCGTGCAGAACAAGCCTTCTGTATCATAATTTTCTTTTTTAACCACTTTCATCATTCAGAATAATTTCTTCTTCGCTCTCATCAGTAGAACTTTCACGGGTCTCATATTTGGGAACAATAACATACTAAGTAGCTTCAAAGTTGAGTCTTCATCATTTAATGATATACAACTAGTAAGTCTTAAACTCCATTGCAAGCACTGTACAACAGTATTTGTGAAAATTATTATACACTTACCACTTTAGGGATATTTGTATGTTAGACTTCAAAAACTTTTCGCAACATATTTCAGAAATATGTGCTTGCTCAAGACGCTCAATTGATTACAATGCTACTGTGCGGACAAAGCAACTAATACACGGTTAGTTAGTAAAGAAATGCATAGCATCGCTTTGACATTCAAGAGTTCCGTAGCGGAGATAAGCTGGGGTTTCATATTAGTAGAGGTCGTCATATTCGGCTGCTTTCCCCTATTTTGCGCTAAAAAAATTCATGCAGGTCAGCAAAGTCGTGATCGCCAAGCTTCCGCTGGGATTAAAGATCCCCGATGCCGAACTTCCGTGAAATATTTCAATAAAACAACCCCCGCCTTTTCGGGGAAAACCACGCGGTTAACATCACCTCTTCCGCGCTTTTGTTCGCGGAGTCGGGTTTCCGTTGCATCTCGTGCTGGGGTATCTCTTTCTTTCGTCGTTATTTCTCCACTAGCGAAATCCATTGTGAATGCCTGGGCATTAAAGGAACCCGCCTGGCCCCACTGCCTCCTCCTTTTATTCTTATGTGTTTTCCACGTTTCGATTTTGTTCGTTGGAGGATCACCCGCCCGTGTCTTCACGGTATCGTAATCGTTATCGGCCGTATGCATTCAAACGACCTGCTTCCGCACGATTCACTTTTGCGACTACCAGCTCCTTTTTTCCTCTTGTTGTCGCTAGCTTAACGCAGTTACCGCCAACTTCTTCTCGAGGCTGCGTCTCTTCCTTCCAAGTTCTTTACCTCCGAGTCATTTCAAAGTGGATCTGGGAATTTTGTACTATAAACGTTACTACAGAAAGCAAACGGATCGTAATTCCGAGCACACAGACACTTCTTCGTTTTTCTTGGCACACCCGAATTGGGGAGTTGACAAAATGTTTAAAAGTGTTTAAAACTGTTCATTATGATAAAATATGCTTGTAAAAAAAATATTAATTTTTTGCTACACCTCTAACGCGAATAAAATGTAATTTTTATTTGAAATAAAAAAATTGCCGAGAAAACGCACTGCATGGTCACGTGACCATTTGTGACGTCAACGTGCAGTAAGATTTGCGTTCGAGATCACATGACTCAGAACTTAAAAACGTCAATTTTATTTATTAAATTTTGGTAAAACGAATAAGTGTTTTATTAATATTTCTATCATTTTAGGCTTTTCATTAATAAATCTGTAGATTTCACTACTTTTCCCTTTTTCTCAAATACTGGCAGCTCCCCAATTCAGTTGAATGCAAATGAAATTAATTTGAACTTTGTATATGGAAATGAATGCTTCCATGCGACTTTGAAACGCGGAGTAAGAATCCTCGTGTCTGGTTTAATTTTAAATTACAAAATTCGCGTAGTTTCTCTCCATATGCCATTCGAGCGTGGCAGGACAGGGAATAAGACTCGAAATCGAAGCGAGAGCATACCGAATTACGTGTTACCAGCGCGATTACGCAGAGGACGAAGATCCCCGCGTGCAGGTCAGGATATGAAATCGAGTGATGGGGCTGGTTGATCCTATAATTCGTTCCAGACGAGATTCCAGCTCGGAATCAAACACGTTCGATCGCTTCGGTTCCGAGGGGGTGGGAATTTTAATTAAACGATCAGCAGCTCGGGATCCGGATAAAGGGTGAACAATATCTAGGAACGGCTATGTCTACGATACTCTCGCTCGGAAATTTAATTCGGTTACGTTGGCGTTGCGCGAGACGCAAACAAAAATCGAATACTGCTCTGACCCAGTCTTGAGCCGGGTCTCCGTTCGTAACCAGTTATATTTATTCGTCCCATATTCGCGGTGGCGTCGCTTATGAAATTCGATTATCCCTTATGAAACGTTTTTCATAAAGTTGTCGAGATACTCTACGGAACCGCGAACGTAATGCACGCGCACCGCCCGTAAACCTGGCTTCATATGTAGTTTCGAGAGCTTTCTTCGCTGCGGTGATTCGTGGAAATAATTTCTGTAGTGGCACTGTGGCTTGGGAAACGGAGCTATTCTTGGGGGCACGACGGACACGAGCGCTTTAAACGTCGGTGTAATATACGTTTCAGAAATCCATCTTTAGAATTTCCTTGCTTTTCTTGTAGAAAATTATACGCTTTCCGAGTTTGTAGTTCGGTAATATCAGAAAAAGCTGCTGTGTAAAGCGGCGATCCGTCGGGACTTGAAGTTTCAACCTGGCGAAGTTTCGCACTGTCGTGCGCGCGCAGACGCGCGTACATAGAATATTGCGCGTTAAGCACGTTACGCACGGTAACTTCGTTCATTGACGTAGACGCGAGGTGAAAGTACAAAAGCGGTGCCGACTAAAACGATAAGCCTCTTAGAAATGCAAACGAGTGTCATAGAGATCGGTTGCGCCAGCTCAAATAAAACTGAAACAGAGGATTACGCGTTCCCTCTCCCGAAAGTTGTCAGTGTTGTACCTCGTTACCTAGATATGGACAAGCTGGGAAAAATAGAGTTGCCAGATGGAAGAAATAAATAACGGAGATCAGCAGTGAATTAAAAATTTGCAGAAATTCATATCCAGGATATAATTGCGAGCAATTTACACAGTCCGGAACGCGTGAAACTATACGAGAAGTTCATTTTAATAATACTCCGAAATGAAATAATATTTGGGTCAGTTTATGGCCCGGATTAGGTTAACTAACGCGAAATCCATTTTCCAATTTCGTCAGTATTCTATACTTATAATATTAAATTTTTGCATTACAGAGTACTTTGAGCAGTTTGGATTTGACGTAGGTCGGAGCGTTTTTGCTCCATTTAATTTAAAACGAACTTTAAAACTCGGACAATTATGTCCGTACATTGTCGGGTAACGAGGCTGCATTTTAAAAGAATTTAAGAAAGGACCCAGGGTTCCTGTTGAAATTGGTTTTGTTTTTTATGAAATAATCTGCGAATCGTGTTCAAGTAACGGAGACAATATAAACTGTGGTAAATGTTTTTTTATCTCTTGTTCGACTGCTTTATGTCCTATCAGTACGAGGAAATATATTTTTCTATCTGCTTCCCATCTGGTTTTTAATAGCGACACATATTTCATGCGTACACGCGTAACTTCTTACTTTTGTATGCATGATATTAAATTAAATAAAAGCTTATATTTGTAAATAATAACATTTAGAAATTGTTTTACTAAGCAGCTTTTTTCTATTTCGATCCACTTGCCAAACACTTTTATTCTTCTTGTCCAACCAGACACGGTTCTGTTCTACTTGGCTGACCACGCGTGGTTTTATACTACTTGCATCTGATTAAGTACATCTTATCGCGCAAACCCGTCTACCTATCTTTTTATTCTGGTATTTGATCAGGCAGCGTTCTGCTCTGCGCACCCGTCCAGTGGTGCTTTTGCCCTATCCAATTGATCAAACACAGTTTCACTCTACTTGCTTGTACAGCCAAGTTTTCCTGAATGTATGTCACCATACAGGGTTCTATTCTACGTGCGTATATTTATCTGCACGAAGCTTCTCCTATATCAGACTGAGTTATTAGGTGAAGTTTGATTATCGTAAGCCTCCAACAGTGATCTTCACGAAATTTTAGCGTTCAGGAAACTCAAGGTGCATCTTTTCGCCTAAATAAACTGGGAAATACTTTGTTCCAGAAAATCACAAAAGTACACTTTAATGATTGAGCCCTGTACTTCGGATTCTTTTCACTAGACATAAACGTACAGCGATTCTAAACACGGTGGGAAGTGATTCTGCTACAGAATCTATAGAAAAGCCTTATCGGTCGCTTTTACGCCAATTCTGTTCGCAGCTGATTGAAAGCACGCGGCAGTTCCGCCGCGACGATCATTGGGAATTAGCAATTCAAAGCCGCCGTGCTCGATGGAACGAATCCGACGGAATAAGCGAACGACTCAGAAGAGTCACGGGGAAGTACGTGATTCAGTGTTGATTCTGGAGGATTCCGGATGCACTTTGTCCGGGATAAAAACCTGAATCGCAAACCGAGAGTTGCGAGAGAACATCTGCAAGGGAAAGGAGCGGACCACCGTTGTTGGACGACACTCTCCAGTCACGGGCGTATTTGTACGGGTAGCCAACCAAGTAAATGCCTAGGGGATACCGACCAAGCGGACCGGTGTGTCCGAGTTTCTTCCAGCTCAGGCGGGAAGTTTGCTCATCAAGTCTCCTTTAGCCGTCAATCAAGCTTCAACGAACCGATTCTAAAGGTCTCCGGTTCCATCAACGAAATCAGCACTTCTCTGCTCGACGTTCAGGAGTTTTGAATCCGAAAGAGAGACTGCTGCACTGATTCTTTCTCTTGAAATACTTCTGGACCCGTTTGTCTGTCAGATCTTCCTCGCGGATGTCGTCGACACTCATTTCATGAAACTTAAGGGGAGGATCCTACTTTATGGGCTAAAATCATTGCAAAATTCCGGATTCTTTTTAAGTACCTTCAGTTTGATGGACCAGAATATGGATAAGTTATACACATACTTCTTTTGATACGTAAGAAAATGGGCGCAAAACTGGATAGCGAAAATGAAGGGTTCAGACCTTTCGGTTTGAAAAATCACCACTCTCTTCAATAATTTTTTTTATTTTATTCTGGTTCACCAAACTGAAGCTACATACGTCTAAAGTAAAACGTCGTTTCGTTTCTCTGTTTCGGATTACCTGGAAGATAAATATCGTGCACACCAGCGGACGACGAATTTTGCGCGGTGTATTGGTGGATTATGCATAACTGCTATACTTATGTTTGGAACCTAATAAGAAAAAAGCTGTGACTTCTTCAAAGATGGATAAAAACATGGTCCAAATTTCAGATGAATCGAATCGCCAGTTTCTTAACAAAAAATCCAAACTTTGCTAGGTTTTTAGCCCCGAAAACAGGATTTTCCTCTTAACGATTTCTGTCCAGATAGAATTGCTGGAACGAAATGGTCACAAGGGCATAGTGTGCTTAGTGAGCATAGATTATCGTCCACGGTTCTCAGGAAACGGGAATGCCAAGTTTCTTCGTTCAGTTACACGCAAAAGTTACTTGCACGAACTTCTTGCTTCCATGCGATCGTTCCTGTGAACTAACTCCAGAAGCTTTCGCAGAACTGCCAACCTTTTCAATTTTAGTTATGCACAATTGCCTCAGTGCTTGATTGAAAAATTCCTCCCGAATGTTGGGATACTTGTTGGTCAAGGGAAACACTGAAAATTTATATTAAACAGAAGTAATACGTTTGAAGAGCAAAGCAGACTTTTGTTTAGAGTACCTACTTCAATTTCTACCTTTATCATTCCACTTTACTTTCTTCTTCTTCTCGTATTCTTTACATACGGCTCTATGATCGAAGCCTGTGCTTCCAGACTTTTATATACACGATAAATTATATTTCGGCCACGTTCAACAGTAACTTCCCAACTTTTACACTTTCAAAGTTACGAATATTTTCTGGTCGGTGGACTCGAAGTTCTCAAGCGAAGGAGGATAGGAATCTGGGTTCGTACAATTCTTTGCTCACTTCTCATGTTCAACAAACTTGCTACGCCAACGATGTGATGCTCACCCTGAAAAAGTGTCCTATCCTTATAACTACACCTATAACTTAGAAATAAGGAGAAAGTATGGTCTGCTTGCAAAACAGTACTTCCCATTTTACTTGCTTCATTAATCTCTCCCATCGTTAACGAGCTCCGAGTGCTTCAGCACTGTGGACGAAACAAGCGTATGAAGCCTTATGGAGTTTGATAGAGTTACGAAGTCAGCAAAAACGAAGAGTATACTCTTCGTGCCGAAGAAGATTCTCAAGATGAAGAGCGTAACCTTGTTTACGAGCCACGATTTCCCCACATTCGTTTCAAATAGCACTTCCCGCTAAGAGGAACGCGAAAGCTTCGTGGCAGCTTCGCGACTGACGATTCTTGCTCCCAATCGAGCAAAGAGTGTCTCTGGGCTTCTCTTTTCTTTTTACACGGAAATACTGCGCGACGATCTAGGACAATATCCTCGAGGTCAGCGGTCCTTCCGCGCACGCACCCCGCCGACCGCGCCGAAAGAAAAGGAAATCGAACTGTCGTCGAAGGGCCGCCAGTGGTCGTATTTTTGCGTATCCAAGAGACATCGCTCCGATATTGCTATTCTGGGTCGCTTCTCCTGCTCTCCTTCGCGCAGGATAGTCTCTTTCTTTCATATAAAGAGATTCGCAGCATGGGGAACTAGCATCTCTCACTGAACAACTCGCTTCTTGCGACCCAGACTGTATCGAGAACTCAAACTTTCAAACAGCAGACTAATATCCGTTCGCAATATTTTCTATTCTGAAGGTACTGTAGTAAGTCACTTTCACTGGCTCGAGGGGCAAGGTACTTTTATCTTCTTAACAGTAAAACATTGCATTAGTAGTGGAGCTTGTACATTAACGAAGAAAATTATTTTCACCATAGGGGCTGTTGTTAAATTACTTAAAGGGAATTTTGGCGATTCCCTACCCCTTCCCTCCCCAAGTATAAGAATTCGTAAGATTTTATATCACAACACTCTTCCCTACATTGCATTATTTCAGTTATTAAAATTCTTTTAAAGATGTGTATAATTCATTTAATTCGGTTTCGTGTATGCGATGAAACATCATTTTTTAGGCTACCCATATTGAAAATTAGGTTAAAAAAATATTACGTAAGTAAAACGTAAGAAATTCACGACTCCCTCTCGAAACCTTACGTAATTTAAGGACGATCTTAAAGACGTTAATACTGCGTATAATTGCTTCAGCAGCGCCTGCCAAATAGTAACGCCAGCTTTATGCTCAGGAATAAATTGGCTGGAACAAATATGTTTGTCAACCGCCCATTAAGTCAGCAGAATATGCTCACAATAAATCAGTCGTGACAAGCCGTACGATCTTGTCGGTGATCAGGCTCAAAGCTAGTGGAATGAATCTGTTTATAGATTGATGTCAGGTAAGCAGAATAGGTACGCGACGAGTTTCGGAGAGCAAGTAGTATGATGTCGGTCATAGTCCGCCGCTAGTCACGCGGAATAGATCTATTATTGGACCACCATCCTGTTAGTAGAATCTATTCTACTTTACACACCTTCGAGTTCAGTTGTAATTCAGCCACGAATACTGATATTGGAAATTAAATTAGTAAAAAAACGATATTATAATCCATGAAAACCAGAGTTGGCCACTAATTAAATAAAAAATTATTTAAATACCAGATCGAATAAAAGTTACTTTAACTTTAGATTATTCGATGAATGAAGTTAATTTTTTTTATTCGTCGAGCATTCTAACTTCAGCGTCAAATAAAGTTTTCAACTTTAACTTTAACTTTACTCGACGCCAAATAATTTTCTGGCGAGCATTCGTTAATTTGGGTTAACTTTATTCGACACGTAACGAATAATTTGTTGAGCTTTCATTCGTTATTGGGAGTTTTATTTAAATAAAAATTTGGCCCATCTCTGCTGGAAACCCTTCCTATTTTCTAAAGGACAAATTCGTTGCCTGTGTGGATCTGCAACGAAGTGCAATCATATTTTCTTGTTACAAATTCTGATCCCGAACGTAGGCAGTATCGGTTTTCACTCGAAGAGCACGGTCCTTCCCGCGTCTTCAAAACTGATAATATCCCGTGCAAACAGAGTCTGCTTTTTGTTTACATCGCGTTTGCACCGATACAAGGTAATCAAACCCGCGGTGGACGGTGATCGGAACGAAAGGCAGATGTTTGAAGTTTTTAATTGCTGTTACGAAATCAGGGCAGCAAGAAGATGACTAAAATAAATATTTTCAGTGGAGTAAAGGTTTGCTTTGCGTTCGAGTGAGCAGACGCGTTCTTTAGACTCCACGTCACTTCGTCCACAATTTATTTTATCGTCCCATTTCATTTAATCGTCCTTTCCGATGTAAGAGTGTCCCGTTTTGCCTGTCAGGGTTACACTTTTCAATCGCAGGCTCCAGTTCCCAAACAAACGTCGAAACGCGGCGTTTAGAGAAGAAAAGGAGGAGAATAAAGGACCACGGAGGTAGCCTTGAGTTATTGGAAACCGAGGAAATTATTGATTTCGTAGAGCGATCCTTACTGCGTTCCAACGGGAATACCGGAGCGTCTCCAGGGAGGAAGAGATTCCTGAAATCCGAGGCACTTTGATATTTGTACTGAAATTCTTCACGGGCGATGCTTAACGTGCTCGCCACGATTCTTCGACACTTTTGCGGCGACGATAGTTTCGAGAAAAGAATTCCGCATGCAATTTGTGAAACGCTTGATACGATATGTGTTAATAAAGTTTTATTAAAAATTGACTCACCCGAGTGGCCACTCATTCAAGTGACGCATAATGATTTGTCATTGCTTCTGGGCATAAAAATTTAAAACTTCAACCGGCTGCCATAACTCACAAGGACTATCGAATTGCAATAAATTTCCAGTGACGTTAAAGTTCTCGAGGCTTGTAAAAATAAAAAGCGTAACGAACAGCCTGTGCTCTCCGGGTACTGGACAAACAGAGAAGATTGATGAACCTAAAAAGGACGAAGGAAGCGATTGTCGGATTGTGCAAGACGCAGAATGGGAAGCGAATGGATAGAATGGTGAATCAGTCTTTTAAGAGCATTAATGCTTCACGTTATTCCTGGGGAGTGTGCGTTAAACGAGCGCCCCAACTCCTTTATAATCGACAATAGCACGATGCTTCATTCTTAAGTAAGACTTACAGGCGATCTCACAAACGTGCGTTTCAAGCACACAGCAAGTCTGCCTCGAGAGAGATATAAACTCTAATTCGCATAAATCTCGGTGTACGTAATTCTGCAGAAAACTGCTTCTCGCGGGCGGATAAGAATCTTGGATCTCTGTCGTTTTTCAAAATTAACAGCGTTGGATTTTCCTTGAAATTCCGGTGGCCTCCTCGTGCAACCAGTGTACACGGATTCCTGTATTTTACAGAACACTACCGGCACGATAGGATCTCTTTAAATCCTCTGTAGGATCTCTTCTTCAGATCGCCTGAGAATGAAAACAATGGAACTCTCAATGAATATCAGTAATTAATCCAACAATGAAATGCAAGTGGTACGGGCTAGTTTAGGGTCAGACAAGGTTAGAATAGAAGGCAGTAGCTACATATTAAAGAATCTTCGTGCATTTGAAGTAGCAGGTGACGAAATTTACAAGAAGTATTCTAGAATGTTCACTAATATCCATCCCTATGGAACAGAGCCGACTATTCGCTCCATGAAGTGAAATCGGATATAACCAACGTTGCTGGAAGCTGAAAGCTGGGGGAACACGAGAGAAGCGTCAAGACTTGCCGAATTTATTTCATGGAAATCATTTCCACGGTTGCAGCTCGAACCCGCGGAACCTTAGACAGATCGAGAAATCAGTATCTCATAAAAATGCAAACGCCACGGATCCTCGAAATTTGATTTTCCCTTCACGTCCCATCTATTTCGGGACCGGGAGCGTCAAAGGTGCTTCGCCGCGAACGGATTCGCCTCGGAATCCTTCGAATCCGAGAGTCGCCTGACTCGACGAAAAGCTTCTTCCCGCTGAATCCTAATTTCCCCGCGAAAACACAGCGTCTGGGCTGTTCGCCGAGAAGAACGCCGCTGAGGAATGTCGCAGGCGGGTGGCGCAATGCACGAGGGCACGATTATTCGAAGGACGGGCAAAAGTCGTGGGAGGACAATGGGGACGGTGCCGGAAGGTACCTGCTGTACGGTTGTAATTATGTGAAGCTCCGTGCCCCTTGTGAAGCCGGAGAACGAGGACAGCGCGGTGCAAATGGAGTCGGTCCTGTCCCAAGCTGCAAGATGGGTTGGGACAGGAGGGGTGGACGGGAATTGTCTGATTACTTGAGTATCATCTGGGTTTTTATTAGGTGCTCAAGAATGCTGTGAGCGTTGAAGATAAACGTAGAGGGCTAATGTTAATCAAGAGCGCCAGGGTGAACAGCAAGAAACATATAATTCATCCGGGCAAGGTAACTGTAAGAAAGCTTCAAAAATTTAAAGTCCGAAATTACTGCAGCATTTACTACGGCATTAGAGAAATGAAAAGATCGGTCTGAAACACAACGATCTTGATGATAAATTTCAGTAGAAGCGGGCTCATCGTTTTACACCGCACAGGATTGAGGCAGCTCGTTCGTTTATACGCAGTTTCGAGATGTACTTCCCGGAGAGATATCAAAGAGTTGTCAAGATCAGTTCCCGACCCTCTGACAGACGTATCCCCGCGCCAAGCAGTCGCGGCGATCTGTCGATTTTTATATTCCCTTCCCGCCGTCATCTTTCCTCCTACGTGCCGACGTTTCCCCCATTCGGCGATCTTCCGTCCTGCTGCATTTTTCATGGAACAACAGATCGCGTGAAAATCCAGTCGGAGCGTGACAGGAGTTTCCTGGCCGACTGGACGCGTACCAGGAATATCTCGTCACGAATATTCAACGATGCTGGCTCGCGAGATCGACGCCGTCGTCCGCCGTGTTTACTTTTCCAGGCAGGGGAAGGGGCGTGCAAGAAGAAGAGGGGGTGCAATACCAGTAACGAGAATTCTTTGATGTATGTGAATGGAGATGTTTAAAGGGTAGTGGAAAGCGTGGAATTTCAACGGCGAACGAGTAGATGTCGCAGAGATACGTAATGGTACTCTGCGGATGCTCAATTTTATGTGGCTTCGTACGAAGTAAAAGGGCATGGAATGGGAAGCGGCGAAAGTCACTTTACTCTTGATTCGATGTCAGCGTCTCTCTAGAATTCCCCTCAGTGAAGATTGCAGTGGCAATTTTTTTCAGGGATTGAAGGAGAATCTGCGAGAGTGTTACGAGTGGTTGTTAAAAATAACTATTCTTTTTTTTTGCAGTTGAGATTGTAAGATAGGTAAATTATTGTTAAAACCAGCAATGGATATGTTGTGAGTGTTCTGCCACGGGAGATAAGCTAGTCACTTACTCGTAACTAACCGTGAAATTCCATGCTTCGCGCTAAGAGGAAATAGAGGGAAAATGAAGGTCTGAGGGAAACTTTCACTTGGACATAAAATAACTGGATCGGAACGCATCTCTAAGTATATAACTTTACTTTCATCTCGGCCCTTTGACTCCGCAGAGCTGGCAGAATCATGTTAACTCCGGGACTTTCATCATTTTCTGACACAATTACCGAAAGTTAATTCCTCGAATGCGATCAATCCTGCAAAGCTGAATAATAGAACTTTTCTTACGAATTTGGCGAGTTTCTGCACGCTGGAAATGCGAAAACGTCATTGAATTTGAAAATATACCGCGACACTCTTCGAAGTTGCTATGAAAGCAATTGAAAACAAAGCGTAATGCGGCGCCAGGGATGGAAAATGGAAAAATACAGAACGTAGAATATGGAATATGTGGATCAATGCGAAAATAAAATATATGCATAATATCTGTGGAAAGCAAAAATTCGCGGAAATATTGCGTCGACAGTATACAAAATGGAGCTGATTTCAACGCTTATTTATATTTTCAGTCGGGAATATCTCGTCCCGAAACGTTGTAAAAGCTTTATTACCTCGGGCACTTTCATTATTCAAAATCACGGTGTATATTTATACGCGCAAATTCGTGCACTAGTGTACTAGAAGGTGTTAAATATTCCACTGGAAATCACTGTGCCGTAAAATACATATTTGACTTAACATTCAGTCATCGCAGAAAATTTAAGCGACGATTTACCCCGCTTTCCCCAATTAACAGATTAAACCCCTTTGAAGCACCTTAACTTCCTATAACGCTCAAGTATCCCCATTAAATCTGCGAGTCCCTTGAGCGCGGAAAGCGTCAAGTGGCTGCGTCCAAAGATAATTCGAGTCTCCTCTCATTATCACCTGGGGTGAAATTCTTGCGGCCAGAAAATTCAAAGATCAAGGGCGTTCGTGTGCCTTGAGGAACCAGATATGTAGCGTCGTTTCACGTCCTCCCGGTCCGCTGACACACGAAATCTTTCACTGCTCGCGGACCACAAGTTCCAACTCCCCCGCACCCCCCTCGTTTGTTTCCACAGTGACAAATCGTCGGATTACCGCAGCTCTCGACCAATTTTCCCCTCCCGCGGAGGGTGCATAGGTAACCGCGTCTCCTCCAGCGCCGGCGAGCTTCTCGCCTGTCCTTCGTTTCCCGATGCTCGTTCATGGAAATTCCGGGCACTTGCACCGTGCCTGCGACCCCTGCTGTCCGCGCATCAACGGAATAAAACACCGCCTACGGGGCAACGTGCGCGGCTCCATTAGCATTTCGGGGCGCGCAGCCTCTGGCGCGGATGTGCGTGCACGTAACGAAGTTACGTCCGATACGCATCTGTCGGCGTGGCCACGCGTGAACAAACTCATTGATCGCGCTCGTGGATTCCGTGCATGCTCGTCTGTGCGCCACGCACCCCCTTGAAACGCAAACATAACGCGCGCACGGGTGGTGGCATACTTTGGGCAAAGAACGCTTGCCCAGCGCGTGGCATCTGCTCGGCCGCGACGAGGGATTCATATTATATGCGCCGGTTGCGTTAAGCGCGCACGGATTATCGTACACCTGCGCGAACCGATTTTCCGGTGACTCGCCGCGGGCCACGGTCGATCGAAGCATGCCTCGCTGCGACGACGACAATTTCGTAATGGCTCTGCGCTGAGGAGCTTTCGTCGATTTACAAGGCGAAGCGTTAGGAGATGTCGATGTTGGTATAATGAGAGTCGCGGAGGGATTTCGGCAAAGGCGGAATGTCGAGAACTATTGTTGTTTACTGAATTGTCGGAGGATGGTCGGTATGCGGCGATCTTGAAGTACGTCCCGCAGTTGTCGCGGTGCGACGTTGCTGTTCCACCATTTCGATCGTTCTTGTCGAGTGGAGGAAGTTTCCGCAGAACTTTCGACGGTCTGGGATTGTATGACTTTTGGGATGTAACTTCAGAAAGCATCACTTACAAAGTGGTTTAATACCTTGCCGCGTTCGGAGCTACTATCTTATCATCACATTGAGGTGGTTCGGTTTGAGATTAATACGCAATACGTAACAACGTACAATTTGTTATTAAGAAACAGTGTCAGTAGAGATTAGCAATAGTGATAGCGAACGCGTCACGGCTATAGTTGTTCCATTCTAAGAAAAACCTCGTTCGCGCAGGGATGATTCTGAGGAGGCGCTGTTTGGTCCGACTCCCCACCGCCTACGTTTTTCTGTCTTACCGCCTGTTACCTCTCTGTCAACCGTTCCAAAACCTGCAGGGTTGACATTGACATCGGTCACGTCCCGCCCTTGGAGAAGCAGCGAACCCGGCAGGTAAAGCGCTAGAAAGAATCGCCTGCGTCGGGCCCGTAAACAGTAGTGGGGGGCTGCGCAGATCGGGCACAAAACGATATGGACGTTAGGGGTTTTCTTAGGATGGATTCAGTACAGTCCGCGTGTCGTTTCGGGACCAAGGCTCCGCCAATATTCGACGGTTAAATAGGAAAATGTAGAAAGAGATAGAGATAGCGAACAATAAGGATAGCGACAGCCCGAAAACGAAAATAGAAATGGAAAACAGAGAAGAGCATAGAGTCGTAGAGGGCGAGGGGAAAGTGTGGGGAAAGAAAACTGTGTCCTCCGACTCGCATAGGTCTGGTAGCCGAATGTTCGATGACCAGGCCTGCGCGAACCAGAGATGCAAAATTATTAACTATTAGCCCGAGTTAACTTTATTCGACACATGACGAATAATTTTTTTAACTTTTATTCGTTATTCGAAATTTCATTTAAATAAAATTTTTCCCCATCTCTGGGTTAACTCGGGTTAACTTTATTCGACACATGACGAATAATTTTTTAACTTTTATTCGAAGTTCAGTTTTTTATTCGACAAATAAAGTTTATTTTTTTATTCGTCGTGAGTTTCAACGTTAGCGTCGAATAAATTTTTTAACTTTAACTGTAACTTTAACTTTATTCGACGGTGTATTCAGCGTCGAATAATTTTCTGGTGAGCGTTCGAGCCGCCGAGGATAAAAAAGTTAAAACTTTTAGTTGATTCTTATCTGAATAATTTTTTATTTAGTTCCTGCCCAACTCTGGTGCGAACCCTTGAAACTCGATGCTAGAAGAAACGACAGGAAGTAATAAAGAGGTAGATATGAAGGAGTAGAAAAGTGGAAGTTAGAAATACTTCTAGAAACAGGAAAAGAAGTAACAGTCAAGTAGAAGAATATGGTAATAGTGGCGGCGTTGTACTGCCACAACGCGATTGGCGAATTTAAACCAAAATGTCGTTTAATCCAAGACTTTAACCACCATCGTTGCTTGTTACCAGTCTGATCAGATACTTTGATATCGCAGTGGCCCAGCTGAACACAATGCTATTCTACTTGCACCAGAGACAGCCATTATTCTTCGGCCAGGGGCCGTCTGACCGATGACGGTCCTATTCTACTCGCCCGGCCAGCGACACCTATTGCACTTGTCCGACACAATATTTCCTACACCACTCGCCGCAAGCAATACGATCCGCGTTCCCTGACCTATTTCGTTGGAAATAGAATGTCTAAATTGCGCGTCTGGCGTAAGTTGCGACCTACGATTTCGACGTGTGTTTTCGGCCGCGTCCCAGTTGCATCGGTAGGACTTCCGTGCAACTGCACTCGCGGGCGGTAGATTTCACGCAGGGGACGTTAAGCGAGTCCTAAGCTCCGCAAAGCCAACGGGATTTAGTCGATATTTCTAGGTGAAATACAGAGAAGAGGCGGAAGATTCGATGGCATCAAGCCTTTAAGGTCGTCGGCGTTCGCTGCTTTATTTCAGCAGCATTTCACTTTAATCTATTTCACGCCGCCCTGCTAGCTTAGAGACGCCGAATTGTCGCGTAAAATTTAAACGATTTCCGCGATAGGACACGAACAGCGTATCTCTTTTTTCATTGGAATGCCAGACGCCGGCGGGGGCAAACGATTTTTACCTGCGCAGAATGTAATCTCGACAGTTTGGCATGAGAAATATGGGAAGCGGGTAGATACGAAAAATGGAAGCAGCGGTATAATAAAAATGGCACGCGTGTTCTAGATCATTCGAAAAAATTCGTGAGCAGATGAGAATACTTCGTTGTTGTTTTTCTATTCTTCTCCACTTTCGAACAGCGCGGCCCGATTTTATGGGAACCACGTTTTTTATCGGATATGAATTAATATACCGAATACACAGCCGTTTACTGCTGCAGTTATTCAAAAATTCTCATTTCTACCTGCTTCTATTTAGTAGCCGTGTATTAATGGAATTCCGCGTAGGCTAAACTGTACGATGATTGGCACAGTAAACGGAAATCCCAATTGGAATGGCTACATTTTTTGTAAAGATTTTATATGGTCTTAATTTTCAGTTATTATCGATGATTGTGGTTTTCTTATTAAAAATAAAACATCTTGAGTACGTATTAAGTCTTTTATTTTCAAAATATTCAATGAAAAACAAAAATTGGCATAGAACTACAATCATTGGCACCTGGATTTCAAGTTACGTGGGAAAAAATAGTTAAGAACCAAGTTTGAACAGTTAAACACTTAGTAAATCTGTATTTCAATCCATTACTTAATTATAAAGCGATAAAATATACTTACTCCCTACCAACATTTTAAGGAAACGTTTAAAACTCAACCCTTTGTCCCACCGCTACAGTTACGCCTTTTTTGTGGCCTTGTCAGATGTAAAATGTGTAGTTCAACTACTGAGATTTGCAGTGAAAGTTTGTAGTGAAAGAAAAATTAGAAGTTTTGAAAAAGTACTTTCTAAGCTCGCACTTTTAATATTTGGCTTTTTAATCAGGAGTGACAATGATTAGTGCAGGGCCAGCATTAGTGGAGTCCACCCTAAAAATACACAGTTCCAGTAATTAAAACATATTATTCCTTTTAAAAGTAAAGAGTAGCACTTTTCACATTTTCCTGCGTTCAATCTCGCAGCTGTGAACGGTTTTAGCGAATAGATTCCTTTCTCCTTTCTTCATTGTTATTCGATATCTGTTAAAAAGTGAACAGTTAATCTCCCTGAGCAATTTAGTTCCTGCATCGCGCTCGGGCACAGTTTTTTTCAAATCCTTTTATAGTAGATAACACGGCGTAGGAAAACTCGTCCCGGTGCAGATCGAAGAGTCAATTGGTTGTTCTTCAACGCGCGAAAGCCGGGCGTAATATAAATCTCATGCGTCTGGTCAAACACAAACGCGCAAAAGGAAAGGTGAAGCGGAACGCAGGCGGTTGACGGAAATCGGAAATCGCAACGAATCGGAAAACAAGCACATGCTTCGCTTCCCTTCAGGCAAAAACGCGGTCTGCCCATGAGCGCGTTGGTCTGTTCACAATGAAAAGGAAGAGAGAATGGTCGATGGAGAAAGGTGATCATAAGACCGACAGGAAATGGTATCAAAAGGGTGTTGACTCGTAATGTCACGAAGCGGTACGAAAGAAGAGGAATATCAGCAGTGTTGGAAAGGATGTACAATAGTGGACAAAGGCCCGGAACCGCTTGGTGATCTTTATCAGAATCACATTGTACGAGAAATGACGAGTTCTGCGAAATGAAAAATAAAAACTTGCATTTCCCCTTCGCTTTCATTCTTAGAAAATAATATGGCAACGATAGTCTATATGTCATATTTATTGCACGTATAATTCATTCTAGAAATTTGTCAAAAAATAAATTCCTATTAAATTAAACGCCACAGTTCTCTAGAAACATTTACCCGACTTCTCGGTCCATTTACAACTGTGTTAATAAACTATCGAGATTTTTTACTCAACTCGGAGTCGATCAATTCCTGGTGGTCTTGATTAACGAACTTCTCGAATCTTTGCTCGTCGTTGTTTCATTTGTCTTAAGTCGAAAGAGGCCGCAAAGTTATCGCCGCCCTGGAGCTCGTTCAACTGCATCTACTTTCGAGCTCTGCACACCGTTCCTCTGTATGGAAAAGAAGCCTAAAACCGACGAAAGCCCCTAAGGTGGGTAAAAATTGCCTTGTAACCCAGTAACTCGATGCACATCATTGGCGATCCGCCAAATTCCACAACTATGCATTCTCCTAGTCCTACTCCCATCGCCAAGGGAGCACCTTTTTTTCTTATCGCTCGTGCAACATTATTTCGTCATGACCATTTTGGCTTTGCCCGCGGCAACCAAGTTTCTGTTGATAACGCTATGAGGGCTTTTACAAAAGGATGAATGCGTGCTGCTGCAACGTCGTTTTCCAGTTCGCGTAATGAAATTCAGGATGAAATAGTCAATAAAAAACTCCGACATAGGCGAAATATGGGAGTTTTGAAACAGTCGCTATTTTCGCGACTTTCGTTATTTGGTATTTACGTATTGTGAATTGTAAAATCGAGGCCGTGTATATTGACTTATGCGAAGATTAAAGGAACTCGAGGAGCAATATTCTGATACCTATTGGATTTTCCAGGAACATTGCGAATGAGGTAGATGTATTGATGCCAAATCGTATGTATAAATATGTTGAATGAAAGAGGGCGAAGGTACGAGAATTGAACATGTTCGAGGTTATTGGAAATTCACAGAGAAATTCGTTGAAACTTCTTCCCAGGGAGACTTAAATTTTATAACACATAGTTTACATAGGGTAAACCAACCAGTGAATGGCCGAATTGTTGAATCTATGGACCTTTGAGATTAATACTTGAATATATTTATGTATAACAACAAAACTGAGTTGAAATTTCTATAAAAACAATTACTTATTCTTATCGTAATTTTTTTAAAAAAAATTATAAAATACAAAACGTGTAGAAGCCCAGTAAATGACCGCATACTTTTAATAAGAATTGTACGTATTAATGTTTGCTGAATACGCGTAACTAAAAATATAGGATATTAAAAGTGCAACTACACTCCATTTATAAACATATAATAATGTTTAAATTTATAATTGACATTTTTTTGCTTAATGGTCGTTCACTGGTATGCGGTCAGTTACTGATTGGTTTACCCTTTTTAACCGAAGACACAAATTGTATAATGAGACGAGCTTAACTATGCTGTCTGTTGTAAATAAATGTTTCTTGAGAATTAAGATATTAAGTAATACACTTAAACGAATTTAAGTGATACTTAAAGATTCCCTAAGGGGGTTTTGGGATTATGAAGAATTATTCTACTGTAAGATACGCTTTTTCTTGCACAATCTTTGTTATTTTTTTTATGAAGCATCTATACAACCTGTTTCGTCAAAATTTGGTTCATACATTTATCCATTTTTCAGTAACGTTTGCAAACTTTTTTAGAGAGAATCAATTGAAATTTCTGGCAGTGCAAACGTTTGAACACATTCGTTAAAAAAAAGCTTTCCCATGCTGTCCGTGATTGCGACTACTCTGAAATTAAAACAGCAAAACGATTTTTAATTAAGACGAGTTCGGCTATAGCCGCTACCAGAATGAATTTAAAATCATTTTTCTCACTTTTTGAGTTCGCCAAAGGTACGAGAAACGTGAAAAAATCGATAATTAAACCTCAAAGTGCCGCTATTTTTTTCTCTCATTCTGCCACAAATTTTAATTATTTCTCTCTAAAAGAATTTGTAAACACTACAGAAACCTGGATACATATACGAACCAAATTTTGGCGAGAAAAGTTCTACAGATGATTTATAAAAAAGTACCAAAGATTGTGAATACCTTCGCAAACAAAACATTATTCAACTCTAGCTAGTATCCCACGTACAATTTAATTAGTGTGTCGTAACTCTGTATCAATTTAACATTAGAAATAAAGCAAAAATTGTGAAAAGTGAGTTAATAATCAAATACGGCTAAACATTTCGCCCTTGCTGTTTATACGTAGTCCTGAACACGAGGTGAGGTCTAGGGAGAGTAGTAGAAAGTTCCTATGCGGTCGTAAACTTTCTCCGGAGTTCCTGGTACATTAATGGCTCCCGAGCTGCGAGATGCATTGTTCCGGTCGTCTGTCATCTACCTTTACTAAATTCACTTTGCCCTATTCCACTTTCTCGCCTTTCTTCGCACATTTTTGTACAAAGCGGTCTGAACCAATCAGCTGAATCGTTACAAAATCACACAGATTCAAAATAAACGACCACCACAGGCGTCTCAGTCCCACGTTGCAGAGAATACAAAATGACTCGCAACAAAAAAGCTAAATATCATCGGACACATATTTACACGAACTGTTTTCATTATTTCGCTGCGTAGAATCCATCCAAAGAAAAGCGTCCCACATTTTTATTATCACCCCGTGTACCCGATGGTATTTCCGCCTATAGAGTTCGAGTTAAATGAAGCGAAACGGCGTGACTCGGGAAAAATCAATTTCCAGGGAATTCCTGACGGCATTGTCGCACTCGAAGCTGAAATTCGCCTTTTATCTGGCCCAAAGATACGGCATCTGGTACTGAAGGATTATCCGAAGGAAAACGGCGCAGAAGGGTGCTAGAAGAGACTTTTAATCAGACCAGACCAGGACTTAGCCGGAGAAGTGTCGCTGACATCATCGACCGGCTTACCTGTCAACGATTTCAAACTTCGCGGATGTCGACTCCCGTGAACTTTCGCGGGGGCTTATCCCAACAGCATCGGACTTTTTCCACCCTTATTTCCAGCGATAAGGATTCTGGGAACTTCGTTATTCCCATCGAGCCTGCTGCAACTCCTGTTCGCCGGCTCTGTTCCCGTTTGGCCTTGTTAAAACATTTGCGCGGGGCGAATGGCGGCAGGGAAGTTCGACGATGAGACGATAACGAGGACCCTTATGCGAAGACTCCAGACGGTCGTTGCTTGCAAGAATATCGCATGGATATTTTGCTGATCAAAAAGTGAGAGTGTGTTCACACTGGAAGCTTTATTAAACCGACATTCTAGCTTCGACGTTTTCACTTGCAGAACGTTGTTGTTTGATTCCCAGTCTCGCCAGCACTGGCTCGTTGATTCCTACTTTCCGATGCTCTGAATTTGACTCTCTGATCCTAACGCTCCGATGCCT